>NW_026606572.1:1860000-3060000 GCF_029890125.1 Rhinichthys klamathensis goyatoka | reverse complement strand
TCCATTTTTAGACATGTACTCGCAAACTTCCCTCCGCCATTTTGAAGTGCGTTCAACTTTGTCAAATTGAAAAGGGAAGTTTATTTTGGACAGACCCTCGACCCCTCGATTTTAAAAGAGGGAGCGAGTCTACTCAACATACACTTCAAGCAGATCCATGGACCACAATGCACCATGATTGTGATGTCACAGCAGATCGCTCTTAATTTACCCCACCCCAAACAACTCGTGTATGATATTGTAATTAGTTGGACATTTAACTGCATTTAATACTTAAGCAGACTGATTTTTAACGGTTATAGTTTCTTGTATTATAATTTTTGTTTGTGTTTTTAATATTTACTATTTAATATAAATATATTAATATATTTATAATTAATATTTGTTTATATTTAATTTTCTAACAGCCCAAGCATACATACAGGCCTATAGAATGGTGTGTAAAACAAATTCATAAGGAAAAATAATAAATCAGCTCTATTGCAGATTCCAAGGGATCTAGGGCTTAGGGCATTCCATTTGAACACATTGCAAGGGTTCTGCCAGTAGTGGGCACTTCACATCCGAGTGAACGAGACGGAGGAAAGTTAGCAAGGGAAGGGCATAAAAAAACTGGACTTAAATGCATCCTCTGTGTGGATACAGCTAGGAAACTGTGTTAGGGTACCAGAGAAGGAAAATCTTTGTATTCAGGCAATAGCTAAAGCAGTTAGTCTTTTTAATGTCTGTCTGCCTGCTATATATCTTAGCATCTGTTAATTACCCTTATTATTAACTGCCAGTTTTGGCACTCCATAATTATGTGTAAACAGAAGAACACCCACATAGAGATACATGTATTACCATTATCAACAACCAGCTTTTATTTTCCCATGCAATCACACTATGTACGTTCAATGATTTTGGTCTGACTACAATTATGCTGGGCAATTTCATATCTCTTTCTCTTTCTGGCTTTCTCACAGCAGCTAATGGAATTAGTGTAACTATGTGCATTAGGTGTATATTTGATTCTCTGCATGTATGTTATTTTCTGCTGCATCTAAAAAACATGCAAAATGTAGTTTGGTTGGACAAGCCTGCCAGCTAAATGATTAGTGTTTCCTGGCAAGATTACTGCTTTTCTTCAACACTACACAAAATATGTGCAGAATAAATTGGTAGTCAGCATTCACAGTTACAACCTATTATGATCAATACTATTTTCTTCTGACACGATTCTTTAATTGACGCACTCCAAGAGGTTTTTCACCAGCACTGTCTTGTAAATGCGACCGTTACTACATGATTTTCCTCCGCTATCCCTGTACGCACACATGCTTGTTTTTCTTTCATGTTGGTGCTTTGTCATTGACTATCATTTTTTTAATGTTGCGCTAATGATATTTTCTCTGTCCTAAAACAAAATGTGAGAAACCTTTTTTGCATTTTTACCAAGACATTATTTAATATGGTTAAGTCATTTTTGGAGCTGATTTCCGGTTGCACTGTACTGTTTATGGTGAAGCAGTCAAAACTTGACATACGCACACAGACACACAATTACTGCTCTATTCTTTGTCTCCATCCTCGTCCCTCCATTAGCCCCATTCCTCTGAAGTTCCTAATCCCTGTCATGTTTGGAGGGGTTTGCGTCCTCCTTTGCATCTTCATCTCTCTACCCTCAGTGCAGAAATGACAGACAACCATTCGGTTTAAGAACTTAAAGAGATAAGACTTATGGGAATAAGAGGGCTCTTTTGTGCCCAATGTGACTTTTCATAGAGCAGACTGAATCCTTTGGGTGCTGTGCTGACCAAAAACCTCAGACACATCATGCATGACAACTATCTTTATTCTCACTGAATCTCATCACTCCACCATTCATATCTTCACCTACATACACAAATAGAGGCTCTGTTCGCATTTGATTCAAACCACAGTACGTTTAAGATAGTTCTCTCAGTTTGGTGGACAGCTTTGTAGCTCTTGTCAAATCAGATAGTGGCCCGTCCACTGAGGGACCTCGAGTTATATCTGCGCAATGAGAAAATGACTTGCAATTTTTGGAGTCTGGCAGATGTGCAGCTACTTCTCCAGAGGTACACGGCCCAACCGCTGCGAGCAGCATTTGTTTATGGTGATAGCATTAGGCGGCCTGCCCTCCAAAACCTGGGTATTTTCAGACCGATCCCCTCTTGTGCGCTCTCTAAAGTTGGCACTCGCACTTGCTGTGGGCCTATTTAAAATACAGTTTTTCCCACATTGCCCTGGAAATTCTCCCCTGGTGGATCATTACTTCAGGATGCTTGTGCCCGGTGATGGCTCTTAACATCCTCCTTAACATTTGCAGTGCCTTGCATCTAATTAACACATAGCCTGCCTACAAACGATGAAATAATGACTATCGCTGCCTTCGCACTCGTTTCCTTTTGCCAAGAAATCGGGGAGCTTGTGTCATTTCCAAAGTCTTTGGGGTGTAGGGGGAAAAAAAAGTGTGGCGGTATGGCCATTAGCAACTACACATTGAACTATGCATCCCTAATTTATACTTATAGGGATAGTGCAGAAAGTGAGAGGCTATCATAGGGCCATCTGGGAATACTGTTTTAGCTGGCAGTGTTGCTCTATATAAATAGCAACAGACTGGGATAGCAAAATATCGGTAGCTACAGAACAGAGCAAAGTCGGCTTCCGCGAGTGTAAAGCCCTCGGCATTAGTTCTAGAGATCAAAGGCAGCTTCTTCACAATATTGTGAAAGCAAGATCCATTGCTAGAAAATGTTTCCACTGCTAAAATGTTTCCACGGTTCCCTCGGCATCTGCCTGATTTTTTGTTTATGAGGGAGCTTTAGAAGCTGCTGGACAAGATGTAAAGGTGTTGACAAGCCACCTCCATTTCTGAGAAAATTGCATCTTTTGCAGTTTTGGTGAACAATGCACAGGTCAATAGCTTGCTATGTTATATTGATTGTTTTCTCTTTGGAGTGGCGGGATGCGTTTTTACTGCAAGCGTGGGGAGATGCATTACAAACTATTTCTGTATGAAATGGCTCTGCGGTCACCAGCTGTTCACGGGTTCCTCTCTACATGCTACGATTAGGTGGGAATAGAGAATTTAGTTTTCTGAGTGAATAATGGCCATCTAACCTTGGCTTCATTGCTGAGACTGCAATTTAATGTGTAATTTTGTATGTTGTTTTTTTAATACAGAAGGGAATAAAACAAGCTGCCTGCAAATCCGAAGTCTATTAATTTTCTTATAGTTAAAGGATTAGTTCACCTCAAAATGAAAATTTCCTGATAATTTACTCACCCAAATGCCATCCAAGATGTTCATGTCTTTCTTTCTTCAGTGGAAAAGAGATTCAGTTTTTTGAGGAAAACATTTCAGGATTTTTCTCCACACAATGGACTTCAATTGCAACCAACATGTTGAAGTCCAAATCAATGCAGTTTCAAAGGGCTATGAAGTGCTTCAAACGGCTCTGAACAATTGTGGTTAAAAAGTATATAAATGTTTATTTTTATTTTTATTTTTAAATGACCGATCGTTTCGCTAGATAAGACTCTATTCCTCAGCTGGGAACGTGCAGAGCCATTTGAAGCACTTCATAGCCCTTTGAAACTGCATTGATTTGGACTTCAACATGTTGGTTGCAATTGAAGTCCATTGTGTGGAGAAAAATCCTGAAATGTTTTCCTCAAAAAAAAAAAAAAAATTCCACTGAAGAAAGAAAGACATGAACATCTTGGATGGCATTGGGGTGAGTAAATTATCAGGACATTTTCCTTTTGAGGTGAACTAATTCTTTAAGGCCTTTTTTTATTCTGTTTGATAAAATTACAGAAATGTGTATGAGAATATAACTTTAGATCTTTATTTCCATCCTGTTCATTTTCTTGCCATTTTGTAAATGATCAAGATTAAGTGTCTGAGCTTGATCAGATTCTATCTTTGAAAGTGCGGTATACCATTTTATAGGAATACTCAAATTACTACACAGGCATATGCATTTATTAAAAGTAACAGATAAGGTTATACTGTATGAAGGCCTGGTTTCACAGACAGGGCTAGGATTAGGCCTTAGTTCAATTAGGACATAAGTAGCTTTTATAAATGTGCCTTACTATTTAAAGGGACAATGTGTACTTTTTTATGTATTTTATTATTTAAAATCAATATTTTTATTCATAAATATGTCCTCAATGGTGTACAAATACCTCTGCCAATTATCTGACTTATCCTCGTAAACGAAGAATTTATTATCTTTATATACATGGGACGGGTAGGTCCACGGAGGCTTCCATGTAGTTCCGCCATCTTGAAAAACTATAATAGCAGAGAGGGACAAAAAGTACTAGGCCAACGCGTTTCCACAACGCGTTTTCATTCAGAGCCAGCGTGACGTAACTGAAAGCAGCAGAAACGGAGGAGCAGAGCAGTGAGAGGCGCTTGTCACTGCCCCGGCAAGTTTAAAAGGCTGCATTGCAAATCCTCGTCGCCAGAAAAGTCCAAAATAGATCGTAAAAGGAAACGTGACTGGAGATTACAAAAAACACAAGTTAATGTCGGGATAGCTTTTTCCAGGTGGATAGAGCTATTGCAGGAGAAAGATTTCAAAAGAGACGCTGAAGTCCTGCTTTCTTCTCGACAGGTAAGTCAATGTTACAGTCTTAACCCTCTGGGGTCGGCAATCACGCCGGCGTGATCTGCTCGCTTTTTTTCTTATCAGTGCAAAAGAGACTCAAAATACTCGGTTGATTTTGATCTTACATTTAAGTGTTATACATCATTAGTTCCTGTTAAGTTTCTATTTTTTTGTGGATACTCACAATAAAAACAAAGTGTTGTGCTTTTCACCAAATAAAGAAAAACAAACATGATGCGAGTTCTGCGTTCTCTCTGTCAGTGAAGTCCATTCTGAAACGCGTCCTAAGATTAACTGTAACTCCGCGATTACTTGTCACACAGGCACGAGAGATTTTTCATTATGAAGCTTGAATTCTCTTCTTTTAAATGAAGTGATTTATATAAAAAACAAATATTCTTAGTTTATGCAATCTGTATGAAAAGAGAGTGCTGTCAGTATTTTTTTTCCCAGCTCATTACACTTCATTACGCGTTAATCTGACACGCCCACGGAGGACGCGCGCTATTCAAACGCAAATGTCGAGGCAAGCCATGACAATGCCCACATCAGCCGTTCCACCGCGGCGGTAAAATGTGTGGTGTATTTGCTGCCTTTTACCGCTAAGAGGCGCTACAATCATAGACTCTGAAAAGTGTTCGTTTATTCCGGTTTATTCTCTCTAATGCGTAATCTGCTGCCGCAGATCTGCTGGCTGATTCAGAGCGATTGAAAGCTGGTAGCAGATGAATTCAACAAGTGAAATGTAGTTAAAATAATTCATAATCACAATACTGAAATTAGGCTACTGAAATGTAATTGAATAAATAATGAAAACATTTCAACATAAAACATTCCAATAAAAACATTTAGGCTACATCAATGAGGCTTTACAGCTTTAACAGCGTACAGAAGGTAGCTCAGTGATCAACGCAGCAACACGAGCTTCGAGGAGCTTCAAACGACCCGAGATCGAATCTCAATGTAGCATAGGCCTACATGTTGTTAACCGATGTTGTCCTACAGCGTCTATATTTTACCACCTTCATGCTTAAATAGGTAACTGTTTATAACTGTTTACTTATTTAAAGTCAAGAGTTTTGTTTGATTATCATTACAACATAAATTTGCTACATTCCTGTGGAACCGCAGCCGCTGCACAAACGACAAAAACTGATGAAGGAAGATTGTCAGCCGATTGCATCAGAAAATGAAAATGAAGAAGCTCGTCTTTAGTCTGCTAAATTATTGTGTAATGTAAAAGAACACTAAAATTACTTAAGTTTGAAACCAATTTCGGACATTTCAAGGTTTAAATAAAGTGTCGGGACAGTTTTTTTAATTTAAAACATGGGTTGCATCGGGTTTAGAGTTTATTTCTTTTGCGATGCAAAATAAGAAACACTAGGCTAATCTTATTCTTGCGACATTTTAAATTTGTATTGCCAAAGAAATTACAGCTAAATTAAACAATTAAAACCGTACAAAACGAAAATTGTCCAAAGAAACATAATTAAATTAAAAACATGCGTTTTTCTTTGCCTCTCTCGAGCTGGATCTCTTTTTAACAAGTTTATTTAGTCTCCCTCGCTGCGCGCGCCGGGTCTCTCTCGAAATTAAACATTTCAGGGTAAAAACACATCATACAGCTGATAATACTGTATATGTCGCTGCGTGTCAGCCATACAAATCACGAAAAAATTATTTAGCCTTTAATTGTTGCTTCAAAGACACAGCATGCCTTGTTGAATTCACCTTACAATAACTTCAATTGAAATTTTGTGTGAAAAAAAACTTAAAATAGGCTACAATAAATAAACTACAATATTTATAATTTAATAAGATATGGGGCCTACATTTGGACACAGATTTATCCTTACAATAATTTTGGCTATCCGACACTCTCCATATGAAAGAGGAACATTAACACCTTTGTCCAGCAAATGTCCCTCCAACCCCCCACAGGCTATCAGAGTCTGAGGCTGACTTAACACAAAGAGAAGTCGCAATTCACACTTAAATCGCTATTCTAGACAGTGTTGAAAGAATTAAATGATTTAAGTTACATGTAGCCTAGTGATATTTCTGTCATAAAAGTTTATTACTAAATATTTCATTATTTCAATAATTGATGAAATAAAACTGGTTTGGGGCAGCTTTTTCCAAGCAAAACTAAATATAATCTGAAAAAACGCTTGTTAATTTGTTGTCATGAACAAAATGTTCAACTCAATATTAAAGTCTACAGGGATCTTTGGATCCTTACAACCAGGCATTCAATTTGTGAATTAAGTTTTTATTTTATTTTGTATTATTCAAATAAATATCGAAACACGGTGCTTCGTGGTAATGCTGCTAAATTAAATAACATTTATAGAATAATTATGAACTTAAATGAAACAATATCGCAACATTTCGACAAATACATTATTTGATCTGTTTTTACATTTTAATTCAGGGCGATTTAGCCTACATTTAATTAGAGCGAGATTTTCACCCTTGTCTTGTCATTTTCTCATTGGGAAGCGCTTACATTACATGTTTGAGTAGATCCTCTGTACCTCTCGTTTTCATATGGATTAGCCTACATAATCAGATAACATTTATTAGCCTAAATATTTAGACATTTAAATTCTTTAGACATAGCCGATTTCTTATCGTGACTGAGCTGAAGTGGCTTTCGGTTCATTTTTGTGACGCGCAGTTCCCGGAGACAGAGAGGACAGATATACTGTTTTTGTCGTTAGCCTAATATGAATACAAGTTTACAGTTTTGAACGATGTAAGCTACTCTACTCTTATCTGTATGACCAAAAAATTACGGAGTCGCCTATTAAGTTATTTTAGCTGTAATAATGAGATAAATAAATTAATCTAAATGAACGCGCCGCCGCGTTTGTCGAACACTAACTCACCATGCCAGAATAAAACCGGACTTTAGAAAAATGCATAGGGCCACTCGGCGTGGTGTGCCAAAACACTTAATTATAAACTTCAATATTTCATTCAAAATAATCTCAAGACGCTTTGTGAAATTTTGAAAAGCCGTGCATGCATTCAGGCCACTGGAACTAATGAACAACTGAAACGCTGGTTTTGATTTTATTGTTTGTCGTTTAAACGTGCCTGTTGCATATCTCTATTTTATATATTTGATATTGGTGAAGTAGCCTATAGCATTGATTAGCTGTGGAGGGAGGGGTGTGGGGATTAAAATAATTCAGCAGAAGTAGGGATGTTTAGACCAGAAGGAAATCCCAGTCCCCCCTGGCAAATCACACTTTACTTAAAACCATGTTTTTAAAAACTCTAGGTTGTAGGGAACAGACCTCTCTGCCATGCGCGCGCACGGTTTGGAGCACAATATCTGTCTCGCATGCACGCTCGCTCTAGATAGATTACGGGATATTTTAACTAATTTGCGGTATAACTAGTCGATCACGAGTGGCTCAACAGGTAGATCTATAGATAAACTATATCTTTCAGGAATTTGACCGACCGGGTTGACACTTCAGCGTGAGAAATCGGGGGTGTGGCGTGAGAGCCTGGAATAAAAAAAAATATATATATATATAGCCTATATATATATATATAGGCTATATATAATTTATTTTTTTACAGAACTGCTTTTGAAATTACGATTGGTAGCCTATTATTATACAGATGCAAAGTCGTTCTGTTGGATACTATTTTGTTCCTTAGTGTAAAATGGAAATGCATGATAATTGTATTTTATAAATATAAGCAAAAAAAAAAAACTGTATGGTGTAACAGAGTTTTAGAGCTAGACAAATCTCTCTGCAATAATAAATATAAAATTTACAGCAGACCATGTTTGTGCGGGATTTAAACCTGTGTCATCTTGATGATGAACCGTAAGTTCTACCGCTCAGCTATGAATTTTCTTACTGAGAAATACCCAAACGTTTGGTTCTCACATGAGCGAGAAAACGTTTTGTCTTTAGCCTGTGAGTGTAGGCCTACTTTAGCCTTTTACAGTTTTAAAAGATTATATCTTATCTGTATGACCAACAATTTGTTGTAGGCTTATTTGGAAATTACCATAACTTGTAGTATTTCATCCTTAGGCTACTGTTAATAGACATTAGCCCCACTTACGTTTTGCTAAATGTCCCTTTGCGCCACCTGGCAGTCATTTCGCGTACGACTTTGAAATGCGACTGGTTTATTTTTACCGCGGTGGATGGCTAAAAATGGTATGTGGATGGCTAAAAGGTGTGACTAAAAATGTGCTTTTGGCTTTCATTTATATTTTGATTGTTTGTATATATATACATATATATATATATATATATATGTGTGTGTGTGTGTGTGTGTGTGTGTGTGTGTGTATATAAATATTTATTTATTTATATATATATTGTCCTTGCATTCTTTCTTGTGTGACACCCCTGAATGAAAGGCTCATTAGTATGCAGTCTGCTCAGGTGAGAACTGCCTAATTATTCATGAGGGGGTTGGGCCGTTCCGCCCATCCGCATATTGCCTTTGCAAACAAAAAAATGTTTTTCACAATTTAAAACAATCTATTGTTTTATGTGAATGATTAGGCAGAATGATTTTCAGATCAATTTGAAGCAAATACTCTAGGCGACAACATCCACTAGTCAAAAGTCTTGTGGACAGATATTTAGTATGTTATTTGTGGCTTTATATTAGAAACTTTATTTTTTAGTTTTTTCAATAACCACGCATAAACAATATTCTCTCAAAAATACAAACATGTACATACATGTTGCTCACATATTATGGTAGCCCTGTGTGTGCTATATAGAGTGCAATTTCACCTGTGCCATTAATATGTTTATAAGCAACTGAAAAAAGCACAAATGTCAGAGCATGCCAAAACATCTCAAGGACCCCGAAAACACCTCAGACCCCAGAGGGTTAATTACAAGCTTTTTTTCATTGTTTGGTTGTGTACTTTATTTTATAGACAGATGAACATTTATAGTTAAAAGTTGATGATATCTAACAATGCACGTACTTCAGAAAATATAACGAATAAAGAAGGCATAACTACTTATTACAATAGTTCATGTTTTTCACAGTCAGTAATTCATACTGTAACATTCGTTTTGTTCGTTGTGTCAAGTTGCTGTTTTTTTAAAATAACAAACCTGTTCACCCGAAGGAACACTCGACGAAGTGCTATTAGAAGACATCCTGTCATAGCTTTTTGTTACATAATGGCTACCGTAGATGCAACGCGCATTTGAAAAAGCGAGGCGCTGGAGAGCACAATTTGTTTGAATGCAAAATACATTTTCACCGCTAGATGGGAGAAATTCCTACACATTGTCCCTTTAAAAAAACTAATGTGCATCTTGAGACAAAACAATGGTACTGACATATTTTAAGATATGTCAGTGCAAGTTGTTTTCAGTTGAAATAGCTCAAACATGCATTTTAGTCTGGGACTAGGCTTAAGCCTTGTGTGTGAAACCTGGGGAAAATGTGTTCCATAGTATCATAAGGTTTCAGAGCAGGATGCAATTGATTATTTAATGGTGAAATTTACAGTTCCCCTTCAGGGACTACCGCTGCGTGTAATCGCAGTGGGAACGCCCTCAGCGTGACGCGTCTGAAGCATGAATGAAATCAGTCAATGGAGAGAATGAGCGTACGGCGAGTGACGTCATCGACCAGGAAGCTATAAATATCCCCTGAGTACACAATACGCCAGCTTTTAGTTACTTCAGCAGCTCTGTGTGTGTCTGAATCTGTCGATTGTGTTTGTCTGTTTTGTCAGGAGTTTTCACTATATATATTTTATATAAAAAAACCAATATGAGCGAGCAGTATAAGAAGTGTGTTGGGAAGTGCAGCAATGCCCAGTCGGCTCTCGAGGGAGTCGATTGTCAGCATTGCGAGTGTTTTCCCTTGAGAACTCTGCGCTCGCGGCGATCGCTCTTCGAGGAGAGTGATTTGCTGCGAGCTCCCCAAGGCTCGGGTCCCGCTTCTGTTGAGGCAGAGCGGCGGCGCTTGTCTTGGGGCTCGCAGATGGATCTCACTGGCGACGTTGAGACGGGCCTATCTCAGCTATCTCCGCCGAGATCTAGTGCCTCTCACCCGGCTCTGGAAGCACGCGCTGCGGCGGTTACTTCTGCCCGGGTGGAGGCACATGATGATGTTGAATTGAGATTTTCCAGTTCTGAGGAGCTGGATGTCGAAAGTTTTGCATCAGAGAAAACTAGTTTATCACATTATACTGCAAATGAAGAAGGTTTGATGGATGTGTTATCTCGGGCTGTTGAAAAGCTGAAAAAAAAAAAAAAACAGTATCGAGTGGCCAGCTGATAGACAGGTTTCTAGAATTAAAAGCAATCTAGATGATAGATTTCTGTCTGCACGACTTCAACCTTCTCGCCGGTGCTTACCGTTCTTCCCAGATCTTCATACTGAGGTGTCAAAGACCTGGGTTAGACCGGTTTCAAGCAGAATTTACACAAATCAGTCCAATGCTTATGGTAACATTGTTGGTGCTAAATCTGCTGGTTATGTGACGATACTGTAGGCGGAGGAGACGCTCGCGAGCTATCTCTCTCCTGCTTCATCGTCTTCACTTAAAGCACCGGCTCTTCCACCAAAAATAAATAAATAAATAAATATATATACCTCTGTGCTGGTGGGGAAGGCTTACTCGGTGGCTGGGCAGGCGGCTGCATGTTTGCATACGAAAAAAAATAAAAATAAAAATAAAAAGACTTTTATGCAGGCTTTTCAGGCCGATCAAAGGAAAATCTGAGGGGGTTCCCCGCCGAGAGAGACTTGCGTTCACCTCCCTTAAGGGTGCCCTGTCTCTCCCGGCGCCCTCAGGGGCCCGTCCTACTAACCCTGCCGAAACAGGGCGTAGAAGGGTCTGGCGAGTGCTTTCCCGAGGGACGCTCGCCGCCTCTAAGGAGGGTTCTAGTGTGTTCAGACCAGTCGTTCCCTGCTGGTGCGCCGTTACAGGGCACTGTGTCTGTCACGCAGAATGTTCAACCAGAGCAAAGTTTTTCGTCGAGTTCGTCTTCCAAAAGAGCACAGCAGAAGCGGAGTGTCAAGTCTCGTGCCCTCCTGCAGAGAAACTGGAGGGACGAGGCGGGCGCTCTCCGGCGTGGCCTTCTCGGGGCAGGACTGATCTGAGGACAGTCATTGTCGCCAGAAAGGCCGCGTCGAAAAAGTCCTGACGGGCTGAACGTCAGGACTCTGAGGGTGGTCCCCATCGGGAAAAACTTGAGTTCACCGCACAAAAACACGGTGCCCTGTCTTTCTCGATGCCCTCAGGGGTCTGTTCTACTAACCCTGCCTATACAGGGCGTAGAGAGACTCGGCGAGCGATTTCCCGAGGGACGCTCGCCCCCTCCAAGGAGGGTTGTGGAGTGTTCAGACCAGCTGTTTCCTGCCAGTATGTTACAGGGCGCTGTGTCTGTCACTCGGGATGTTCATCCAGAGGCCAGCCTCGAGAGGCTGGTTCCCTTAGTAGAGCTCCTGGCGGAATGGGTCCCCCACCCAGCAGGGAGTTAGGATACTACTTCATCGGGAAAAAGAAAAATCCTGACGTGCTAAACGTCAGGACTCTGAGGGTGGTCCCTATCGTGAAAGACCTGAGTTCACCGCACAAAAACACGGTGCCCTGTCTTTCTCGATGCCCTCAGGGGTCTGTTCTACTAACCCTGCCTATACAGGGCGTAGAGAGACTCTGCGAGCGATTTCCCGAGGGACGCTCGCCCCCTCCGAGGAGGGTTGTGGAGTGCCCAGGCCAGCTGTTCCCTGCCAGTACGTTACAGGGCGCTGTGTCTGTCACAGGGGATGTTCAAATCAGATCCGAGGACTGGTTTGTCATGATAGATCTAAAGGACGTTTACTTCCATGTATCTATCCTCCCTCAACACAGGAAGTTCCTGAGGTTCGCTTTCGGGGGCGAAGCGTACCAATATCGGGTTCTTCCGTTCGGCCTAGCACTGTCACCCCGAACATTCACGAAGTGTATGGATGCTGCTATAGCCCCGCTGAGGTTACAGGGCATCCGCTTTCTGTACTATTTAGACGATTGCTTGATTCTAGCTCAATCGGAACAACAGGCGGTTCGGCACCGAGATGTCGTTCTTGCTCATATCAAGTGACTGGGGCTGAGGCTCAACGCCAAAAAGAGTGTTCTTTCTCCATTACAGAGAACCACTTTTCTAGGTGTAGTGTGGGATTCAACGACGATGCAGGCACTATTGTCACCTGCTCGTATTGCTTTGATTCTCGCTGCAGTAGATCAGGTCAAGCTAGGCCAGTCATCCACTGTAAAACAGTTCCAGAGACTGTTAGGTTTCATGGCAGCTGCGTCCAACGTGATACCTCTTGGCCTCTTGCACATGAGACTGTTACAGTGGTGGCTCAGGACCAAGGGATTCTCCCCGAGGGGAAATCCGCTTCGCATGATCGTGAGTTCGCGACGGTGTCATCACGCCCTGATCATGTGGAAAGATCCTTGGTTTCTGTCCCAAGGCCCTGTGTTAGGAGCTCCTTGTCGTCGCGTTATGCTAACGACAGATGCTTCTCTCACGGGTTGGGGGGGCGATCATGGATGGTCGCCCGGCTCAGGGTCTGTGGGAGGACCATCATCGTCTGTGGCACATAAACTGCCTAGAGATGTTGGCGGTGTTTCAGGCTCTGAAACACTTCCTCCCAGACCTAAGGGGCCACCATGTTCTTGTCCGGACAGACAACACATCGGTGGTTTCTTATATCAACTATCAGGGGGGTTTGCGTTCTCGCCCGCTTTACAAACTGGCACGTCAGATCCTTCTATGGTCCCAGGGGAAAATTCTTTCTCTGAGAGCTATTTATCTCCCGGGGTATTTTAATCAGGGGGCAGACATCCTGTCAAGACAGGGGCCGAGGCCCGGGGAATGGAGTCTTCACCCCGAGGTGGTGGAACTCCTATGGAAACATTTCGGTCTTGCCGAGGTAGACCTATTTGCTTCTCGAGAAACATCACACTGCCCGCTGTGGTTCTCTCGCAGCCATCCAGCCTCGCTGGGGTTGGATGCGATGGTACATCCGTGGCCGAGGTCACGCTTGTACGCTTTTTCCCCGATCGCTCTGCTCCCAGGAGTTCTGGAGAGGGTTCGCCGGGACGGGCTCAGTCTCCTGCTAATAGCCCCGTTCTGGTCGGCCCGGGTATGGTTTGCGGACCTAGTGTCTCTCCTCGACGGCTCTCCCCTAGAGATACCGATCAGGAGAGATCTGCTCTCTCAGGCGAGTGGGTCGATCCTTCACCCCCGTCTAGAGCTATGGAGGCTGTGGGCTTGGCCTCTGAGGGGGCCCAGCTCATAGATTCTGGTCTCTCGGCTGAGGTCGTTGAGACCATCCTCCGATCCAGAGCTCCCTCCACGAGGAAGTTATATGCGCGAGGTGGAAACTTTTCACCTCTTGGTGTGGAGAGCGCCAGCAGGACCCAGTTAACTGCCCGGTTGGTACAGTGCTGGATTTCCTGCAGGACCGTCTCTCCACAGGGTTATCCCACTCCACACTGAAGGTGTATGTGGCGGCCTTAGCTGCTTACCACACCCCTTCAAATGGAGGTTCCCTCGGGAAACACCCACTTATGTCTCGCTTCCTTCGTGGCACCTTGAGGCTGAGGCCTGCAGTTCGCACGAGGGTACCAGCTTGGGATCTGGCCATCATCTTAGAAGGTCTCTCCCTTGCTCCTTTCGAGCCCATCGAGGAAGTTTCGGAAAAGTTTCTTACTCTAAGACTATCCTTTTTCTCGCTATCTCATCTCTAAAAAGAATTGGAGATATTCAAGCACTTTCGGTGGCTCCCTCGTGCCTGGAATTTGCTCCTGGTTGGTTAAGGCCTTTCTCTTTCCGAGACCAGGTTATGTTCCTAAGGTTCCAACTGTTTCTGTTAGACCTATAGTTCTGCAGGTTTTCTGTCCTCCGCCTTTTCTGACGTCAGACCAGGAGAAAATTAATTTGCTGTGCCCAGTTTGGGTTTTAGATGCTTACGTCCACAGAGCTGCCCTGTGGAGGAGATCGGAACAACTGTTCGTCTGTTTGGGTCACCTAAGAAAGGGTGTCCTGCATCTAGGCAAAGGATGAGCAAGTGGGTGGTCGAGGCCATCCCACTTGCTTATGGGTCGGCCCATCAGCCTTCACCTTTGGCTGTAAGGGCTCGTTCCACCCGGAGTATGGCTGCTTCTACAGCTCTTCTTTCAGGAGCTTCTCTTCAGGACGTTTGTGATGCGGCAGGCTGGTCCTCACCGCACACTTTCGTTAGATTTTATTCCCTCGATCTTAGCTCCACTCCCGGGGCTCAGGTTCTCTCGTCGGCTTGTGTCTCCTAATGACACACGACGGGGATTTGGTCGTATGGGGATGTGGGTATTGCGTTCCCACTGCGATTACACGCAGCGGTAGTCCCTGAAGGGGAACGTCCCGGGTTACGTATGTAACCCTAGTTCCCCGAAGGGACGGACGCTGCGTGTCCTGCCATACTCTCGGCATCCCCTTGGGTCGCTGCTTCAGTAACTTTTAAGCTGGCGTATTGTGTACTCAGGGGATATTTATAGCTTCCTGGTCGATGACGTCACTCGCCGTACGCTCATTCTCTCCATTGACTGATTTCATTCATGCTTCAGACGCGTCACGCTGAGGGCGTTCCCACTGCGATTACACGCAGCGTCCGTCCCTTCGGGGAACTAGGGTTACATACGTAACCCGGGACGTTTTTTCCTGTCATATCAATGTCAATAAATGATGACTAATATAGTCCAAATGTGCTCATGTTTCAGTTATGATTACAGTATTGAAGTACAGGACTTATAGTCAGAAGACAGCAAAAAATTATTTTAGTTAAATTCAGACTGCATCAAAAAATCATGACTGATATACTACATGGTTTTCCAAGATGTGCTCGTGTTTCATTCAATCGATTGAGAGAGAAGAGCACAGCAGGTCAGCGTCGCAGACCATCATGAGGTTCATGTCAAACTACGGTGTGCTGTTAGGAGTTCTGCTTGAGTTGTTTTCACTTGTGCTTAAGTTGTATGACTTACTTACCCTGAGAAGGGAACGAGATGCTGCGTCGAGAATCAACACATTGGGGAACGCCTTCGGCATGAAGCGTCTGAAGTCAACTATTCAATCTCGATTGGCGTAGCCTAATCACGTCACTCGTGACGTCGCATGTGACGGCGATACGGAAGCTATAAAAGGACGCCGGATCATAACAGCGTCAGCTTCTGATTGGTCGAAGCAAGTCGTTCTCAGGAGCACGAAAAGTGTGGCCGAGGGACGCAGCGTCTCGTTCCCATCTCATGGATGGGAACCCCAGACAGTAAAGAAATATTAGATGAGAGGTGAAGGCAAGAGCGCACCTCGTTTATCAGTTATGAGAGGTTTCCGTAGATAACCAACTGTCTAATTGAAAAAAGGGGGGGGGCTCCTAGCCCTTGATACATATCTAGATAGATCTAACTCCTACCAGCCCGAGGCCTAACATAGGGGCCTCCAAGGCTACGACCTTGACCATCCGACACATGCGATGGAGGATGGATTACCTGAAGAATCATGATACTGCCTACAGGCACCTTAGTGTCAAGGCAGAAATAAAGTAGAGTGGCTGCCACGTCATCACGTAAGAGGGGGCAGCACCACCACTCTTCCAGGGAGCAGGACGAGCAGGAAGCAGACTCAAATAGATTCTTATATGATGAATACCCGGAGAATCATGATATTGCCTACAGGCACCTCAGTGTCGAGGCAGAAATAAGATAGAGTGGCTCCCACGCCCTCGAGTAAGAGGGGACAACGCCACCGCTCTTCCAGGGAGTAGGACGAACAGGAAGCAGACTCAAGATTCTTATATGTATTCTCATATAACTCATCCCCAGGACATGATGGGTGCCAGGGATAACCCGTCAGCCTGATGCCAATAGGCTAGATGACAGGATTCATCCTCCAATCTACAGGAACATGGAGTTTTTTTTAGTGGGAATGTCCCTACGAGCTCACCCTTAGAAGCTTGCGGAGGGCACTAAGGCCGCCACTGAGGCCCTAAGCATGAACGGGAGGTCCCGTTAGAGAACAGGATGGAACGCCAGTACTGTAGCCAGTGGGCAGTATTTAACTGGGTTCAATGCCGTACCTAACCTCTTAAAAATATTTAGTTCCTAGTAGAGTGGGGTTCTAGAATGGATGACCTAACCACCTCGATGGAAAGGGCAACCTATTTATGGGTTGGTCCCCCTCAGGGGCCAGACCCATAGTCTCCATAACTCCGGCCGTGGATAAAATATTGTACCATAGGCCTGGGAAAGAAGATCTCTCCTAATAGGGACTCGCCAGGGAGGACTCTCCAGGAGACTTATAAGGTCCGAGAACCGAATTCGGCCAGTACGGAGCTACAAGGAGTAAACTCAAGCCGTACCTCCTGACCCTTTCCAGAACCCCAGGGAGCAGAGCGATCGGGGGAAAAGCGTACAGACGTGACCTCGGCCACATCTGTACCATGGCATCCAGGCCCAAAGGAGCTGGATGTGAGAGAGAGTACCAGAGCGGGCAATGAGTGTTCTCATGAGAAGCGAATAGGTCAACCTCCGCTCGGCCAAACTCTCTCCATATAAGCTCAACTACTTCAGGGTGGAGCCGCCATTCCCTGGACCTCAGCCCCTGCCTCGACAGGATATCTGCTCTCACATTATCAACCCCAGGAGGATAAATAGATCTAACAGAGAGAAATTTATCCTGGGACCATAGAAGAATCTGATGCGCCAGTCTAAAAAGAGGGCGTGATTTCAGGCCTCCTTGGCGGTTGATATAAGAGACCACCGACATATTGTCAGTCCTAATGAGAACATGATGGCCTCTGAGGTCTACAAGGAAGTGCCACAGGGCAAAGGATACAGCCAACATCTCCAAGCGATTAATATGCCATGAGAGATGATGGTCCTTCCAAGTACCTCGGGTGTAACGGTCCTCCATAACCGCACCCCAACCCGTGCGGGACGCATCTGTAGTCAAAGTTTTTCTCTGACATGGTGCTCCCGAAGCCGGGCCTTGAGACAGGAACCATGGTTTCTTCCACATGACAAGAGCACGAAGGCATCTGCGCGTAACTCTGATCATGCGAAAGGGGTTTGCCAGCGGAGAAACCCCGTGGTCCTGAGCCACCACTGTAAGGCCCTCATGCGGAGCAGACCAAAAGGAATTACGATGGAAGCTGCAGCCATGAGGCCCAAAAACTCTTTGAAAGTGTTTGACAGCGATGGCCTGGCCTAACCTAATACTCTTTATTGTGGTTAAATTAGTATTTATACGAACAGGAGACAATTGTGCCTGCATCGTGACTGAGTCCCACTCTACTCACAGGAACGTAGTCCTCTGAAGAGGAGTTATGGAACTTTTCTTCACATTGAGTGTCAACCCCAAGCACCTCAAATGACGCAAAACAATATCTCAATGTTGAATCGCCAGTTCTTCTGACTGAGCCAGAATGAGCCAGTCATCTATATGATTTAGAATACGGATCCCCTGAAGTCTCAATGGAGCAAGGGCAGCATCAATACATTTAGTAAAGGTGCGAGGAGATAAGGCTAGGCCGAAAGGAAGAACCGTATATTGATAAGCTTTTCCCCCCAAAAGTGAATCTCGGAAACTTCCTGTGATGGGGTTAGAAGGGAACGAGGAGTTAAGGAGCTTGTGGATCTATCACGACAGACCAGTCCTCGGAGCTGGTTTGACTGACATTCGGTATCTTGAATCTAAACCCTCTCGGAGGTTGATCCAGTACCCTGAGATCCAAACCCAGGCCTAACTCCCCCTCCCTTCACAGGAACTATGAAGTGCCGGCTGTAGAACCCAGGCTCCCGTAAACAAAGAAGAGCCCACGTTGAGTTCTCCTGTGTTAAGAGGGACTAGACTTCCTGTTCCAAGAACCGACCCTGCTCGGGGCTGGCCAACATGTGAACCACCCCTAGTAGATAATATTTTTTATATTAGTTCCACTATAAGCAGGACCCCCTAGGCTGTATTTTGAAGACCCCTCAGGGTGTCTAGATATGCCATTATGGGGACCAGTCCCTCGAGACTGGCCTCGGCTATACATTTTCAAACGGCTTCGGTGACCTGAAGCAGCTAACTGGCAGGAACTAACCGAAATATGCTGTCTACAGACCTCCTGAGAGGCGGCGAACTCGACAGGGCCGCAACGTCTCCGGGCGGACACTGCGATTTGTGTTCGCTGGAAGCCGATGTGTCCCGAGGCGCCATCGGCGGCGGGAAGCAAACATCAATTTCCTAAGGGCTGCATAAGGGGGCGAGACTCTTGTACTCGCCCTCCTGGGGGAACGCCCATAAGGGTCTGCGTGTTATGACGACCTCTTGGTCAGGACCATCTTAACCCGAGAGACAGTCCTCAGACCTGTGTAGGGATCGAAGGGACAATCATTGATTCTCTTGTAGTAAAATCCTTAACTCACAACAGGAAAAGTTAACAAAGAACCCTAACTAACCCACATTCCTATTACCATGTGGTCCCGTGATAAGGTCTCCAACCTTCCAAACTGGCGCCTAAAAGTCTAGAGAGCAAATGGACTTTCAAACATTTATGGTGATAAATGGTCCTGAATGTCCATTAAACAGCGAATTCCCCCCTCCTGAGACAACACCCAGACCTCCTCGTGCCAGCCCGATCCATTCGCGAGGCACGATCAAAGAAGACCGTTATCTCTAACACCCCTCTCCGGCGAGAAGGGGGGGGGTGCCAGATGTTCAAATGAAGATACGCACACACCTATGTTCACACACACACATACGAACCCTAGGTTTTTATCTATAAATCGGCATTAAAACAGAGTTGGTGTATTAAAATACCTGCAACAGAACTATAAATGTGCAAACATGTCCTACGAATGTTTTCATGAATGTAAGACACTTATAAATACCTGAAAGTGTGCATTAAGAGGTAACTCTGCAATATTATGTCTGTGACGTGTGATGTTTGATATGTTTGTGATCCTAAAAATCTGATCTATTCATTAAGCTGTATATCGATAGCGTGAAATATATATATCTACCTATATATGCCATTTCCAAAGTAAGCTTAAGGCCCTGCTAGTCATAAAGATGCAAATTGATTCCGAATGACCCACTCGGGGGGCGTAGGCTCTCTTCAAGATGGGCCATTATCATTGGCCGACACACCTATCCAAGGCGTGTTCTGTTTATCTTTAAAACCCCAAACTCAGAGACATTCGCTCTCTGTGCTCTGTGCTCTGTTCTCTGTTCTCTGTTCCCGGTTCCTGTATCCTGATGTAATCCTCGTTTTTATTTTGTTCCTGTTTTATTTTGTCTTCGTTTTATTTTGCGTATAGCCAGTCTGTCCTTAGTGCGGTCCTCGAGATACCCACGTGCGTTTCGTTAGTCTTCCAGCATCCCAGCGAAAGGACTATCTTCACGCATACAGAACTGCGTTAGAACTTTTAAACCTCCCGCGACAACCACGCTTGGAGGAATCAAAGAAGCCCGCCTCCTATTCCCAGGACGCCACGAGCTTGCTCCTACACCACTCTAACCAGGTCTGAATGCAAACTGTTCCATCTAAATTTAGACGCTCTGAAGTGTGTATTCTTAGGCTGTCTCTGAGGACCTAACTGTGCGAGCAATTGTGTTTTTCCCTGTGTTTCTACCTTCTTTTCTTATTGTTTAAGTTCATTTCGTTTCATATATATCTTCGCTTTACATGTAGTGTAGTTCATTAAACCTCATTTATACTTTATTGCCTCTGTGTTTGTTGTTGATCACATAACAAAGCCTCTTTAATATAAAGATCCTAGCTACAGTCTGATAATTGTTTAAGTGCACCAACATTGTCAGTAAATTTAAGCTAAAATAGACCACAAGCCATTGGTAACCTCTAGCGAAACAGCGCGGCGGACGGGCTGGCTTAGAAAGAGATATCAATCGCTGTGGTAATTTTAAAGATCAGTCATAGCCCTCTGTGCGGGATGTATATTCATAATTAATCATAATTCGTTGTGTTAATTGTGGTATACATGCCCTGAACAGACGTATATGCTGTACAACCCCTAGTTGGGTGATTTATCTATGCAAGGACTCGGTTCAAACTATATTCGATAATTTGTTGATCAGAGATTAATAACTGTTGAATATTTATCCCCAAAATCAAAATTGACTAAAGAGCTTATGAACCCCAGATTCCTTACACCTGTCTTCGGTATGGAGGACTTTGTGCGAGAATGTTTCCTCTGGCCCCAAGCCTTATATGGGGGGGCACGAGAGGCAACCTTCTCAAAAAATATGAGGAGCTGGCGGCTGTCCCATGAGGTTGCCCCCTGGCAGCAACCCCATGAGACCTGGACTGACAACTGGGGATATCTGCTTGTCGCTCTGCCTTCTGAAGCCTCTCGACAACGGTTCTTGTCGCGTCGCCAAAGAGGCCAGAAGGCGAAAGGGGGGCATCGAGAAGGAAGGCCCTGTCCTTCTCCCCGATCCCCAAGCGATTTAGCCATAAATGTCTCTCTGAGACGACTAGTGCTGCCATAGAACGGCCAATGGCATGGGCCGTCTCTTTAATAATACAGAGAGATAAGTCAACCACTCTACGAAATTCAGTAATACCGTTGAGTGAGACCTCCCAGTTATCATCCACCTCTTTGAGGAGGTCAGCCTGGCATGCCTGTATTAACCCCATCGTTTGTAGGCATGCACCGGCTTGACCCACCGCCATATATGCTTTCCCTAACAAATTCGAAGTACGAGATTTGGAGGGAAGTGTCTGAGCTATCAGGGGTGACGCAATGTCGGGGAGAAAATATTTCGCAATATATTCCTCTACCCGAGGCATATCACCTCCTAACCATTCTTATTCGATTCCCTAATAGATGTAAATATATACATGGGGGAAAATAATTAAGATGAACATGGATTTTTCCACGATCTCGACACCTCAGTATGGAGATCAGTGAAAAAGGGAAGGCTCTGACACGAAGATTGTGACTGGGTCTGCAGGAAGCGCTCATTCATTTTATTTTTCTTAGTTGCTTCCTGCTTATTAAATGGCCATTCAACATTTAATTTAGCCACTGCCCTGGTTACAACCTCCAGCAACTCTTTTTTTTTTTTTCATAACGGGAAAATGGCGAACCTGTGTTGAGAATATCTAACTCCTCGGAGCCAGATAAATCAAACACCGGGTCTTTAACACGGTCGGAAGAAGCCGCAGCGCGGGCTTCCGAACCGTGCGCGAGACCAGTGGAGCTGGTAAATAAACACTGAGAAAGGGTCGCAACCGTCTCAGTATTATATGCCAGCCCCACGTGCGAATCCCATGCATACAAGCGGCGCGCTGCCTCGACAGCCGCGAGACCTGATGCACTGGAATCGTGAGCCTGATCTATTTGATTGAACAGGCTCAAACGGGAGCGGAGCTCTTTCATATAAAAAAGTTTGCACAGACAGCGCCCTCGAGCGCTGCTTGTGCATGCTCCACTCCCAGACAAACTACACAGAGTGAGTGTGCGTCACCCTCGCTTAAATAACGCGGGCAAGGGGATGCACACTGACTGAATAGTCTCTCCTTATTGTTCGCCATGATATATATATATATATTTCAGAGTGACAGACAACACCAAATAAGACAAACAGGTTGACACAGAAAGCTTGCTGAAGACCAGAAGCTGACGCTGTTATGATCCGGCGTCCTTTTATAGCTTCCGTATCGCCGTCACATGCGACGTCACGAGTGACGTGATTAGGCTACGCCAATCGAGATTGAATAGTTGACTTCAGACGCTTCATGCCGAAGGCGTTCCCCAATGTGTCGATTCTCGACGCAGCGCGAGTTCCCTCGAAAGGGAACGGTTATGCTTATATACTACTTGCTTCTACTTCCTGCACTCACCTGGATGTGCACTGGGCTTGGTTTCTGTTGTGAGTCCACATAATGACTCCGCATAAGCAAAGATAACTGGACCGGTGTTATTTTCACCAGCTTACATACTTTACAATCTGTACAGTCATACTTTGATTTGAAGCAAAAAATATAATTAAATTAACTTACTGAATGAGGCAATGAACTATGCATCCCAAAAAGTATTGAGTGACATAATTTGAAAATATAAAAAAATGGGTAACAATAAGGTTTCATTTGTTAACTACATTAGTTAAAGGTAGGGTAGGCAATTTGTTTTATAAACACTTTCTGTTATACTGGTTGAAACTCAATCAATAATTGAAGTGGTCTAAATATTAAAACTTGTACATTGCTGGGAATGGTAAGTGATTGGTCTATATTTATTCAGGGTTATGGATAGTGTTCTGTTTGACAGGAATTTGGCTACTACACTTTTGTTCAAAGATTTTTTTTTTTATACAAATGGCTTGTAGAAGTTACTGTATATCGTTGCTTAGCAATCATAGAGTTCATGTTGCTCTCTATTGAAAGATACAGAATCATTAACTCGATTTCTCTGGAGAAGATGAATCGGATTCTTCCAAAACCTGACTGTTGTACTCTATTAGGTGATTCTCATTAGAAGCGCCTTAAAATGATTTGTGAAATAAAATATTATGCATGTGACATTTTGATTTATTGATGCAAATGCGTTGTGAAATGTTTGACTGGCGCCAAATAAGCAAATTCTGTACAATGCAAAGCTAATTATGTCCAAACATTCTTGTAATGCCAGTGTGCTGTATGTGCTTTCCCTTACAGTTCTGACAGAGTTTACTGATATTTTATCATCTGAACTATCAACTGCAGTGTTCCTGATAGCAGTGTTTTATACTATACATTGTTCAATCTCAGTATCCTTCTCTGAACAGGAAGCACACACTCTCTATCTGTCCTATTTCCTCTGTCTTGACATGCAGTGCACAGAATGAAGCAGGTTTTGTTTAATCCTGTCAGTTGCCTTGGGGTTTCGCTCATCAAAGCTGTTGATGGTCATCCTTTAGTGGTATTATTTATTTCTAAAATATCAATACCCTGTGAACATCCAGTCGCTGTGTGAAATCAGTGGATTTACCTTAGAAATAAAAGCGAGTGAATCTATATAGCAGAATGGGATGTAAAGATTTCCACATTGTACCTGGCATCTTATGGATTTTGTAAAAACTACCTCCCTCAAAACCACTTTAAAGTGGAGTTGTTTGCAGCAATGAGGATGGTTAGTATTTATCTCAAAGCCGGAAAGAAATGTTGATTCATAAAATTCAATCATTGAGTGAACATCTTGCTTTCTATTTGCCATTGGGCTTTCGAGACATTGGCACTCTGAGTTTTAGAGACCAAATAGCAATGCCTTTTGAAACAAATTACTGTGTTATTTTTCATCTCACCTCGAGACCTCAATCTAAGAAAAGGCACAATCAGGTGGTGACTGATTGAACCTGTCACCTAACCCTCCTCCAATTGAATTTACCCCACAGTTACTTCACTGCACCGCTACAGTGTCGTTGGCGGCAGGCTACCCAACGAATCGAAGGACGCTTGATAATGTCTCCTCCTGTCTCGTCTAGGTGGCTGTCCACAGCGATCACATAAAAGAGTCACTCGCGGTAGACAGATGACACCATGTTGTGTCTGGTGTCTGTCATAAATGCAGTCGCTCTGAGTCATCTACATGTGACATGTTTGTGATTGGAGATGTCACATTGACTTTCAGCCTGTTATTTTTAAAATGGGCTCCTATTCTGTACAAAAATGAGTCATTTGGTGTTTTGGATATAGTTGAGATGAGTGTTGATAAGAGTTTGCATTGTGAGTGTAATCAGAGCCTAATCAGAACATTTGTGGAGGACAAACTGAAATTGACAGCACCTGTTATGAGAATTTGAGCTTGAACAATAAAAAGTTTTAGGTTCTTCAGTTTTTCTGTTGCAGTTCTCCTGCACTCTAGATCTAATCATCTAACATTCATTTCTCTGCTCTTTATCATATAAATAATATTTGATAAGATAATGAAAATATCAATGATTTAGAGTATTTCTTCAAGGTATTTGTCAACAGATTTTTTTTTTAATTCCTCTTACTGAGACCTTCTCAACATTTTAGTATCAGGTTACTGGGAATTTATTTTAAAAATACAGTAAAAACAGGAAATGTTGAATTGTTGAAATGTTGAAATTTTCAGCACCATTACTCCAGTCAGCGTCACATGATCCTTCAGAAATCATTCTAATATGCTGATTTATTTTAATCAGTGTTGAAACAGTTGTGCTGCTTTTTGTGGAAACCATGGTAATTTTTTTTCCCCAGAATTATTTGAGTAGAAAGTTGAAAATACAAGATTTATTTGAAATATAATTATAATATAAATAAAAATATAAACATTTATAAATGTCTTTAGTGCCACTGTTGATCAAATGAATGCATCCTAACTAAATAAAAGTGTTACTTTCTTCTTTTTTTTTAAAGTAAAATCTCTGACCATAAACTGTTAAGGCAGTGCATAAATTATATTAATATACTGTATGTTTTGTTGTTAATCAGCTATTAGGGGAATTTACTGTACAATTCTAAATTAGTTTTAAACAGGCCCAAAACAATTAAGTGATGCTTTCTTAACAAACTTTCTTGTCCTAACCACTGCGACAAACAGAGCATTTAAATAGCTGCTTAGTTCCTTATTTGTTGTGTCGTGCAGGGTCGCTCTGCCAACTCTGAAATCTCAATTATTACTTTATAATCTTGCTCCACATAGCTGTAGTCTTATATTTAAAGCTGCAGTCCGTAGCTTTTCCTCTTTGTCGCCATCTCTCTGTTCGAAATCTGTAACTGCAGTGATTCGCGGAATTATCATCTTTACGTGGGTTGTAAATCGGCATGAAACAGCGCGGATGAACACAGTGCTTTGAGGCGAGTGGTGCTGTCAGTCACCGCGCTGTGTGGATACTGTCATACAGAATCACAGATTCACTTTTTGAAAGTTTGACCAACATAAGAATTTTCATAAGAAAATGTCTTCTGAACAAGTAAGTAACATCCATTTTTGTTCTGACCAACTAAGGGGGAAAAAGCATTCGACATGATAAGCTTCGTTAGATTTAATCAACGCGATTTACAGCAACCGTGCAAATTATAGCCTACTTTGTTCTCAAATTGTTCATGTTAACAACATCACATCAGCATTGCGTGGCTAATGTTAAATTTAATGTGTTTTATGGTTAACTGTGTAGTTCAGAATTCATATTCTCCATAATGGCAAAACGAGAAAGGCACAACAAAGTAAACTCCATAACTGTGTGAATTAAGAAAACGTGCTGTTACACGATTGAACTATTGAAATGTCTTAACTTACTTGTTCAGCAGAAAAAAGCCGTCTCTTCTTCCGTTTTGAACCCCTTCAAAACACGGAGTTCACGCACTTTTCAAAAGCCCCGCCGATGTTTAAATCCTTGTGTTCGCATGAGACGGTTTCTTTCTCTTTCTCTAGCCACCTTAAATCCGAAGTACGAAGTCTTTTGGGTTTTATAACTGCTGAATCTCCAGTTGACACTGATGATTGTTGTTTGGATCTTTCTGGATGCCATAAGTTTAATTATGTAAAGTGCTGCGAGAAAAGCCTATACATCTAAACATCTCGTCACGCGCAGTATAGCCGGCTAGCCGAAACTCCTTCTTTATGTGTACGGGTGTGACGTAATGACGCAAAGACATGCTCGAATTTCCCGCGGAAACCCACCAGTACCACTGGAATTAAAATCATTATTACAAGCTAACCGTTTTGAATCTAGCTATGGCAAGCAGATAGTTTTGACCACTGGCAGAATAAGTTTTTTTTAATATAATTATTTTGGATTATTTTTAACTTAAAAAAGCTACGGACTGCAGCTTTAACATTCAATAAGTTCTATTACACATCACGTTTAGTCTGGTTGAAGAGTGTTAGAACACGGAAGTGAGCAGGGTTTGCTTCAGGTCTGAATAAATTAGCTCTGTATAAATTAAATGTTCTGACCTTCTTGCATTTTGTCTCTTAGGTCTTTAAAGGTCAATGGCTGAAGAACAGCAAGGATTTTGTGTTATGTGAAAAAGTTACCGTTTAAGCGGTCTAAATTGCCCTTTTATTCAAGTGTTAGCATTAAGAGTGAGCCATTTAATCCAGAGTAGCTTGTATTCAACATACAGTAAAAGAGCTAAAGAGCAGATTAAACTAGCCCTTCTGTATCTCTTGCTTTTCATTATGGAATTACTCGTTGGCTTTTCAATTACTATTCCGATCACAGCGGGCTGTGTATTCCCTCAGTGCATTAAGCACTGATTGCATTATTTATTAACAACAGCCATCAGTTCATTGCTGTTGATCCATGTTGCTCCATTTCCGACTTTATCCTCAATTGTTGAGAGATAACAACAGCCGAGATGATATCTAACAGTGAAAAAAGCAGCTATTTACATATTACTGTCTTGCTGCTGTGCTTTTCAACACGTGCCGTAGCGAATGCAAAATGATATCAGAGAGTATATTTGGACGTAATGGTTAGATGGTTCTGGTAAAGCAGACAGCACTGCTGTTGTTTTTGTCATTAATTTAGCACTCACACTCATTAAAATGGTCTTCCAGAGGAGTCTCCGTGCGGACAGCGATCACCTGTGTTTATTTGAGTTGTGTTGCATCTAGAGCTAATCGTGAGACTATCAACATCATAAAATGCCTGTAATGATACAGCGCTCTCACTCTCGCTGTCTGGTTCTGCTGACACATCTAACAGAAGACCTCATTAAGAGCCCAGTCCCTCCCTTCTGGACCTCACAAATATCTCCACTAACTCAAAGGCACAAACAAGAACTTGGAGAGTTATGTTAGTCCCTAATGGAATTGAGACCCTATCTGGCTTTGTTATCAGTTGATTAAGTAATGCATTGCTCCCATGGAGATGCTTGCTGTCTGAATTTCTCAGAGTTCTTTAGGTGAAGTCAAGGTTAGATGTAATCCAAACTCCTGTATACTTTTAGCCCAACGAGTTTCACTAAGTCATGCCTGCTGGCTAAATGTAATTATATTTTGTGGGATTTTTCCAGATAAATCTGAAGATAAATGTTGAGCACACTAAAGCTGATGCATCCTGTAGGTTTTTAGAAATGTAAATCTTAGTCTCTATTTCCTTTTTATAGAACATTTTGGAATGATTCAATTCAAAGTTGGACTCTAAGTTAAGTATTACTTACATAGTATTACTTATTCAGATATAAACTTAGAGTCCAACGTTGAATGATAACAGAATTTGCAATTTTTTGGTGAACAATCCATAGATGTATTGTTCACCAAAAAATTGCAAATTCTGTTTTTATTTATTTACCCTTATATCATTCCAAACCTTTATAAGTTTCTATCTTCTGTGAAGCATAAAATAAAATATTTTGAGAAATGTCTAGGTTATTTTCAACGGAAATCAATATTCATCAAAATTGTTTGGCTACCATAATTCTTCAAAATATTTTTTGTTCCACAGAAGAAAGTAAATCATACAGGTTTAGAACGACATGTGGAGTTTGGGGAGTAAATGATGGCAGATTTTACTTTCTTGGGTGAACTGTCCCTTTAACATATTGGAATAATTGGGGTTACAATATTAAAGCATCATGTAACAAATAACTTGACTTTTTCCCCCCAGAAATGAAGTATTACAATATCACTCAAGATTCATTGTAAATTCCCCAAAATTGTTTATGACTCTTGTGTTGTGCATATGTGGACACATAAATACCAACTGAATGTGCTTTTCGAACATTTTATGGGCATTGTGGTCAGGGGTTCTCAACCTTTTGCAAGCTGGGCCCCCCCAAAGCTGGTTCATTGCAGGTGGGGCCCCCCCTCCTCAAATTTACATTTACACCCCACCAGGGGCGATTCTAGGATTTTCATTTAGGGGGGCTCAGCCCCCAATGAGGGTATGATTTAAAAAAAAAAAAAAACTTTAGTTTAGGGTCTAATGCTCATTATTAACTAGTTTCATTAACATGCATATGGCAGGGTTTTATAATCACTGAGGTCCCCAATGTGAGGCAAGCTAGTGGGGTTCGGGTGCTCCCCCTGGAAAATGTTGATTTCTCTGATCTACATATGTGCATTTTAAGATGTTTTGAAGGCCAAAAAAATTGGATAACAACAGCTTTAAAACCATGTCAGTGCGGGCAGCTGATTTTTTTTCTCTCCTCATAAGCATCACACTCATTTTCTTTTTGTTTTTTATCTTGTTCTGTTTCTTCCCCTAGCTCCTAAAGCTGAGATTTGACTGATAGACTTTTCATTCTTGTC
Organism: Rhinichthys klamathensis goyatoka; assembly: GCF_029890125.1. Taxonomy (NCBI): domain Eukaryota; kingdom Metazoa; phylum Chordata; class Actinopteri; order Cypriniformes; family Leuciscidae; genus Rhinichthys; species Rhinichthys klamathensis. The sequence continues at coordinate 3,031,107 of NW_026606572.1, read as the reverse complement.
TGTCAGTGAAGTAAACGGGGTCAACTGAAAGGTTGATTTATGAATCATTTTCTTAGACACGTTCATTTACTGAAAGCGACTAGGAAAGCTAGGTAACTAACTTTATTAAATTAATTCACAATATAGGCTATACATTCACTATTGATCATATGCCTAATACAGGGCTTTATAATCACTGAGATCCTAAATCTGAGGTTATTAGGGGGTTAAAAAAAATTCTCTCAGATATATGCATTTCAAGATGTTTGAAGGCCAAAAAAAAGGATAAGAAATAGCTTTAAAGTCCCACTCCGATCATATTTTGAGCTATTTTTAAACATTCCCAGTGATCTTTAAATTATGATTATGCCATTTTTAGCCAAAATCACAAAACCTGTGCCGTTTTCTGGGACTTCGCTTAAGCAGAGCGGCAGTAGCTCATTAGCAATTCGCCTCTGCGTTGTGGGCGGAGCCGTTGGCACGGGGACGACCCTCCCCCTGCCCGTTGCTGAGAGCTCTGTCTCTCCCGCTAGCTTACACCCCCAACACCCCCAATTATTATTCAAAGTTATCACCGATCACCGATCATTATTTCACTCCAAGACGTCGCGTGTGGAGACGCCCAGTGGAGTTACTACGTCACAACTCCAGTCTATTTTAGCCGGCATTTTAGCGTCTGCTACTGATTCACAGCCATTTGAATGTAGAAATACTCAGAAATACAACTTTGAGCTTATTTTTCTCAAGATATGTCCTCTAACATCAGAAAAATGCCACAAGAACATGGTAACACCTAGAAAAACATTATTTTCATCGGAGTGGGTCTTTAAAACCATGTTAGCGGGCAGTAGATTATTTGTCAATACCTGCTCTCACTTCTTATTCATCACTCTTTCTTTTTTTCTCAGTCTCCTGATCTTGCCCTGTCCCTTCCCCTCCTAAAACTGAGTTTTTTTAATTTACTGAAGGCTAAAAATTGTATTAGGCCTATATTAATTCTCAATATGTACACATTCATTATTAATCTTGTGCCTAGCATGATGAAAACGGCTTTGTTCAGTTGTCTTGTCCCCGGCCCCCACAATGACAGTAAACTTGCCCCCGCTGGGCGACAGTGGCTCAGTGGTTCATGTAGGTTGTCTACAAACCGGAAGGTTGGTGGTTCAATCCCCGGTTCCACCTGACAAAGTGTCGAGGTGTCCATGAGCAAGACACCTAACCCCAGCTGCTACCGACGAGCTGGATGGGCGAGCTGGATGAGCTTGCATGGCTGACACCGCCGTCGGTGTATGAATGAGTGTGTGAATGGGTGAATGTGAGGCAATATGTAAAGCGCTTTTGGTGGCCATTGGGTCTGTGAAAGCGCTATATAAATGCAGTCCTGTCCATTTACCATTTAAACTAATTATTACATTACATGAGTCACATTGCATAGGCCTATTTTCAGTTCAAAATGATGAAATTAGACAAAAGTTATTAGTTTGCCTGATTATTTTTGTCATTCGTTTATGGTAAAAAACTGTCTCTTATCTTGCCTGTAAACTGATGCATCGAGACGCGCTGCTAAAATTTGCGCTCAGCAGCGTCTGTGAACATAAAGCCCGCCTACTTTGATTTGATTGGTCATCTCAAATATTCTGACATTGACGAGCAGTGACAGACCAATGAGGCTCAGATGAACACACACACACATACACACACACACACACACCCTGTCCTCTGTTTCTGACGTGCGCTCAACTCTGCGCCGCTGCGGATTGAAGATGAAGAACGCGCTGAATCTGATTACAGCAAGCTAGGGAGAAGTTTGCTTTGAAGCGCTTCTAAAAAGGGCCAAGTGAGTCCTATGCACCCCACTGTGTAAGCCAGGGCGGGAACGGCGGCGGCCATGCGTGATTCATTTGCAGCCTGGACGCGGAGTGGTGTGTCTCTTCTCTGAGAGACTGACCGTATTCGAGTACTTTTGGACGGGGGAGGGGCTCACGGCAGCACCCGCTGCTCGTTGAGCACAGTAACTGCAGAGTGATACGTGCTTTCGAGTCTCCAAACACCACAAAAGTCTCCAATAACACCAGGAAAAATGGTGCTAGATTTGTCGCTAGTCGCTTTTGACAAAAAAAGTCGGCAGAAGGATGATTTGTTTGTGTGTTACAATAGTCCAACCACTTGCATTTCAAAATGGGGGAATTTCCCCCCCTCCCATCCTGCAGCCTACTCGCCCCACCGGTTGAGAACCACTGGTAAAGGTCATTAGTCTCTTCTAGGAAGGTTATGTGATCAAAATATCTTCTAGCAAGGTTTTCCACAAGATGTTGAAACATGGATGCAGGAATTTGCTCCCATTCAGACCAGATCATCAGTGAGGTCAAGCAGTTATGTGGGTTAAAGGGGTCTAGCCCAAATTCGCCATTCCTAATCATCACAGAGGTTTTTAGTGGGCTTCAGGTCTGGGTTTGTGCAGGCCAGTTGGGTTCTTCCACATCACATTGTCATGCTGGAACATAAAAGGGCCCCATTATGCTAAACATGTTTGTCTAAGGGGGTTGTTTCAATGTATGTTTGATTTAATGCAGCTTTTAGTAGTATCTTAAATAAGTAATCCCATTAATGGTTGTCCACATACTTTCAGTGATGTGGTGTATCTATTAGCATTATGATTTTAGGACATCAGTCAGTCCCATGACACAAAAAAGATTATTTTACATTCATTGTGCCATGCAAAAGTTGAAATACTCACTATATACTCTGTTTTAAGAGGTCAAAGCTGTATATTTTTGCATTTATTGAAGTAATATATTATCATACATTACCCCCATCCCTGATCCTACATCAATCAAACAGAGATAACTATTCCTGAGTATAATTTTATGAGTTACCATTTGTTTTCCTTATGCATGCTTTGCAGTTGTTCCTTTACTGTTTTTCCCCCTTTTCTTTCATATTCACACCTCATACTCAATCCTTGACACACGCGCGCGCACACACACACACACACATAATAACTCCTGCATAGGTAAACCCAAAGCTCAAGGCTTACTTGTCACCTCTTCATTTATCATGCTGAAGACAAAAAGACTTTCTGCTCATCTCCTGCATTTTTTTTTTTACATTTACAATGAATGTGAGCAATGTGACGGAAGTTGTTGGAGTGTTGTGAGGAGTTCTGCGTTTGATGGAGATACTCCTCACTGAAGGAGCCCTCATATTTACTGATGAAAAGACTGCTGAAATGACACATCATAAGCTTTGCCTCCAGCTCCGAAGGAGGGCGGTGATTTATTGAGCAATTTCTTGTGTGTTTACCCAGATGCACTATTGCCGAGGTTGCTTTTGTGTTTCGGTTTCCTTTTGTTTCGCTTTTTCTTATTCACACAAGTGCTTTAGTAGTCATTAATGTCAATAATTACCCTGGATTATGGTAGAAGTTCCCAGTGGAAAAACTACAATCTTTTGAAGAGGATTCCTTTTAGAGCACATTTACACCACAAAATGTGTTTTATCAGCAGTCGTTGAAAACACTCTTCTTTTTACATATGTTTAAATGATGTAGTGGTAACACTTTACAATACGGGTGCACTAATAAGCATTAATTCATGCTTAACTAATGCACAAATAATACTGAATTAATGTGTAACTAATGATTATCTAAGCTATTCATTAATGATTACCACATTAGGAACTAATTAAGAGTCTGTATGGTTAATGTATTAGTTCATACATGAATTGTTATTAATTAAATATTTAATTGTGAATTAATTCCCTAATAACTCTTTTTTTTAACTAATAGTGTTAATTAATATGTTAATTACCAGAATGAGCCAAAGCCTTGTATTTCAACTTCCAGATAATACAGGTACACTAATATGCATTGATACATGATTAATTACTTCATTGTTAGTGCAAATTCATGTGTAAATGACTACAATTACTAAATGACTAGTTAATAATGATGTGCCTCAACAAGTAAAGTCATAACATAATGATACCTTTGCAAATCATTAGCTAATGATTAATTAAAGCAGACAACTGGAAGTTGAAGTGCATAGCTTTGACTAATTGTGGTAATTAACACATTAATTTACACTATTAGTTAATAAAATATGTTATTAAGGAATTAATACACAATGACACATTGAATTAATAGCAATTCATGTATTACTTAATCTATTAATCATATCGACTCTTTATTAGTTGCTGATGCAGTAATAATTAATTAATGGTTTAGTTCTTCATGAGTCATACATTAACTCATGATTATCTGTGCATTAGTTAAACATGAATTAATGCATATTAGTCCACCCGTATTGTAAAGTGTTACCGATGTAGTTGTATTGTCACCTGTCATGTTGGCAATAAACTCTCTCCCTCAAAACCATTCGAGCATCTATCTTACTCCACCAAACGGCAAAGAGGTTCATTGTTTAGCCATACATTTGTGTGCTACAGCCTTGGTCATAATAATGAATTTGTGAATAATGCAATTATGACATAATTCCTCTCTCCTGCTTGTCGGCCATCATCATGCTAAAGAGTTTGAATCATTTCTGACGAGCCTTTAATCCAATTCGCCCAAAACTAAATCCAATCAGCCATATGGCAAAGCTCAGCAATATTTCCTGCTGCCTCCACACATTTGAGAGATCTTCATGGCACAGGGTCAATGCTTCCCATTGAAGGAGCCCACTCAGTGTGTATATCTCTAGAAGGTGTGAGAGAGAGGTGCTCTCATGTTCCCTCGCGCCCTGCGGGGAGCTCTTATTGAATTACTGCCATGTGGGTGCAGCAGCTGTCCTCCCGGCCACAGCGGGCCACAGCTGCTAATTGCTGCGTAATAGGCTCAGCAGCAGGGAAGGTCAGAGGGGTGTCCGGCAGCCATGCCCGTCACCTTTGATAAGGGACTGAAGCAATGTTGAGATCATCATATTCTACGGCGGTGTGAAAACAAACAGCAGCCTCCTGAAATCAGCACACACTGGGAGAGATGATTGACAGTCACTGTGTGGTTCATCAGTCTCAACACTGTCTCATATTAGTAATAAGTAGTTTTTTAGCAGAGGTCCTTCTTTAGGCCAATTCACAGTGCACAAACAGATGCCGACAATCGCAAACAATGACCAGATTACAGTATGTCACTTAGACATTCGATGAATAAAATCATCTGTTTGTTGGAGTCATTGCCTATGTGTTTGAAGCATGATGTGGAAGATAGCATGATCTGCATATTTAGCAAAATACTCCTCTCTATAGCAATTTTTGGTGTTATGGTCATTAAATGGCTTTCCTGAGGTAAATGTAATGTTACGTGACATATTGTTCTCCAGCTGTTTTATGGACCTCTTTCCGCGGTTGAAAAACAATGATCGATCGATTTTATTACATTTCGGTAAGTTGAACTGTATCTTTCAAATTACCTATTGATCATTCGTGTTTATTTACTATTAACTAGTAGTAAAGAGTGACAGATGATCGGTTCACGTGCCGCTTGAACTGAGAGCTGTCAGCGATCTGTCACGTCACATTTACATGCGCCAAAACGGTGGTGTTTGCATTTCGTAATTAAATTGACAGAATCTGAGAGCTGAGAATTTGTTTCATATCAATAGTAACCTTCTCTGTTTTGTCTGTCGGTGTCAGTGTCCTCTTTGCTTCGTGATTTACCCATTGTGTTCACGCGCTCATCGGATATGTCTGATTGGCTACAATGATCAACGCACGGGAGCGTTTGAGAGCACACGGAAGAGTTTGAAAGTGTTTTAAAATACGGGAGCGTTTGAAAGCACAAGCAGATCGGTCCGCTGATAGATGCCTGTTTTCAAACGCTCCCGTGTGTCTGTGTAAGTGCTCGGTGAAGAGCGTCATTGATGTATATTTACAACATGTTTTTGAAGCGATGATCATTGTAGCCAATCACAGACATATTCGATGAGCGCTTGAATGGGCAATCAGAGGTGTTTACGATTCCGTTCAACAGCACTCAAAGCGTCACGTTTTTACAATTTTAGTATCGACTTGGTACCGAAGTCGGTAATTTTGACAACACTAATATATACTGTATTTCTGTCATGACAACTCTCGGGAGATTGGTATGCTAATAGACATTGGCATGGTAATAGAGATTGGTGATGGATATGGCAATTTTAATGTATTTGGTCATGGCGGAATAGATCTGCTACGCTGCTGCTGCTGCAGAGCAAGTACCGAGACTTTCTACTGCCAATGCCTTCACAGACATTGCTGTGAGCATGTAAGACATGCTGCTGCTGCTGCTGCTGCTGCTACACATGTAACATACATGAATTAACCCCGTAGCAGATCTATACAGCTGGGGAAGGTGGAGGGTTTTTGAAAGTGCACTGATGCAACAGCAACCAATCAGCTGTGCCATGAAGATAATGATGTGATGGCTACCAAATGAGTCAAAGACTTATCAGCCTGTGCCATCTAGACTTTCATGCCAGAAGGTATATATATATATATATATATATATAGATAGATAGATAGATAGATAGATAGATAGATAGATAGATAGATATTATTTTGCAGTAAAAACATCTAAACATCCTTAAAACATCCTTACTTTTGATTGAGAAGCAAAACGGTGCAGCTTGTTTTCACAAAATATATCTTCTGCTTTGATTCATTGTAAAACAAGATTAGCTAAAAATGTTAAATATTAAATATTTTAGTAATAAATATTGTTAAAATAAAAATAATAATAACAACTATTATTGTTATTATTCATAATACAAATTATTCAATATATGTTTTAATATCTTGTGAAGTTTTTTCAAATAAATGTATCTTGTTTTAAGGTTGTTTAAATGTTTTTTATGGGAAAACAAAGAAAAAAATTAATAAAACTTTTTATTTTGCTGTACAAGTTAACACAAGGACATTCAGTTACCATGTTGATCAAATAAAAATATGAAGTCAGTTTAAACAAGATTATGATGAATGAATGAATGAATGAATGAATGAATGAATGAATGAATGAATGAATGAATGAATGAATGAATGAATGAATGAATGAATGAATGAATGAATGAATGAATGAATGAATGAATGAGGCATTTATATAGCTCTTTCATATGTACTACTGTACACCCAAAGCGCTTTACAATCATATCAGGGGTTCTCTCCTCCACCAGCACCAGTGTGCATCCACTTGGATCCACATGATGATACAATCAGTAGAACGTTTTGAAGAGAGTTTCCTCAGTTCCAGAGTATAACACATTATGATGACATTTAAAAGCATGATGCACCTGTCAAGGGAACTCTGAAAATTGCAGTATTCGATTTCACACCTCTGAGACTGGATAATTATGAGCATAGTCGCAGGAGTACATGGCCTCTGACTTTTTCCTCAGCAGGGTCACTGCTCAGAGAACAGCCCAGTAAAATGATGTGCAGACCATCAGAGACAACACAAAGGATAGTCAGTTACTGTAGGTCCCACAACCCACCCAGGGGTCACTAGTAATCAAAACTATGACACTTGGCTTTCAGGAAGCATTGCAACACTTGGCTTGTATTGATTGTTCTGATTGCTGTGCATCGTCTCCTTCCTAGTGAATGGAAGGAGTAACAGCAGGAGTTTCCTCAGAGATTTTCTCTTCCCCCTTCCATTTGTCTTTACATCTGTCTCAAACACCTAAGTCATGCACTTTTAGTTATTTTTTAACCTATTCTCTTCTCTGCTTCTGGAGTGCAGATCAATATTTCTGTTCAGACTTCTTGTCGCTGTCGCTCATAAATCAGTTCATAATGCTTTAAAATATGATGTGTGATGTAATATGCAGGTATGTGAAGTTTTATATTGACATATTTTCCTTTCTTCCCCTCTGTGGTCACAAAGGAGGGCAAACACATTTCATGCCATTTCATTTCCAAAGCTCTCAATAACTAAAACAGCATGAATTTTTGACCTGAAGCAATCAATGCTAGTCCACTAGAAAACTGAAGTAAGAGTTTTCTGCTGTAAACTCCAATCCTGTTTACCAATGTGATTGTCACTCAACTTTGTATAGATCAATACTAAGATTTTGTTGTTTGAGTTTGCAGTTGTTGGGAAGGTCTATGAACCATCCTTAGTGTAGGACAAAATATTATATTCTCCATATATAGAATATATAATGACAGTTCTCCATCCTGAATGTATCCTGTCATACAAAACTCTACAAAAAGGATCAGGAAATGTGCAATTAAGGGTTACATTTTAATCCTCCATTCACTAATACAGAGGTCCGATCAATGGGGAAAGTCAGCCATGAAGAAACAGTATATCTGGCTGTATACCAGCGGCCGTGAACTCTCAAGGATTTGGGGTCTCACCTGCCGCCCCTACAGACCACTCTTATTGGCATTGCTTTCTCAGGAGCTAATTGGGCAGTTTGCATTTAGAATTAGAATTTGCCTAAAATAACTGAAAAACCAAGACAGAGGGCCATATGTACTATCGATTTTGCGCCCACTTCAGGCGTATTTGTTTCGCAAAGTGCTCATTAAACCATGGCGAGGTATGTACGAACGGGACGCACCGAGATGAAAGCGCAGACTGCCTGTCGCGGGAACTGAAAATGGAAAAATGCGCTTTTCGTGTCATGCATATGCATTCATGGGATGGTCAAGGGGAAAGTGGGAGTGTCACATAAAGAGATGGGAGGGGAAGCGTAAACTGCGCCTAATTATGTATTCCACGTTATGTAGAGAAAAAGCCAGTGAAAGCGCGCCTCCATTTTGCGCTGAAAATTCTCCGGCTCTTAAAAGCAGGTGTAACTTAGTGAAATGGTAGCAGTAATCCGAGCAAGACGAAGAAACAGGCTAAGGAGACGAGCTGGAAAGATTTTTGCCTCAAGAATCACACTTTTTCAGTTGAGTGAAAACGAAATCATTAAGCGTTACAGATTAAGCAGCTACGCAATATTACAGTTACTGGAAGAAATCAAAGATGACATCGACTCAGCATTCACATTCCATTCCAGCAGTTGTTAAACTCCTCGCTACATTACAATTATTGGCATCAGGATCATTTCAAACAGTCATAGTATCAGCAGTGAGAGGTGGAGGCCCATTCAATTGCGCGTTTAAATACGCGCAATTTACGGTATAGTGGGTGGGGACAGGCGCTGATTGCCTGATGAACTGCAGGTTTGGTACATAACACGCACACTGCGGTTTCACATCAAGCGCTTTCTGCGTCTTGGCCATGGCGCTACTAACGCTGCGTTCGCAAATGTACGTACATCTGGCCCAGATTGAGATACTTGTTTATCCATTTGTAGACAAATTATTGGCTTAACTTTTATTGTGGATTATTGCTCTGTAGACTGAGAAATGGAAAACAATTACATTTTTGTTCCTTTTTTTGTGCTGATGCTTGATGGCAAGCTCTAATTTTGTCTCATTTGGTCCAGAATAGCCTTCTCGCATCTTATAAAGGTTAACCAAAACTATAAAACATGCATATCAAAGCTTTATTTCCGAGCAGAGGGAAAATGTACTCGGGAAATGATAATGATATTCTCATACTGTGTAATCAGCTCAGTCCCATCATACCACGGTTTTAAAGGTCACACATGCTCCTATTGACATTCAGATTACAGAGAGAATGAAAATGAAGATTTATTTTCAAATATAAATGCAAAATGAAACGTACATTCAGCATTGCAGTAAGAAACAACAACAAAGTTTTTTTTTTTTTTTTAAGTTACACGCTAAATATGCTTATGCTTTTCAAATGAAACTCCAATTATTAATATGAGACTTTTTTTGTAATTTAGGTTTAAGTTTATTTTTGTTTAATTCATACAAGGATATTTCTTGTGAGAAATATGTCATTAAAGCTGGGAGTTAGGATAGGCCAGTTATTCCTGCTACTGCTATTTTTTTATTATTCAGGCAACCTTTTTACTGGGTTTCTAATTTTATGGAAATTATGAATACATTTTTAAATAAAACTGGCGTTTTGTTAAAGCACTATCCCATATTTATATTGTTTTGCACACCTAGCTAACTAAAAAAATACAGTCTGACTACTTTTCAGAAAAAAGCTTAGACCACATTACCATACATCAGAATTATCTCAATATTTTAGATATTTGCTTGTGAGTCTTAGGACAGTTTGAACTCATTAAGCTGTTAACTAGCAACTAATTGAACTAGCTGGATCTGAGTGTAGTTTGTTCAAGCTTTAATGGACATGCTTAGCCTATAAAAACTGAATGAGGACTTCATTTTGACAGTTTAATTTCATATAGCATTAAAATGTGCTCAGAAAGCAAATATTCCACTCTACCCTCATTCTAAGAGCATTTAAGGAGATTTCACTGAGAATGAGTTGCGGCTGCTGATAGCATAATTTATTCACAAGCAGTGTCTGTGTTGTTTTAAGGCCTAGAAGAATTATGCAAATTTGTAATGGTGCAAACACACAAAGTTGAGCATGTTTGTGCAATCTGATCGTGATTTGCACTGGGCAATTTGTAACGAGGCATATATACAAGGGCGGAGGGCCACAGACCTGCATGTGTTTACACATGTTTTGACAACAGGTTTGACAATATCTAAGTGGTTTCAGATAAAGACTGATAGCCTATACAAAAACTGCATTCCTTCTTATTGGCTCTTTTCCTAAGCTTTCAGTCAACCCATCATATTTCAGATCCAGGTAATTTAAAGTCCCCGTGAACCGGAAGTTGCAAACAACTTTTCTCCAGTGTTGTGACGTATTTCCGAGAGAAACGGAATACTAAATGAGGAAAAATAGTGGGCGTGGCTTTTTTTCCAACAAGCACCTGATTGGATCTAGAAAAGTAGGTGTTTTCATTCAGCCTGTCTACTGTCAGTTGGAGGGGCGTGGTTACGGATGTTAAGCAGACACCCAAACCGTCAAACCTACATCATCAGGGAAGGTCCTCCAATGCAGAGGGGAGGGGAAATTTCAGATTTTGATTAAAGATTACGAAGCCAAAAAAATGTTTTGTGTGGATTGACTTGCATGGATGAATTGTTCACCACAAAACGATCAATTTAGGCAAACAAAGTAAGTATGGTCAATTTTGAATTCATGGGGACTTTAAGTACACATTCATAATTGTGTTTGCATAACCAGTGCCGTGTCAGGCAGAATTTGATTCATTTATTTGATATGAAACCTTTAGATGGCCAACCAATTTTTTTTTTTTTATCGAACTCACCATGACCATATACACTGAAAATCCATAAAAAACAGAAATGGTGCTGGCAATTTTCTACCAGGACAATATCTATTAAGTTTACTGACATTTTCTTAAAACACCAAAGCACAACACAGCACAATGCATAGTATCAAATACAGGTAAAATAATCAACATGGAGAGTTCCTCCATATCAACATAGTACAAACCCTATTTGTATGGACTTCTCTTAGTGTCTGAACAGTTTAATAGGCTATAGACTGCTGCCACAGTATATAAGGCGCCTAATTTACATGCAAAGAAGACGTGTTTGTTTTTAAAAGAATGCCATGGCCCTAATTGCAATATTTATTGGCCCTATTTACACCTGACATTAACATGTTTTCTGTGATTGGATCACAATTGTATTACACTTGACCACATTAAAAAGTCAGGTGTAAATGCACCCGAGACGCATTGTGATCATATCACTACAAAAGCATTTAGAGGAATGATTCAAAACACTACAAATGTCCAAAGTTATCCAGTTAATGTAAGACTGAAGCAGAAATTGTCTTACCATTGGGAAAAGCATAATGGCTATCTTGGATCAACTTTTCCTATCATGTGATGGCAGTTACTTCAGTGCCTGCCGTTCAAAGTTTTATGACAGTCAGTTACAGTTTACGTTAACCCGTTTCTTGTGGATTAGCCTGTTGGTCTTGTGAATAAATGTTCTATATTTAGTATTATATCGCTAAACATACATTAGGACTGCATTGTTTGTTAAATGTGCTTTACTGCGGAAAAAGTGTGAATATCTCTATTAGCTGCAAAGTACTAGTCACTGCAGGGTGCAAAAAAACTTAATTGTAATTTAGTACATATTTAATTCATTAAAATGATATGTATTTATTACCATCATTAATTAAAACGCGTTTTATCATCATCATTAGGCACAGCAGTCATAAATCATTACAATACAAGTCTAACCTGGCAGAGATAATTCATTTTTGATTCTCTTTGAACAACATACAATATAACACAATATTTATAATTAAATTATTCTTTTTCTCTTTATTCATTAGAATGCTTACTATCAGTGTCATATGCATACATGCAGTTAATAGTCATTACAATTCAAGTCTTATCATAACTGGTAAAACTTGAAAGCCAAAGAAAGAAAACATCAGTATTTTTTTTAACTTTTTTTTAGACTATACAATATCACTCAATATTACTATTAAATACTATGGTAATGTCATAAATGAGTCCTCCTGTACCTGTCGCGACATTCCCTTCTCTTATAAAATAACCTTTTTATTATAGTAAAGTCTAGTTCCTAACAAAAGTATTGTTTAGCGTAAAACATGTTAAAGATTTGTGGACAGACTATTGATTCATTAAATAAGCTATTTCCTCACAAAAGCTGTTTATTCAGTGTAGTGAAGCCTCTTCTTCATTGACATCCATTAAAAAAAAACCTGCCTCTGGTCTCCTTCCCTGCGTACCAGTGTTAGCATTAGCCGTTACGCTTTTTTTGGCTAAAGGTTGCTGGCTTGCCTTCTAGTGGCTTTGACCGAAGTGACAATGAGCTCTTTCGGATCTCTGATCACACTTAGAATGCAGGTGTAAATCCAGTCTAGCTAAAAAATATATCCAGATATGAAACTCATCTTAGTCACAATGAAACGGTGACAGATCTTTATTTTCCTCATTGTGATGTACATCCGAGTGAAATCGAATTTGGAAAAAAGAAAAAAATGTAGCGTGGGGTCTTGGTTCTATCTGTCAGTCGTCGATTGGATAGAGGCAGATCTGAATGTGAATACAAGGTAAAAAAAAGAAGAAAAAAGAAACATGCACAGATTAATTATTCACAATAAGATCAGTAACATACATTTAGAAAATAGGCAGACAACTTTAATGTCAGGTGTAAACGGGGCCACAGGGCAACACTGGTTTTCTGAATAAAATGCAGTAAATGCCACATGCCAATGTGGTGCAACTGCTTAGTGCTTAATTTGCCAGCAATATTATTTTGATGACTTTTCAGGTGTTTATAAGATTATTCCTTCACACAGTCTGTCACCTCAAGAGCCAGGTTTTAATTTCACCCATGGCTCCCCTCTCCTGGAACTCGTCCCCTGCATAATTGACTTTAACAGGTTTGAGCTCAGCTGTGGCCTGTCTTGAAGTTGGGACTCAAGTCTTACTGGCTCTATCTCTCTCTCTCTAACTCACTATAGCGCCTGATTAGTGGTCTGCTCCGGAGGGGAGGGCTGCTGGGATTTGGGCAACCAGGTGTCTGTTCAACCAGGGGGGGCCCAGTGTTATCAGGCAGCCATACAGAACAGACCCGCTTACGAATAATCCCGCTTCCCCCTGGACATGCGATGGACAGCCTTCCTGTTGCTCACCTTGAGTTATCATATCACATAGAGGGCGGGGAGGATGTTTTCGCCTGCGCTGTGTTAATTATAAATTGCTTAACGAGACGAGGCAGTCAGGTGGAACAGTGGTGCGAAGGATTTAATTACAATTTTGCTTCTTCCTCTTCCCTGTAAACCCAAACCGCCTGTTTTTTTGCTTTTTGAGGGGAGGGGGTTGGGGGGTGTATGGTTTCAAACAAACACTGATTCAAATTTTTTGCTCACTCTATCTCTCTTGTCACACACCGGCTCACTCTTTTCCTCTCTACCTTGCTCTCGCCACATATCAGCATTCTGAGTGAACGGATCATTTATTTTTAGTTTCTGCTTCCCGTCTAGATGTTCTCGGCTCTCCCTCGCATACGCACAACCTCCACTGCCTCTTGAAGGGAGGCGCTTTCTTCTTCCCAGATACAACCAGCCACCTTAAAAGCGGCCAATTAAAATCAGCTCTGACAAGCCTTTTTTCATGTGCTGACAGGATCACTGTCCCTTCACCTGAGGGGGCTCCAGGTGTTTGTTCTCACGTGTCATACCTCTCTTTTTATTTTTTAACTAGTTCATCAAGACACTTCTCTATTCTGGCACCCGTTCTCAGACACTCATTATTTCAGTCTGTTTTTGACTTTCACTGCTTAAAGCTTTTAATGGCACCTAATGAAGACCACACATCACGTTGGCTTGCTTCTTGACATATTCGACACCCTCACCATTAATTGTTACACTTGGCTACTTTTTGTCATCACGCTAAGAATCCAGAAGCATTAATAGACTAAGGAGAATGTCAAATGGGGTGGAAGGGTGGTATTGTCATCCCGGAGGAATGTTTTAATACCCTGAGATTTCTCTTTCATAGTTCACAGGACTTAATGGAGTTCTCAATTATGATTTATTTAAGCATTAACTTTATCTTATTTCTCATAGAACTTTTCTTATTATTATGGGTTATAAAAACAGACACAAATGAGACTATTGTTGCCATAAGCTGCTTCTAAATGTTGCTCATTTACTCTTCAGACAGGAATTTCCATCTTTTGTCCATTGATTTTCATTGTATCTTCCCCATTTCAATCTTCGTGTTCCACAGAAGAAAGTCATACAGTTTTGAAATGACAAGTAATGACAGGATCAAAGTTGTTGTTATTAAATTAAAACTCATATTTGTTAATTTGTTGTAATAAAATATAAATATTACACGATAACCTATATTAAATAAGTCAGTTGTCAAAGCAATGTTTCTAATTTTCGTTTAAGTAAAATTACTAAATGATTGTAGACATTGCTAAATACGAGGAGCACAGTTTCTGATAGTGTTGCAATCTCTTTTAATACTTTAGAGGAGACACATGGAGAAATACTAGCATAATTTGGGTGTATACTGTATAGTGGAAGATATTAGATTGAGATACCTTCATCTGTCCTTTAATATGCAGAGACAATTATGCATTCATATATTCTCCCCAAATTGTATGAACTGTGACTTTGTGGTGCTATCAGGGCATTACTTGGTTTGTGTGAGAAAAAGATTAGAATTGAAGTTGTTTGATGAACTGATAATCTTCCCCTCCAGTGAGCTTTTAATGGCTGCTACCGGCTCATTGAGTCAGTAAGTTGAACTCAAGAACTGGATCGGCTCAATTCATGAACAAATGGGGATGAGTAACAGAATTTTGGTTTTTGAATGAAGGAAACTTTGGGAAACAAGAGATTTGAGCAAAAGTCTCCATTTGCCCCAATTTAATCTCACTACTGTCTAGGAGACAGCAATTGGATTAAAGAGATCTCATTTGTGATTTTTTCAGTCCTCTGGGATATTGCACAGCCACATGCAGACAGCGTGGAAAACGAACAATGTGTAATCAATGGTGTGCACCAGCTATTCCATTCAAATGAGTGAATGCATTTATTGGGATTAGCAGGCCTGCTGTAGCCCTAACGGGATTCTAAGATAAGCACATGGATTCAGGAATGCTTCTTTAAAATGCTGAAGATAAAGATCGCCGTATAGATCTCTACCCACTGACCATAACTTATTTTTAACCCAGCATTTCATTGTAAGGCAAAGTGGTTTATTGTGGCTCCATCAGTTCAATGCTGAAATCCAGCTGCTTTCTGCCACGCTGGGAACATGCTGTCTGAAATCATTAAAGCTATTGTCCTTTTGTATTCTTAGACCAAACCGAACAATCTCTCGCTAAAAGAAAGAGGTTTAGTCATAGGCAAAAAAATATTGAAAGAGAGAGAGAGAGAAACGAGTAATAATCCTTCAATTATTTTTAAAGAGAATGACTCTTATGTTATACCATTTTGTTTAGTAGTGATTTGAGGTAGTTTAATATGAGCATAGCTAAAGCCTAACCTTTAGGCTATATATTTTTTTGCCAGTGTGATTCACTTGAAGCTTAATGTAAAAACTGTTGGCAACTCTCCAAAATAGAAATACCTTTGAAAATGACCTGCGCAATTGAAGAAATTGCATTAAAGTTTATAGAATTGTGTATTTCCATTGAATTCAGAGCATAGGTCAATTTCAGACAGACTCTGGCACTTAAATGTCATCTTTGACTCTGAATCGAGTAGTTAGAGTAAATGATTAAGTTTTCCATCCTCGCCAGTCTGTTTAACATAATTGCAGTCCAGGGGCTACTTGTTTATACCCTTGCATGTAATTGTTACTGGTAGCCAGTTCACAATGAGTTTTCATCAAATTAATTGAAATGGCAGACTATTTGATTAAACTGTCTCAAAATTAATTTCCTTATCATATTTGGGTGAAATTGATTTCATGCAGTAAAGCTTCAAGTTTGTCCATGTTGAAACTCTTTACTGCTGCTTTGTCTCTTTAAAGCTTGCCTGTCTGCACACATTTGCTTCACAATTAATCACACCAATTTGAATTCTCGGAGCACAGCATATGCTAGTAGACAAGCTAATTGTATCCATCAATTTTCGCAGCTTGTGTCAGATTTACATTTCAGGAAACTTTAGCATGAGGCTTTCATGGATTACCAGGAGAGCAGCACATGTTAAACTCCCTTAATAAGCCACAAATCCACAGGTGTGAAGGAATTATAGAGGATTTCTTCTTATTTGAATTTATTCATGTCATAATTGATATTGAAGTAAATTTTCAGAAAATACCTGATCAGAAAGGAATAAATAAATGTCTTCTTCATTTTGATCTCCTCTCCACCACACACACACAAAAAAAATCCTGGACAGTATTATTATTCCATAGGTTTCTTTGCTTAGCTAAAATAACTGGTGAACAGGTAAATACTAAGGGGCTTTCGCACCGGAGGAACATTTTCATAGTTCCTAGAACTATTGGCGGAAGTACCCGGATTTTGGCGTGTTCGCACCGCAGGAACTAGGAACGATTTTAGTTCTAGGAACTCCTTTTGGAGGAACTAATTTAGCTCCTATTTCAGAGTAGGGTCTGAAGACTAAAATGTTATTGTTTAATATTATTTTTTAGTATGATTTTTCTTTATTAATTTTCATAATAATGTCATAGTATTTTGTGAAGTCAGAGAATGTTGTACATGTGTGCTGATGAGAGATATGGGATGAGCTATATTTTGCATATAAGTATGCGTGCAATGTAACATTCACTGAGCAGAGATGTTCCACTGATGATGATACATCAAATGTGTAAAGTTGGTATGTTCTTTACAAGGAAAGGAATGTTTTTCAACTGATGCAAATGTACCATGAATGTATTCACAGAAGGATAGTTTCTTAATATGGAAAGTGGATTGTACCATGTGTAAGCATGAGGTATACATTCCATTTTTAAACATAAGCAACATGTTTTTATACCTTACAAGGAAGTTGAAAGTCACTTAGTGGGGTATATAAGCTCAATCCTTAATGTACCACCCCAGAGAAACAGAGGCATGACGGGTTCTCAGCACCATCAAAATCAAAGTCACAACAACAAGGATAGCTTACGTCACTTAAGTTCCTACTGGTGGTCCGAAGGCAACCAGGAAAATGTTCGTTCAAAAGGGAATTGTTAGTTCTCGGGGAACCATCCTGGTGGCTACACTCTAAAAAACACTGGGTTAAAACAACCCCCCAAACAATTGACCCAAAAGGCTCAACCCAGGATTTTGGTAGAAAAAATAACCCAAGATTTTTTAGAGTGTAGTTCCTAGAACTACCCGGTACAAAAGCCCCTCTAGTGTAGTCAACAGCTATGTTTGGATGTATGTGATCCATTATTTTATATTGTTTCTGTATCACCAAGAAGCTCCAAATTGTGTAGTAAAATTTAATCTTAAATGTTCTCAAATGTATTAATACTCTGCGGTAGGTGGTATGCCATACGGAACCGTTGCCACTGAAACTACATATTAACGCACCAGTGGGGCTCGACAGCCTTAGTCAAACGGGTTGGCGCGTATGGTTGGGTTGCGGAGAGATTGTGGTTAGGTCTCAGCAGCAGGAGGGATGTAGAGGTCAGTAAGCTGGGCTGAGTTGAGTGGTGGACGGAGGGGGGTGACTCTGGGACGCCAGAGTCACTGTCGAGCCCTCTTGAGGTGTCGTGGGTTAGTCGACGAAACACTGAGGACGGAAGGTGCCCACTTGAAGACCCTAGAGATGTCCCCTACTTGGCCCAATCCAGACGGTTGTCGTGCTGGTCCACTAGGGAGACCACACTGTAGTTGCAGCCGTCGCGTGTGCTGACGCGCCAAGTACACTGCAGTCGTTAACGCCGGACAGAAGGGGAGTCACACCACCATATGGAAAGAAGCGTAAATGGGTGAAGCATAGTTTACTGTAAAGCTACGTCTTAGTGTTGCTTATCTTGGCGAAAGCCGAGTACAAATCAGCATGAAGTTTTAACATCTACTCTCGTGTAATGGAAATCATGACATTTCCTGCAATCCTATCAAATGACATCACTAATATAACTTCATTTGGAGTCCTTTACTTGTTTTGCAAGTAAAACAATGGAGGGAGAATGAAAGCTTACTAAGATGACAGCTATGCCATGCTGGGTGTGATGATGAAAGTATATTAGTTTACCATTATGTTTGTGGTGAGTGGGGTCAAGAAACCTGGATTTCCGATGGCCTCAGAAGTTTGTTTCTTGTTTGAGCTAAGGTGCAGGACTGTAAAACGGTCCTCATATGAATTCCTTCCTCGTCCCCTAGGCCATCAATGTGCAACGTGACCTGACCCGTCCCTACACTTGTTTAACCATCCATGTCTAAGCACCTGCAGCAGGGCCAGTCAGTGGAGACAGGATGACAGTGGCCCCCTGGGTTTGAGGGTCTCACAATAACCAGTGAGTTGATTGAGTTCACAACCCTGACCTCTCCACTACTCTTCTCTCTTCCTCTTCTCCTGTGCTGACTTCACTGCAAACTCATGATAAAGTGTAATGGGCTTCTCCCATGACCGCTGGCCGTTTAATTGATTTTTTTGCACACAGGCACAGGAGATTTGAATTATCTGAGAGATTTACCAGGATAGATTAACAGGACTGAATGGACAGTCTGTCTGTGAGGGATTTGTTTGTTGTATTGAAGGGCTGTGGCTGTCATTTGCATTTAATAAAATCTTTTGAATAGTGTGTTATGGAACTGGTGAATAGTAAGTGGTAAATATTTTTACACATACACATTTGAAAAGTCTCTTATACTCACCAAGGCTGCATTTGCTTGATTGAAAATACTGTACAAACAATTAAATTGTGAAATATATTTAAATACAAAACAGTTATTTTATATTATAACATTTTTAACATTTTAAACATTTTTCTTTTTTAGCAGTCATTACTCCAGTTTTCAGAGTCATGATCCTTCAGAAATAAGTCTAATATTCTGAATTCTGAGCATTTTAAGGCTGGAATACACAACTTTTCCCCCGACTTTCAGTCTGGACAAGTTGATTATTTGACTTGTCAAGGCTAGTTGTCGAAAGTCAGAGCCAATCTTCAGATTTGAGTTGACAGATTTCACAGAAAATCGTGTAGTTTACATCTAGTCTGAGGATATCAAACATGTTTTATATATTGAGCCGATTTTAGAAAACATATTGTTTGCAGGTGCAGTTATGCATCGATGTCAATGTGCTGGCTATGGTTCTGACAAAGGTTTCTCTAAGCTCAGGATACTGAGTGGTACTTATGTCTAATTTAGGTATCAGCTTTGTCTTCAGATATTTTGAATTTTATTTTAGGAGAAAAACAATTATATTCCTAATATTGTAAATACTGAAACTATCATTTAAATACTATTATACATTTCTGAATATTAAAGGTTACTATTTTAAATTATCTTCAGTGCCCAGCATTCTATATGTAGCCAAACACAGTAGAAAGGGATTAGATAAGTGTAAGATGTTTAGTAAGAGATAAATACTTTCTTTTTATCAAATGTAACACTAATATACCAGTGCTTCATGGTTGTTGCGTATCTTTTATTCTTACATTTTGCATGCATGTAAATATAGGTCATGATTTCCTCAATTAAATCATTGTGCAAGAAAACACTGTCTACTCTAAACGACTTCAAAAATGACAATGCATGTATTGTGTTTGATTGAAATGGTGTGGATGAATGAGATTGAAGCTACCCAGAAGGGGGGAACAAATGCTTTCATATCTCAAATGTTTCTGCTAGACATAGATGAGGTTACTTTAGCATCAAATTGAGACTTTTGATTGAGAGTCTCCTGCTTCTCACACTTGTGTCCTGAATAAAAAAAAAAATGCTAACGCTCTCACAATGGTCTCCTTTAAAGTTTTAGAAGAGACCTCAACAAAAGCACACACTGTGCTCAGATTTTTCTCCTGAACTAAAAACTCTGTGGTCTCATATTTTCTTCCCACAAAGTTTCAGACAGGATCTCAGCATCACAGACTAGGCTCAGATTTTTCTCTTTAGCTTGAGAATCTGGAGCTCTCACATTTGTCTCTTTTTAAGAAGTTTAGAAGAGACCTCAACAACTTTATAAATTGTGCACCAAGTCAAGTACCTACTGTAAAATACACTAAAGTCAAAGACAATCCATAAATTCAGAGTTTAAGCCTATATTAAGAGTGAAGATGTGCAGAAATAAGGTCTACTCTTAATTGCTGACACACAATAAGAGAATAGTGCTGTACTGGGCACATCATTTATTCTTGGAAATAGTAATGTACCCGATCAAATCTGACTTACAGAAGTCTTACTACAGGAACAGTTACCCTGGAGCTTTCTTAATGGTTTTAAAGGCACATTAAATGGCTTACGACTCAATCCTTGACTAATTTGATTATTAATGTATTGTAGAAATATTTGAGTTCATACTGAAATATTTGATTTGTAAAGTTGTTGAGATCTCGTCTAAACTTTAGAGGAGACAAATATGAGAGCCCCAGAGTTTTTAGCCGGCAGGGGTCACCAACCCTGCTCCTGGAGAGCTACTGTCCTGCAGATTTTAGTTCCAACCCCAATCAAACACACCTGGACCAGCTAATCAAGCTGTTCAGGGTTACTTGATAATTACATGCATGTGTGTTGGAACAGGGTTGGATCTGAAGTCTGCAGGACAGTAGCCCTCCAGGAGCAGGGTTGGTGATCCCTAGCGTGTCTCTAGTGTGTGATGATGAGATCTCTTCTAAAACTTTAAAGGAAACCGTGGTGAGATTGTTAGAGTTTTTGTCTCAGGAAACAAGTGTGAGAAGCAGGAGACTCAAGCAAAAGCCCATTTGATGGTAAAGTAACCCTATTTTTTGTTTGTCTTGGGCAAACATTTGAGATGCTAAAGAGATCTCATTTTTTAATATTCTTTCCTCTGGGCTGTTCTTTTTTTAAAATTGGCAGTTCTGTCCATAGCGACTTTACACTTAATACAGTAACAATCCGCTTAGAGAATAACCCATTTGAGGAGAGGGCTTCAATCCTGCTCCTGGAGGGCCACTGTCTTGCAGAGTTTAGTTCCAACCCTAATCAAACACACCTGAATCAGCTCATCAAGCTCTTCAGGATCGCTTGAAAATACAAAGGCATGTGTGCTGAAGCAGGTTGGAACTAAACGCTGCAGGACAGAGCAACAATGGCTTATTTTTTGCTGATTGCAGGGATTGAACCAGTATTCTTCCAGTTACCAGCCCTAAACTTTGCCTACTATACTATCTGCTCCAATAAAGTAGTTCATCATTTAACAACATCCACTTTCATCCTCATATCAGTCATTCCATTATGTAATGCATCACATGTGTTTGCATTAAATAATGGCATAGAGTAAATGAGACATGATGGGACCAGCACAAGACTGGAATGGAACAACCAAGATCTTCCCATTAAAAAAAAAAAAGTCCAATCTAGCAGAACATTCCTATCAACCAACCCCTCAAAAGAAACTTGCCATTGGAGAGCTTGTTGAAAATAAAACCTTCAAAGCATTAATAATCCAAGATGGAGTCAACAGAAATTTGAACCTGTCACTCTCCATTGAGAGTTTTATGGGAAGCAATGTTCCAAGACCGATCCCTATATGCTATCTCCTCACCACTGAAGTGTGACTGAAATCGCAAGAATGAATCGATCAAGTTTTTCCTTGAGGTACAATCCCCCCCCCCCTCTCTCTCTCTCTCTCTCTCTCTCTCTCTCTCTCTCTCTCTTGCACTGAGAATGAAACGTGCCACATTCTTGAAGTTTGGGAAAGCCATTTTGGACACAATGGTGGGCACTTAAAAGCCCTGGGAAATAAGACAGAGTTCAGAGTTGGCGGAGGGAGGTAAAGCATAGCATTGGAAGTCAATATATGACAGTGGGTTGGAGAGAAGAGAAGATGGAAGGAGGGCATGGGGTGTTAATAGAATGAAAGAATCAGCAGGATAAGCTAGCCAGTCCAGCATGCAGTGTTGACAGGTAATCATTGAATGTCAACCATGAGGAGGGAACAGAAGCAGCAGAACTCTCTCTTTACTGTTTTTAGTAAGCTCTGATGGTGGATGACAGCTGATAAAGTGCCACAGTAATTCCACAGTGAGGACTGAAACTTGTGAAATGAGACAAAGTTATGGGATGCTTTCAGCTAAAACCCACTCTTGTCTTACTGCTAGTTGGTCAAACTAGTTAAGACACATTATTAACATAGTAGCTAAGTTTATGCAACTCGCCCCAGATGTCCGTATCCAGGGCAATGTAAAATCACTGTGTTTTCTGGTAAACTTATACATCCTTAAAATAAGATCAATGAACTTGGAAGCAAAATTGTGTAAATAAGACGTGTTTTCAGAGAATATTCACTGCCATTCAAAAGTTTGGGGTAATTTTTTCAAAATTATTTTTAAGAGAAGTCTCTTTTGCTCACCAAGGTTGCATTTGTTTGACCAAACACTACATTGGTAACACTAAACTCTTTTAGAAATTTTGTGTCAGGTCTCCAGTGCTGAGCACCATTTCGGTGCCGTCTGTAAGTCGTTTCCACTGTAGACTCCAGATTGATCATGTATGAGGTTTGGGATGAGACATTGAGGCAGTTGTCTAGGTTTTAAAACAAAACTAAGCCAAATTCCTCTGACCACACCAGGTCTTCTCCTCAAAGTATGTGTTATTATCTGAGGGCATGTTTTCAACTATTTCTGCTTTGTTTGTCCAACCTAAAACCCTCCCTTTCTCTCGCCCCTTTTTCAGCCCTGCTGGCTTCGGGACACTTCCTGGGAGGAATTTCCGGCAGTGGATACTTCATCCAGCAATCGCCAAAGGGTTATCTGTTCTCACGGTCGGTGATGGTGTGACAGACACATCTTTCACGCTCTGATCTTCCCGAGGGGGAGCCACTGAGGATTAGCTGGCAGATGATGCATCAGGGGGAGGAGGAAAGGCCGTGTTTATCTGCTGTCCCCGTGTCACAGAGAGCTTCTGAGGAGCATTCAGCTGCCAGCGGCATTAGTGGGCCTCAGCCATCCAGCTGTTCACCTCACTGCCACAGCTAAAGTGATGAGTCCCAGCCTTTCCTTTCAGGTAGAAACCGCCGTGTCCTCGGTCTAATTGCCCGGTAGCCGAATTCCCCAGTCTGGGCTCAACCGTCTTCGAGTCTGTAATGGGTGGAAGTACAGTGTTGCGTGAGAGGTCTCTGCCAAGCTGCTTTTCTTCCTTTCCCTGTGCAGCTAGAATTAATGAAGAGAAATAGCTGCCATTTTGGGTCCCTGTGCTCACTGCATGTCACTTACAGGAGACATCTATTTATTCAATTATAAGACCGGTCTGACAAGGTGGCTCAGCTGAGGTTTCTCATTGTGTAAAGTATGATCAGTGTTTTAAAGCATTTTACCCATACAACTGAGTATTTTACCAACATAATATAACTTTACCCGTGTACTGTAGTACACTCCAGGGGTTTGGCAGGTTAGCATGGCGACTGCATGTGGTTTTTGTGATGCCATCAGCCAATCAGCATCATGATGCCATTTTAGTATGGGTCATATTATATTGGACTGCTTTTAAGATGGTGATTTAATTCAGAAATTTCATTGATAGATGCTTTTAACAAGGTTTCACTTGGGAATTCTATCATATATTCATTTATATATAGGTATACGTATAAGTTGTATTTATACCTGCCACTAAGTGGCAAAAAGACTGAGCGGCAGCATTTGTTTTCAGCGTGAATGCCGTGAAAAACACACAAAACACATCTAAAACAGGAAAGAGCTTTGCGATTGACTGTACAACTAGATTTGACCAGAAATCTGAGGTACTGTATATTTTTACAGACTGCAAAAAGCTACAGAACAGACTATATTCTGCATAATTGGATGTTTTTAAATAAACACTGACAAAAAACTATACAAATTTTAGGGCTGGACGATAAGATGATATACAGTATAACATTAATGTAAGTGATCACTCTGATTTAGACCTATCTATATTGTATTTACATAAAACGTTTACAGGCAAATTTTCTATATAAATGTCAGGAAACACGATTCCTGGCTGCATGTCAATATCCATGGATCACTGGATCTTTGATAAGTTGTAAGGAACACTATATCGAGTCCAACTTTTAGTTTAAACTGATAATAGTTTGTTTTACCCGCATTTTCGCAGTTTCCCCTATTAACTCCAGCCGCGCAGCAGCTCTTTTGCCACTCAGTCCGGCTGAGGGGGGCTGTTCCGGTGGGAAAGTGACGTTAATGCATTCCCTCTATTGCCATAGTAACTCACGACATTGTTCAGGGAGAAAACGGAACAATATACTACCTTTTTTTAAAGTACTGTTCCTTTTTTTTTTGAGAAGTACAACTTTTTAATGAGGGAAAAGAAACTGAGTTCAACTTTAAAATATTAGTGTCAAGACAACTTCTTATTTCTCTCTTTCTTTTATGATGCCAGCTCGCTAATAAAGTGCAGGTAGAGGCTTATTATCAAGTTGTGTGCTTTCATGGTTTTATGGACAAATAAGGAAGCAGAAATGACAGGTGGCGTTCAAAGGTTTGCTCAACTTGTCGAACACAAGCCAATTGGACGCATTACTGTATGGAAATTGAAGCAAGGGGAAGGCGTCTGTGATACAGTAAACAGGATTAGGAGCTTTTGTTTTCTTTGCTGTCAGAGCCAGTTGTGTCCTGCAGAGAAAGATCTAATGGAACGAGCCTGGCTGAGACTCCAATAGACCTGTTACAGACAGTGTATACCGTGGGAGTTGTAATCAAACGTTAATTACCGGGCCCACCTGTTTACAGACGGATCAGCTCAGATGCCCTGTCCCACGTGAAGATTTGGGGAGGATCAGTATTCCCCATTTCAAAAAGATAATGCTGTTTTTTTAGGCACATTGGTTCAAACATCTAATTTTGCTTTAGAGTTGGACGTAGGAAGTATTTGTAATGTACTTTTGGACAGGGGAGAAAAATACCACTCAGGTTGGGTGGACATGGTTGCTCATACTTTTTAAAACATGCACATATTCCTGTGTGGGTCAATGCCACTTATTTTTTGTCCACATCTATTAATTTATTCCAAAATACATTAAAAATGCAATTAATACTTTAAGTGATTTTAATGCAGAACCTGATTTCACCAAGTGCAACATGTTCCTGGATCATCATTCCAATCAACCAATCAGATTTGAGGGACAAGTTTACAGTTTATGCTTACAACCAGGTTTAGGAGTTTCTAAATCAGTGTTATTCACCTACCATTTTCTTCTGATTTCAGGGATAACATGGGTGGGGTTAAGTTTAGGGGTAGGGATTGGGTTAGGGTTACATTTTTGGAGAGGAATGTTGTTCCAGGATCAACTAAATGTGTCTAATCCTACAAAATCAGGACGTGAGATTTAAATACACATTTTCTAGGATTTTCTTTTCTAAATTAAGGGCCAGAGTTGCTTAACAGTAGCCTGACTTCGTCATACTCATATTCTAGTCAGAATGTGTGTCTGATTCTGCTCCATAGGGCTTTGATTATGAGGCGTGTCTTAACCGAACCAGGAAAAAAAAAAACTCTGCACTCAATTGGATAGACCTACAACCAATCAGAGCAAAGCAGTAAGTGTTTTTTTTTTTATGAGCTACGCAAATTGTCAACAGAACTCAACTACACGCACGCTGGAAGAAGTAGTAAAATAATGAGTGTAAATGTCAGTGTAAATGTCCTCCATGAGTGCGACCAAAGGAGAAACCACAGCGTCCACAGGGTTTTCATTGCGTCCCATCTTCTTAGCGACCATCGGAGCCGGCTGATAAATTAAACTTTTGCCGAATCCCGTAGGAAGGACGGCAAACCCTTCTTTCCGATCGACAAATGCCTTGATTGCAGTTCTCTGTTCGTCTTTTAAAATGAATGTGCTGTCGATTTCTTTTACAACAGACGCGATAGCGGAATCTATACATCTCAGTTCTCCAGCTGCAGTCATTTTTGAGGGAAACCAGTTCAACCCAAGCGCTCTTTGATAACGTGATGATTACGTAACTGCAGATCATCTGTCCATCATCGTATAAAGCCCGCCCTGGCAATTTGATTGGCCCGACTAATTCTGAACCGATCATAATTACTCCCCAATGGATCGAGTCCAGACCGAACTTCCCGACCAAATAATGTTGTGGGCGGGGTTCGGGCTGGCATCCAGGCTAGCTTAACAGGGCAAATTAGCTTGAGAGCACAATTCCAAAAAAGTCCAGATGGGAGTAGAAAGTTCTGCGCGTGATCTAGTGACGACGTGCAAATTAAAGAACGCTGCCGGATCATTTCCATAATGACCAACGCAATCTACCAAGAGCAGATTAGCATCTTTATGCTTTTTTGAGGCTTTAAATAATGGCGCAAATACCAGTGAATTGACTAGCGCAAAACTTAGTAAATCACCTTATATGAATCATTCAAATACTCTCCTCCCATAAATTTAGCGTCTGAAAGGGAAACTCCTACAAATGCATATGCAATAATGTCAGAATGTTATGCAAAAATGACCCTGTCCACGTCTTTTCAGCACTAATTTTTCACTGCATGTCTTTAGTAAATCCTGATAGTACTTTTTTAACGCCAAAAGAGGGTTTGCACTGATGCAAGCTGTTAGTAGATCTGGCCCTAAAAGCATAAAGCCAAAAATGTGATTGTAAAACAACTGTCCTGATATTACAATAATGATACATGGGTAATACTTTATTTTGATGGTCTTTTTTGAAAATTAAGAATATAAGTAACTTTGTAACTACATGTCAACTAGCTCTCATTAGAGTATTAGTAGACTGTCTGCTATATCTGCTAACACTTTATTCTGATGGTTCCCCAGCAGACATTCTACTGACTATAAGTAACTTTGCAAGTACATGTCAACTTATAGTATTCTAACCCTAACCCTACCACCAGTCTACTAATACTCTGATAACACTCTAATGAGAGTTAGTAGACATAGGTGCAAAGTTACTTAGTCAACAGAATGTGTTAAAGGGACCATCAAAATAAAGTGAAACCGATATGTATAGAATATAATAATATAAGAAATTTATAAAAAAAAATATATTATAAAAAAAAAACATTTATATGAGTATAAATTTAAATCCTCATCATTTATTTTTTTCTAAAAATATTAAATATGTAAAAAAAAACATGTACTGTATTTAAACCGCTTATTATTAAATGCCGAAAAAGCACATGTAGATGTAACACCAGATCACACGGCAAGAATGGTGAAAAGCCTTCTGTTTGATGTTGATGTGAAATTCACTGCCTCAGCTAATACTAATAAATTAATTCCCATGTGCTTCTTTGAAGATATATTTGAGCACATGACTTTTCACACCAATCTGATATATAACCCACCCAAACTAGAAAGACTTTCAGCCTGCTGACAAAGTTTGCTTTTATCCAATTCAGAAGGAGAGAACTTAAGAAGGAGAGACCTGCATGACCTACAAGCCTTTGGAATTTGAACCAGTGCATATTTAAATTGGATGGTTTGTTACCCATTAATGGCAGTATAAATGGAAATCTGAATGAGAGTCCATGCCTCTGCCTGAAAGAGTTAAGGTGTGTGCTCCTTGAGAAAATCTCGACTGAAGTGTCATGAATCCTGAAGCGCAGAAGCTTTCTCAGGTTCTTAAGACTGCACACTGTGTTCCAGTCTGAGCCCACAAGCTTTGTTTGACCTAGTTATTCTAAAAAGCAGCGAGGACTTTGACGCATTTGATTTCCAGGATGGCTGTGTCTGGTACGGCGGGTGATGGGCACATGCAGGAACGCGTGTCAGTATTCACATCCTCCCTACGGCTGACAGGTCACGGAGAAAAGGCCAAGTCCATCACGCTGAGGTTTTTTACTCTCAGTCTGTGAATGTTTGCTAGGCTATATATGTAACCTTTTGTAAATCTTCACTGTAAATGTTGAAGTTTTATTTATGTTATTTGTGTTTTGTTTCTGCCAGCATGCAGGATTACGATGTACATTCCTACACCATATTTATACGCTTGTTTGTGTGCTCGCAAAACTGTGTGTCTGTCTACAGTTTGTGTATGTCTGGCATGTCTATAGATTAGTATAGAGGATAAAGGAATAGCTTAAGGGAATTTTATTTGCATGTGTTATTTTATTCATATCTCTGAGTAAAATCTGAAGCAAAATATACACTACTGTATTTAAAAAAAAAAGTTTTATTAATCAAGCACTTTAAATGGATAAAAAGTGACAAACACTTTTTTAATGTTACAGAAGACTTCTATTTCAAATAAATGCTTTTCTTTTGAACTTTCTATTCTTTTTTTAATAGAACGATGGACCATATGACATTTACAACTGTCAGAAATCACAGAAATAAATTAAATTTTAAAATATATCAAAATAGAACATTTTTATTTGAAACATTAAAATATATGTAAAAATATTACTGTTTTTACTGTATTATCAAATAAATGCAGCCTTGGTGAGCATGAGACTTCTTTCAAAAACATTAAAAAATCTTACCAACCCCAACATTTTAAATGGGTGTACATATGATACAAAATAGGTTATTTCATAAAAAAAAAAAAAAAAAAAGTGACCAAACTTATTTTTTGAAGATTGTATGTCCATTTTAATAATTGTTCACTTGACTATATATTGAGAACGTATTACTTTCTTCAATATTCTGTTATTTACAACTGCAGTGTTTTGCTGAAGTACAGCTCTTATTAAAATTAGTTTAGAAATGATTTTGAAGCAAGTGCTGCATGCTCAGAGGGTTTTTCTTTTTGCAGGTTTTGAGAGACAGATGTGTTGTCTAGTTTCTGAAGGAAAGCTGACACACAGTAGGTCAACATCACTCATTTATTCACTTAAATAGAAACGTTAAACTGAAATATGTTTTCAAAAATTGAATGAGGCAATCTCCAAAGTCTCTAGCCTCTTCAAGAGGATATCTGTGTATACCCTTTTGAAAATATCTAATTCTATCAAGACATTTACTTGTGGCAGCAGTTAAAGGATAAGAGATTTTTTTTCACTCCGTCAAGGCCTCTCACCATATTCTTCTCAAATCAGATTTTCCTGCAACACTGCTGAAGCAATGAAATAAAAATCTAATTTCCCCAAATGAAATCAACCAAAAAACCAATTGGGAGCTGCAGGCTTTCCCTGAGAAATCACATCAGAATAATTCCACATTCCAAACACATATTTTAGTCTGATAGCAATTCATCCATCAATACACCGATTCTGTCTAGCCGCCTCGAACAGATCGTCCACAGGTATTGCATTGTATGCCGTCTCCATAAGAGGAAAATCAATCAAAATTTTAATTCAGATAATACTGTAATACACTGGTCTGTGCAGAGCTGTGTCCCATATATGAAACAATGATGCTTTAAAATGTAGAGATCCCCGTTTCTTGCCGCGGGACTGGCGCGAATGAATAACCTTGGTTTGTGCTGCCGAGCTGTTTAAATGAGTTACTTTCCCATTTCGGTTGTCAATGGAGAAGTTTATTACATGTGAGAGGCATAACGTGGATCCGGTCCATTGAATATTTGCCATTTAAATGGTGTGCAGATTTCCATCAGTCAGCGCGTGACAAAACAGACTGTGCGTGCAGGCGGTAAAAGACGTTTATAGTTCAAGATCAGCTGCTTTAAAATGTGTATAGTACAAACACAATAGTGTACAAGTGCTATCTCTGAATGTTTGCAAAAAAAGTTAATTGTAAATCAGATATGCATTAAAATTCCCTCTCACCTATACACATGCTTGGACAGTCAGTGATTCCAGAACTAATCTTTCAGCCAAAGGATATGAATTACAGCGGCGGGGGACAGAATTAAATGAGTTGCAATAAAAAGGTGTTAATATCCTCAATTACTTCAGGGCTGAAAGACCCAATGCTCTGCCTGTGTTTACCGTGGTATTTACCGCATCAGTGCATGCAGCTTTAAGACCAAATGATCCTGATCCTGACACGTGTGCTCGGTTTGACGTCCTCGAGGATTAAATGACTAGTCAAACATATGCCGGTGATTAATGTAATGATTCCCAAGAGTTGTTTAATATGCTTGGCTGGTGTATTCGCTCCTTAACAAGTAAGAGAGCATAATCACCATTGTTTGCTTTGTTTTTTTTGTTTTTTTTGCAGGACTAAAAGTGGACAGGACGTCAATGGGCTGGACTATGATTCTAAAAGATGACTCTGGTGTAACGGGCTGGACATGGCGTGTTGGGAAATACCTGCTGCTCTCTATGTCTCTCATTGGAATGCAAGTGAGGTCGGACCTGGAGTTTCCAAAGGACAGGCACTATACGTGGAAAACGGGTAAGCGTGTTGTCTATGATGTCTATTCCTGTGATATGGAGATTTCTATGCTAGATCTCTTTTTAATGGCTCTGCTTTGATGTTTCTTCCTCCTGTTAGCATTACACAGCATCCATCCATCCATTCAGGATTTTATCTCACTCGAGCTCCGATGGTGTTTATCAGGAACTAGCGTAATAAATTCCTCTGTGCCGTTTCAAACATTTCGTCATGCTGCTTTCCTACATCTAATGTTTAATTAGTACATTGCTGTCTGAGATGCGGCCTAGCAGTTAACGTGTTCTGTTGTTCCAAACCGGTTGCATTGAACACAAAAGAAACTGTTTCGCAAAATGTTCAAGCTGCTCTTTTCTCAACCCTTGCTTATTGGAAAAATGTGCCTCTACCTACTGTATATTTTTGGAAAACTCCAAAAATGTACCTATACTTACAACTCACTGCAGTTTCCAGTTGAAATGTACAGAATTGTGCAAAATTATTCAACCCCCCGGAGACTACCGGTATAATAATTTACAAATGTAGGCTTTTCTAAAGATACAGTTTTTTGTATTATTTTTTTTTTATCTACAGCAGTTTAGTGGCAAATTAAAGGTGATAATGTCAATAATGTAATGCTTATGAGTTATGATTTTTTTTTTTTTGTAATACAGCTATGCAATAATTATTCAACCCCTATTCAACGCTGCTGTTTTTAAGTCACTTATTTATATGGAATGGTACAAAATTGTGTTAAAACACTTTGGAAACTCTATAACAAACCTGAATTAGATTGTGCTGTTACACATACCGGTACATGCATTTAGCCCATGCATGTGCTAAAGTTGAGTTGCAAATATGACCAAGTCAAACGAACTCTCTCAAAAGCTATATAACAAATTGTTTTATTACATTAGAAAGTCTATGGCTACAAGAAGATTTCCAAAACACTAAAAGTTCCTAGAGACACAGCTGGCAACCTTATTCATAAGTTTTAACAATTTTGTACCAGAGAACCTTCGAGGGTTTTGAAGAAAAAGCACAATGTCATTAAGGGGAATAAAATGATTGATCAGAGCAACTAAGAAAAACCCTCAATTTACTGCCAAAGACTGTGAGGATGACCTGGTGAAAGGAGGAAAAAACATTTCAATGCAGAGTATAAGAAGATCACTAGACAAGCATGACCTTCATGTTGGCACATCTTGCCAAATGCCACTCTTGACCAAGAAGAACATAAAAGGCCGATTTAAATATGCTAAAATAAATGTAGGAGTGTGGAGTTTTGTGGAGTTGGACCTGTGGAGTTTTGGAAGAATGTTTTATGGAGTAATGTGACCAAATTTTTGGACATATGGATCAGCGGTATTTTTGTGCAAAAAAGACAAAGCTTATGAGCAGAAGAACACCATCTACATGGTCAAACACGGAGGTGGTTCAGTCTTGTTATGGGGTGCTTTGCTGTTGCAGGAAGTGCAAATCTTGACTGTATGAAGGACATCATGAATTCTTTGAAGTATCAAGCCATTTTGGCAAAGATGGTGATGCCTTCAGTGCAGAGACTGAAGCTTGATGGACTTTCCTGCAGAACAGCCATCCCAAAGTATTTATCCAAATCTACTGAAGCTTGGTTCAGGGATCAGTTGTAGAATGTTCTTGAGTGGCCTGTACAGTCTTCAGATTTAATTTCATTACACATTTTTGGTGGAATTTGAAGAAAGCAGTGGTAACGTGAAAACCAAAGATTATCAGTGATCTGGAAGCTTTTTCAAGCAAGGAATGGACCAAGAATGCAGTAGAGATGTGACAGAAGCTTCTCAGCACTACAGGCAGCGTTTATTGGAGGTAATAAAGAATAAACGATTCTGATAAAAAATGTGACTTTTGGGGGTTGAATAACTTTGAACACGATTTTTTCAAAAAAAATGTTCAATTCTCATCAACTTTACATTCTCAGAATCACTCAAATGTGTATTAATGCACTTTCTATAATAGTTAACTGATGCCTTTGTTGAATTGTTTTCATATAATTTAGTTCTTGGCAGCAAAATGTCTTGCAGGTCAAGTGGGTTGAATCATTTTGATTGCAACTGTATAAAGACTTATTTTAATGTGGTTCCTTGAACAATGTTGTGACCTCAGAACACTTTTACCATAGTGTATGATTTGTAAACTAATACATTTTGATGTGAACGGAACATAACCAGCTACATATGGATGGCTTTTCTGATGTAGTTGAACTTGCTCAGTAGCTCACCTAGTACAGCATTGCACTCGTAATGTG
Source organism: Rhinichthys klamathensis goyatoka (assembly GCF_029890125.1). NCBI lineage: Eukaryota > Metazoa > Chordata > Actinopteri > Cypriniformes > Leuciscidae > Rhinichthys > Rhinichthys klamathensis. The sequence continues at coordinate 2,998,057 of NW_026606572.1, read as the reverse complement.
AAGTGCTCGGGTACGAGTCCCTTGAAAATGTTTTTATCTCACGTTTGCTTTTGTTCACACTGTTTGGTTAGGTTTAGGGTAAGATTTAGTGTAGTCGGTATGTTATTTTCAAATGCAATTGAGCATTCACCTTTTAGTGCCACACACCAAGTCATCTTTATTTATATAGAGCTTTTTACAATGCAGATTGTTTCAAAACAGCTTTACAGTGATAACAGAAAAATAATGCAACAAAGTTTGTTTCGACTGTAGCGCAGATCTAGCAGAAAATTGTCCAGCTTAAGTACTCTAGGTTCAGTGTTGATTCATTTCCGTTGTAAAAATCATTTAGCCTAGTTATTAATTTAGTTCATTTATCTATACAGCAGCTCTGGAGAAAACAATGATGTCATTGTCCAGCTCAGTTCAGTTCTCAGACAATGGTGTCATTGCAGGCAGATACATAATATTGTTGAATATTAAGATAAGACATTTCATTTCCAACAACTAACAACATATAACACTGCCAGATTCACGTTCATCACGTGAACATGTTTGACAAGCAGTGTTTTGCACTGACAAAATAAGTTAGATGGGTTTGAAACGACATGAGGGTGAATAAATGATGACAGCATTTTTATTTTTGGATGAAATATCCCTTTAATTGCATTGTATTGAATCGACGCTCTGTTTGCAAGTGTCTTTCCTCCGGTCCTTTTTCCCCATGCTGAGAATCCCTCATTCACACAGCTCCCAACATCACAACGACACTGACATCTTACGCTAGAATGAAAAACTCTGCCGAGTTTGATCAAGGGGTCCTGTGTGGAAGTGGGTCTGTTAGCATAATATATTCTCTGAGAAAGATTTTCCATCTCTCGCTGAACAATGACAGGCCCTACTGCAGAGAACGTAATCACATATAATGATGTATATAGTAATCTATTCCTAGTCCTCAAAGCTGGAGTAATTACCTACCATTATGCCTAGCTCAAGATTTATGGTGTTTGCCAAGGCATTCTGAAGTAAAGCAGGATTTTTTACATGTTGTGCTCAGTTTCACAAACAAGAAAATCTGATTCCGACCCTTAATCTCTCTGGTTCTGTCAGAACAGGTCTGATTTTTCCCTCACTGCAATGATTGATTCCAGATACGGTCTTTTACCCTTGGCGCACACGACTTTCTGCAGCTGTTGACTTCGAAATATTTGATAAATGAAACGCAAAGGCATTTGCATTCCATAAATGATTTAAAACACCCATAGGTGATTCAATTTGAGCCTGATTGTTACCCTAGCTTTGCCTCCAAGTAGCAGACCTGCAGAATGAAGCAAAAAGCCTTCGGAGTAACAAACGCAGAGCGTCGCTCTCAGATCAGCAGTGTGGAAAATGAAGTAATGAATTTAAACTCACTGCCTCAGATGTTTTCTCTGTCCCTGTGAGTGCGGTTTAAACCTTTTTTGTACACAAAGGCCTCATTGGCTTTATGATGAGCGCTTTCATGTGCTTCTCCTCAGTGTGGCGATGGTACGACTGAAAAGATAAAGAGATTGATGAACTAAACTTGAAAAGGCCCGTACGCAGAAAGAATCTAATCAGATCATCGCGGGCGAGGCTGTGACATCTCTGCTGAGCAGTGATGGCTGATATATATCATCACCGAATACAATCTACTGCTTTCTGGTGCGAGTTGCACCAACAACAGGCATTGTACGTGCATCTGATAATGTCTATGTCTATTAAGATCAACATAAAAATTTTATGGAAAGGATTATCATATGGTTGGGCCAATTAGCAGTGCCTTACAGAGCATGAGAGATATCTGGTGTGAATTATTAATGACTTGATTATATAGTCAACTCAGTTCCACTTTGCAGAGTTTGAATTATTACGTTGTAGTGATGGTTACTCTGTGGGGTACTGGCTTTTATCATGTGGTTGGTGACTGCTTTTTTAGCACCATTATTCAGCTAGTCTGGAAAACATTGCCTTTTTATCGGTTCATATGGCTTTACGCTTGATGTAATTGGTGGCCTATAATTCTTCTAGCATTTAACCACAGGCAGAGCTGAGTTCAAATGAGTGTTCAACTGTTATAGGTGAAACCTTTTACTCAGAGTTAGCAGAGCTGTGTGACTCTTCACGTTATGGAGAGCTGAAGTGTGCTTTGGGCTTGACCTTCATCACTGCCTGAGAAACGGGGGGGTACCCAAGGCTGTGGGTAATGGGACGATCATTTAGCTCCTTAAACAAAGCACTCTCATTAGGGCCTGTGAGGAACAATCCCTCCTGCTCCATTTTTCACCAGAGACTGCCTGAAGAGAGGGAGAATGAGATTGATCAGTGATTTGACTCTATGCAGGGTTTCTGCATGTCATTTAAAATCAAGAAATCTGGAGAAAACGTGAGCATTATTTCACATTGACCCATCTGAATGGGCTTTTAACAAGCTGCAAATAATGGCCGATATATTTAACATTGTCAAACCTCATGCACTGTGGGAATATTAACCTGTTTCAGCAATGACTGTTTTCCTCCCAATGCTTCAGGAGACATGGAAATAAATGGAAATGCAGCATATGCTGTATTTCAAAGTTTGAACTTAATTGTTTTTTAGCTAATGTGTTATTTTTTCAATATTAAAATTAGTTTATATGTTTTCAGCCCACATTTCACACTGCTAATGCTTCATTAATTGTCTAAATATTGTTTTTGTTTTTTTTCGTTGAAAGAGATGTTCTATTTTAATGAATGCTCACTTTATGTGGTAATTTCACATTTACATATCTTCAAGACAGTAGAGTCGTACCCTTTACCAATGTTTGAATGTAACTACATTTACATTTATGCATTTGGCAGATGCTTTTATCAAAAGTGACTTACATTGCATTCAACGTATGCATTTTGCAAGTTTATGCATTCCCATGGAATCAAACTCTCTATACAGGGAATGGGATGACCACATGGCTAATGAGTTTGTTTTCAAACTTCTTGCATGAGTACAACATCATAAACAGACATATAGACATTTTATTATAGACAAAGCATTATGAAATCATTTACTTACAGTTTGTGATGCAGCTGCTGTCAGATCCAATACAGCTGACTGCTTCTTAAAAGTTTCTTTGCAAACTCTCCATGTGCCTCGTTTAAAAAACAAAATGCTCCAAACAAACATATAATCCGGGACACCATTAAAATAAACCATCCACTTGTTCCTGATGCTGGGACCCTTCTGTAGTCTGTACAAAGACCCAAAAGAGCTGTTTAAACTGTACGCGTCAAAGCATACGTTCTTTTACTCTTCCCATTGTCCTGTTGTTGACAGACTCAGGCATGTAGAGTATGTGTGCAATGCTCACATCCAGTGTAAGCAAATGTCAGCCATTTCAGATAGTAAATGATGCTTATTTGGCATGCTGTTGGGTTCCGAGCTCTGAAATTTGGCCCGAACCCAGAGTATTCCCCCTCCTTGACTGGGAAAGAAAACCAGCCAATAATAAGGCGATGTGGTGGTGGAGGGATGCTGTGAAACTGTCATGGGACAGAGGTGAGGGAAGGCTCTATTTGTACCGGCTTCCTCTTGTGCTGATTGGTTGATTATCTGAAAGTGCTCCTCCTGAACTTTGTTACATAACTTCATGAAGTGACTGAATGTCAGTGGGTGGGGCCTATATTGCAATTATGTAAAACTATTCGTTGATGTCTTGTTTTGGAGGCAGTCATATGCAAATGTATTTGTCTGTGTGACGTCACAGAAGATCAAGGCAAATTTGATTTCTCATGTCATGACCCCTTTAAAAGAAAACTCTATAATGAGCAAAATGCCTCTGTATTGATCTTTTGCTCTGCCTCTTGTTTTGCCTTCCTAGCATATCAATTGTTATATATGGTGCAAGATAAATATGTCAGCAGTTGCACCATTACACTGGCCCTAGTGGAGTCTGATTGATCTCGCTCCCAGATGAGTTTCTTCTCCAACATATTGTGAAAGGTTTGCTGGAGTCACGTGTGGTCTTAAATCCGATGAGGCCTGGTTTGATTTGTTACACCATTACAGTTGTCCAGTTTCTAATGTAGATGGGATATGTAATTGGCTTTAAAGGGATGTAGAAAGGGAATATACATTTTCATATTAATATAAAAGTCGTTGTCTTAGTCTACTACTACTGTTTGCGAGGTTCATGACATACAGTGGTCCTATTATTCTTTTTCACTTTTTCAACTTTAGTTCGTGTGTAATGAGGATGTAAGTTTGTCTTATTATTTGTAGTTGCGTTTTCTAATAACAGTTCCCATTATACGTTTTTATCTTGTTGCTACAATGTAAACAAAGGGCAAAGCTGTTTGTCTCCGCTAGCCTGCTAGCTAACATTAGTATTGATATAGTGTTTATTCTAGCTTTTGTAAGCTCTCGCTTTTGTAAGACTGTTCGCCCACCCCTTAGGAAAATTTACTTTGGTTTTGTGATCGATTACTGTTTGTATTACCATAGTTTACAACAAATATGATGATTAAATGGTGTATAATATTGTATCTAAAATGTACAAGAAAATTACAAAAAACAAAAATACCATTCTTAAACATCCTGTGAAATCCATGCTTGCAAAGTCCGTGCATGAAATCCGTTCTTGACGATCTTGTTTGTTAACATTCTTAAGTCTGAATCAGGCTTGAATTGGTTTGAAATTGACGCCATCCTTATATTACATCTGAGCAAATGAAACTCGCGGTTATGGTAAGGGGCGGGACATTTCCCAAACACGCGGTGTCAATCACAACACACTGAGCCAGCTAACCAATCACAGCACATTTCGTATTTCGGAAGGAGGTGGGGCTTCATCGAAACCGGAACTTAACGGCGCATCGGGCCAGACTGGGGTGAGAGGAGCTGTAATTATGTAAAATATTTGAAAAATGTGTTTTTGAACAATCAAGCATGAAAGCTTATTCTAGTACACCAGAAAAACTAAATCTAGACTTCATAAAAGGGCATAATAGGGACCCCTTTAATGACATTCAAGGGTCGGTTAGTATCAAGTAAACAAGATAACATTTAATATATAAAGCTGCTTTTTAGGTAACTGGTTAGCAGTAAGGATCATGGCCCTCAGTGTGGGAGACCTTTAAAATCCAATCCTATTTGCAAATATCACTTTATCTCCTGTTCTTCAAGGTCCTGTTTATTTGCTCTTGTGATAAGGCTTATCTCCGAAAACAGAGCATCCAGTTGGTCTGCATTTCCCCATCAATAAGAATAAGCAATTAAACACTTGTGGCAGTGCACTGTCTATTAGCATATCAGTTATATCCTCCTCATGGATGTTAACAGATTTTCTTGAGGTCTGGATTTGCATTATTAGAAAATGTCTCATCTCATTCCCACGTTTATCTCAAAGACGGGGGCTCAAATTTGTTATGGATTTAAATTTTATTATTTTATTTTTTTTAAGAAAATGTATAGCTTTTAGTCATAACTTGGTGGGTGCCAATTAGAGCTGTGCATCAAAGCATTTTATTTTTGGAAAGAAGGCATTTATAGCTATTGTAAAGCTCTTTTAAATCTATAAAGATTTAATAAAAAAAGGTTGCAAACACATTCCATTTTTTTGAACACAAGGTCAAATCTCATTGCAAGTTTGCCAAATGTAGTTGATTAATTTTGATGCAGAGTTATCTCAGAGGTGAAAGGAAAATGGGGGGAAGAAGCTTTAGACAGGCGTGGAAGATTGACATTTTGAATATTTCCCTCAGACAAATACCAAGTACAGCATAGAATGGCATTGTGTTATTTTGCTTTGAGAAATGGACTGGCATTTGAACTGGCAGAATAATGCTGCAAGTCTCTTTCTCTGTGGCCAGCAGGTTTATTCTCACCCTCCTCTCAGAAAAACAGCTGCAATCAGTTCTAGTGTAAATTACTGCAAGTGTTACACTCACTAAACACATCTATACAATATGTGTGTATGTGGATACAATAAATAAAATATAATAAAATATAAATTATTATATTATGAATAATTATGAGTACTACTGGTTAATTGTTTGTGGTCGGTAAGATTTGTATGAAGATGTTTATGAAAAAAAGTGTCTTATGCTCATCAAGGCTGTATTTATTTGATCAAAAATAAATTATTATTACAATTTAAAATAACTGTTTTCTATTTTTCATCAATCCAGTCTTCAGTGTCACATTATCCTTCAGAAATCATTCTAATATGCTGATTATGGATTATGTGCTCAATCAGGAAATCAGGAAACATTTCTTATTATTGTCAATGTTGGAAACTACAATATTTTTTTCAGGATTCTTTTATAAATAGAAAGTTTGAAAGTACGACATTTATTTGAAATATATTATAAATGTCTTGTCACTTTTGATCAATTTAATTAGTCTGATGAATAAAAGTATTCATTTTTTTAAAGTCCCCCTGTGGTGAAAATCAAGATTTTAATATTCTTTATTTATAAAAATTGTTTATATTTCTTTGTGGTGTTTTTAATATGCTTTAAGACAAACCATGTGCACATTCATAAGTCAACACCATTGCAGAGTATTTTCTTCTTTGAAACTGAAGTGAAAAAGTCTCAAAAACGCAGTTTGAAATCGCTGGAGCTGACATCACAAAGTTACTTCCTTGTAACCAATCACGTCAACGTGCCGGCGGGCTTTAGCATATCATTAACAGCGAACTAGCAGGGGAGTCTCGAGAGTAGCCATGTTATCCCCGTATATATATATACATTTTTTTTGTTGATATGAAAATCGGATAGATTTAGCAATATAGCGGGTGTATGATATTGTTATGATGAACTATATGCCTTTCTCCACTGACGTTCTGATTTGTTCGAAGCGTTTCTTATGATTGTTAGAAGGCAGACTGAGATGGCGAACGGGAACATAGTTTGTGTAACATTAGCAAGCAAAAGGCTAATCATATTAATTACTGTTATGTGTCAAACGATGTAAAGAACGATACCATTGTGGAGCGTTTACCTCAGTAAGTTGGCCAAGTGAATGAAGGCGGGGCGAATCAGCATATTCATGGATCCATGTATACTAAATGAAGCAAGGGTGTAGAGTTACATTCAAGCTATTTTAAGGCATGACGATTTTTTTTTCATAGGAAAAAAACGTTAAAATATGTCTTTTTGGTGATCAAAGATGAGTTTTAAGGGATACAATTATTTATTACAGTGGGACTTTAATAAAATCTTACTGAACTAACTTTTAAACTTTAGTGCATTTAATTAAATATGTAATGAATTATTATACAACTATATTTTATGTTCTAACAAAGCATGGGCATTCTTTGAACTCCCCAACATTTAAGCCTGCTTGTTTATTATAGTTTGTTTAAATTTGAGCCATTTGCAGAAGTGAAAGGGTTTGTGTTCGTCTGCATTACGTTGATTAATCTCATGTAGATACTCTGGAGGTCTTAATGGTCGCGTTTCCAGAAGATGTGCATCCAGATTAAATGTGGGAACTTGAGGTTGAGCACATGAGAGCAGAGGCAATGATTCTCTGCAATGAGAAATCAATAAGGGTTTCATTAAGGAAGGAGGGTTCATCTCAGCCCTTCCGTCATGACTCATGTATCATTCAGGATTCAGTGGTCGCTGTCCATCACAAAGTTAAGAAAATGAAGATGAAAAGAGAGAGGTGAAGTGTTACAGTATTACCACTAGACTCATGGTAACCTCACGTAACTTGCTGTTAATGAGCATCTTGAGGATATGAACTGGACGTGAGGAATCGTTTGGCTTTCACTGCCAAAGCCAAAACGAATGTTTATATTTTAAAAGAAAAGACAGATTACATTTCCTTTATACCACATGTTTTTGCTTCAGGACTATATTTTCGACTATTTTCTTGAAATTTAAATGGTTTCATGCTCAGGGCAGCCAATTATTGACTGCATAGAATAAATTGTGGTGTTCACACATTTATCCTCACTCTTAGTGAACCCATGTTTAATGCAGTCTGGGTCGTGTTTTCTTTTACTGTACCTTGCAAGAGGTTTGCTTATGGTTTTTGAGGATCGAAAGTAAGAAAAAATAGGAGGAAAAGTAAAGTCCTTACGAAGGTGTCTGCCCTTTTTTATCCTGTTGCCATGAAGACATAATTTTGACAATGAGATGACAAACATGTATGTTCTTGAAAGATACTTTCTTACCAAAACAACTGGTTCACGGCATTCACTGGTGCTGTAACTGTCATCTGAATGTGCTGTCTATTAAATTTACCTTGGAACACAGATGCAGTGTTCAAGGCTTTCCTAACATTATGCGATAACGCGATTGGGAGTTAGAGCCGGTGTGTGCTATCTTCATGAGCAGGGGGAGCTGATTGAGGTTGTCTTAAAAGCTTTACATTTAGCCTCCCCAGACCCACCAGACAGGAATTTTCCAAGCCGTTTTCATTCCCAACAGAACATTCCTTGCCAAGATACAGATTTCAGAAAGCCCTCTACCTCCGATGTTCTTTGATGCTGTGAAGGTTATCTTATCAACCACATGCAAAGTTACTACAATTTTTTTTCTTGGGAAATTAAATAAATATTTTTTTTGATTATAGAATTAATCTTTTTTTTTTTTTTTCAATATGTGTATGTGTGTGTGTGTGTCTATGTACAGTATGGTTTGTCCTCGTAAACCAAATGGCTTAAAAACCGTGGGGTTTTTTTATTATTCAAAAAATGCAGAATGTTTTCTGTGATTGGTATAAGTTTAGGCGGGGTAGGGTTATACAGTTTGTACAGTATAAAAATCATTACGCCTATGGAGAGTCCCCGTAAGCCGTGTGTGTGTGTACAAATTGCTCATTTAAGCCTTGCAGCTCGATTCAAAAACAACTTATGTTTTTAATGATTTTGATATATTAGTAGACACACTCCCAAGCTTTTGGTTTGGTTTGTTTTTGCATATCATTGTAGAAAAATCAACACATTCTTCACTACATATCTTTATTCTATCTGTTAGTTAAAACAATATGTAGAGGAGCAAATTTGAGCTTCACAACCATAAAGCTTTAGTAGTAATTGTCTAGTAAGTCTCCAGTGAGCAAGTGTGGCCATGTGGAACACATTACCTTATCTCACATATGATAAATCACCATATGTCATTTGTGACAAAATAGCATTAAATCAAAATGTTGGAATGTCCATAATTAGGAAAACATAAGTCCCCATTTGTCATAAACTTTGCACACTGTGCAAATAACACATTTTCTAAACACACAAATATGTGTTGCATCAGTTCCAGCTCTTCACCATAGGTAAAGGTGTGAACTGCCGGGCAAGATTGCCAAAAGCAGTGTGACAGACACACTCTGTAGGTGCTGGCATGACTACCAAACTATCTGGTTCTTTTGGTAAAAGGCCAAGAGCCGTGTGTTATTTAACAGGAAGGGACAGGAGGATGTGTCCATATGCTCTTGATGGAAGCAGTGTGTCATATACAGCAATCGTTTTCAACTGGTTTCGCTTTTGACTCCGATTGAATGTACACACATTACTAAAATTATTCTTTTAATGTTTTCAGTACTAACTTCTTGTAACGTTAGAGTAAAAATTGTATTGTTGTGAAATATTATTTAAACAATTTTTTTATTGTTATCCATTTTTAAATATTGTTTTCCATTACTCCAGTCTTAATCATCACATAGTCTTCCGTTATAATAAGTATTACAAATAATATATATTAAAAATAACAATATAATGTGTGTATATTTATTATTATTATTATTATATATTTATTTATTGACTTGTGATAAATTGCTTGTGATGTTATGTTCCTCATTTGTAAATGCAATCTTTAAATGTTTATCATGCCAAGGGAAACAATGACTTTAAATTAATTCATGGAAATGTGTTAATAATATTAAAATAATATTATTTTAGACAGCCAATGCAAACCACACAAAACAAATTCTGGCTAGCACAAACTGTTGGTCCTGCTGGTTATGTGGCTGCTATTACCTAGTGACAGATAAATGTGTATCAAAAATACTGTAGAATGTTACTGGACTGTTTTCTCTTTTCCAAAGCCCTTTTTGTACTGAAAGTGGCTCTTTGGCCTTGATAAACTGAATGTGATAATAAATAGCGATGACAAACAGAAGATTTAAGGAACTTGACAACATTTTATGGAAATTAATACGACAGTCAATGTAACTGTGACAGCACTGCCAGAAAAAAAAAATCTGCCTAAGTTAGGGGACTGACACAAAATCATTGTCAAAAAGCCATCACTTTCCATCAAGTAGGAATTTACAGCTAAGCAACTGTTGTGGCAGTATTGCTTTCTCTGTGTCATCACAAATTACCCACCCAGCCAGTGCAGCAACAGATTCAGTAAAATTGGTTCCCCTGAGATTAGATTTTCTCCTCTCTTCCACACTGTCCTGTTTGAAACTCAATAGTGTGTGTGCGGTAATTAACATGGTATTACATGGCCTCGGGGCCACTCCAGGGGCCCTTGCGAGAGCCGTAGCTAAGATGCAGTGGATGTCATTGTCCTCTTGTCACACTGCTGTCCAAGGCTTGAGACTATGGTAATTCTCGCTGTTCTGTATTTTACTCCACATTCTCTCAACAATGTATTTATATGGATTTCGGTCAGAAATCACTGCCCTAGATATGGAATCTTATCCTTGTCACTAGGGAATTTAAGTCACCTGTTAATGTCATTTGTATTAATTAAGACTTGGTACTGACTGTGTATGAGGATGTTTGAGATATCATACTAGTAGTACAGAGTCATTTGCGTAGAGGGACAGACATTTTTTTTTTGAGAAAAGAGAAAAAGATTCTGTGAAGTGCACTAAAAAGAGAGAATGTGGAGTTGTTTAATTAAACTGAGAGTTCATCCAAAAACTCTATCGTTTACTCCATGTCGATCCAAACCATATGATATTTATTCTTCTGTTGAACACAAATTAAAGTATTTTCAGTGTTCATACAATGAAAAGTCAATAGGGTCTAAAACAGCATTGGACGCAATTGATTTTCATTGTATGGCCAAAAAATAAATTTTTCATAACATCATCTTTTGTGTTCTACAGAATAATGTATGAGTAGTAAACGAGTTCATAAGTTTTTTTTTTTGGATGAACTTGTCCCTTAGAGAATTACTTTTGCCTGATATGATATGGAGTAATCCAAGGCTGTCAAACTACTGGAGATTCATAACCCTCAAATATTATCCTTAAATCTGCCCCACAGATCAATGTTTACCCTTTGCATTTTGTTTTTTAAATGCATTTTTGTGAAATGTGTGTTTGTGCTATTTAAAAAAAAAAAAAAATCCAATTGGATTGATAATTTCATATGTCATGCAGTGACATTTAGACATTTTTCATGAGACACTAAATACTTTTGAGGGGGCCATTCTATCTATATATATTTATATAGGTCTAAAACACAAATGTAAATTTGTGGTAAAAAGCTGTATCCTAGGTGACAACAAACAAGCCAGCATGCATCCATCTAGAAGGTTTAGTTCTGCATGTCTACACCAGACGTGTTGTACAGCAAAACTAGATCTCTCTCCCATTACAGTCAACAGAGCTGTCTACACTTGAAGCACCCCTGATGCGCCTTCAGCCGACGGACATCCTTGTTCTATTTTTAACATGCTGCACAGCTACTCTTATTTTTTGACTGCAATAAAATCTCTTCACTTACACATGTCAAATGTGTGATTTGATGGGTATATATTTGAGTCTTTATTAAATAACTTCTGACTGTTACATCAAAGACAGATTACAGTGTTTCTGGCCTCTTAATGAGACTGATACCTGCATGATGTGCAGTTGCGCTTTTCAAGGAACAGAATTTCAGGCATCATTAGACCACTAAACGTGTAGAGCAGTGTGCTAGATCATGTAAGGAAAAGTAAACTGAATAAATGTGCATTGTGATTCATTATACATCTTAATTAATTTCACCAGTGGTGATAATTGACTATTGAAATTGAACCGATTTGTTCAAACACCCCGATTTATTCAGCAACAAATCAAGTGACTTGTGAATCATTGGGCCCTATCATACACCCGGCACAATGCAGCGCCAGGTGCGGCAAGTTTTTTTTTGTTTCAGCCTGACGCAGTTATCATTTTCACGTCCGAGGTGTGTTCAGGTGCATTGTTGGCGCGTTGCTATTTTGAGGCAACTGAAATAGACTGCGCCATTGCCTTTAGACCATGTTTCAATTTTTGATGCGATTAGAATGATCAATCCGTTTAAGTTACCTGTAAATGTAATGTGCATTAATTAAGACTTGGGTCATCATACTGACTGTGTATTAGAAAGTTTGAGTCATCATACTAGTAATTAAGTGTATTTGCTTAGAGGGAAAGACAAGAAAATGTCAATTCAGTCATCATTTACTCAAAAAAGGCGATATTTTCAAGTTTTGTTCATACAATGGACAGACACATCAGTTATGATAAACGGAAGCTCAAGCATGTTTGCTTTATGTGCGAAAACAATGAGTTTTTTTCTCGTGTGTCAAGCCAACGCTATCTCACGACCAATTCGTACGAGTGATTAAAAGGTGGCTAATTCGTACTAATTCATACGACCTCACTCGTACGAATTTGTACGATTTGTCTAAACCCACGTGATGGGTAGGTTTAGGGGCGGGGTCAGGGGTAGGTCATTCGTACGAATTTGGTAACTCGTAAAATATGTACGAATTAGCAAAAATCGTACGAGTGAGGTCGTATGGTAAATGGACTGCATGTATATAGCGCTTTCACAGACCCAATGGCCACCAAAGCGCTTTACATTTTGCCTCACATTCACCCATTCACACACTCATTCATACACCGACGGTGGTGTCAGCCATGCAAGGCGCCATCCAGCTCGTCGGGAGCAGCTGGGGTTAGGTGTCTTGCTCATGGACACCTCGACACTTGGTCAGGTGGAACCGGGGATTGAACCTACCAACCTTCCAGTTTGTAGACAACCTACATGAACCACTGAGCCACTGCCGCCGTATGAATTAGTACGAATTAGCCACCTCGTAAAATTCGTACGAATTGCCATGAGATCAGGCTGGTCAAGCAGGTTTGGTTGAGCTTTTGTTTATGGTCGCTGATCAATGTTTATATGTAAATAAGAGCCTAAATTAAATCTGTTTATCATATAAAGCGATCGAGTCTCTTCAGAAAATTTGGACTAAACCGCTCAATTCATACGGATTAGTTTTATGACCTGTTTATGAACTTTTTGAAGCGTCAAAGTCAGTGGCGTCATGCCCATTCAAAGTGAGGGGGCACGTGCCCCCTCAGATTTTTCCTCCCTGATAATTTTTTTAAATTACTTGTTATAATCAGATTCAGCACGTTGTTCATCTTCAATCCGCAGCGGCGCCGAGCAGAGCGCACGTCAGAAACAGAGGACACAGGACAGGGTGTGTGTGTGCGCGCGTGTGTTCATCTGAGCCTCATTGGTCTGTCACTGCTCGTCAATGTCAGAATATTTGAGATGGCCAATGAAATCAAAGGAGGCGGGCTTTATGCTCACAGAAGCTGAGCGCGAATTTTAGACTCACTCGACGCTTCAGTCAGTGTACAGTCAAGTGCGAGATGTAAGTTGCTAAACTAAACATTTCATATTTGACAGTTTTTTTAGTTCATAAATGTTAAACGAATGACAAAAATAATCAGGCACACGAATATACTTTTGTCTAATTTCGCCATTTTTAACTGAAAATAGGCCTATGTAACGTGACTCGTAATGGCTAATAATTAGTTTACTGTCATTGTGAGGGGAAAAGCCGTTTTCCTTGTCAGGCACAAGATTAATAATGAATGTATACATATTGAGAATTAATATAGTACAATTTGTAGCCTTAAGTAAATTAAAAAAGCTCAGCTTTAGGAGGGGAAGGCAAGATCAGGTGACTGAGAGAAAAATAAAGAGTGATGGATAAGAAGTGAGAGCAGGTATTGACAAATAATCTACTGTCCGCTGACATGGTTTTAAGGCTATTTCTTATCCTATTTTTGGCCTTCAAACGTCTTGAAATGCACATATCAGAGAAATAAAAATTTGAACCCCCTACCAACCTCAAATTTAGGACCTCTGTGATTATAAAGCCCTGTCTACGGCCCTGTATTAGGTATAAGATCAATAATGAATATGTACTGTGAATGAATTTAATAAACTTAGTTAGGCTACCTAGCTTTCCTAGTAGCTTTCAGTAACTCGTCTGAGAAAATGATTCATAAATCAACAGTTGACCCTATGTTTACTTTCTTCACTGACAGACAAAAATGGAAAGCCTATCAGTCAAAGTTCAACTTTAGGAGGGGAAGAGACAGGGCAAGAGAAAAACAAAGAGAAAAAGTGTGATGGAGATGAGGAGAGAAAAATAATCAGCTGCGTGACATGGTTTTAAAGCTGTTTGTATCCAGTTTTTTTGGCCTTCAAAACATCTTATAATGCACAGATACACATACTTTAACTTAGTCCTCAGATAGAGGAGGGTTGCTGCTAGCTCCGTTAAGGTATTTCTGTCCCTCCCAAACTGCATTGAAATAGTATGTTTCGCAGCCAGAATTAAAAAAAATTCAGGGGGAGAAACCCCCCTGACCCCTCCTAACATGATCCATATCACCCGTCAGAAAACAATTGCAACGTCTCAGATTGTGCCCCCCCAGAATTTTGGCTTGCATGACGCCCCTGGTCAAAGTGGTTGTTGTGTAGCTGTCATTGGAGGGACAGAACTGGCTCAGATTTTATTAAAAAGATCTTGATTTGTGTTCCGAAGATGAACGAAAGCCCTACGGGTTTGGAAGGATTTTTCAGTGTCTCAAGACACGTTTTTTTTAAAAAGTTGAACTTATTTTAACTCTTGTGTGCGAGATACTTGCAAAAGATGAGCACAACGGTCAAAGTCTTGAAGACGACTAATGTGTGTACAAAAACACGTTCTGTGTCAACAGCCCCTACAGTAACTGTTAATATTGTTTTTAAAATGTAAGTTACTACATATTAGAGGTCATGATTCATGAAATGGAAAATCTAAATGTCATTGATATTTACACTCATAAGAGGTTACAATCTAACAAATTAAATATCTAAATATAAAAAAAAAAAAAAATTCCACCCTTCTGAAATGGCCACATTTTAAATCGCCCCCTTTGTGACATCACGATTTTCGACTACGTATCTTACCAATCATTTCTTTAATGTCACTCGCTGGTTCTGTTCAAACGAGCTGAACTAGTAAACACGTTTCCGCCTTTACCTCAACCAGTCACAGATCCATACGTTTGCAGGTTTCTTTCAGCTGTGAGTGCTGTTCTGCTGGAAGGAGGCACGGGGAGCATAAACAAGACACTCCTAAGGTTGCATCTCAATGAGCTGTGAGAGAGAACACAGCTGTAATGATAAACTGAGCCAAAGCTGCTGCTGGGCTTTTGCTTTCATACTCTATGGGGTCATTTCTCCTTCAAAGTGAGCTGGTTTGTTTTCAGAAATGAAAGGGTCATGTACTCGGTATGTTTAGATATTGAAGGAAATGCCTCACGCTGAGGGAGTGGTGTTGAAAGAGACTTCTTTTCTCTCTAGCAAGTTGTTGATATTACTGTATATGTGTTGTTATTTTGCCTGTAGAGTCAGAAGCTGTAAAAAGTCTGCATTGCGTTGTTTCTAAGTTAAATGCTTCTGAGCATTTAAACAACCCAATATTTGAATCTGAATATTTGTCAATAAGCGTAAAATATATTGTTTTACTTATCAGTGATTATAAGTCATTAATTTTATATTTTACATTTGTTTTTGATTTGATTACATCATTCGTGGTGCTTCATGGGTGTAGTTCATTCCCACACAAAAGACATATAGACATATACATTTTTGTAACTGTAATTGTTATGGATGTGTAGAACTTTGAGTGATGCATATTCAGATTCTATAGAAATCTGCAGAACGTTTTGTGAAATTGCAATTTTCCATGTGTGTCTGAATATAACTTGCCTGACACATGACATGAAGTGCACACTGTATATTGAGTTTTTTTTTTTTTTTTTTCACAAGTGTAACACATGGAAGTTATGTACTTTTGACATCCCCCCTCTCTCTCTCTCTCTCTCTCTCTCTCTCTCTCTCTCTCTCTCTCTCTCTCTCTCTCTCTCTCTCTCTCTCTCTCTCTCTCTCTCTCTCTCTCTCTCTCTCTCTCTCTCTCTCTCTCTCTCTCTCTCTCTCTCTCTCTCTCTCTCAGATGTTAGTCCAATGAGACTTGTCCTCTAAAACAGCCCAATTAGAACCCAATTAGCAGCTGTACATGAGGAATTTGTTTATATGGTTTACACGTTTTTACATGTACTTTGCATGCGATCACAAGCAGATGGTAGCTGTAGAGAAACACCTTAGTGTGAAGCTATATCTGAAGATATTTCTTGTGCTGCTCAATTTGCAATTAGTTTGCATTGTTTGGTGATGCAATTTATCGCCCAGCAACATTCTCAACTTTATCTGTTTTAAATGTCATGTCATTCCAAACTGAGTATTAAATCTAATCCATTCCGAAAGGCAGGAGTAGACTGTCCGGTTTCAGTTAAGTTGCATACTATTTGTAATGCATGTAGAGGACATGATGTCTTTTAAAACTTCCCTTTTTCTGACTTTGCAAGGTCCCCACAGGTATATAAAAAGCTTGAAGTCTTGAAAGTCCCAGACTTTACCCTGTTCTGACTGACTTTACTGATTTTATACTTTTATACCTTTCCTAATCTAATAGAACTGACTGTGAATAATGCTGCAATAACATCCTTCATAAAAAAAAAAAAAACTGTTACATTACTTATGCATGAATACAAACTAGAGGCACCCACACATCACAAGATGCGTGACTGTGAACTTAATGTGAACAAAGTGTATCTATGACAAAAGCCTGCATCAGTCACTCAGTATGTATTTTTAATAATGTTAAAATGGTGTTATAAATTTGATTATGTACTTTTCCATTTCATTGCGGGTGCAGTGCGCTTGAAGAGAGAGCCCGCCCACACGCTCTTCTGATTGGCTGTGATTGATTTTGTCACATCTTGCAGTCGTGTCGTGCCGCGTCTGGTGTGGAGAGACAAATTGCTTGCCGCTGGAATCTAATCACATTGCGTCTGTTTAGGACATGGCGTTAAGAATCAAACCCTTGTCTTTATGCTACATGTGCATGTTCTTTTGGCTTCAGAAGCCAAAACTAAAAGATATAACACAGGACATAGACAGGACATTTATTAAGCAATAATCTAAATCTGAGGAACACATTAAACACCTTAGAATTGACTGAAATAAAATACATTTCTCTTGTATTATAATTTGTATTATTAATAAGAATATTTTAATTTTTGTCTTTAATAGATTATTTGATAATGTTCTCAGTCATTGGAATGAAAAGGGACAGATACTCTTGCAGATATAGAGGTCACTGCAACATAAATGGCAGGGTAATTTATTCCTCCTTTTTGCATTCGATTCCCCAAGATGGCATGAGGAAAGATAGCAGCTCCTTTTTTTATCACTCTAATGACGTTAAAGTGCCATCATATGTGGTTCCATTACTAGTGACAAGTGTGAATTACGTTGTCAATCTTCTCATTGTTAAAGATCATGTTATCTCTCGGTTTCCATTTTAAATGCATTTCAAGCCATTTCAAAAGCCATTGTATTTTCAGATGTCAGAGTTCAGGTACTGCAAGCTCAACTGTGACTTTTTTTTCTCTCAAGGAAAAATCTGTAATTTCTACAGTCTATTTTTGCTTCTTCCACTTTTAGTTTGTTTTTACGCATTTGTGCTCTGAGAACACAAAGAATCTATGAATGTGGTGTCATGAATGATTTACATCAAGAGTTGACCTCGTCTCCCAATGCATGATTTTATTTGCCTCCGATCCGAGTAAATGAGGAATGAGTGATGAAAGATCTCAGGCTTTCAGGCTCTGGATCTTGTCACAAGTTGTCAGATGATCCTACGCTGACAAGAGTTTGCTGTAAATAAACATGTTTGTCTGTGCGTCTCTTATAGGCTTGCCATATTCACACTATGCAAAATGCTGCATATTTCTTTCAGCATGCAGCTGGTGCTGCCAAAGCGCCATCTGTCCCAAATTACAGAGTATCTTCTTGAATGTCTTGTTTTTAGCTTTTGTCATGTATCAGGAGCTCACTTCTATAGAGTAGATGCTCTTTCTTCTTACAGCAGGCTTCTGCTTAACGCACATCTTTCACATTCATGTATCGGATAAGCTGCTCTAAAACACACAGCTCCATAAACACCACTGCTTCCCAGAGCTATGCTTTAGTCGTATAGTATACACTGCAAAAATATACAGCATACACAACGATTTCTACCTTATCTGATACCTAAAAATGACCCTCATTGGTGTATCCAAGAGTTAAATTGGGCCTGAGATATCTGGAATGGCATTGTGGCACTTTATTTGACCAAAATAATAAGTCCAAATGTATTTTAACATTTAATACTTGCATTCAGTAAGCATGCATTACATTGATCAAAAGTAGCAGAAAATGCATTTATAAAAAAATATATTTTTATTTCAAATAAATGCTGTTGAACAGAAAATTATCGAAGAATCGTGAAAAAAAAAAATGATCATGGTTTCCACAAAAACATTAAGGGTCACAACTTTTTTTCAAAATTGATAATAATAAATGTTTCTTGAGCACCAAATGACCATATTCCAAAACTGGAGTAATGGTTGCTGAAAATTTATCTTTGCCATCACAGGAATTAGTTAGATTTTAAAATGTATTACATAGAAAACAGCTATTGTAAATTGTAATAATATTTCACAATGTTACTGTTAACTGTATTTTTGCTTAAATAAATGCAGCCTTTGTGAGCATAAGGACTTAAAAAAAAAAAAACATTTTATCCACCATTTTTTTAGTCAAATAAAGCTGCAATTTAGATGTTTCCACATTTTTGTTTTAGGTTACCTTACTATAAAAACACATAGAACCACTGAAATGTATCTCTCAAATAGTAGAGTCTGTTCTGATTGGATTGTACAATCTGTTTATGAATAGACCAAGTGTAAATGCCTTCCAAAGACACTTGTGAGATCTAAGCAATTTGACCACCTCAGGAGGGGGTTTAAAAGCATTCAACAGAAATATTTGGTGCCCGTCGTCAGTACTCTTACATTGTTTTCTTCACTCTGTGTCTGTATATGACACACTGTACAGTAACATCCCCTCTTCCTTTCCCTGAGATGTACAGTTTTTTTCTCCTCTGGACACTGTCTCCTGGTGCACTTTTTCTGTTGTGGTGCCACAAATCTTATTTAGAGCAAGATGAAGGTGCATGTCCGATCTTATGCATGGAAGCTGTGAAGAACTCCATTTATCTTCTTCCCCAACCACCGAAGAATGCCAGTGCAGCGTCCGTCCCTGTCTAATGGCTCTGGAGATAACACCTGGCTCCAGCAGTGGCTGACACTTCTGTTTTTCTCCACAAGAAAGAGGAAGTCAAAGGGAGGGATTATCACATGCTGTTGTTGTAGGAAGCACCTTTGACGGCACAATCATCATATTTATCAGTGTGTACCGTATGTTCACCTGAAATCCATTCAGTTCTGGATTCAGCGTGGAAAAAGACGCCAGACTTAAGAGGGAATTCACTAAACAGGTGCACTACTTTAGCACGCTATATTTCAGCGCAAAAATAACCACTATAACCACCGTTAGTTCATTTTTAAATGTAAGAAATTGGGCCGTATTCATGAAACGTGCCATATGAATTTCTGTGTAAAATATACACTATGGTTCAAAAGTTTGGGGTCAGTAAGATTTTAAGGTTGTATTCACACCTGCCTTGTTTGGTTCGATTGAATCGAACTCTAGTTCGTTTCCCCCCTTGGTGCGGACCTTTTGGGCAGGTGTGAATACAGCAATCGAACTCGGGTGCGGACCAAACAACCGAACCGAGACCCAGCTGAAGAGGTGGTCTCGGTACGGTTCCAAACGAACTCTGGTACGGTTCGTTTACGGTGTGAACATGAACCGACCCAATTGCAGGAAAGCACTGCGCCTTTGAGTTAACAGGCTTCCGTAGTCGGAGATTTTGGCATAATGGTTTGTGTTATTGTTGTTCAAGTGCGAAAGAGAATTCCATTCCGGCACGCTGTCTGGCCACACGATACTGTTGCGCGTCTTTCTGCGCGTCGTGTGTGCGTCATTGGAATGGAATGAATGAATGAGTGTGTGCATCAGGACATTCACACAGAGCGTTCTCTTTAGTCTAATCGCGCATAGATGCAAAAAAAGCTTTTGCAGTTCATATAATGTAACGATAGTTACAATACAAGGATGATGCTGCGTTAAACTGGACAAACTTAAATCGCAAGCGTTAACATTGACAGCACTTGTTAGCAGTATATACAATAAGAATCTCATTATTTGAATGTGTGAACATAGCCCCTCTCTATGAATGAAAACTTTATACCTTATCCGTCTTCTGCGCAGTTTCTTCATATTGCGTTTGTACAGAATAACACAAAATTAGTAAAATAACAAATATTGCAGTACGAAATATCTCCATGCTGAGCCTTTTTTCCTGATTTCCCTGCTTGAGAATCCTTGTCCAATGACTAGACGACCTTAGCACACGTGTGGTTTTGTTTACAAATTTTGGTTCACTTGCAAAAAGAGCAGTGTGAAAGCGAACCGTACCAAAAAAAATGAAAAAAAATGTTTTTGGTCCGGACCAAAGCAAGTGAACTATCGGACTTTCCTGGTGTGAATAAGATTCCAAAATAAATTAAAGCGTTTATTCTGCAAGGACGCATTAGATTGATCAAACGTGATCGTAGAGACATTTGTAATGTTACAAAGTGTTTCTATTTCAAATAAATGTTGTTGTTTTTGTTTTTTTTACTTTCTATGCATCAAATAATAGAAGAAACGTATCACTGTTTCCAAAAAAACATATCTCAGTCTTCAACATTGACAATAATATAAAATAAATTTGTTGTATTTTTTTATAAAATAAATGCAGACTTTGTGAGCACAAGAAACCTCTTAAAAAAAAAAAAAAAAAAAAAACGTACTTCAAAGTTAATGTACGCAATCCAGTCTTACATTTTTTTATTTAGTGTAATTTATAATCCATTTTAGAAGTTTATTTTGCTATTTTTTAGGCATGAACCCGCCTTCTTTTGATGTTAATTAAGCTTAATATTGATTACGACTTATTCACAAAAGTAAGCACAATTTGCCAATGCCATTAATGTCATTAATTAAAGCATGATTAAACTTTATATGCATGCAAAATCGCCCCCATTCACAGCCACACTCAAATGTTGTGTCCACAGTTTTCTGGTGTGTTTGTGCTGTTACCTTATTTGCACAGTTCCTTTAGTGAATGGTGCTAAAACAATGCAGACAGCTCATCTATAAAAATAATGTCCCGGTGAATTCCCCCTTAATGTTGAGAAAACCACATGGCCTGTTTTGAACTGCAGTAAAAGTGCGGTCCTTCCAGTGTTATTTCATCTTTAAAACACTCAATTTAAACAAGGTCATTGTAGGATCTCTTGAATTCTCAGTGTTGCCACAGTTACTTCTCGCTGCCTGACAGAGATTTAGATTGTGAGTATTTAGAGGAACACATCAGCGCGACAGACGATCTTCATCTTAATCTCACTGCTGTCATGGAAATCTGCCCGTTTTCGGTCTGATGAAGTCCTTTCCCTCGTTCAAAATGTGTTTGCAGTTTTTCCAGATGCTCGCCCTCTCTGGATGCATCGTCTTTAGAACTGAAGAGGCTCAGTGACAGTGAAAATGAGCAAAAACATGTTGTTATCTCAATTGTACAATTTGGGCCATTTCAATTTTCCCTCTAGGATTTGTGTCCTTGGTCTTCTCTGTTGCCGTCTTCTCATCGCTGTTTTTCCTTCAGTTGGCATGTGATACCAGTGTTCCTGATAGCTTTGGAGAGGTGAGAGTGTATCCTCACTCAATTAGCCCTCAGCTCGCATGCTCTCTTATGTCAAGAGTCATTTACACTACAGAAGACATGCAATTACACCTCAGGAATAATATGAGTTTGACTGAGCCTGTCAGTCACTCCAGCGGCAAGCCATATCTCTCTGCTCTCTGTATAAGAGCCAGTGGCGTAACTTTGTTTTAAAAAATCGTTTTAATCAAAATCAAATTGCTAATACAATGCCATATCGGATATGTACAATAATTCATGTTTAATTTCAATAGTACATTGAGTTTAATTTATCGACATAGAAGTCATGTTTTTCGTGATAGTTTCATCTTTAAAATCTACTATAACACAATATATTGTCAGTCATGAGATTCTTCATGTTAGTGAATAAATGGACAAATCCGCTATAATTGTTAATGTGCCCTTACTGTCTGGTGGTAGAACTTTGTTAAGCGTGTCAGTTCTTATCCGCCCTCATGGTTTTTTTTCCCTCTCTCATTAAAACCAAAGATGTTCATCAGTGATTGTATATCAAGAGCAGTGACATGTTTTTGTGCATTTTGTTTTGAGATTTCACTGGAACGAATAGAGAGTGTCTGCAACGGCGTTAAGCGATAGATTGAAGTGCTCGTATGTGTGAAGACTGTGCACGAAACTGATAAGCAACAATTAACACTTAGAATGATTTCAAAAACAACACATTCCAGTGTCAGATCGCTTCTAAACAAACGAACAAAATGAATATTCTGCTAGTCAACTGGAGATGTTTCATTTGTATTGGATAGATTTGTGCTGCATGCGAGATGGGTGGTGGGGACATGTCCTGTCCACAAATCACGCCTATGGTAAGCGCAAAATTTGGCAAGCTTTTAAAGATATAGTAGTGTTTGAAGCACTGTTGTATTTCTTGGTTAGTGAATGCACATGAAACTGCACAGAATGTATAGGTTTGTGGGAATGAAGACTGAGGCTATTGCAACAATTCATTAAATTCAAATTTTATTTATTTGGAATTAAAAATATATTTATTTTTAATATATTAAACATAAAAAAATGAAATCATTTTTTTCGTGACAATTAAGTTTAATTATTAGAAACAAAATTCTCTAGAGAATTTTTTTTATTTTATTTTTTTGTTGTCATTTTCATGTCAATTATTGGTGTGGGAATCTTTAGGCACCTCAAGATCCAATCAGATTCCAAAACAATTTTTTATTATTATTAATTAATTAGTTTACAGACTTTAAATCTTAAATTTATTAGTATTTTTTCAATTACTTATGTAATTATAAGTACTTTTTTAAATAACCAAAAATTAAAAATGTATGTTAAAGGGGTCATATAATGCCATTTTTATACAAGTTAATATGATTCTTTAGGGTCTAAATAACAAGTTTGTAATATACTTTAATTAAAAATTCTCATTAGTATTGTAAGAACACTCATTTTACCTGGTCAAAAACAGCTCTGTTTTCAGCACGCCATTTAAGTGCATATGTCTTTAAATGATAATGAGCTTTTCTCATCCCGCCCCTCTCTTCTGTGGGGCGTTTTGACAAAACACACGTGGAGTGTTGCCTTGACAACAATTGAGGGTATATTTTGGAGAAAGAATGGCAGCGGGAGTCTCTGAGGACACATCTGTGCAACCGTATCAATTTGAACCGGAGTCGGACACGGAACAAGATGACGGCCGCAAAGAAGTTCGACAATTAAGGCTCGAACAGGGCGTTTCTTAATGGTTGGTTAACGTAATGTCACTTTGATCTATTTTTGTGTACTGGCAGGGTAGAGTAGTGAGATACGAACGCTATGTGTTTACTGATGTATACGTTAGTTCATTGACAGATTGATGTTACAGCTATTGGTCATGAAAAACTTTTTTTCGCGGTTTGCAAAGATTAATATAAAGGATACACTCCAGAATACACTAACTTCTTCTGGAGGTGCAGCAGGAACACGAATAGTTGGTACCGATTCTTTTTTCAGGAGCAGCTTCTTAGCAAAACCAGCTTTATACTGATCCTCGTTTATAAAGCAGTCTGGTGAGAAATGATTTGTGCAAACATGAAAGCATTGATGTTGATCGTGGGGAATATTCCCTTCGAAAACAAAACTCAGCCACTGCGTCTTCAGCGGTTCGGATTTAGGAACATCAAAATGACTGCTGTGTTCCTTATTACACCCAAGAACAGAACACCACAATCGCTTAGACGCCATTCTGCTCCAGCGTATCAACAATGACGGACTATGATGACAGCTCGCTCAGTGCGGGTCTCTGTTGAAACGCTGCTGTCAATCAACAACCGTGGGAGGGGCGTCCGACCGTGTGATGTCACACGGTCAAACGGCTCGATTTGAGACAGGGGAAAACATATAAGGAGATTAAAACAAAACACTGGATGGATTTTTATCATATGATGGTCGTGTACAGGCACTGCCAACACACATTTCAGTACAATCAACTTGAAAAAGTGCATGTACCATTATATGACCCCTTTAAGAATTTTCAACTATAGTTTCAGAACATACAAGTTAATAGTAAATAATAAAGAGGAACAAAGAAACATTACAAGCAATGAACAAAGAGTACTTTCAGTATCTAAGAGTGCTTTAAAGTGCCCCTATTATGCTTTTTCGAATATTACCTTTTTATGCAGTGTGTAATAGTGTTGTCACGGTACCAAAATTTCAGTATTCGGTACCAATACCAGTGAAAATCCACGGTTCTCGGTACCAATTTCGGTACCAAAGCTTAATTTAGATAAAATTTACATATATTAAAGTGTATCACAGTTACAAAGATGGAAACTGTAGTATTAAAAACACTTTACAATAAGATTCTATTTGTTAGATAACATTAGATAAAATGACCTAACAATAAACCATAGTTATATACTGTAGCAATTATTCTCCTTGGGGTTCATTTAAAAATATACTAATACATTTTTTAAATCAAAAGTTTTATCTGTTAACATTATTTAATGCACAATGAATGAAGTGAACAAACATGAACAATCAAGTGTTTGTATTAAATAACTTTCACAAACATTAATTAATGTTGTAAAAATATATTGTTCACTCAATGTGTTGATGTTAACACATTAAGTAATGTTAAGGAATGGTATTTTATTGTAGTGTTACCAAACTATACAGGAGATAAAACATGTTTTATTTGACTAAACTGTAGCCTACTTTTATTTAATCCAAAACTGCCAAAAATGTCACTCTTGCCTGTCTTCAAAACTTGAGAACCCTGTAGCTGATTTCTAATGCAAGGGCTAGAAATCAATTAATTCTTTGCTGATACTTCCTCGTCATCACGGAGAGCGCAGTTAGCACTGCTTTCTCCTTCTCTCCTCAAGCGCTCGCTCTCGCGTGTCTCCGCTATGCAACCATAAACAGTGACGCGCCTGGAAAAACAAGCTCGCACGTCGCTTCTATTATGAGCGCGCTTCCCGCGCGCCTACATTTGAAATTTGCACGCGCAAAAAACGTGCTGTGTGAACGGCCCTTTATGGCAACGT
Source organism: Rhinichthys klamathensis goyatoka (assembly GCF_029890125.1). NCBI lineage: Eukaryota > Metazoa > Chordata > Actinopteri > Cypriniformes > Leuciscidae > Rhinichthys > Rhinichthys klamathensis. Next base: position 2,972,576 of record NW_026606572.1, on the reverse strand, counting down.
GACATTAGCCTAATTCAACATATTTCCATATGTGGCTCTTTCCTCCTTTCTTGTCAACAAGTGGATTCAGAGCCAGCGCATTAGCAGCGCCGCCGGTCGCCATGTCTCAGTGTTTTTATGAAGAGGACGCAACTCTGCACCTTTCGGACAGCGCATCAAGAACCGGATTAACCCGGTACTCGGTACCTAGAAAAGCTGGTACCGTAACCGTTCATTTTTTTTAGTACCCACTTGGTACCGAAGTACCGAGTTTTTTGACAACACTAGTGTGTAATATAGCTGTTTGTGAATGTAAAATGTCTGCAAAGTTTTAAAGATCAAAGTGCATGGCAAATAAAGTTATAGTCTCATAAAAGAAAGAATCAATTCTGAACCTCATCGATGATGAAACTAGTCGTCTCACTTCCTGTTACATACCTAACCTGTGTAACAATTTAACACATTTGCATAATGTCAGCCTATGTTCTTCACATTCACCAGCCCTCAAACATATAGTTATAGAAGAATTTGTTTTTTGTTGTTGAGATGTCGAGAAGAAGCTGTTTTCAGTGTTGCCAATCTATTTTGTATGCACTTCAAGGATGAATCGATGGAATTGATATGGAAAAATAGTTCCTCCATAGTTGCTGTTCGTATCTCTGTGTATCAAGACTCCGGAGCTGAAATTCAGATATGGTAATAAGCATTTCTGAGACGAGCTGTAAACAGTAGACCAATCACAACAGACTGGGCCATCTGACCAATCAGAGCAGAGTAGACCAATCACAACAGACTGACCAATCGGAGCAGAGTAGACCAATCACAACAGACTGGGCCATCTGACCAATCAGAGCAGAGCAGACCAATCACAACAGACTGGGCCATCTGACCAATCAGAGCAGAGCAGACCAATCACAACAGACTGGGCCATCTGACCAGTCAGAGCAGAGCAGACTAGACCAATCACAACAGACTGGGCCATCAGAGCAGAGTAGACCAATCACAACAGACTGGGCCATCTGACCAATCAGAGCAGGAAAGGCTTGCGGAAAGGAGGGGTTTAGAGAGACTGAATCCTCAAGCTAACCGTTTTCAGACTCTGAGAAGTGAGATGATGTGCAATGAGAAAATTAAAGTGTTTCTGACCTTGGATGTATATAAACCTGTTGTAGGAAACCTTCAAAACAAAATTAGGAGCCTTTAAATTAGCACAATAGGGGCACTTTAAGTATCTGGATGTTCCCTTTCGAGGGAACTCGCGATGCGTCATCGACGCTTTGGGAACGCCCCCAGCGTGAATGCGTCTGAGCATCAATGTCAACTAGTCCAATGGAAAGAATGAGCGTCACGGGCGGGTGACGTCATGACCAGGAAGGGATAAAGCACAACCGGTGCAAACCGGCATTAGCTTCTGTGTCTCAGCAAGCGATCTGTCTTACTCTGTCTCTGTCTATTTATTGTTGTCTGTTCGTTATTATTGGGAAGAGTTATGGCGAAACAACTTTACAAACTCTGTGCTTCTCCCTGCCCGCGTTATTTAACGGGTGGGGACACACACGAGCTTTGTGTAGTTTGTTTGGGAGTGGAGCATGCGGTGTCAGCCTTCGAGGGGGCTGATTGCGGCATTGCGAGATGCTTCCGCTCCGCATGCTCTGCTCTCGCCTGGCGCTTTTCGAGGAAAGTGGCCAGGCTCGCGATCCTCAGGGTGCAGGACCCGCGTCTGCCGAGGCAGCGCGGAGAATGCATTCCTGTGGATCGCGAATAGGATCTCTTTACGGGGTTGGAGACGGGTCCGCGGATCTTATCTCCTCCCTTTCCACGAGGGATCCAGTGCTCTCTCGCCGGTCTCGGAAGCCCGTGCTGCGGTCTCTTCCGCCCGGGGAGAGAAATCAATGCTTCAGTGCTCTACCTCCGAGGAGGTAGATGTGCTGGGCATTGAAAGTGACACAATCATGGGGGAAGTGGATTTGCCATCTCTTCCCCAGAGTATGAGAAATATATATAGCCTATATATATATATATATATATATATATATGATAGTTTATATATTATATATAAAATAAAGTGAATATATATAAAGAATGTATATATAAAAAAATAATAATAAGCTGGTGGAGGTGTTTACTAAGGCTGTAGATAAATTAAATATTTAATGGCCAGCAGAAATAAGGGGGCACTCGTCCTTAAAATAAATTGAACGAGTTTCCTTCCCTCTATTTTTCCACCATCACGGGGCCTTCCATTTTTCCCGATCTGCACAGCGAGCTGTCTAGATCATGGAAAAAGCCTTACTCATTTTTTAGCCCCACATTCATGTATATTCAGATATTTAGGGGTTAAGAGAGTATGGCTATGGGGCAATACCCTAGGTAGAACAGACACTTGCGAGCTATCTGTCTCCCGGTTCAGTATCGTCCCTGAAGGCGTCGGCTTCTCTCACTAAACCATTAAAGAAAACTATTTTTTAATCTAGTGGGAAAAGCATATATGGCAGTGGGTCTAGCATGAGCCTGCTTGCACACTATAGCAGTGCTGCAAGCATATCAGGCTGACCTGCTGTGGTATTTGGACAGAAGTGAGGGAGTTTGGCCCGATGGGGTTTGAGAACTCCGTCGGGCCTCAGATTTATCTCTCAGGGATGGCAGCCCTTGTGGTCACTGAGAGACACCTCTGGCTCAATTTGATGGGAATCTTGGAGAAAGATACAAGATAATCTCTCCCTCGCTATGTCCAACCCCCTGGAGCTGCTGGGCGTGAGCAGCTCCAGCCGGCTAGTTTCTCATACACAACACAGCAGCCAAAGCCTTCAAAGCAGAAGCCGGATCCGAGGACCGTTCTTCATGCTGAGAAGGCTGCGGCTCAAAAGAAAAGGTCTAGCGCCACCGGCCTCAGACCGGTGAGGGCAGCCCCAACCGGGGTGGAATGGTGTACACCTCATTATACGGTGCCCTTTCCATCTCGGTGCCCTCAGGGGACCGTTCTGCCAACCCCGCCACCCTTGGTGCTTCGGGGCGCAGCGTTCTCCAGCGAGCTTCTGGCGCAGCGTCAACTCGACATTGCGTCGGACTCGCGCCCTCTGAGAGGGGTTCGAAAACAGTCAGTTCGGGTGGTTCCTGCCAGTATGCTTCAGGTCCCCGAACTGGCTGTCTTTATTACACCAGAGGCCAGCCTCGAGGGGCTGGTTCCCTTGGTAGATTTTCTGGCAGCGCGGAAGCTACTGCCAAATATATCTCTATGGGTATGGTAATCTCTCTGGTAATGGAGCAAGAGGTAAAGGCCCTGTTAGCAAAGAAAGCTATAGAGCAGGTGTACTCACCCGACATTGCGTCGGGTCTTTACAGTCGTTATCTCATTGTTCCAAAAAAGGATGGAGAGCTGCTTCACATACTAGATCTTCGTCTGTTGGAGTGTTTGGTGCTGGAACTTAAGTCCAAGATGCTGACACTCAAACAGATCGTGACTCAAATCAGATCCGAGGACTGGTTTGTCACGATAGATCTGAAAGACGTATACTTCCATATCTCCATCCTCCCTCAGCACAGGAGGTTCCTGAGGTTTTCTTTGTGGCAAAGAACACCAGTATCAGCCACTTCCTTTCGGTCTAGCTCTATCACCCCGCACATTCACGAAGTGTGTAGACGCAGCTCTGGCCCCGCCAGGCTGCAGTGTATACGCATTCTGAATTGCATAGATGACTGGCTGATTCTAGCGGAATCAGAACAGTTAGCGGTTCGGCACCGAGGTGTCGTTCTCGCTCATATGCAGATGTTGGGGTTGAGGCTCAATGCCAAGAAGAGTGTGCTTTCTCCAGTACAGAGAACCACTTTCCTTGGTGTGGTATGGGATTCAGTGACGATGCGGGCCACTCTGTCGCCCGTTCGTGTAGCTGCTATCCTAACAGCCACAAAAGAGCTGAGGCTAGGCCAGTCACGCACTGTAAAACAGTTCGAGAGACTGTTGGGTCTTGTGGCAGCAGCGTCCAGCGGGATACCTTTTGGCCTGCTGTACATGAGACCTTTACAGTGGTGGCTCAGGACCAGAGGGTTCTCCCCGAGGGGAAACCCACTTCGTATGATCAAGATCACGCGGCGGTGTCTCAGCGCCTTGGTTATATGGAGGAAACACTGGTTCTTAGCCCAGGGTCCGGTGTTGGGATCTCTTTACCATCGAGTTGTGATCTCGACAGATGCTTCCCTCACCGGCTGGGGAGCGGTATTGGAAGGCCGCTCAGCTCAGGGCTTGGGAGGAGTCATCATCTCGCTTGGCACATGAATTGCCTAGAGATGATGGTCATCTTCAATGCGTTGAGACATCTCCTCCCAGACCTGAGGGGCCATCATGTGTTGTTCTGAAACAGTGACTGTTAGGCATCAGGGCAGCAGCGTTCAATGTGATACCCTTTGACCTGCTGTACGTGAGACCTTTACAATGGTGGCTCAGGACCAGAGGGTTCTCCCTGAGGGGAAACCCACTCCGTACAATCAAGATCACGCGGCAGTATCCCCGCGCCTTGGTTATATGGAGGAAACTCTGGTTCTTGACCCACAGACAACACGTTGGTGGCCTATTATTTTGGTCCCTCAGGAAATTATGCTGTCTGAGGGCAGTGTATATTCCAGGGGGGCCAGAATATTGGAGCAGACAACCTTTCGAGGCAGGGGCTGAGGCCAGGGGACTCCACCCCGAGGCGGTGGAGCAAATATGGGAGTTTTATGGCCAGGCAGAAGTGGATTTGTTCTCGTCTCAGCATACGACACACTGTCCACTCTGGTTATCCCTCACTCAACCAGTCCCCTCGGGGCTGGTTGCTATGGTGCAGACGTGGCCGAGGCTACGTCTGTACGCATTTCCCCCTGTTGCTCTGCTCCCAGGAGTTCTGGAGTGATTCCGCCAGGATGGAATAAGCCTATTTAGTAGCACCACCCTGGCCGAGCTGAATTTGGTTTGCGGACCTAATTTTTCTCCTCGACGGACCTCCCTTGGAGGTCCAGATCAGGAGAGACCTTCTGTCTCAGGCAGGGGATGCAATATTGCACCCCCGGCAGGGGATTTGGAAACTGTGGGTTTGGCCTCTGAGGGGGCCCAACTCATAGAGAGTGGTCTCTCAACCGAGGTTGTTGAGACCATTCTAAGCTCCAGAGCTCCCGCTACGAGGAAACTATATTCACTATTTCGAGAGTTTTTCACTTCTTGGTGTTACCAGCGTCAGTGGGATCCGGTTAACTGTTCAGTAAACACAGTATTCGAGTTTCTGCAAGAACGCTTTGTATCAGGTCTATGTCCTTCCACGCTTAAGGTATACGTGGCGGCCATTGCGGCTTTCCACGCCCTGGTGGGTAGTACATTTTTGGGTCGAGACCCCCTGATCACTCGTTTCCTTCGTGGCACTTTGAGGCTGAGGCCTGCAACTTGCACTAGGGTGCTGGCTTGGGACCTTGCAATAGTTCTAGAAGGCCTATCTGGGGCTCCCTTCGATCCCTTAGATTTGGTCTCAGAGAAGTTCCTTTCTTTTAAGACTATTTTCTGCTAGCTATTTCGTCCCTATAAGAGTCAGACCTTCAGGCCCTTTCGGTCCCCACCTGCCTTGAGTGCACCGGGGTGGCCAAGGCAATCTTACCCGAAACATGGATATGTTCCAAAGGTGCCTACCATTATTCCGAGGCCTATTGTGCTGCAGGTTTCTGTCCTCCTCCTTTTACATCTGCGGACCAGGAAAGGCTGAACCTCTTGTGTCCAGTGCGAGCACTGGATACTTATGTTCATCGGACATCTTCAATGAGGAAGTCCGACCAGTTATTTATTTGCTTTGGATCACCTAAGAAGGGTCTTCCTGCTTTTAAACAGACGGTTAGTAAGTGGATAGTTGAGGCTATTTCACTTGCAAACGAGTACTCTGACCAGCCGTGTCCTTTGGCGGTCAGAGCTCACTCTACGAGGGGTATGGCGGCCTCTAAAGCCTTACTATTTGGAGTTTCTCTTCAAGACGTTTGTGATGCGGCAGGCTGGTCCTCACCGCTCACATTCGTTAGGTTTTACAGCTTGGACCTGGATGCTGCCCCAGGTTCTCAGGTGCTTAGTGCTTAGTTTCAACAGACTGACACTCAGGTACTTGGAATTCTGGCGTTTTGGGTATTCTCGTTCCCAAAGCGTCGATGACGCATCGCGAGTTCCCTTGAAAGGGAACGTCTCAGGTTACGACTGTAACCATAGTTCCCTGAGAAAGGGAACGAGACAATGCGTCACCCTGCCATACTTCCTGCATCCCTGTGATCGGCTTGCTTCGACATTTTTGAAGCTAATGCCGGTTTGCACCGGATGTGCTTTATCCCTTCCTGGTCATGACGTCACCCGCCCGTGACGCTCATTCTTTCCATTGGACTAGTTGACATTGATGCTCAGACGCATTCATGCTGGGGGCGTTCCCAAAGCGTCGATGACGCATCGTCTCGTTCCCTTTCTCAGGGAACTATGGTTACAGTCGTAACCTGAGACGTTTTCCAGTCAAGAGATTTTTCTCTTTCTCAGCTTTACTGCTTTTCGATTATTACTGATGACATCATAGACCGCAGGCAATCTAATAGGCTGCATTCACACTAATGCACAGATATAATTTGACTTTAAAGGAGATGCAAGTGCATTTATCCACTTACACTGAGACGCACAGCCACAAGTGTTCTTCACAAAGCGTATGTGAGCATTTGAAAGCATCTGTTTGTCAGTAAGTGAGTTTCATGTTGTTTGTTTATTTTATTAATTTGAGTCAAATGCTTTTTTGGGGGATTTTAAATCTTAAGTACACACATGCTGTATGGGTTGTCAAAATTAACAAACAACTTCAAAACAAGTCAAAACACTACTATAAATATATATTGCACGATATAGACTTTCTACAGATAATAATCTCAGCCTTAATAATTAATTTCACTCTTTTTAGAGTTGTTTGCCTTCCAAATGTTGCCATAGAAATGCACATCTGAGGGCAAGAAATCAACAAAAAATGATTATAATTGCTGTGAGTACTACTGTGTCTGAATTTCCACCTATTGGGAAATGAAACGGTATCTTTCCAGTGGCCCTGCAATAGAATAATTAGGAAGCTCCATCGTTTGACTGCATGTCAAACAGGGTCGGATGCAACAGCTGGTATCACTCTCCATTTCAAAAGAAACAACTCCATCAATACTGTGATTAATATTCATCATCTATGCGATTGTCCAGTCTTTTAAGCAGCGTACATGGCAGACTGAAACAAAACAGACAAACAAAAGTGCCTATGTGTTTGCTTTCATATTTGCATAAAATCATTCTATTTTCTTAGAGTGAATACAGGATTAAGAAAATACATTAAACAGGTCAACAGTAACTGGGATGTTCTTTGAGTTCACCTCATCTACCTTATGAACTGTTGTTGTTTTAGGAGATATTCAGTCATTCAGTTTTGTTAATATTTGCCCAAATACTGTATATCAAGAGAAATGTAAAACGCCAACATGCCTTTAGACATATTTCGTATTAAAGTGATGGTATAGCTACAAATGTAACTGCATGGTGGCACACAGGGCCTAAAACTAACTTTTTTTTGCCACACCTGCAAATGGCCGGTGACTTTAGAAAATTTACCAGCCATAAATATTTTTTAACGGGCATGAAACTGTTTTTGCAAAAACAGGCAGTTATGACACCAAAATGTTAGATACCAGTGACAATTCACAATTCTCTATTCCAATTTTCGATACCACAGCTAAAACTACTTTCGATTTAAACCATGATTAAAGACAAATAAGCAGTCAGTAATAGTTCAAAGAAATACAACAGAATATACTAAAAAGAAATAAACTGGGCTTTTTTTTTTCTTCAGGTAGTTCAAACAGTAGTTTTCAGGTAGGATACAGAAATGTAATAAAGTAATCAAATTTAAAATAATCACTCATTATCTTCACTGTTAAACCGATTAATCCTTATTAAAGTTGTAAAAAGTTATTCAGAAAAGAGCAGTGTGATTTTCTCTTTGTCTTTTGTTGTTTGATTAACATTAGCTACACAAACAGCAGCAGGATTATTAGGCTGCTGTCACTTTAACACCTGCACATATCCAATATAGGCTATACACATGTTTTTCCTAACTATTGATGTTCACTTAAGACATAATTGACTATGTTTACCATACTTTGTGTGAATTTGTTCTTTTCATAAAAAAAACTCCTTCATTGAATTCATAAAAATGTTACTGGCCAACTGGCTATTGACACTGTTTCATTTACTCGCCAACGCAGGTTTTGACTCGCATTTGGCGCTTGGTGAGTGTTAATTTTAGGCCCTGGTATTACAGCTTTGTGGGACTCTGTAGTATCTACTTATTTTAACATCTTCTTTATTATTAATATTTATAATTAAGATATTTTATAGTTATGTTTAAGTAGAATTCCATCTGATTCAGTTCTAAAATCAGATCTCATTTTAATGCTCTCATAAAGTATTGAAATTATTCTTTGCTAATTGCATATGGTTTATTCATGGTTAAGATATTGGTAATTAAACTCTTTTAAGCACACTCACAGAGAGTAATGGCAATATTTAGCTTAAATAACTTCATGATTCTGGACGTGAGCTTTCTCTGGATTTGATTTTAGCACTGTGAGGTTGCATTATAATCACAAGCTGTCACTCAAGCAGGAGACTGCTGACAATGTGAACGTATGTTTACACCGGAGCTAAATTTCCACACTTTATACTTGAACTTACTGATAGACCTGGCAGGGGGGGAGTGCAGTTTAAGAGATGTTTCCGACCGTTCACAGTTCTTGCATGTACCTCACTTCCATCATCTGGAGTGTTAACTGTAGCTCCATCTGTCTGGATGAGCCTGAGATGTTTGTGTTCAGCGTCTCTGAGTGTTGCTCCGCAGCTGACTGAACTCCACTCAATTATTAAGTAATTAAACATCAGTCATCAATATTTCTCATCAATCCAAACAGACACCTGGATGAAATTAAGACCAGTAAAAGATGGATGGACTACAAGTTTATAACCACATGAGGTGCCATATATACGAATGCAATAATTAAGCACTCGCTAGACTGAATAAATTAAACACGACAGGATTCAGCATGAAGATATAGTCATGAATAATTTAGTACCCCGCTTAACAGTTAATTTCAAGTCTCACAATAATTTGCATATTGATCGAAATTTTTCAAACTTCTCTGTTTATTTTAGTAATAAAATGCAAGGCATAGTGAGCAAGTTTATATATAAACATGCAATAAAATCAAGCCTCAAATTGAACTTTCCTGAATGCACTGTAAGTCACTTTAGATACAAGTGTATGCCAAATGCATAAATGTTAATTTAACAAACATCTGGGCTAAGCTGACAATACAACAACCGAAAGATTTGGAGCAGTGTTGAAAAGACATTGATTTTCTTTAATGTAGATATGTATTCGTCTGTTTGTGGTTATCTGTATGAGTATGTAATTTTATTGTATTGTTGTTGTTTTTTTCAGTCACATTTTTTAATTATTTACTCACCTCCACTCGTTATTTTAAAGAGTTTATTTTGTCTGTGGAACAATTCTTTTGACAAAAATGTCCCTGAAAAAATAGCATATGGCTTTGATACAACATGATACAACTAAATGAATGAATCATTTTTGGGTAAACTATGCTTTTAGCATGTAAGTGGAATAGTTGTTACTTGTCATAATAAAAACAATCATCACACTTGTCTGCAATCAGGCTGTGGGTGAAAAGAATAGGCCTCCTGGTGTGTCAAGCGCAGTGCTGATCCCTTGATGTAGTTACAAAAGCTGTAATGAATGGGGCGATGCCACTGGCTGTAGGTGAGACCAAAAGAGGGGCAGTGGGATGAGAAGGGTCTGGCCATTGATGGACTGTGTGATTATTCAGCCCTGGAGGTGTAGATCTCTGGAATTGAACGGTTTGTTGTGTTTGCTGCTGCTCTGTCAGTGTAATCACTCTGAATCAAGCTGCTATAAATCACTTGCACAGCACAGCTGGTGCTGGAACAGCCGCACTGGCTGGGACGAGGCTGGGGTGCGGAAACACGTTGTGCTGACCAGGTGCAGTGGATTGAGAGGAGCTAGTGGCTTGTTAGGGATCAGTGATTCACTGATTTTATGAGCTGGCTGGATCATTAACAATCAGCAGCTGTGTGTGTGTGCAGGTGTGTACACATGTTGAGGATATTTCATGTCAGTTCTGCAAACTGAACGCTTTAGCCCAAAGCACCACTGGGAGGAAGGTGCAGTAGTTTTGCATTGTCAGACTTTTGATCCATACAATGTCTGAACCATATTGCTCCTTATACTGGCTCAGAAATGATAAACACGTATGCAAATGCATATACATTTTATACTGGGACATCTCAGTCTTTGTATCATTCTTCTTGTGTTTGTTCCAGACAGACTGTAACCCCTAAAATGCACTGGATCCGTCTACGGCGCGGAACGTCAGCGTCGCGGATGCCGGAGCTAATCGCGGACATTATAGTCAATGCTCTTATGTCCACCAGCTGCGGACGCAGCGCGTCTCAGAAGCGTCCCAGAAGCGTCTCTCCGCTCCGCTCCACAGAGAATAGGTAGCAGGTCTATTTTCGCCGCTTGCCGCGTCAAGCAGCACAGAGCACATCGTACCGGGCAGGAAGTCAGACACAGAACGGCATAGAGGAAAAATGAAGAAGTCACCAACGCTCCGCTGCTGAAACGCGTCTGAGACGCTTCCAGTGGACTTTGACGCCGAGCTAGGGACGCATCAAAAACGTGGCGCTGGCGTTCCGCGCCGTAGATGGATCCAGTGGATTTTAGGGGTGAGTCTGCATTAGTGGTGGGGAAAGAGTTTTCCTCTGACTCTTTCCATAAGTTAAATTGTTACTCCAGTAGGTGGCTACAACTGACTGTTTATGAGGGAATCATTGAATAAGTCATTCAACCGATGGACTATCAAACGACTAGCTTTAAGTGAGTTAATGAACATTCACTCAACAGATTTGCTCAAAAATCCATTAAGTCTTTGAGTGTCATTGAATTGTTCACTCAACTGATTCATTAAAAAATGCTGATTTGTTCAGTCTTTGAGCAAGTCAGTGAATCAATTGCTGAAGTGATTAATTCAAAAACGCTGATTCTTTCAGGAATAACATACAGTACTGTGTATTGTTCGGATGTGCTAGCTTGGGTTAATTCTGCTGTAATTCTGCTTCATGTGGACTAGAGCTGCACGATTAATCATTGAAAGATTGTGATTTCGATTCAGACATCCATTCGATCTTATTCCTAAATGACAACGATTCTTGTATGTCTATTATTTCTTTGACAAGTACGATCACAGCAGAACATTCAAATCTGCGTTGGCGCTGCCGCTGACCCAAAGAGAGCAGTTGTCATGTATAGGTATGAAACAGCTTCACAAACAATCGTTTTAACCCCACAGTATCCTTATTTCTGTGTTACAATAATTCAAATTATCACAGAACACTGGGATTAAGGTTTATAGTTCGGACATAAACACTGATGTTTACGGTAGTGATCAAAATAGAGTAAATCAATTTTTGAAAGTACCTTGAAGCTTCAAATTAAGACTGTATTAATTACATAGCTTTACCAGTAAGTGGGGACAAGTGACTGTTACATTTTTTAAAAATCTTTTATTCAAGAGATTTGCTGATTCATCCAGTAATGAAACAAGTGAAGTCTTTAGCTATTTCTCAATATGCGTCCTTTGTGTTCTTGTACTACGTTTTCATCAATCGTCAAAGTTCAATTCCAATACTCAAGAATGCAAATACAGAGGACACATGAAAATACCCGGAAGCTTTAAACAACTACTTCTCACTTAAGAGATTTGCCGCTGCAAGCTCACAAATACGTCACAGCTCGTGGAAGTAAACATTTGTCATTTTGTTTTGCTTCATTTTAATAAAGTGATAAAGACCTGGAGAAAGCCTGCAGTATTTTTAATGGCGTATTAAAAATAATCTTAACATTGACAAAGTATAAGTAACATTAAATACTAATTTTTAGAAATACACGCGGTAAAATAAAACAATCTAAAATAATATGTGAAAGTTAAAGTGACTTAAGGCCAAGTATGGTGTCTCATACTCGGAATTTGTGCTCTGTTCATTTACTCCCCCCACCTACATTCAACGCTATCTCACGACCTCACTCGTACGAATTTGTACGATTTGTCTAAACCCACGTGATGGGTAGGTTTGGGGGCGGGGTCAGGGGTATGTCATTCGTACGAATTCATACGAATTGGGCAACTTGTAAAATATGTACGATTTAGCAAAAATCTTACTAATTCGTACGAGTGAGGTCGTACGAATTGTTACGAATTAGCCACCTCGTAAAATTCGTACGAATTGCCGTGAGATCGGGTTGCCTACATTTCATGGCGGTACTGAGACTCGAACCCGCGACTCTTTAACCATATATTATTTTCAATATGTATACATTCCTCTACATAATTAGGTACTATGCATATAATATAATAATATATATGTTATACAATAATATATATAATAAAATAATTTGAAAATAATGACTGATAAGATCAAATAAATGTTTTAATAGGTTATAACATTTATGATGTGATGTTGTATTTATTGTGTGTTGGCTGCTACATATAATAAGCTGGTACGGTCTCAATTAAATTCTCACAAAGATGCGTTTTGTGTCCTTGCGTCCTTCCGAGTTCATTCTTTCCCCCTTGTTAATGGTAACCTGGCAAGACTGGTCTGCACGGGAAAGCAAGTCCGTTCTTTGTGTTCTTGGAATTGAGAAACAGCCTTTATAAGTGAGTCATTGAATCATTCATTAAAAAAAAAAAATGTGATTCTCAATTTATCCAAAATCGTGCAGCTCTGATGTGGACCTATTTTCGTTAGTGGAAAAAAATTATTTCTACAATGTAAGTTACTCATTATTCCAATTTCATGTCTATTGAACTGTTTTATTAGCCTGGATGCCAGCCCGAACCCCGCCCACAACATTTTTTGATCGGGAAGTTCGGTCTGGACTCGCTCCATTGAGGAGTAATTATGATCGGTTCAGAAATCGTCGGGCCAATCAAATTGCCAGGGCGGGCTTTATACGATGATGGACAGATGATCTGACTGCAGGGACGTAATCCTCACGTTATCAAAGAGCGCTTGGGTTGAACTGGTTTCCCTCACAGATGACTGCCGCTGGAGAACTGAGATGTAGAGATTCCGCTATCGCGTCCGTTGTAAAAGAAATCGACAGCGCATTCATTTTAAAAGACGAACATAGAACTGCAATCAAGGCATTTGTCGATCGGAAAGATGTGTTTGCCGTCCTTCCTATGGGATTCGGCAAAAGTTTAATTTATCAGCTGGCTCCGATGGTAACTAAGAAGATGGGACGCAATGAAAACCCTGTGGTTGTTGTGGTTTCTCCTTTGGTCGCACTCATAGAGGGCCAAGTAAAAGAAGCAACACTCGTTATTTTACTTCTTCCAGCGTGCGTGCATTTGAGTTCTGTAGTTGACAACTGTGCTATGCAAAGTAGTTGACTTACTGCGTTGCTCTCATTGGTTGTAGGTCTATCCAAATGAGTGCAGAGTTTTTGTTTTTCCTGGTTCGGTTAAGACACGCCTCATAATCAAAGCCCTATGAAGCAGTATCAGACTCACATTCTGACTAGAATATGAGTATGACGAAGTCAGGCTACTGTTTTATAAAAACAATAGTTTGAATTACAACACCGCTCTGATTACCTGCTGCTGAATTACACACGCTTGTGTGTAATGGCTAACCAGTCTGGCATGGAAAACACTAGAAAGTCTCCCGAAGTGATTAATTACTGATTATTTCACAGATATGAATGTTTTAGGAACGTCTTGGTCATTTTTATGCATCAGTTTAACCATTTGCACTCTGTAATACCACAGCTTTGAAAAAGTAAATGCACCGTCCCGTATACGGGGCGCCTAACTTTACTTCGCTATATTACTATTAAATCCTAATCAAATTATGACAAACTGTATATCGTTGGAAAGGTCTAAGACTCCTAAATAGATATTTGACTGCTGTTTTTTTGCTACAAATTATGTAGGTAGAGTAACCAATGAATTTTTGACAAGAGTGCACCTAAAAAAAAATCTGCATCATAACAGTAGTTCTGACCTTTGTCGCAAAAAGTTGACGCACACACCTTTAATAATTGAACTTTGGTTTTCATGCTAAAAGTTCATAATAAAACATATAATCTAGTATTTTTCAATAAAAAAAAATATAATATAATATTATCCTCTAAAAAGTATAATATATATATATATTATCCTCCAAACTCAGAATTCATCCTGTGAAAACCGTTTTGAAATTGAATGTTGTAGAAACGGTACTCTAAATTATTTTATCAGGCTCCTCCCCTTTTGGGCATCATTATATTTCATAATTTATGATCAAAACTTTTTCTAATCTTGACAAAACACATATTGTCAGAAAGGTCTAAGTCTCAAGGTTCCAAATTTTAACAAATTAATTTGTTAAGGCAGAATGTATACAACTAAATTCAATGGAATGTATGTCACCCGGTGGCTAGTTTTGGTACTACGCCTAAACAAAATCTCATGGGAACTTCAATTTCTGTGATATCAACTTCAAATTTAAAACACAACTTGGTTAGATATATGGCTTTGATTTTATAGTAATTTTATAGTAAAAAATATTTTGTAAAATATATATTTTATATAAAAAATATATATAGTACAGTATGTTTGATTTACTGTAAATTTAAACTTCCATAACTTTTTCATACTTTCTTTTTTTGAAGTGTTTTCACTTCAGCAATAATCTGCTGAGTGTTTCCTTTAAAACAAGACCAAACTTAGGTCTATATTCCAAAGCATTCTTGAATTACAACCATTTAAGTTTGAATAGAGCATTTTAACCCCCATTCTCAAAAAGGGGGGTGAACATGCCTATGCAGGTATCTTTCATACTCAGACTTTGTTTGGGTTTCCATATAGGACACATACCTGCAAACTATTCACCGGTTTGAATCAAAATATGGCATTGCAAAGAGTTATTTTTTTCCACACAAGAATCGAAAATGGGAATTGTACATGTTTAGGCCCTATAAAAAAAAATACTATCCTTATGTGTAATTTATATAGGTACTGTCATGATTCTGCCATCTTGTCCTTGTCTTTCTTTAAGTCTTGGGGCAGGATCATGTCAGACCCATGTTTTGTGTGCAAGCACATGGCCTTGTGTTTGGGCTGTGTGCTTGTGTTGTCTTGTTCCCTTGCCCCGCCCCCTTGTTATCCTCGTTTTGTCCTTATTACCTTATCAGTATCCCCTGTTGTCATTATTAGTTTCTCCTATTTAATCCCCTTGTGTTTGCTGTCCTGTGCCGGTTCATTATCATACATTGTGAGATACTACCTGTGAGTACCCTGTCTTAGTAAATAGTCTTGTATAGGTTTCGTTCTTGTATCTGCTGTCTGTTTATAGTCTCGTTTTTGTCAAGTGTAGTGTAGTTTAGTCTTCCCTCGTTCGTCTTGCCTTTGTTTTGCCCCCTCGTGGGTTTTGTTTTCCCCTGTTTTCTGTTATCAAAAAATCTTGTGTGATTGCATACCATCTGCGCTTGGGTTCATCTGCTATCCTCATGACAGGTAGACTGCAAATCAATCAATTTTAACCTTTAATAGTATAATAATGATGTACCAACTGGGGTTCCCTGTATAGTTTGCAGCATTAGTTGAGAGATTTTTTTTTCTTTGAGGAAATTAGCCATGTAATATATCTGATAGGCCCCAAATTAATCAACATTGAATCAAAGTTAATCGAATCGTATGCCCAGCCCTAGTGTCAATAAATGTTGTTTTTTTACTTGAAGCAAATGTTGTCGTTTCGCTTTATTTACTTGTCAAAGTGCACCAGAATGCTTTGTTTACATGTTAATATCACAAATCCCCTCCAACAACTATATAGTTCATAAACATGTCACCTTTTACACCTCTTCTGAGTTTGCAGGTCTCTCACCACATGTAGTGGGTTGTTGTAGTGTCTGTATTGTAGATATTTGCTCCACTCTCTACAAACAACCATGTTGAGTCTGTGGCTGCTCGTTTCTGTATAGCGCCACAAGCTATAGTTCACACTTTTATGTCTATGAATATGATTCTGAGGTTGAGTGTCTGCAGACTGAGAAGGTTATTCATCTTTGGTCTGCGCAATATAGTATTTGATTCCCCTGCTTTTTAAACATCCGAACCAGTTCAATACAGCAACGTTGACTTAACCATTAGCATGTTTGGGGCGAAACTATCAGTTTGTAAACAGTGATTATTTTTTTTCTATTTTATTCTGTGTGAATGAATGTGTGAATGACGCAGAAATTACACTCTTCAGCTTCAAGTGTGAATTTAAAGAACACAACAGCTGCATTCACTAACTGAATATTGGGGGTTTAGACTGAAGGTTTATATATGCAGGTACAATAACGGACGACAAATCAATCTTGTTCCATTTGTGCATGTGCAGTCAATCTATATTCAGTGGAGGGAGTCTGTGGGAGGCAGTGAAATGCCTTTAAATTAGCTTGGCTTCTTTAGGGGAATGAACGTGAAAGGATGGTGTTTACATTGTTTTAGCTATTTTACACACTTAGCTTAGAAAGGTGTGATATGTTTAATTCCTTCAGTTAAATACATTAACATGGTGTTGTGGTAAACCTGTGGCGGTGTCTCATGAAGAAATAACTAATGATGTGCTCCAATGAGCTACAGTACTATTCAGCAGTTTAGGATGTTGTAGCTGAGTGTGCTGCTTTCCGGCTAACATGATTTTTTTTGTTTTTTTTTTGTTTACCTTCTATTTTCAGTTTGCAGAGATGAGCTTTTAATGTGGCTATCAATTTAAAATGAAACAAAACGCAAAAATAATAGCATTTT
Source organism: Rhinichthys klamathensis goyatoka (assembly GCF_029890125.1). Classification (NCBI taxonomy): domain Eukaryota; kingdom Metazoa; phylum Chordata; class Actinopteri; order Cypriniformes; family Leuciscidae; genus Rhinichthys; species Rhinichthys klamathensis. Next base: position 2,955,653 of record NW_026606572.1, on the reverse strand, counting down.
TATTATACGAAGTCCCTAATAACACACATGCGTACAGTGCAATAATTGCTAAAGTGTCTGTTCAATGTTTTTGTTCACTATTGCAAAATGTACATTTCATTTATTTGTCTGCTCTACAGTGATAATATACAATTTCAAGTTGGGTGTTAGTACAACGGACAGCAGATATTTTAGCAGTGTTTGTAATGTTTTTTTTTTTTTTATTCAGATACAGTACTTGATACACTACCATTCAAAAGTTTGGGTTCAGTAATATATTTTTTAAAAGGATGAATGATATTACTGGTTTCCAGTAATACTGGAACCAGTTTTTTATAAATGGTTTCCACAAAATTATGAAGCATCAAACCATTTTAAACTGTGATAATAATCAGAAATGTTTCTTGAGCACCAAATTAACATATCAACAGAATGATTTTTGAAGGATCATGTGACACTGAAGACTGGAGTAATGATGCTGAAAATTCAGCTTTGCCATCACAGGAATAAGTTACATTTTAAAATACATTTCAACAGAAAACGGTTATTTTATTAAATTGTATTATTTACATTTTACAATAGTGATGTTTTACTGCATTTTTGATCATATAAATGCAGCCTTGGTGAGCATAAGAGACTAAAACATTTAAAAAAATAAAATCTGACTGACCACAAACTTTTGAAATGTAGTGTACATACAAGTTAATGTTGATCAGTGTCTGTCAGGCTTCAAAAATGACGCACTGAAGATGGAAGTCTGAAGCCATATGGTAGCATTATGTGATGAATAAACCAAAATTTCCCAAGTTTTCCAAATTTCTTAAATTGTATAATGTAGATTTTCCTTGCATTGTGAAAGTTCATCTGGGTCTGTCAGGCTTCAAAAATGACACGCAAAAAAAAAGTCTGAAGAAATACGATAGCTTTCTCATAAATAAACTAACATTTATGGGGTTATTGTCTGAATATCCTTCCTGTTGCTTTAAAGAAATTCAGATGAGTTTGTAAAGACATGAAGGTGAGTACATGATGACAGAATTCTATTTTTGGGTAAACTAATCCTTTAAAGTAGAGCATAATGGAGTCCAGGTGATGCGCTCTATCACAGATATCCTGATGATTTATGTGCGCGCACTGGGTTGAGCTCATAGTTATGAGTGCTGAGGTATTTATGTGAAAAATTAAGTTTGAGAGCTATTGTTCATTTTTTCCTCTCCACTTTTCCAGGTCAGTGGGGCAGGTGTATGGGGGAAGAATGTGGAACTGGCGGGGTCCAGTCCAGAACGGTGTGGTGCATCCACACAGAAGGCTGGACCACGCACCACTCCAACTGCCGGCACGCAGACAAACCCGAGAGCCAGAGGTCATGTTTTAAAGTGTGTGAGTGGCACCAGGATCTCTTCGAATGGGAGGTGTCAGAATGGGGGTCGTGCGTTCTAGCCCCGTTCCAGTCCAACGAGCTCAAACCTCGGACTGCGGAGTGCGTCACAGCCCAGCACGGCATCCAGAGACGGAAAGTCCATTGCGTGCGCACCTCGAACCGCACGGCTGTTACGGAGAGGATATGTGAGTTCTTCTCCCCACGACCGGCGCTCGAACAGGCCTGCTTGATCCCCTGCCCTCACGACTGCGTTGTCTCCGATTTCTCCTCCTGGTCTGGCTGCAGTCGAACTTGCGGCATGGGTCTCCAGCATCGGACCCGGCATGTGCTTGCTGCGCCGATGTACGGAGGTGCTAACTGCCCTAACCTCACCCAAACGAGGAATTGTGCAAACCTTTTGCCCTGTCCGGTTGGGGAAGGCGAGCATCACTACAGCCTTAAAGTCGGCCCCTGGAGCGAGTGCAGGCAGCCGCAACACAAGGGGCTTTGGATGAGCGGAAGGACCATGCTGGACTTCAGCACGGGAGATACCGAGAGGAACACCGTGAAACGGCATATCCAGAGCTCCCAGCACCACCATCACCACCTCCACCACCACCACCACCACAGCCTCAAGGGTCTGGACGTGGAAATCGGCTACCAGACGCGCCAAGTTCGTTGCGTGCGCAGCGACGGCAAGAACGCCATGCTGAGGTAAGAAGCCCTGAACGTACGCAGACACATCAGGCGTGTCTATTCAATTTACAATAATCTGTGTACAAGCAATGCATGCCTGAAAGACAAACCCTCTGAGAACATAAACCCTTTTAAGGTCTAAATCCCAGATTATGCTCTTGAAAGCAAGGTACTGCTGCTGCTTGTGTGAAAGGAATTGCTGTTCAGCTGGATTTTTGAAGTGGCTCTGTGAATGGGCCTAGCTAAATCGGTTAGTCCTCCATTAATCTCCCTCCCGCTGCCCTACTATACAAGGTGAGCAGAGAGACATGGCTCTGACAGCAGCGACGGCAGTATGGGAGAGCTGGATCTCTGAGCAGAACTGACTCTGGCGTGATGGAAAGGATTGAATTCACTCTCTTGCTGCAATCTCTGCATCCATAGTATGAGTTTGGAATGACGGTCAATCACTGTTACGCTGTAGTTTGTGCTTTATTCTCGTTTCAGTCTCGTTTTCGGTAGAATTAGAAGTTGTTGAGATGTAGCTCATCCTTCTCTCACAAAGAGTATGGATTTCCTGCAAACTGAGGATAATGAATGCTGGAACTAAGGCAGGCTTTGAACATGACTTTAAAGATGCCTCCTTTGCAAAATATTGATTCACAGGCAGGCACTCATGATAAAGGTTTTAAGTCTCAAATGTAGACTTTCATGTCTTTGCTCTATTTTACCTGTGTTATGGTGCTGTATTCTGCAGATTGCTATCTGAGGTAGTTTATGTCTAATAATACAGGGGTTTGAATATTTTAGACACCATAGAGCCCAGATATAATCATCCTTATATTGAGGGACCCATAAATTTTAAATTCTAAAATTTAAAAAAGGCATCTGTATGTATTCATGGCTTAAGACCAAATTTATACTGTGGAAAATTGTTATAAACATATGTAAAACATTATTAGAAAAATATTTAGTTGCTATTACATTACATTATTACATTTGTTCCTTTTTATTATATATATTTATTTGAATCATATGATTTATTTAGTTTAATTTTATTTCTAATAAATACACTACAAATAATGCACATCTGCCCATTTGATCAAAATCCACTTTTGATCGCAGTCGGAAGTTATTACTCACACTCAGTGGTGGTTTCTGTGTAATACCAAACTTTATTTATCTTAATTTACTGTTGTATGTTGTGCAGCGGATGAGGTTAAAGCCAAATGGGAAAACCTACGAGATACATACATGAGGAAAAATGCATTGTCGGTCAGCGACACCTATCGTGCAGGCATGAATTATCTGAAGGCAAACAATCGTTTTGCGTTCACTGTGAAAGCTCCATTTGTCGTCGAATAATTTTTTTTTCTTAATTTTATATTTTTGGCTTAATTTTATAATGTTCTCTGATGTCCACTTATAATCTTATCAAGATTTTTACATCAAAACATCCTAATTTAGAAGTAATAAGCTATTTTCTATCCTGTTTTGACCCTCTCTCTCAAACACGACGTTTTGATATACGTGCCGAATTCAAGACTTGGAATTAAATGCCCACTGCTATGATTTGGTAATAGTTTTGCATATTAAAATAAGTAAGTACTTGGAGTTACCACAGTTATAATTGACAAAGGCTGACTTACTGTGTTTCGAGTAAATAGAATTATGAATAAATATACCATCGTTTGTTACACTCATAGGTTAGGCTATTCATAGTTCATCCTTTCGATAAAGTCGTGTTTTAAATTTAATGAAACGTGTCGTAATGTCTTACTGATGACAAAACAGAGGATGACGCTCACTGCAGTTTCTTCGATCTGTAACAGACAAAGCAATTAGTGACACATGAAAAAACACTGTCATAATTGTGTTTTGCGACGTTTGCGTCGGATCCAATGTAGTTCATGCATCATCTTTTATTTTCAGTCTATCTGAAAAGCCTGCGTTGAACTGTTTCTTGTTTAAAAACGAATCCGCAGTAAAATGAAGCGAACAAATGAACAGTGTCTTACTGAAGCGTTCTAATTGGAACTTTGTTAAAAATAAAGTTCATCCACGTGCACTTTCTGAATGGTAGGATCGCAAGGAAGGTAGTGCAAAGATTGTGTTTTTCCACAACTTGGCACTTCAAAACATCTTGTAACCCTCAGAGGCATCTATATCGTTTTGTTGCTTGAGTAATCCTGTACAGTATTTACCACTACATAACGTGCAAATTGGTGTGCGGGGCTAAAGAGGCAATGATGTAGAAGTAGGCGTCTTTCGTCGCACTATGACGTACTAATGTGACAAAATCTGAAATTAGTCGTTTTCTGAGCTTGGCTTCAATAAAAGCTATTTTTATATTAACGAGGAAGTTTAGGTTATGAAACTTTCAGGATATTTTTATAGTACAATGGCCTCTTATGCCAAGGAGAATTTGATTTCTCAATTCATAACCCCTTTAAGGAATATTTGTGTGTGTGTTTTATATCTATAATATGTGATTTATTGCCTTATATGAAGTGCAAACAGCTGTATAACTGTAAGAGCATAAAGCAACACTTCTTGATGTGACTTTTTAAACGGACTGTAAAATGGGGATCATCCCTGGTTAATCCTCATGTCAGGTGAAAAGAGGCTGCTACACATACAAATATCTTCATTCTTCACGCTTTTGGCGTTGTCACCTGCCATTGGGTTATGAAGACAAAAGCTTATGAAACTTTGCATTTCTTGGGTGTTGCGTGTGTCATCTGTGGTTATTTCCACTGAGATCAAATCTGCATCTGACAGCAAGACCTGACTATATTCTGTCAGTATGCATTTTTCATGTGAATCTTAGTTGGTTCAGCGATTGAAATGTCTTTTGTCTATGGAAAGGTAGGTGTTCTTGCTGCATTTTTCATCCGTTCTTTCTGAGTTTTCCCACATTTGTTTAACACAGTTTTTGGAGCATCTTCATTCAGTTCAAAGTGGAGAGAGTGTGTGGGGGTTTGTAGAGCAGAATGGGGTCTGACAGGTATACTACAGGTGTAGAATAACAAGAGAGAGGCCTCTGTGTTATTTTACAGTGAGAGAGAGAGAGCTTTCACTCTAATTAACATAATCATTTCTAAATCCGACGTGCACGCTTAATGAAATGTAGTGATTTGAATATTTCCCACCTGAGTTCAATTTCTGCAGTTTTTCCAATTATAGTCCAATTATCATTTAAAATGAAGTGAAAATAAATGCTACACAAATGGATTATGATATACACAAGTAATTGAATCGGGTGACTTATACACTAATTAAATATCCAATCTGTTGTGAATTTATTCATATTTCGCTTTGTAGGACACAAAGGTGAATAACTCATTTAAATATCCTTCACTTTACATTCATTACACTGGTGTCTTTCTATGCAAAAAAAAAAAATGCACTTGTTTACTTTACAATCACTCAAGTATACTAAGAATAATGAAAAATGAAACATTTCTGAGCAATAATTTATTTAGTTTTCACTTGCCACATATTGTATTATTAATTATGCAAATTATGCACTGAAAAGTTAGTCGAAAATTGTTGCTATAGGTTCATAATCTGTTGTTTTGTGAGTTTGTTTAAACTGAATCACAAATTCATAACTACAAAATGCATAAAGGTTTTTCATTATGCCCTATCAATTAGCAAGAATAGAGGAACAATTGATGGCTGTTGATCTCATTTTATTAACCATATTCTCACTATGTTCTTTTAACTCTAAATAACAGAGACTATCTTCTGTTCTTTTTGGCAGCATTGAAATGTTTGAATATATTTTCCCTGTGCTTCTCATTCTTAATTTATTTGTTTTCTTGCTCATAGTCTTTGTACCCTTGACAACGGGCCTGGAACATTCCAGTCGTGCATTATGCCCAGAGACTGCGAGACCTCTGATTGGTCCGTTTGGAGCCCATGTTCAAAGACATGCAGGGCATCAGACATGTCGCCTGGTTTTCGGGTCAGGACTCGAAGCATAACGCAAACTCCTATTGGACTAGGCAAAGAATGCGCTGCTCTCGAAGAAAAGGAAGCCTGCAACATCATCGGAGATTTACTTCCAAACTGCCCTAGGTTTGTATTTTAGCCTCCCAATAATAATTCATTTCTACTGTATGTGAAAGTGTAAAAAATAAATGTACTAAATGATTTTTCAAGTGTTGTGTTCAAGTATTTATTTACTGAACCCCTGTTGCATCCGAGCATTGCAAAGATTAGAAGCTAATTAATGAGATTAGGTTTTTGATCAATAGCAGCAGACTGTTATTTCATTAAAAACTGCTGCTTTATGCATCATAACACTTTGCCTAGTCAATGCATTTCCATTAGTAGATTGTTTCCTACCGGAAAACAGGACGCTAAGCCTATTAGTATCTTTCAGCGGCAGGCAGCTCGTTTATCCAATGCAACTTTTGAGAGGATCCCAGCACAATATAATGAGACTATAGGTCCAAAACAAAAGAAGTGTGTTTCACCACAGCGCTTTTGTTCTCCAGGTATGTGTGGAAGAGCACAGATTGGGGGGACTGTCAAGTGGCCCCTCTCCTCAGCCAGCAGGACAGAAGGCTTAACAATGTTAGTGTTCTCTGTGGTGGAGGGATTCAGACCAGGCAGCTGTACTGCGTCCAGGTCCCAGACAACTCCACCCCTCATCACAGAAAAGAGGGTAAGGTTCAGGTTCAAATCTGACAGTGAGTTCAGCAGTATGGCTATACAAAAATGTATAGTTCTGTGCAACTTTTCAGCTGCACGTGTCGATTCTATCATAGGTTATATACACTACTGTTCAAAAGTGTGGGGTCAGAAATTAATACTTTTATACAGCATGGATGCATACAGTATAATTGTACAGTATAAATATTTCTTTTTATCAAAAAAATCCTGCAAATAAATCTATAATAGATATAACTTTTTCCACAAAAAAAATATTAAGCAGCACAACTTTATAATAATAATGAAATAATATTTCTTGAGTATCAAATCAGCATATTATAGTGATTTCTGAAGGATCATGTGACACTGAAGTCTGGAGTAATGATGTTAAATATTTAGCTTTGCCATCACATGAATACATTTCAGATTAAAAATATTAAAACTGTAAACCGTTATTTTAAATTGTAATATTATTTAATGTATTTTTTATCAAATAAATGCAGCTTTGATGAGCTTGAGATAACTCTTTCACAAACATTAACAATTCAAAAACTTTTGAACGCTAGTGTACTATAATCAAGTCACCTTAAGTACTAATCATCAATATCCAAAATGAGTCTATGGCTGCATCCGAAATCGCATACTTCCCTACTATATAGTTGGTGAGAAACAATATGTGACAAAAGAAGTGTGAGATCCCCGGTAGAGGATTTATGAATTGACAGTGAAGTGTCGTAACTGGATGTCATAATGACAACATTAACAAACGTAGTATGTCGGGATTACTTTCATACTACACACGATACTATATAGAACATACTTTTTTAGCAACATGAAGTAATTAGTTATTCAAAATAAGTACCCACTCAAGAGCAGTGGTGGAGGAAGTACTGAATATCAGTACTTAAGTAAAAGTACAAATAACCAGAGACATATTTACTTTAGTAAAAGTAGAAGTACCACAATGACAACCCTACTTAAGTAAAAAGTACCTGATTTTAAATGTACTTTAAGTATTAAAAGTAAAAGTACTTGCATAACAATTTATTCTCTTAATGTCTATATTCTAATGATTAATAAAACAGTTAATTCTAACTCATTCAACCTAATACTCATATAATGAACTCAATATGGATGGAAAAGCCGTTATTTTTTAAGTTTTTGTCACCATTTCTGAACAAGCTTGCAATTAGGCAATATACACATCAAGCTTGTGTGTGTGTGTGTGAACGCGATTAATTTATGGCGTAATTCTGAACCTCTTGGCTTGCCATACTAATCCTAACCAAACGTATAATACACACGCACCCCACACCACTACTAAACCTATCCATGCGTATCCTATGCACATAAAAACTAATTTTCGCGTATAAATTGCACGATAAACACACTGCGTGCTATAGAGACGCATTTAGTGTGACCGGGTTGATATATCTATGGCAACCAAACTTCACTGGTGAGACAAACGTGCGATGAACGGACTGTCAGGAAGACGTTTTGGCAGGGGAAACTGATCAGAAAATGTAACGAAAATGTAACAGAACGTTGTAGAAATGTAGTGGAGTAGAAAGTATAATAATTGCTGCAAAATGTAACGAAGTAAAAAGTATGCACTATTGATTCTACTTAAGTAAAGTACAGATACGTGAAAAATGTACTTAAGTAAAGTAACAAAGTATTTGTACTTCGTTACTTTCCACCACTGCTCAAGAGAGTGCGATTTCAGATGCAGCCCATAACTTGGAGTATAAGTGTAGGTGAACTGAATTCCTACTGGTTAGTGCTTCATATTGCAAAGCCTCATTCATTTTGTTTTAAGAAATCCAAATGGGAAGGTCTTTTGGTTAGCCATTTTTCATTAGCCGTGAGCATCCATGCCTTAAAAAAAATAAAAAAAATAAAAAAACTGTTTCTAAGATTAGAGGTAGTTAAAGGGAGTCACCTTGTTCTGAATTTAATTTTGAGGAGCTGCACTAGCCAGGTGAAAGCAGTGTTTGGATGGATTTGAGACATGCTGAGCTGAGAAAGGCATACAGATGAAGATGACTCCTTTCAATCAATGTTGTTTGGGGATATAGATCAATGAAAATCAACAGTGATGTTTGCTTTCCACCTGACCCAGAAAACTCACACTAATGTTAACAGAACACAGTCAAAGTGTGAGACTTTCAAGAGGTTTGCCCAAACTTTTGAACACTTGTTTGACAAAAGTCACATTGAGAATCAATGCAATACAAAGTCAATGCAAAATCTTTTTACTTTCTTACTCTATGTCCTGGTCTTATTGGAACAATTTGTTCAGTGCACGTTAATCTAGAACAAAAACAAATTGTATTCATTTTCTCGTCCTCTGAAACAGCTTTCCTTTTCTGCTGATGATTTTAGACCATGCAGGCTATTGGATAATATTAATCCATAGCTAAATAGTTATTTAAGCATTGTTTCAACAAATTCACATTCAGCCTGCTCCATTCTAGTACATAACACTCTCATTTCACGATTCTAATCAATTATTGATGGATGCAATCATGTCCGACCATAAAAGTTTTCACCTTGAATATGTTTTCATTATATTAATGATTTTATAACAAATCATCAATGTATGCGTTTCATTTTTACTTTTTATTTTTTTGACCTTGTAATGTTTTATCAAAATATCAATGTTCTTCCGGGGAAACGACAGGCCTCTCTCTGGTGAGGAATGGCGGATCCATGCTTAAAGGGATAGTTCACCCAAAAATGAAGAATATGGGTAACCAAACAGTTTCTTGGCCCCATTGACTTCTATAGTATGGGGAAAAAATACTATGGAAGTCAATGGGGACCATCAACTGTTTGGTTACCCATATTCTTTAAAATATCTTCTTTTGTGTTCAACAGATGAAATAACCTCATACAGGTTTGGAACAACATGAGGGTGAGTAAATGATGACAGAATTTTCGTTTTTGGGTGAACTATCCCTTTAAGTCTCACTCCTTTCTTACAATCAACTGCAAGCTTGCATTCAGATCTGCCTTCATTCAATCAACAACTGATGGACAAAACCAAGTACATTCTGTTTTTTTTCCATAATCCGTTTCACTCGGATATACGTCACAACATGGAAGAACTTGTTATTTTGCTACTTCCTTACATTTTGACTCTAAACTAAATACTAACATGGGTTTACGAAGGCTTTGAAATGGATTGTATTCTTTGTTTTGGGTTGGGAATTGTGGCTCAGCATGAGAGATCAGAAATTATACTTTATACTGAATCATATTTTGTCAAGAAAAATTCCTGCCTGACATATGGATTCTTTCTCACTATACTGTACGTCTTTGTCTTTCTGTCATTTTGTAGTGTCTAGGCCTGTAAGTGGGCTTCTGTGTGCAGGAGATTTGCCGTCTGCGGTGCAGCCCTGCTCCATACCGTGCCCACAGCTGTGCCTGCTCTCATCCTGGTCCTCCTGGGGGGCCTGTCTCCACGACAACTGCATGGAGACACATGGACGAAAAGGTAGGACAACATGGGAGTGAAATGTCATCAATAATTAAAAAAAAACCTCTTATTAATTGAATAAAATTGACGATTGTACCACCTCTCCACTGAGCTAAACCCAGAGGTAACAGTATCTAAAACTGACACCACTTCTGGTGAGAGGTGATAACATCTGTCACTGAAGCGAGCTGGCAGAGTACTGCCCTATAATGAGAGAATTTAGCAGAGGGCAGACTGATGTCACATGAATCAGTCATATGTGGGGCTTTCAAGCAGAAATGACTCATTCTGGGCAATCGTAAGAATAATCCCAACGTTGACACAGTGCTGCACTCTTATCATTCACCTGCTTTACTTAGACAAAATGAAGGTTCAAAATCAATCATTCATATGCATGTATATTGAAAGATTTCCAAATTTAAGAAATTGTAATGAAAAAGAATGTTGAGATTTTAATGAAACATTGTTTCATCAACACTAGAACGGCCACGGCGGTCATTTTGACCGTTTTGAATTTTATATCTGCAATAACTTTGTTGAAAAAATAAATAAAATCCTGCTGGTACCTGACTTTTCCTAAAAGTGTCTGTATTTTCATTTAAAATATTTTTAATATAAATTACACATAAGGCAAAAAAATAAATGAACATATTTCGGCCATAGACGGTCATATTGACCGCACTGAATTTCGCGGTATTCTTTTGTTACATTTCTCGCGGTTGACCTTTGTCTATTAGGAAATAATCAGAAGATTCAATTGCAAAATGACAGATATGTTTATTGAGAGCTGGTCAGATGCTGGGAGAGTTAAGGTGTGTAAATGTCCGATATGAAGCCCTTGGCAGCACAGGGACGCTGCGTGTAGAACCATGGAGTGCTGAACACGGGATAACACACGGAAAACGGATACAGGCAGGGAACAAACACGCAGGAAAAATCCACAACGATCTGACAAAGACTAGACGACAACAGTAACACTAAAAAGGGTCGAATGCTGATCAGTTGCAGCTGACGCGTTGATCAGAGCGGGCGTGCTGATCAGCTGCAATGATCAGCGACCACGCACACACACACACACACACACACACACACAACAAGACGAGAAAGGAGACAGCGAATTCATAAACCGTGACATTGTCTCTCTCATTGTCAAAAGAATATCTAAATAAGATACTTTTAGTTGTTAATATCTTGTTCTGAGTTATGTTGAATGGAAATGGAAATATAGCTAGGCCTATCTGTTGTGAATATGCGATAATTACGGGCTACTGATATTATTATTTATAAATGTATAATTAAACTTTTTTAAATGTACAGTTTGGTGTTGTTTTGTTTTTAAAAGATATCATAATACAATAAATGCATTAATCTCTTAATTGGGTATTTATCATTAAAGATATAGAGATTGCAATCTAACGGTCTAAATGACCGCTTGTGGCAGTTCTAGTAGTTATGGAATTCTGGGACTTCTAGTGTTAAACATAGGTTTGAAAATAGTTATCAAGAGAACTTTTGAGGAAGACATATCTGAGGTCACAATTATTTTCCTCTCAAGAGACCCATCTGAGATAGATTTGCTTTCCATTTAAACGGATTGCTGTCTAGATGTTGTGTGATGTGTCTTCCCAATGGGGTTGTCTGATAGGGTGTCTCTTTATACATTGTTTAGACTAGACCTCGTTATAAAAGAGTATATTTACTGTTGTCAAGCACTTCATCACCTTACTGCTGTTTCAGAGAGTGACGTTTGATCTTTGATATTGGATGAACAATGCAGAAATGCAGAGCCTAGAGCTTTCAGAAATAGAAAAATGAACTTCTGCCCTACATATACAAACATAGATTTCATCAGAGGAGCCTTGTGTTTTTTTTTTTTTTTTTTTTTTATGAATGTTTTCTAGTGCATTACAAATCTGCAATTTTGCCCACAGTCATATTTTTATCCTCTTTGTGTGATCTTGCTGTGTTGAGGAATGAATTGAACACAGGTTTGGTAATGATTGTAAATAGCAAATTCTATCCAGCATTAAAGCTGCTGTCCGTAACTTTTTTGGGTTAAAAATTATCCAAAATAATAATAATTAAAAAAAAACATAACCAGCCAGTGTTAAAAAATATCTGCTTGCTTTTGCCCGATTCAAAACGGTTAGCTTGTAATAATGATTTTAATTCCAGTGGTACTGGTGGATTTCCGCGGGAAATTCGAGCATGTCTTTGCGTCATTACGTCACATCTGTACACATAAAGAAGGCGTCCCGGCTAGTCGGCTATATTGCGTGAGGATGTTGGAGGTGGACATTTTTAGCCTTTTCTCACAGCATTAAATAATTAAACTTATGGCGGATCCAGAAAGGTTCAAACGACAATCACCAGTGACAACTGGACATTCACCACTTGTAAAACCCCAAATAATTCGGACTTCGGAGTGGGTAGAGAAAAAAGAGACTGCAACTGGCCCACGCGAAAAAAAGGATAAACATCGGTTCAAAACGGACGCAGAGACGGCTTTTTTTCTTTTAGGACAGGTAAGACATTTCAATAGTTCAATCGTGTAACAGTAGCACACTTGTTCGCTTAATTCACACAGTTACGGAGTTTCCTGTCTTTATTCGTTTAGCTATTATGGTAAATATTTTGTGCTAGCTATGAGAGGGAGCAATTCACCTCTACTCCAAGCAAACCAAACCGGCCTCCTCCGAAATTATATATAGTTTTAAATATGCATCGGATTACAGATACGTGTTTTTTTTTTTTTTTTTTTTTTCTCAAAGAAAACCAGTAAAGAAACATTAATTTATTGGTATGACAATTAGAAATTAGACTGCACAGAAATAGAAACTGAACTACAGGGTAATCATAATACACATTAAATGTAGTCACAATGCTGATGTTGATAATTTGAGAACAAAGTATAATTTGAAAGGTTTGACGCGATCGTTATATTTAATCAGCACGATTTACTGCAAGGCTTTCCCCCCTTAGTTGATGTGGATGTTACTTACTTGTTCAGATGACATTTTCCGATGAAAATTCGTATGTTGTCATGGTCATACTGTAGGCCTACTTCCAAAAGTAGAATGTGTGATTCTGAATGCCAGTTTCCACATCGGCGTGGTGACTGACAGACTCGCAGTCTCAAAACATTGTGTTCATCCGCGCTCATGCCGATGTGCAACTCACGCAAAGTTAATAATTCCGCGAATAACTGCAATTACAGATTTCAAACAGAGATGGCGACAAAGAGGAAAAATGCCGGACTGCAGCTTTAATGTGAGTTGGGAGCAAGTGGGACTGATAAGGTTCTGAAGTATTGGAAGTGAAACGCTGCCTGCAGCCCTCCAGTCTTTCCTATGAATAAGGCCGATAGCTCCTGTGAACCTCTCAATTATTAATAATTGCAGGGATGTGTCTCCACCAAATTGTTTTTCACAGTTTAGAGGAGACCATCGGCCGTCCAGGCGTTCCTTTTGGTCCAGAAACAGGGCTGTTTGTGTGTGAAACACAAGAGAAAACGAACAGTATTTATATCGTTTTTACCTCTTGTAACCACAGCCACGTCCAAGTGATCTGAGGGCGGGGGCGCTTCGGTCTGTGCGTTACAAGAGGTAAAAACGATATAAATACTGTTCGTTTTCTCACACAAACCGCTCGTTTCGTGTCTTAGGCCATCAATGTGTACTTACAATTACGAGTCATTAAATCATGTTTAATTTGGACTTCTCTGTGCATGCTCTTTGAGGTGGTGACCATAGTCCTGCATTATATGACTGACAGACAAGAACGGTTTGACCTAAAAATATCAAAATTGAAACTACTGCAGAAACAAAGACACCTACATCTTGGATGCCCTTGAGGTAAGCTAAAACATATCAAAAATGTATTTCAAAGTGAACTATCCCTTTAACAACTACCTACTAACTATTTATAATAAGCAGTAATTGGGAGTTTATTGAAGCAAAAGTTGTAGTTGATAATTAGTTATTGGTGAGGACTGGACCCTAAACTAATGTGTGACAATTTAAACGTTATTTTGTAGCAGACACATATGGGAATATTATACCAATGTTTGAAATCCATATCTCAAAAAACACTGTGCTACAGATTGGAAAACAGCAACAGTTGGAACCAAAATATTCCCCTGCAGGACTGTTTTCTATTGGCCTATTATCTGTGGAAACAAATGTTAGTGGTGTAGAAAAAGCGATAAAACAGACTGTCTACAGAGAGAAAAGGGCATGTTGTTTGGTTTTCTTACACAAAATATCCTTGTTTTGAATACATATATAGAATATAGCTGCAAGCAGCAACACGGGGCCAAGCCCTTCAAGGCACCGCAATTAGAACAAGTACAGCAAAGTTCAAAGGCTTGGCACCGCAAGCAGAACAAGTACAGCAAACTGCAAGCACAGCAAGTACAGCAAGTACAGCAAGCACAGCAAGTACAGCAAGCACAGCAAGTACAGCAAGTACAGCAAGCACAGCAAGCACAGCAAGTACAGCAAGTACAGCAAGCACAGCAAGTACAGCAAGCACAGCAAGTACAGCAAGCGCAGCAAGTACAGCAAGCACAGCAAGCACAGCAAGTACAGCAAGTACAGCAAGCACAGCAAGCACAGCAAGTACAGCAAGCACAACAAGTACAGCAAGCACAACAAGTACAGCAAGCACAACAAGTACAGCAAGCACAGCAAGTACAGCAAGTACAGCAATTACTGTAAGCACAGCAAGTACAGCAAGCATTTAAGCACCAACAGCAGTGCAGAGCCTGAAGAACAAAAACAGCAGAAATTGAACGTACATGAAGAACAAATTGGTTCAGAAGTACAGATAGGATGAAATCAAAATGAACAGAAGGTCTGATGAGAACGAACACAGAATGAAGTAAAAAAACACACTAATTTATAATCCAAGAGTAAGAAATATTAGTACAGCTCTTACCCGCATAATAAAGGAATTGAAATGACAAGTTTATAGAAAATTTAAAAGTTGTCCCAGACGGGACTCGAACCCACTATCTATGGGTCAGGTGCCTGTCACTCACCTCATTGCGCCACTTGGCAAACATGCATATACACAGCTGCTGAAATTCAATAGTTTCAAGAGAAAATCAAGTCAAAATGAAGAATTTTGAAGTAAATGCAGAGCATATTGTATATAAAAATTTTGATTAAATCATCCAAAATTGGTCCGATTACTACTCATTACCATCACTACAAGTGTGCCAATTTTTCTACTTGTAGTTCACAGGACTGCCATTGACTACCCTTCTGAAAGAAGAAGAACAATGAATTGTACGTAAAAGGACTGCATGTTGCGTGTGACAGCTTCAGATGAGATCATTTTTAGGCACAATGCCTGGAACATATGCAACTTCTGCATCTTTTCATGCCACAGTACCTCATGCGGTCTGGGCACGTGTCACACTGAGTGGCGAACCCACGATGCTAGGCATCGGGATCCGTGGTGTAACACGTTGAGCTAATCACTCATGCATGATCACCAGCCTGCTGAGAAGAGGTTTCAGTGTGAGAATGAGTTCACAAAAAAGTTCCATGATATGTTAACCAGATTAGCATGCTAAGCTAGCTTAATGCGAATGTAGCTTATGACGTGGTACATCCAATCCTGGCAAAATAGATATTCTCGGATTCGGCATGATGCAAGGAATCGATAGACACCAATTTTATGATTTTGTGACAAACTGTTCACAAGTTACAGCCTCTTAGCCAATTTTGGGTCGACCTTGTTAAATTTGTGACATCATAACTTTTTTATTACAGTATAGCAAAAAAATCGGGAACAGTACTTTTATGCGGCTCGGTCCGAAGATCATTTGAGCAAATTTTGGACAAATTTTGAAGGAGGAGTAGCGAAAAAACTGTTTTACATTCGCTCCAATATGGCGGACAGTCACATTGTTGGAAAATGACATATGAGATATCGTTGAAATCGGCATAAGCCAAGGAATATATTGACATAAAGAAATCAAATTTCAAGCAATGTTAGCAAAAGTTATAAGCGTTTTTTCAAAAAACAATGATATCTCTGGAACACTAGGTGGCGCTGTGATCAAACTTCTCAGGTACCTTCGGCCCATGCTAATGATGATCCATACCAAATTTGGTGAAGAAATTTCAAATAGTTTAAAAGATACTGCAAATTATGACAAAATTCAAAATGGCGGACACGTGGTACATCCCATCATGGCCAAATCTATATCCACGGATTCGGCATGATGCAAGGAATCCATAGATACCACAATTTGATTTTCTGACAAACTGTTCAAAAGTTATTGGCCAAAATAGCAATTTTCCATATCTCATGACCTGTTGGTGGCGCTGTTCCCAACTTTGGCATGGACCCTCAGATCATGGTTCCGATGAAGCGTACCAATTTTCGTTTCGATTGATCAAACTTTGGCCGAGATACAGCCTCTTAGCCAATTTTGGGTCGACCTCGTTAAGTTTGCGACATCATAACTTTTTTTTTTCCAGTATATAAAAAAAATCAGGAACAGTACTTCTATGCGGCTCGGTCCGAAGATCATTTGAGCACATGTTTGGAGAAAATTGGACAAAATTTGAAGGAGGAGTAGCGAAATAACTGAATACTGTACATTTCAAAATGGCCACTACTGTAATGGGCGGGGTCTTAATGTAAGGTATTGGTTGTGATCAGTATGATGAGTGGAATCAGGTGTACTAAGTTTCATGTCTCTAGATCAAAGGGTTCAAAAGTTATAACCATTTCAATGTTGAATTTTTGAACTGGTGGTGGCGCTATAGAGTTGGTTCTAGAGACTCAAAATTTGGCTCAATTACTTTTCATGACCTTATCTATAAGTGTGCCAAATGTCATCATTTTCCTACTTACGGTTCATAGGGCTGCCATAGACTTCCATTTACGGAATAATAATAAGAAGAAAACTAACAGATACAATAGGTGCCTCAGCCCCTTCGGGGCTTCGCCCCTAAATATAGACTAGTTTTCAGCCTACTGAATGATATGGTATACATCTGTTCTTAGATACAGAGTGTTGATGTCTGCTTAATTATTTTGTGTTAAGTGAAGCAAACTGGTTTTCCTCAAGGTCTAAATTATATATGTGCTATTTACAGAGCTCTCATCAAACAATGCACTCATGTCTTATAGAGTCGATTTTGTGTTAAAGCAATGTTGAGAGCTGTAGGGTGTTTTGATTATTTCAAAGGCTTGGCTGACACTACGATTTTCCCTGGACTGCAGAGTCAAGCCCCCCTGCAGGGGTGTGAGATGAACCAAATCTCAATACTGGCATGCACATAGTCAAGGAGCAAAGATATGACGAGTTAGTATCTACTCTTCACAGACCGTAAACAGGATGAGATGGTATCCAGACACCTAGCATTCCACCCACGTGTTAGCCATCACATCATCTTGTTTGATAAATTATGCTTGGAGTAATGCCTGATTCATCTTTTTTCTTGCTTAAGCACTGTACTGTAATGCATATTGATGTCGTCCAGAGCTGGCTTTGAGAACGTATGCCAATTTATTAAATATTAATTAAAACTAGCCTAGTGTTTTTTCTTTTCCCCTGAAAGGCTTAAATTAAAAGACGACGACGATGATCTTTCTAGCAGACCTTTTTTGAGAACAGAGTTTTTTTTTCTTCATGTTTAACCAGTACTTTTAGGTGTTAAATCTTCATATTCCAGCGTTATTGCAGTCATGACTGGCGTCTCAGTTTGCAGTCATCGCTCATAGCTTTACAAATGAGTGAATGAAAATTGTGTATTCAGGCAAATTACAGAGCAGGAGGAGGAATTTATTCTGCTAACAAAAGCTGTGACAGGAAGCTTTTTGAAATGAGTTTCTATTACAGGCATATTTAGCCACCGCTAGAATTTCAGTTCAGAACTCACTGGCCAGAAACTGGCACTCGTTTTCAGAATACCCCTAATCCACCTGTCTCTCGCTCTGTTCACAGGCTACAAGCAGAGGAGGAGAGAGGTGCTGGAGGAAGGATCTGGAACAGAAAACTGTGCCCATCTCCTGGAGTCAATGCCCTGTGAGGATCCGGTGTGCTTTTTGTGGCAGGTGCTGTTTGAGAGCGCTTGTGTGCCCAGCAAAGGGAACTGTGGAAATGGAACCAGGACTCAAACTGTGGCTTGCGTCAACTCACAAGGTATGCAGTCAAAATTTGTTTGAATTGTATCATATTATTATTTCAAGTTTTTGAATGAAGTCTTTTATGCTCAACAAGAAAAAAATATACTAAAAACAATAACATTGTAAAATATTACTACAATTTAAAATAACTCTTTTATTTTAAGCAATGTTTATATATTTCAGTTTATTCCAGTGATGGCAACAATATTATTATTGTTATTATTATTATATTACAGTTGTGCTGCTTAAAGGGATAGTTCACCCAAAAATGAAAATTCTGTCAGTAATTACCTTCATGTTGTTCCAACCCCGTAAGACTTTCGTTCATCTTTGGAACACAAATTACTGGCCAAAACTATTGGCCAGCATCACACACATGACAAGCGTCGGCCAATAGTGAGCCTACGTTCTGACGTACAACCCAGAAGCGCTGCGCTGTTACACTACGTGAATCACTCAGAGGCCCACACAAAAGAAAATGAATAGTTGAATAAAGTCGTTATTTTTGTTTTGTTTTTTTTGCGCACAAAAAGTATTCTCGTCACTTGATAAACTTATGGGTGGTGTAGTCACTTGGACTATTTTAAACATTGTCTTTACTAACTTTCTGGGCCGGCAAGTTTCAATTACATAGAAGCCTATGGAGGAGTGAGACAGCTCTCAGATAGCTCTCAAAAATATCTTAATTTGCGTTCCGAAGATGAACGAAAGTCTTACGGGGTTGGAACAACATGAGGGTGAGTAATTACTGACAGCATTTTCATTTTTGGGTGAACTAACCCTTTAATATGTCTATCTATTATAGAACTGAATTTTCTTTTGTGATATTATATATGTCTGTCATTTAATAATGACAATAATATTTAATAATAAATCCAAGGAAACCAAGGGCTTAAATAATACAGAGATAATACACAAAAAAAAAAAAAAAACTCATTGGACAAACTCAATTTAATTGAGGACAGGATTTCCATCCAATAAATTTGTGTAGCCCCAACTCATAAAAGACAAATTCATGCAATGAAATGGTCCAACTCAATTTGATCAAATACAGTTTAAATGAAATTGATACATTTTTATAAAATTACTTTTTATGCTTGTCAAACTTAAATCATTCAAAACATTAATTCATCATTATACACAATGTATATAATGAACAAATAAGAAAAGGCTGGTGTCACTTCTGACATTAGCATAGATCACTGAATGCCCAGAGACTATAGGCACCACTCTTCTGCATAATGGTAACCAAAAATTTCAAAAACATTACAGAAACTCCTCTAAATGTCGAACATAACTTAGAATTAAACACTAACATTAACAACATTTTCCCTTTACTGAAAAACTGAAATAACACTTTAATCCATAAATTTACTCTCCTGATACAGTCCCTTGCAAAGCATGCTGGGAACTACATATACACTGCCCAGTTAGTTATGTCAACAAAAATGATTAATTTAGTTTTAACACAAATGTATTAAGTAAACTTCAGTTTTAAATATATTAGGTTGATTGAACACAGTTTAATTAATTTATGACAATGTTAAACAAAAATCTTTTTACTTTAACTCATTTTAATTAAACTGAACAAGAGGCAAAAAAAAATAGTTGTTTTTTGAGTGATGCATGCACAGAAGGCACTCATCTTTCCTAAATCTAACTATGCATTTCTATGGCACCACTGTCAAGGCCTAAATGAATCTGCAGTGGTCAGGTGGCACATCAGTCACGTGGTACAAGTAGGAGCTCTTAGACAATTCCCATCTTACAAACTGCATGAGCTCTACGAGGACGTGAACGCTTTTTACAAGTTGAAATCACGTAATTGCAGTAATTACGACATGGCGTGAACGCACCTTTAAACTTAACCCTGGCAAGATCAATTTAGTATCAATTTAATGCATTCCAGCTGAATAAAAGTATTACAAAGGTATTTTTAATGTAAGAGCAGGTGTGGGCATTTGTAAATTGAATTTGTCTGGCTTCTGGTGCCATTCGCTTCGTTATTTTTAGCTGTACAAAACCGCTTATTATGCTGCTTAATATTGTAAACAGGTATTTCTTACCATATTGTTTTAAGGTATTGTCGTAAATATAAAAACACTGGTTTGTAGCGCAAATAGTTTTACAATTTACTGCACATTGATATACTTCTAGTTATTTCCCTACAGCAGCTGATGAATCAGAAGTCTCGCACATTCACCGAAAATAGCTTAATTCCGTGTTGCAAAATAAGGTGGATAGAGCCCACCCCAATTTTCTGTGATAAATTGGTCTCTAGATATGTGTGAAGTAAATTTTTCAATGTATATCTTTTTTGATTTTCATGGCCTTTTTATCGCCCACCAGGCAAAAATCATAAGTCTGATTGCTTAGAAAAAGAATGGCACACCTCTTATAAACAAGCACCTTGATTTGAGGTATCGTTCATGTCCGTAGTGCAAAGGATGCATGCTAGGTTGCACACCACAAGGTAATACATTGGTTTAGGGTGTTGAATAAAGCATAAGCAACAGAAATAGTGCTGTTTTAGCCAGCACTACTAATAAATTCATATCAAAAGGATTCTAATATCATCCCCAGCAAAAAAGATCACACTTCTTTTACAAAAGATAGTAATGCAAAGTTGTAAGCTAAAAAGTATCTAGTGTCTGGACAGAATTCTGGATGATTTCAAATAAAGAAAAGGCTTTTAAGAGCAGCCGGACACATCGACCCATGTCATGTCAATGTCACACTCTTTCATCAATGTATTACACTAGCTGATATTTGGCTTAAGAGCTGCCTGAAAGCGTTTCTCTCAGCAGCATGCTTTGGAGATCAGCTAGTGTGACCCATTTTAACCTGACTGTGTAATTTATGAGAAATGGCATAAAGATGAGAAATCGGGCATTGTGAACTTGATGAAGCCTAAGACCTTAATAGCCCATCTTTAAAACCTGCTAAATTAATTGGGGCTTTTTTGCATGTTTTATTATTATGTCATGTTCCTGAGGGGAGTGTTCCTAACACACAGGTCTGAGAGGTGTGGGATGTTTAAAACGGGACGTAATTAGAACCAGAGGTTTTTCTCATAATTCTTGATTCCAGTTGAAAACTCATTAGATGCGTGATTTTAAGTTAACTTCAGTGTCAAATACTCTTTCCCCGCAACTTAATTGATGAGCTAATTGAAGTAATTTGACACAGTCAGGTGTTTTGGGGATGAGGAAGAGCATCTTATTATTTTTTCATTTGTTAATTCATTATTTCACACTTGATGACTATAAAGGGCTTCTGTGTTATTATACAAATTTAGTTTGACCTCATTTTCAGAAGAGCAGCTCTCTCATTTGAATGCAATGTTGCTATGCAAAATTTAATTACCCCGTATTTGTAGGTAAAACAAATTTGTGTAGCAAAGAAGCAAGTAATCATCGTTAACAGCATCAAAATAGCTCTCTTGATTTTGATAATGTTGATGAGAAGTCTGGTAAAATTAACCGTGAAGTGGCTCAGGTGCTCTATTGTTTAACCTTTCTTCCCAGACCCAAGAAAGAGACTGACAGAGCAATGAAGCTTTTGGGCACGTGTTGTTTTCAATTCAGCTTTTTTGACTTCCTTTTACCGGAGTTAATTGGGCTCTGGAGGACAAGGCAATTCCTCTGTTCCTGCTTTATTTCCCAAGAATAAACATTGATGCATGAATATCAAAGCCTGTTCCACTCTGACCATGAGACAGGGAATTTTTTCTCTACCGTGATGTTGAGAGTGCTCCATTTTACTGGCCAGTTAAAGCTCATTGCGTAGTGATCTATATCCCTCTATTCGGTATTCAAGGGCAGGACTGAACTCTTTTTATAGCCTGGCAGCACTCTTAAGAGACACCTGTCATATAGTTCACAGCCTGATTGAAATCTCATCTCTAGAGTATAGAAACTCACACAACTGGACTTTTGACTATCTGCATTAAGTCTGGTCCATATTGCAGGTCATTTTGGATGATACGGAGCCCCTAAAGGGACATGGTTGTGAAAGAAATTTGTGATGGGAGAAAAAAAAAATATCGTTCTCTCGCAAAACTTTTGCTTTCCTTGCGTTCTCTCGCAAAACCTGTTGTGAGCTCGGACAAACACTTCCTGTTTAATGTCCCGCTGGCAGTGTTTCAAACAGCTCAGTACGTTAACAATGGAGCGGTTCATAGATTTCGAACTTGGACTCAAATATAAAGAAATGGGGTCAGTGCTAGGTCCAAAGAGTTCAGTAAAGTTGGCAATATATTTGCAGATTCAAACTTCCCAGAAAAATAACTTAAGAGCTAAATGACACCTATTTCCAATCATTGAAGCATAGACAACGAGCTACAGTACAACCCAATTTTCCTCAAAACGAGCTTTGTAATATAAATCCAAATCCACAAATCCGAAGTGACCGTCTGCAAAGTGCAAAACCCGAAAAGTGTTACTACAAAAATAGTCATTAACTTCAATGTTACACACTGTAGTGTCACCAAATTCAGTTTACACATCAATGGTCTACTGGTCATACTACAACACTCAGTTTGATAAAATGTGCTTTTGCACATATGGTGAACATACTCTGGGTTGGCTGAATTTACTCCCGGACGCGTTTTTGGAACCAGCATACCTAGAGTAAGCAAGGTTTGGGATAATCAACCAAGAGTTAACCTTGCCTTCCTGAATACCCCCTGGACTTCTGTTTTGACAGCAGTGTTGTTTTTGGCAGCCCTTTTAGTTTTAGTCTTAGTCTTTTGGACGAAAATGCTTTTTAGTTTTAGTCACATTTTAGTCACTTAAAAACGTAATAGTTTTAGTCAAGTTTTAGTCGACGAAAACAAAAAAAGGTTTTAGTCAAGTTTTAGTTGCCGAAAACGCAAAAAGGGTTTAATCAAGTTTGTCAATTTTAGGAAAAAAAAAAAAGTCTTTAAAAAATAGAGAAAATAAAATGCGGCTGTGTCAAAATTGGTATCGAAGTTCAAAAATAGAAAAGATATAAAAGTGCCACTTTGCAATCTGTTAAAAAAAAAGAAAAGAATAGAAATCCATTTGGCAAGACAGGTCTATTTATCCCTGCATTAGTGGCTGCAATGAGCCTGTTTTGAATTCCACAATTTCTCAAAAGTCATGCTCAATGTTCAGCTGAGATCTGTACTTTGTTTTCAGTGAAACTGAAACAGCTGAAAAGCCCATCTCACAGAGATATGATGTGGCAAAGGGAAGAAGAATGCACACAGCTCTCTGCCTTTAGCCTACTTAAAAACGTGATATATATATACATATATATATATATATATATATATATATATATATATATATATATATATTTATATATATATATTTTTTTTTAAATAGATAAAATAGACATAACATACTGTGTTGATATGGGATTAAATGATGGGTAGTGTATGGGCAGTGTATAAGAAATAAACTAATGATTAATTACTTTAATATTCCTTTGTTCCGATCAGAGCATGTGAGCGGAGACCGCATTTCTGAATATTCCTCCGCTCGCTCATTCAGCTCAGGGTCGCGCGCTCAACACAGAATGGCCTGCTGGTTCGAGAATATGTGGAATAAGAGCTGCCTCCGACTAAAGTTTTTATTCTAGTCGACTAGTAGTTGTTTATTTAAGCCATAGTGGACAAATCGCCCCTTTATATTAATTTAATTACAAAAATAGGCTATATTGATATTGATATTGAGCGTTATAGCCGCATGACCGCACGCATAAAGCTTGTCACAAAGAACCGGCAAAAGTAATGATTATGAATGTGTAAAAAAAATAGCAAGGAGACATTTAATTGTTTATTAATAAACTGGTGGTTTCGGGTTTCGCTGCAAAGATGAATTTGACGATGCGGACTCGGCATGAACGAATAAAGATAAAAAGGCATAAAACGGAAAATTTCCTCCCATTTGGAGGAGACCTGTCCCGCCAGTGGGGCGCGCCCCACACTTTGAGAACCGCTGGATTATACTGAAACTGAAAGTATGTCCATAAATCATCTCGTCGTTTCCGACCACCAAGCCCGTTTATTGGCTTCCCCGCCATGGTCCTTCGAAGATGTGTGGCGAGTGACTAGACGCAGCCGCAGGTGTGTTGTTGTGTGGAATCTGGTGCGCGCGCGGCATGGGTACCCAAAACAATGATAGGAAGCGGCAGCATTGCTGATACTTTTTTAGCTCAAAACAGACAGATTTCACGCAAAATAGGCAGAAATGACATGCATTGCGAACGTCAGACTTATAGTAATTTTCGTTCTGTCTCGTCTTGTCAACGAAAACTCGAAAACGTCTCGTCATGTTTTAGTCACCTTAGAGCTATTTTTAGCTAGTCATCGTCGCGATATCGTCATAAAAAAAAAAGTGCGTCAACGAAATCATTTCGTTATCGTCATCGTTGACGAAAACAACATTGTTTGACAGCGACAGCGCCTGTAGCTCCCATTCTACTTCTCATTAGTTCACTACTGTCTTTCTTTAAAGTCACTGTAAAGGCAATTCTAAAAAAAATTCTAAGCACATTATAAATGTTACAAATGTATTGCTAAAACATATTACAAAGACTGTGAAGTACTGAATTGTGGAGTAAGACCGTTAAACAGTTTTTCACCATTGCTGTGTTCCGGATTTTTGGGGCGGGGCTAAAACGGGGGCTCGATGACGCATTGGAGCCCCTGAGCTCCTGGACACACCCCTACTTGATGACGCACTGGAGCCCTTGAGGCTGGCCCCTCCCCTAACAATAGGCAGTAGAGCACAGCTAGCAGTTTGCTAGCTAGCTATGCCTTCGTCACAGAAATGCGTACTACCTGGATGCGATCAAGTACAAAACAGATCGGTGTCCTTATTTAATTTTCCGAAAAACGATCACATCAAGAAGAGGTTGATTCATTTTGTGAAGAGCCACCTTGATGGAGAGCTGAGGTTCACCGCCAAAACCCACCTCTGTAGTGATCATTTTACACTGGATAGTTTTATAAACTTTCGTCGGAGACAACTGGGATTCGCTGATAATCCGCTGTTACTGGTGAATGGGGCCGAACCGACTATCTCCCGCCTCGGCCTTCATCTCCCCGTCCCGAAAGCAGTATCAGCTAATATCAGCGTCGGCAGCTTTCCTGCGAGTGGGCGTGGTTTCAGCGCAGCCAGCGGACACGCCCCCAGCGTTTGAGAGCAGAGAACATTGCTCATTTTTTCAAGATTTTTATAGCTTTTTTTATTTACTTGGCGGCTTTTTTTATCATTCAAATTTGGCTGGGCTAGTAACACATTTTTCTTTGGTGTGACAAACTCAGAACACATACTTAATTTTGATTTTACAGGGACTTTAACAGTTTAGTTTTTCCCTTCCCAAGTAAGTAATTTATTACTTCATGTATATATATTTTTTTTTTTTTTCTGGTAAACAAGCAAAAATATGTGCAAGCTTATGCAGAAAATTATATTAACCAACATGGGGTTTTCAGTATGCGAAGAATGAACAACTTGAACTGTCCAGGACGTCGATCTCGTAGATGCACAGAAGTATGGAATTACTCCAGGGAACGGAATAAAAAAGACAGTGATTTTATAATGACTACGGCAAAGCATTCTGTCAAAGAATGTCCCGTTTCAGTGGAATTAAATAATGTTTCAGCTCCTGGTGCTGCAATAACCTCCCTGTGTGAACTTCTCTATATGTCCAGACCCTTAGTTCTCCAGTAGCTAACCCACGCTGTGGGCAGTCTAATAAGGGTTCTTGTCAGTGAGAATGTCTGAATATCAGCTCCAGGTGTTTCTGCTTGCCAGTTTCTCTTAAGTGTTCAACTCCGTCGGGCAAACGAGGAGTGGCAGTTTCCATCTCTGGACTCTGTAGCAATTCCACATTTCCTTAAAGGAATTCAAATAGACTAGCGAAGTCCTCTGAGAAACAGAATTTGTTCATTATTTTCACAGCACTTCAGGTTCAGTGTGCAGCCCCCGTGTTCATTTAGTCTGATGACAGAAGCTCTATTACACCAGGGTGTGAAGTGAAAAAAAGTCATAAATAAAGCAATTCCTCTGGCAGCTGTGAATGTTTTACTGCATTCTATTATAAATGCTTTTATTTATTTTTCACTTTACTTAACATTTCATACCTCCAGCTTCACAGTGCTGATGGCAGTGGGGTGTGATGTCACATCTGAAGTTCTGCAGCATTTAGAGCTCATGTGTCAGTCAACACGGTTCAGCTGAGGGCTATCTCTAAAGCAGCACATTGAAGAAGTCAGTCATTTAACTTTGTGTCAAATGCATTGAATCCTGTTGACGCGGTTGTAATTTATGCTGGTTTATGACCTCAGCGTTGTAGCTCTCCAGCACTGCCAGAAATCCACAGAACACAGTGTCAATATAATATAAGGACCAAGGTCACCTTTTTTTTCTTTTCTTTTTCCCCCTTAAATTTACAGCAGACCAGAATCGTCGTGACCTCTGGCTAATCAACAGGGGAATCTCAGTGTAATTATAGCTAACGTCATACCCAGCACCACTGGAATCGATACATATAAGGCTAAATCAGCGACTGTAGATAAATGTGAGAAAATCAAATACAAAATTGTGAAACGTTCGAGTTGCTATTATCTCACCCTTTTTATGTTGTTTTCTGGCTGAGGTCTTAGTATTAATGAAATGTTTTCACCTATTTGCAGTGCAGAGCAATGCCTTTCCCAAGTTATTACTAGCTGTTAACATACAGTATTAATGGATGCAATTTATTAAATGTTTAATCACTGTAAAAAAATTATATGATCAATAAGTTGACAACGTATGCTTTTATATTGCTTTAACTCATCAAAATAAGTTAAGATTCAACTCATCTTAAGTCGGTTTAATGTCATTTAAGTTGAAATGACTTAAACATCCAAGTTAATTGTACTTAAAATGCCATTTTTATGTCAACACATTTTATTCAGTTCCCTTTCGAGGGAACTCGCGATGCGTCACTTGACGCTTTGGGAACGCCCCCAGCGTGAATGCGTCTGAGCACCAATGTCAACTAGTCCAATGGAAAGAATGAGCGTCACGGGCGGGTGACGTCATGACCAGGAAGGCATAAGAGCACATCCGGTGAAACGCGGCATTAGCTTCTGTGTCTCAGCAAGCGATCTGTGTTACTCTGTCTCTGTCTATTTATTGTTGTCTGTTCGATATTATTGGGAAGAGTTATGGCGAAACAACTTTACAAACTCTGTGCTTCTCCCTGCCCGCGTTATTTAACGGGTGGGGACACACACGAGCTTTGTGTAGTTTGTTTGGGAGTGGAACTTTTCGAGGAAAGTGGCCAGGCTCGCGATCCTCGGGGTGCAGGACACGCGTCTGCCGAGGCAGCGCGGAGAATACATTCCTGTGGATCGCGAATAGGATCTCGTTACGGGGTTGGAGACGGGTCCGCGGATCTTATCTCCTCCCTTTCCACGAGGGATCCAGTGCTCTCTCTCCGGTCTCGGAAGCCCGCGCTGCGGTCTCTTCCGCCCGGGGAGAGAAATCAATGCTTCAGTGCTCTACCTCCGAGGAGGTAGATGTGCTGGGCATTGAAAGTGTACACAATCATGGGGGAAGTGGATTTGCCATCTCTTCCCCAGCGTATGAGAATTATATATAGCCTATATATATATATATATATATATATATGATAGTTTATATATTATATATAAAATAAAGTGTATATATATAAAGAATGTATATAAAAAATATATATATATAATAATAAGCTGGTGGAGGTGTTTACTAAGGCTGTAGATAAATTAAATATTTAATGGCCAACAGAAATAAGGGGGCACTCGTCCTTAAAATAAATTGTACGAGTTTCCTTCCCTCTATTTTTCCACCTCCATCACGGGGCCTTCCATTTTTCCCGATCTGCACAACGAGCTGTCTAGATCATGGAAAAAGCCTTACTCATTTTTTAGCCCCATATTCATGTATATTCAGATATTTGGGGGTTAAGAGAGTATGGCTATGGGGCAAACACCCGGGTAGAACAGACACTTGCGAGCTATGTCTCCCGGTTCAGTATCGTCCCTGAAGGCGTCGGCTTCTCTCACTAAACCATTAAAGAAAACTATTTTTTAATCTAGTGGGAAAAGCATATATGGCAGTGGGTCTAGCACGAGCCTGCTTGCACACTATAGCAGTGCTGCAAGCATATCAGGCTGACCTGCTGTGGTATTTGGCAGAAGTGAGGGAGTTTGGCCCGATGGGGTTTGAGAACTCCGTCGGGCCTCAGATTTATCTCTCAGGGATGGCAGCCAAAGAAATGTGGTCACTGAGAGACACCTCTGGCTCAATTTGATGGGAATCATGGAGAAAGATACAATAATAATAATAACTTTAATTTGGTATAGCGCTTTTAAAAGTTAATTCTCAGAGCGCTTAACATAGACAATAGATAAAATAAGCATGACATACAAACTATTACAGTACATGCATACAAACAATGTTATAAATCTAAAAAAATTAAAATCAATAAACAAAACATAAATTAAACAAAACCATAAAATATATTACATGGAGAACCACAACAATCATGTTTCACCCAAAAGCTTCTTTAAAATAATAAGTTTTAAGGGATGACTTAAACAATTTCAGAGATGGAGGACTTCGAATTTGTGAGGGCAGTGAATTCCATACCTTTGGGGCAACCGAAGAAAACGCCCTGTCACCCATAGTTTTCAGGCGCGTTACCGGAACAACTAAAAGACCAGCATCGGCTGAGCGAAGATTACGTGTCGGAACGTAGGGTACTAAAAGATCAGAAAGATATTGCGGAGCAAGTCCATTTAACGCCTTGTAGGTCAACATAAGAATTTTAAAATCAACACGAAATTTAACAGGCAGCCAATGCAATGTCTCTAAAACAGGTTTTATATGGTCTCTTTTTCTGGTCCTGGTCAGAATACGTGCAGCAGAATTTTGTACCCACTGAAGTCTGTGCAGAATAGATTTCGATGCTCCCGCCAACAAGGCATTACAATAATCAATCCTTGAAAAAACCAGAGTATTAATAAATTTTTCTGCTACAGAGAAGGGCAGCATGGGTCGCAATTTAGATATATTTCTAAGGTGAAAAAATGAGACTTTAACAGTATTACGTACATACAGGTCAAATGTTAAATTAGAATCAAAAATGACTCCCAAGTTTTTTAATTTAGATTTGAACTGTATATCAGAGCCGTCCACATTTAAAGCTACAGATTTCACACTACGTAACTGGTGAGACGAACCAATAAGCATCACTTCAGTTTTATCGCTATTTAGACATAGATAATTAACAGACATCCAATTTTTGATTTCTGCAATACAGTTAGAAAGGTGAGTAACAGCGACATTAACATCAGGCTTTGAGTGAATGTATATCTGGGTGTCATCAGCATATAAATGAAAATCGAGATCAAGAGACCTCAAAAGTTGGCCAAGTGGAAAAATATATAGACTAAAAAGTAAAGGACCTAAAATTGAACCCTGAGGTACACCATATTTTACCATACTATCCTCCGATCTACAACCACCCAGCACAACAAATTGTTTGCGATCTGAGAGATAAGACCTAAACCAGCTCAGAGCAGAGTCAGATACACCAAAGACAGACTCCAGGCGGGAAAGTAAAATACAGTGATCAATAGTGTCGAAAGCAGAGCTGAGATCAAGCAGGATCAGTATTGATAAACATCCAGAATCAGAAGCCATCAGTAAATCATTTGTGACTTTAACTAATGCTGTCTCAGTGCTATGCATTTTACGGAAACCAGATTGAAGTGACTCAAAGAGTTCATTAACAGATAGATGAGATAACAATTGTGTTGCAACAATCCGTTCTAAGACTTTAGCAATAAAAGGGAGATTAGAGATCGGACGAAAATTTCCCAAATTCTCAAAGTCACGGCTATTTGTTTTTGGAACCGGGGTTACAGCTGCAATTTTAAGTGCAGATGGCACAACACCAGAAAACAAAGAGTCATTTATGATACTCAGGAGAGGCAAGCACAATGAGGAAAAACATGACTGAAACAACCTAGCTGGTATGGGGTCAACATGTGAGGTGGTAGCATTCATCTTTAAAACCACATTACACAAGGATTGCGAATCTAACAGCATGAATTCTGAAAGATAAACACCAGAAAATTCTATGCTATTTAATTTTGAGGTAGCAATTGTTTTTGTAGTAGTAATCCGATCTCTTATTCCCTCGATCTTATTACCAAAAAACATAAGAAACTTGTTGCACAATTGAACAGAAGAAGAGACATTGAAATTATTATTTCTATTTAAAAGATTGTTGATTGAATTAAACAACCTTTTAGGGTTATCTTGATCACCTGCAATAATCTGACAAAAATGAGCAGACCTTATAGATACCATTTCAGTCCTATATTCACCCAAGCTTTCTTTCCAAGCCTGATGATACACAGTTAAACCAGTGGAGCGCCATCTGCGCTTCATTTTGCGACATTGAGTTTTCATTGCACGTAGATCGTCATTATACCACGGAGCAGATCGTTTAAAAGATACAGCACGTGACTTCAAAGGAGCAAAGGTGTCCAGACCAGATGAAAGAATTTTGTGCAGCATATTTACTTTGTCTTCCAATGCATCAGATGGTAAGATACAGCTAGTAGCAGAGTAAATAAAATCAGAGAAGTCAGTGGGCACAATAGATCTCCACTTACGGTAATGAATAATACGGGAAGTGGCAGCAAGTATAACAGGTAGCTCCAAATTGAATAGTATAGCTAAGTGATCAGATAACCCAAAGTCAGATACAGACAACCTAGACACAAGTGTATCATTTTGAATCACAAGATCTAAAATGTGGCCTTTGTTATGCGTGGGACAATCCACAACTTGGTATAGCTCAAAGCACTCTAATAAAGATGTAAAATCTTTTGTTGATGAAATGTCTTTTTTGTCCATGTGAATATTAAAATCACCAAGAATTAGAATTTTCTGATATTTTAAAACCAACACAGATATTAATTCAGCAAAGTCAGATGTAAATTCTTTGTTACATTTGGGAGGTCTATACACAGCCACAATGACCATAGATGATGAAACAGAGACACTCAAGGCAAGCCATTCAAATGAGGTAAAGGAAGGAATATCCACAGAAGATAGTCCCAGTAGCTGTTTGTACAGAACAATGATACCACCTCCTCTACCCGTTGAACGCGGGAGATCACATAATCCATATCCCTCAGGAGTCAGTTCATTGAAAAGTAGTCCATCAGACTCTTTATGCCAAGTTTCCGTTAAGCAAATGAGATCCCAGTTTTGATCCATAATTAGATCACATACAGTCAGGGCTTTGTTATTGATCGAGCGCACATTTATCAGTGCACTTTTCAGCAATCGCACCGGAACGGCCGAGCCAGATGTAGCCTCCTCACGTAAAACTGACAAATTATTTAAATCAGCCCTCGTCGGTCTCCATGACATTTTCAGTGATTTACGTAAGGCTATCGGATGAAATACATTTTCTTGAGACGAACCCAGATACCCACAACGTGATGATCGATGTAGATAACGTTTTGGTCGAAAAATTCCATAGGTATTGCAAAGTGCGCGAGGTTCAGACCCCAAAGCATGTTTTCCATTAAGGTTCAGCAACTGGCGAAAAGTGTACCTTATGGCCATTGTAGAGGAGTCCACGCGAATAACAGCATCACAATTTTGTAAGTCCTGGGTCACACCGCTATTGGTGATTAATGATCTGCAAACATCCAGAGATAGCAGCAGTAGTCCAATGACTGTTACACGATTCCACATCACGATGGAAAACATGAGTGGTATGTATTAAAGCATTAAAAACAAATGTTTTGACGGGAGAAAGGAGCGGCAGCCAAACGCGCCAGCGTTCCCTTTTCAACCGGGAGTAGTTTACTTGTTAGAGTAGTCAAGATAATCTCTCCCTCGCTATGTCCAACCCACTGGGGCTGCTGGGCGTGAGCAGCTCCAGCCGGCTAGTTTCTCATACACAACACAGCAGCCAAAGCCTTCAAAGCAGAAGCCGGATCCGAGGACCGTTCTTCATGCTGAGAAGGCTGCGGCTCAAAAGAAAAGGTCTGGCGCCACGGCGTCAGACCGGTGAGGGCAGCCCCAACCGGGGTGGAATGGTGTACACCTCATTATACGGTGCCCTTTCCATCTCTGTGCCCTCAGGGGACCGTTCTGCCAACCCCGCCACCCTTGGTGCTTCGGGGCGCAGCGTTCTCCAGCGAGCTTCTGGCGCAGCGTCAACTCGACATTGCGTCGGACTCGCGCCCTCTGAGGGGGGTTCGAAAACAGTCAGTTCGGGTGGTTCCTGCCAGTATGTTTCAGGTCCCCGAACTGGCTGTATTTATTACACCAGAGGCCAGCCTCGAGGGGCTGGTTCCCTTGGTAGATTTTCTGGCAGCGCGGAAGCTACTGCCAAATATATCTCTATGGGTAATGGTAATCTCTCTGGTAATGGAGCAAGGGGTAAAGGCCCTGTTAGCAAAGAAAGCTATAGAGCAGGTGTACTCACCCGACATTGCGTCGGGTCTTTACAGTCGTTATCTCATTGTTCCAAAAAAGGATGGAGAGCAGCGCCACATACTAGATCTTCGTCTGTTGGAGTGTTTGGTGCTGGAACTCAAGTCCAAGATGCTGACACTCAAACAGATCGTGACTCAAATCAGATCCGAGGACTGGTTTGTCACGATAGATCTAAAAGACGTATACTTCCATATCTCCATCCTCCCTCAGCACAGGAGGTTCCTGAGGTTTTCTTTGGGGCAAAGAACACCAGTATCAGGCACTTCCTTTCGGTCTAGCTCTATCACCCCGCACATTCACGAAGTGTATAGACGCAGCTCTGGCCCCGCCAGGCTGCAGTGTATACGCATTCTGAATTGCATAGATGACTGGCTGATTCTAGCGGAATCAGAACAGTTAGCGGTTCGGCACCGAGGTGTCGTTCTCGCTCATATGCAGATGTTGGGGTTGAGGCTCAATGCCAAGAAGAGTGTGCTTTTTCCAGTACAGAGAACCACTTTCCTTGGTGTGGTATGGGATTCAGTGACGATGCGGGCCACTCTGTCGCCCGTTCGTGTAGCTGCTATCCTAACAGCCACAAAAGAGCTGAGGCTAGGCCAGTCACGCACTGTAAAACAGTTCGAGAGACTGTTGGGTCTTGTGGCAGTAGCGTCCAACGGGATACCTTTTGGCCTGCTGTACATGAGACCTTTGCAGTGGTGGCGCAGGACCAGAGGGTTCTCCCCGAGGGAAAACCCACTTCGTATGATCAAGATCACGCGGCCGTGCCTTCGTGCCTTGGTTATATGGAGGAAACACTGGTTCTTAACCCAGGGTTCGGTGTTGGGAGCTCTTTGCCATCGAGTTGCTATCTCGACAGATGCTTCCCTCACCGGCTGGGGAGCGGTATTGGAAGGCCGCTCAGCTCAGGGCTTGGGAGGAGTCATCATCTCGCTTGGCACATGAATTGCCTAGAGATGATGGTCGTCTTCAATGCGTTGAGACATCTCCTCCCAGACCTGAGGGGCCATCATGTGTTGTTCTGAAACAGTGACTGTTAGGCCTCAGGGCAGCAGCGTTCAATGTGATACCCTTTGACCTGCTGTACGTGAGACCTTTACAGTGGTGGCTCAGGACCAGAGGGTTCTCCCTGAGGGGAAACCCACTCCGTACGATCAAGATCACGCGGCAGTATCCCCGCGCCTTGGTTATATGGAGGAAACTCTGGTTCTTGACCCACAGACAACACGTTGGTGGCCTATTATTTTGGTCCCTCAGGAAATTACGCTGTCTGAGGGCAGTGTATATTCCAGGGGGGCCAGAATATTGGAGCAGACACCCTGTCGAGGCAGGGGCTGAGGCCAGGGGACTCCACCCCGAGGCGGTGGAGCAAATATGGGAGTTTTATGGCCAGGCAGAAGTGGATTTGTTCTCGTCTCAGCATACGACGCACTGTCCACTCTGGTTATCCCTCACTCAACCAGTCCCCTCGGGGCTGGTTGCTATGGTGCAGACGTGGCTGAGGCTACGTCTGTACGCATTTCCCCCTGTTGCTCTGCTCCCAGGAGTTCTGGAGTGATTCCGCCAGGATGGAATAAGCCTATTTAGTAGCACCACCCTGGCCGAGCTGAATTTGGTTTGCGGACCTAATTTTTCTCCTCGACGGACCTCCCTTGGAGGTCCCGATCAGGAGAGACCTTCCGTCTCAGGCAGGGGATGCAATATTGCACCCCCGGCAGGGGATTTGGAAACTGTGGGTTTGGCCTCTGAGGGGGCCCAACTCATAGAGAGTGGTCTCTCAACCGAGGTTGTTGAGACCATTCTAAGCTCCAGTGCTCCCGCTACGAGGAAACTATATTCACTATTTCGAGAGTTTTTCACTTCTTGGTGTTACCAGCGTCAGTGGGATCCGGTTAACTGTTCAGTAAACACAGTATTCGAGTTTCTGCAAGAACGCTTTGTATCAGGTCTATGTCCTTCCACGCTTAAGGTATACGTGGCGGCCATTGCGGCTTTCCACGCCCTGGTGGGTAGTACATTTTTGGGTCGAGACCCCCTGATCACTCGTTTCCTTCGTGGCACTTTGAGGCTGAGGCCTGCAACTTGCACTAGGGTGCTGGCTTGGGACCTTGCAATAGTTCTAGAAGGCCTATCTGGGGCTCCCTTCGAGCCCTTAGATTTGGTCTCAGAGAAGTTCCTTTCTTTTAAGACTATTTTCTGCTAGCTATTTCGTTCCTATTAGAGTCAGACCTTCAGGCCCTTTCGGTCCCCACCTGCCTTGAGTGCACCGGGGATGGCCAAGGCATTCTTACCCGAAACATGGATATGTTCCAAAGGTGCCTACCATTATTCCGAGGCCTATTGTGCTGCAGGTTTCTGTCCTCCTTTTACATCTGCGGACCAGGAAAGGCTGAACCTCTTGTGTCCAGTGCGAGCACTGGATACTTATGTTCATCGGACATCTTCAATGAGGAAGTCCGACCAGCTATTTATTTGTTTTGGATCACCTAAGAAGGGTCTTCCTGCTTCTAAACAGACGGTTAGTAAGTGGATAGTCGAGGCTATTTCACTTGCATACGAGTACTCTGACCATCCGTGTCCCTTGGTGGTCAGAGCTTGCTCAACAAGGGGTATGGAGGCCTCTAAAGCCTTGTTATTTGGGGTTTCTCTCCAAGACGTTTGTGATGCGGCAGGCTGGTCTTCACCGCTCACATTCGTCAGGTTTTACAGTTTGGACCTGGATGCTGCCTCAGGTGCTTAGTGCTTAGTTCCAACAGACTGACACTCAGGTACTTGGAATTCTGGCGTTTTGGGTATTCTCGTTCCCAAAGCGTCAAGTGACGCATCGCGAGTTCCCTCGAAAGGGAACGTCTCAGGTTACTACTGTAACCATAGTTCCCTGAGAAAGGGAACGAGACGATGCGTCACCCTGCCATACTTCCTGCATCCCTGTGATCGGCTTGCTTCGACTTTTTGAAGCTAATGCCGCGTTTCACCGGATGTGCTCTTATGCCTTCCTGGTCATGACGTCACCCGCCCGTGACGCTCATTCTTTCCATTGGACTAGTTGACATTGGTGCTCAGACGCATTCACGCTGGGGGCGTTCCCAAAGCGTCAAGTGACGCATCGTCTCGTTCCCTTTCTCAGGGAACTATGGTTACAGTAGTAACCTGAGACGTTTTACATTATATAACGTTTACATTATAACTGAAAAAAATATTGTATTTTGTACAGCCCAGATGTGATGTTTAACAAAAGTTGGATGCTGGTGAAATTTTAAGTAAATCAGTGGCAAAAATATTTTGCATACGTGTATGTCCATAAAGTGTGGGGAAAGTTATTGAATTATCAGAGATTTGCATTTCTATATTGTGTTTTGATTCTGTTTAATTCTGAGAAGAGCAATATGTTTGTTGTGAAGTGAGACAAAAAACAAACAAAAAAAGATATACAGTAGACTTATATTCCGGTATGAGTTTCCCACACAAATTGACAATTTTAATTATTTAGGAACTGAATGTGTAAACTCAACAAATTCAGATGAATCCAGTATTGAGAATCGAACCCGCAACCAGTCTGACTCTCTAACCATCAGGCCACATGCATCCTCATGTTTAATGCATCCTTACTGACCCCAAACCTAATATGTATATTTATATATTGATTTATAATAAATACATTTTCAATTGTCAGCAGGCAGCACCCACACACTAGCACAGATGCACCATCATACTGTAGTGTTTTATAGGACTTGGAACCCCTGAGATTAGTTGATATTCTCATTCTCTATCAGTCCCATCAAACATGCTTTAGTCATTTCTGCCGTTAAAATGCTAATAACATCTGCCAGGTAGTCAGGTGAGGTGACAGGATGATGTGCTGGTCAATAAGAACTGTAATCTATGCAGCAGATTAGAGGTTTGCCGCTGTGTGGTCTGTCCCAATAAGGCCATTTATCTCCTCTGAGCGTAGTGTAATTAGGGATGCGTTTGATGGATTTCACAACATCTTGCCCTCCTCCTCCCAGAGTTGACAGAAAACATGTGGCACTTCATCTTTTCCAGTGCTGGTAAAGATTACAGCTTCTATTACCTTCAAAAAATGGTCTACCAATTAACCAAAAGTAATAGCAGTTGAATGGACATGCTAATAAAAGCCTGTGCATCTGCTCTCAGCAGTCATGTCCAGCATGTAAGAGTATCAATTAGACAGTGGTCAATGAAAAGAGCTTATTCCCAGAGATAACGCTTGCTGTTCCGAATGGACCCAATTGTCCTGAGCTTTTAGATGGTAGACTATACAACCTTGAAACTTGTAAGAAGATAAAAGTGAAATTAATTTAATATTGTTCTTTAGTACGTAGGACATTTATTACCTATGTAAGAGAGAGAAAAAAGGATTCAGACATTTTGAAAAATGAGAAAAGTGGCCTACTCAAGTATGTCATTTTGTGATTGCGTGATTCATGAGCATAATGATAATGAAAGGTAAAGTGCTGAGGTGTATATGTGTGTTTGGATCTTTTAACAGTCTGTGGTTTGGGTCATACTTACCTGCCTTGCTTTTCACGACACATTTTCCAGAACAATAAAATTAATATACAATCTGTTGAAATTTGATGGAAATTCGAGACCTCCAAACAATCACTGATACGTTTTTCTTTTTCTTTTCTTTTTTCTTTTTTGCTGCAAGAAATGAATACTTTTATTCAGCAAAGATTAAATTGATGCAAAAGAACTCAAACGAATCCCATCCAAATAGGGTTTAAGGACACTTAAGACAGTCACGAGTTAAGACACTTGATTGGGGACACCATCATCCAAAAGTGAGCAGCTACAGTGCACTTCGTTTCAGCAGGAAACACATTAGTTACACTAACAGCTCTGTTTGACTTACTGGAGCACTGACCCTTGCAGCGTCAGTAAGAATCATCTGCATCACAGATGTCGGCGTGTGCCCGTGGGCAAGCTGGCACTGATTGCTCTTTGAGTGGGGGAGACGGCGCACACAAATTTAACTTTGTACAGCTTTTTGGCTGTCACTAGTGATGTGTCAGGCACAGCGCTAAATTATGAGTCTTGCAACTTAGCTGACATGATTGAGTGCATGGATGCAATTTCACTGTGGGTGGCCACAAAACACTGTATCACGCTGTTTCTTCGCTCTGAGCTTAATTGCATCCCACAATTGAATGTTCAAGCTTTCAAATAAAGGTTAAACTTAACATTTAAACTCTGAAATGGCAATGATAACACTGGTCAGTCTGAAGGAGCAAGTTAGAGGGGAAACACAGTACTTGGACTTGCATGCCATTGTGATATTAAATATTTGAGAGTGAGTTCCCAGCGATAAACACCCATATATTAATAATTCAGGAAGGACCTGGAGCTGAGATCCATTTACAGTTTCCCCACACATGGCATGTGCTTTCTGCTTTTCAGGCATTCCTCACTCAGCCTGTTCTAATGCAGGGTAGACACACAACCCACATTTTTCCATTTAACTTTTTATGATACGAGAATGACTGGCAGCTGTGTTTGGGTTGTTGAGCAGTGAAAATTACAGCTACTCTCTCTTAAATCCATCTATACAGAAGAGTACCTGTTTCATGCCGATGTTAGATGATAATGAGGTTTAGAGCTTCTACTCTATAGTTGATGGCCACTTATAGTTTAGTGCATCTGTATGAAGAAATTATTGTGTAAATCTACAAAAGCTGATTTGTGGTGAATTGAAATACGGTGTATTTAACACAAGGCAACATTTCATTAGGCCATCATGTTTTCAAGTAAAAATTATCTGAATATCCTTAACTAAATAAAGAAAATATATATATTTTTTTGTTGTTGTTTTTACTTCACAAATGTTTCAAGTTATACACTGTCCAACAGCGCCACTAGCAGGTAAAGTTACAGTGGGACGCCTCATCTCCTGTGCTTCCCCTGAGCCCATTGACTTTTGAATAGACCCCCTAACATTTGCGGTGGGTTTGATGGGGGTAATTGAGAATAAATGGGGGAAAGTAACGTTAGAGGAGGCAATATATCCATCGGACTTTATTTGGATATGATTGGTTCATGCGATAAATCCCTCCTCATGTTTACATCCGCGTTCCACGCGCCATTCTGAATGGACA
Organism: Rhinichthys klamathensis goyatoka; assembly: GCF_029890125.1. Taxonomy (NCBI): domain Eukaryota; kingdom Metazoa; phylum Chordata; class Actinopteri; order Cypriniformes; family Leuciscidae; genus Rhinichthys; species Rhinichthys klamathensis. Next base: position 2,916,695 of record NW_026606572.1, on the reverse strand, counting down.
AAATGTTGGCATTAATGGGAAGACTTATTAAAAAGTAAGTCAACAACTCAGCCACTTAGATATCTGCTTTGTCACGTCAAAATCAAGCTTGAAAATGCCCGAAAACATAATGACTGTGGGGGGTTTTAATGAGAAATCAGCTTGGTGAAATTAAAGATACTTCGGGTCTGTGACAGACAGTGTTGTTTACCAAGCTTGGTGACTGATGGTCCGAAAATAAGTTGACTATTAAAAAGAACAGCTGAACATCAACACACAAGTAAAATATATTGTTTAAATTGCTACTGCGTTTAGTTATTATTTTTGGAATAAATGTAAAAATGCTTAAAACACTAACTTGATGAGATTTATACTTGGTTTTAATAAATAGAACAATAAATAAAAATAGAATAGTGCAGCCTGGTCCACTGATACAAGACAGGATGGATCCATGCTGTCATGTTATTTACAGCTGAATTTCGCAGCAGAAATCAAGACTCATCAGACCAGGCAACGTTTTTACAATCTTCTTATTGTCCAATTTTGATGAGCCAGGAGTGGCACCCAGTGTGGCCTTCTGCTGCTGTAGCCCATCTGCTTCAAGGTTTGACGTGTTGTGCGTTCAGAGATGCTCTTCTGCAGACCTGTAACAAGTTATTTGAGTTACTGTTGTCTTTCTATCAACTCTAACCAGTCTGGCCATTCTCCACTGACCTCTGGCGACAAGGAATTTTCACACACAGAACTGCTGCTTACTGGATATTTTCTCGTTTTCAGACCATTCTCTGTAAACCCTAGAGATTGGTTGTCTGTGAAAATTAGAGTATCAGCAGTTTCTGAAATACTCAGACCAGCCTGTCTGGGACCAACAACCATGCCATGGTCAAAGTTTAACTTTCTTCCACATTCTGATGCTCAGTTTGAACTTGAGCAGATTGTCTTGACCATAGCTGCGTCCGAAATCGCGTTCTGTCTGAGTAGGCACGACATTTGAATTTGAACTTACTTTGCGTAATGCGGATGTAATACATCTGCCATGTTATTATCGTGTGATACCAGCGTCAGTTGTGTCCCTTCACCTCCATTCATAAATCCTCTCCCGTGGCCTCATGGGATAGTAAAGTGTCCATCAAATTCAGGCCCTGTCCCAAATGGCGCACTTCATGCGGACTTTCGGTCTCGTGGACTTAAATTGCGCGTGCTCGCCGAGTCTACGAGTCCGTAGGCCGTCCCATTTAGCATTTTAACGCTCTGAAGTGTGCTCAGCAGCGCCCCCTTTGTACCCTTAAATCGGTCTTCCGTGAAGCCCGCATAGATGCAGGCTCCACGCACTTTAACTACCCAGGAATCCTTGCGAAAGGCCAATCAGACAACGGATGGGAGGAGATTTCGCTCACGGACAATTGTTAACATGGCTGAGAAGAAAATATTTAAGTGTAATTATCATTACGGTTTTTATGACAAGTTTATACAAACATTATGATCATTGACCAGTGGTTCATGTCTCAAACATAGGCTAATAATAGCGAGCTGAATAATACGATCGCATTATGATTCATTAAATAAATAGAACAGAATGTCAGGGCTTTACTGAGTCATGTAAACACAACAACAATTATAGGCAGCATATTTCCCCGAACCTGTAGCTCCTGTCCATAACAACAATCAGACCGTCTTCCTGTTTCCGGCGTGACGATCGAGTCTGTCCCAAAAATACCTCTCAATGCGCCCTCGCGGACTCGCGCTAAGGGCCCTATAGGTCTGCACTACATGACGTCACCGAAGTGTGGACTCTGAGGAAGTCCACAAGTCCGGAGTGTGCCATTTGGGACAGGGCCTCACACTTCAGAATCTCGCCGGAAGTTGTAGGTCATCCGGGGACTTTTTGCCTACTATTTTTCGAATACTATGTATTCAGACAAACTACTCTGTTAGCGTACTTGAAGACTAAAAATTTACTGTTTAATGTTATTTTTTAGTATTATTTTTCTTTATTCATTTTCATAATAATTTCATAATGTATTTTGTGAAGTCATAGTATGTTGTACATGTGCTGAGCAGAGACACAGGGAGGGGAGCTGGGAGAGTTATATATTTTGCATATATGTTTGTAACGTTCACTGAGCAGAGATGTTCCACTGATGATGATACATCAAATGTGTACAGTTGGTATGTTCTTTACAAGGAAAGGAATGTTTTTCAACTGATCCAAATGTACCATGAATGTATACACAGAAGGATAGTTTCTTAATATGGAAAGTGGATTTTACCATGTGTAAGCATGAGGTATACATTCCATTTTTAAACATAAGCAACATGTTTTTATACCTTACAAGGAAGTTGTAAGTTCCAGAGTGGTGTATATAAGCTCAATCCTTACTGTACTGACTCATAGAAACATAAAGGCATGAGGGGGTGAGAGGAAGGAGAAACATAGAGGTATGAGGGTTGAGGGAGGAGAAACACAGAGAAACCATTTACAGCTGGCACGATGGTGTGAGGGAATAGAGAAATGGGGAACAGTCGAACAGAGAAATCTGAAATGAAGACCACCTCTCATGTAGCCTTATTCTTCTATGCTGTTTCTCTCTGTCTGATACATGTATAAAAATAAGAAATCTCTTGGCATAAGTAACTGGTGTAGCTTCCGTGATTCAACAATAATAGGGAAAAAGCATGATTTTTAAATCTACCGTACTGTTTTTCGCATACATTTCACATACAGTGAGGAAAATAAGTATTTGAACACCCTGCTATTTTGCAAGTTCTCCCACTTAGAAATCATGGAGGGGTCTGAAATTGTCAACGTAGGTGCATGTCCACTGTGAGAGACATAATCTAAAAAAAAATCCAGAAATCCCAATTTATGATTTTTTAACTATTTATTTGTATGATACAGCTGCAAATAAGTATTTGAACACCTGTCTATCAGCTAGAATTCTGACCCTCAAAGACCTGTTAGTCTGCCTTTAAAATGTCCACCTCCACTCCATTTATTATCCTAAATTAGATGCACCTGTTTGAGGTCGTTAGCTGCATAAAGACACCTGTCCACCCCATACAATTAGTAAGAATCCAACTACTAACATGGCCAAGACCAAAGAGCTGTCCAAAGACACTAGAGACAAAATTGTACACCTCCACAAGGGTGGAAAGGGCTATGGGGATATTGCCAAGCAGCTTGGTGAAAAAAGGTCCACTGTTGGAGCAATCATTAGAAAATGGAAGAAGCTAAACATGACTGTCAATCTCCCTCAGACTGGGGCTCCATGCAAGATCTCACCTCGTGGGGTCTCAATGATCCTAAGAAAGGTGAGAAATCAGCCCACAACTACACGGGAGGAGCTGGTCAATGACCTGAAAAGAGCTGGGACCACCGTTTCCAAGGTTACTGTTGGTAATACACTAAGACGTCATGGTTTGAAATCATGCATGGCACGGAAGGTTCCCCTGCTTAAACCAGCACATGTCAAGTCCCGTCTTATGTTTGCCAATGACCATTTGGATGATCCAGAGGAGTCATGGGAGAAAGTCATGTGGTCAGATGAGACCAAAATAGAACTTTTTGGTCATAATTCCACTCGCCGCGTTTGGAGGAAGAAGAATGATGAGTACCATCCCAAGAACACCATCCCTACTGTGAAGCATGGGGGTGGTAGCATCATGCTTTGGGGGTGTTTTTCTGCACATGGGACAGGGCGACTGCACTGTATTAAAATGAGGATGACCGGGGCCATGTATTGCGAGATTTTGGGGAACAACCTCCTTCCCTCAGTTAGAGCATTGAAGATGGGTCGAGGCTGGGTCTTCCAACATGACAATGACCCGAAGCACACAGCCAGGATAACCAAGGAGTGGCTCTGTAAGAAGCATATCAAGGTTCTGGCGTGGCCTAGCCAGTCTCCAGACCTGAACCCAATAGAGAATCTTTGGAGGGAGCTCAAACTCCGTGTTTCTCAGCGACAGCCCAGAAACCTGACTGATCTAGAGAAGATCTGTGTGGAGGAGTGGGCCAAAATCCCTCCTGCAGTGTGTGCAAACCTGGTGGAAAACTACAGGAAACGTTTGACCACTGTAATTGCAAACAAAGGCTACTGTAAGGTTAATGTAATATTAACATTGATTTTCTCAGGTGTTCAAATACTTATTTGCAGCTGTATCATACAAATAAATTGTTAAAAAATCATACATTGTGATTTCTGGATTTTTTTTTTTTAGATTATGTCTCTCACAGTGGACATGCACCTACGATGACAATTTCAGACCCCTCCGTGATTTCTAAGTGGGAAAACTTGCAAAATAGTAGGGTGTTCAAATACTTATTTTCCTCACTGTATATTGTAGGCAAGTATTCGATTTTGGACACAGCACATGTCTACATGCATAAATGCATGGAGTTGCTTCCATGTAATTGGCTGGTTAGATACTTGCATTAACGAGCAGTTGAACAGGTGAACCTAATAAAGTGGCAAGTGAGTGTATATATAGGTGGGTTCACACCATGTCGTAATTACCGTAATGATTCTGAATGTAAAAAGCCTCTACATGCTCGTTGAACTTGTAATTACAATGTGTAAACGCATAATTTTCTGAGAACTACGAATTGTACCACATGGTCGCAGTACCACCTGATCACTGCAGATTCGGTGTATGACATCAAAGTATCTTTGGGTGTATGACATCAAAGTATCACGAGCGAATTTGAAAGCATACAGAGCTTTATTTACAGTAATTATATATATAAATGCAGTCCATTTACAGTAATTACAACATGACGTGACAAACATTGAGTTTTTTATTAACTTATTTTTTGACAGAATGCTGCTTTACATGCTTACAGCTGTTGAGCATCATAATATTTCTTAATATGGTTTAGGTTTTTCATATGGTTTGGTCATGAAGTAGTTTTGGCAGTCATATGTGTATGGCATGAGCTCCCAATGAGGCATGTGTGGGACACAGATGAGTTTTCATCAGTGTCTTTATTATGTTAGAATGAGACCGACAGCCGCCGAACTGTTCCAGTGTTGTTTCACGTCGTGGACCTCAGAAAGCCTCTCGGCAGTACAAGAGCTGCTCCCGCACTACTGTAGGGTATTGTCAAGTCTTACATTTCTTTCAGAAAATTCATAAAGCTGTCTCCAAGCGTTTGAGGAAGCCTTATGAACCTTTACTACTGAGCTTTGTACTTAAAATCATTGAATGACTTAACCTTACCTTGAAGGCAGAATTATGATTGGAGAGATTATAAGTGTCTTTAAGTCCATATGAGATCAAGGCTGGATAACTCCAGATGGAGCTTGTGCTGCTGTTTTAATTAGATCAGAGGAGAGGGTGGGAAATCATAGGCTATCTGTTTTCTTTTTGACTGTGTGATCAGTCAAAGTGCCAGTTATCGGTGTGTCTAATCAATGCAGGTGACACTAATCTGGTAAATGACCTTCTGCCTGCGTGTCAGTGCTGTCAATATCTGGACTGAGAGGTGAACTAAGTCTGATCAATTCTCAAAATCATCTCTTACTGACAAGTGGAGTCTTGGTTCTGGCTTTGAACCCTAAAGCGATTAATGGTTAAAAAAATGACAGATTGAGAGGCTGTGCCTTTTTTACAAGAAGCAAAGAAAGTACCATTTGCTGAATACTCACTATTTTATAGACAGTACTTAGTGCATATACTACAAATATTATATTATATTTTATTATTATTATATATTGAGGAATCAAATATTGATCTTTTGACGTGAGACTTGAATAGGAGTTTATTGTACTGTCAATTTAACATACATACTACAGCATACTGTTACTTTTAGAACTCTTCTTCCAAAGCAGTTAAAAACAAAACACTGTTCATCTTATGTTCACTTATTTTCTTCATATATATATATATATATATATATATATATATATAAAGGACACCCTATTGAATTCTATGGTTTTAAGTATCAGGACATAGTAAAAAATCATCTGGTATTTAGCAGGTCTTGAAATTAGGTAAATACAACATCAGATGAACAACAACACTTGCCATATTACACTGTGCCATTATTTATTTAACAAAAATAAAGCCAAAATGGAGAAGCCCTGTGTGACAAACTAGTCACACACATTAGGATTCAATTGCTTGTAGAACCAACTTTAGCAGCAATAACTTAAAGTAATCGTTTTCTGTATGAATTGATCAGTCTCTCACATGGTTGTGGAGGAATTTTTGCCCACCCTTCTTCACAACCTTGCTTCAGTTCATTGAGGTTTGCAGGTATTTGTTTATCCACAGCACTTGTAAGGTTCCGCCACAGCATTTCAATCGGGTTGAGGTCTGGACTTTGACTGGGCCAGTGCAACACATTGATTCTTTTCTTTTTCAGCCATGCTGTTATAGATTTGCTGGTGTTCTTGTGATTATTGTCCTGTTGCACGGCCCTATTTCAGCCAAGCTTTAGCAGTCGGTCAGATGGCCTCATGTTTGACTTTAGAATACTTTGGGAGAGGAGTTCATGGTCGACTCAAAGACTGCAAGGTGCCCAGGTCTTTTGGCGGCAAAACAAGCCCAAATCATCACCCCTCCACCACCGTGCTTGACCGCTAGTATGAGGTGTTTGTGCTGATATGCTGTGTTTTTTTTTTTTGCCATCGTGGCGCTGTGCATTATGGCCAAACATCTCCACTTTGGTCTGAACAAAAGTCTTGATGTTTGTTCAGATGCAACTTTGCAAACCCAAGTCTTGCTGCCATGTTATTTTTAGAGAGAAGAGGCTTTCTCCTGGCAACCCTTTCAAACAAACCATACTTGTTCAGTGTTTTTCTAATTGTACTGTCATGAAATTATACATTTAACATGTTAACTGAGGCCTGTAGAGTCTGAGGTGTAGCTCTTGGGATTTTTTGCAATTTCTCTGAGTATTGAACGGTCTGACCTTAGGGTGAATTTGCTGGGACGATTGGCAACTGTCTTGAATCTTTCCACTTGTGAATAATCTTCCTTACTGTTGAAAGATGGACTTCAAATAGTTTGGAAATGGCCGTAAAACCCTTTTCAGATTGATGGCAGCAAAAATTGCTTCTCTAAGGGGCTGTTTACATGACACTGTTTTCTGCTAAAAACATAAAACTTGATATGCGTTTTGTCTGTTCATTTACACGACAATGGCGTTTTTAAAACGGGTTTCAAAATGCAAGTTTTTGAAAATGGTCTCCGTGTAAACAGCAAACACGTGTTTCCGTGTATCTATGTATCTATGGTATTTCATTGCCATCTAATGGCCTGGAGCAGAATACAGTGTTTTAGTCGTTTTCGCGGATCCATGTGAATGGGGATCGTTTTGACAATGGTGTCTTCCGTACGCGGAAAACTCAGAGAAAAAAACGTCCCCGTTTTAAGCATATCGTTGTCCTGTAAACGTACCTTATAAGATCATTGCTGATGTCTTTCTTCCTTATTAACACACACCTGAATGCTCCAGACCAGCAAACTGCCAAAACTTCTAATGAATTGATCCTCAGCAAGCGTGATCACCTCTATAAAAGCAAAGACATTTAATTAGCAGCGCCTGACTGCTACTTACCCTCTTAATTCCTATGGAAGCAGTAAGGGTGTACTTAGTTTGTCACACATGGCTTCTCCATTTTGGCCTAGTTTTTGTTAAATAAATAGTGACACAGTGTAATATGTCATGTGTTGTTGTCCATCTGATGTTGTATTTACCTCATTTTAAGACCTGCCAAAGACCAGAGGATTTTTTATTATGTCCCTCCTGATACTAAAAACATAGAATTCAACAGGGTGTTCTTTCTTATTCACATGACTGTATATTTATATATAAATTTGCATCTGTGGCATCCCATCACATTAAGAATTGAGAAAACTGGCATGTGTCACTTTTCATTTCAAGCATAGGTTGTTGTTTGTATTAAAATGACAGCTGTCCTCTGTCTCCCTGACCTTTGTGTTGTGTGTTTACTCAGAAAAAGGTTGTGTGAGGTGACACGTTCCACCAATCGGATGTCTTCCAGGGTTATTTTTTATTCCCATTCTCTAAAGGTCATAGTTTGTGATATCTCTAAGTGTAACATTCAATCTTCAGTCTGTTATGGGTGATAATCACATTTGACATTTCTCTCCTGTATGATGTCTCAACATTATTTTCTCTTTTTGTATTTGTTTACATTATTTATTTGCATTACACTCTCTCAAGTCAAGTCATCTTCATTTATATAGTGCTTTAACAATGTAGATTGTTCTAAAGCTGCTTTACAGTGATAATAGAAAATTAAAGTAATAGAGATTGTTTTGGCTTTATGGCAGCTTTCGAATAAAGTTATTTTCCAGCTAAAGTTAGTTTTAATTGATTCACTTCCGTCGCAACGATCATTAGTTATTAACTTAGGGGCCGCTAACACGACACCGTTTTAACAGAAAACTCTTAAGTTCTCTCTACGCAAACTTTAAAAACGCGAACCTGTGAGAACGCTGATGGCGTGCACATGCGTTATAAAGACTTCATTCTATAGGTATGCGCGTTTGAATATATGTGCGCAGCCATGTAGTCCTTCCCTAAAAAAACCAACCCTCAACAAACTACTTGGTTGGCCTTAAAATTTTATTCTAGCTTTGAACTGACAGAGTGTGTCTGCTTACCGGACAATGTTAGGAAGACTGTTCCAAAGTTTTGGTGCTAAATAGGAAAAGGATCTACCGCCAGCAGTCGATTTTGATATTCTAGGTATTATCAACTGGCCGGAATTTTGAGATCGCAATAGACGTGAAGGACTATAATGCGTTAAGAGCTCGCTCAAGTACTGGGGAGCTAAACCATTTAGTGCTTTGTAAGTAATTAGCAATATTTTTAAATGTATACAATGTTTAATAGGGAGCCAATGCAGTGTTGACAGAACCGGGCTAATATGGTCATACTTCCTGGTTCTGGTAAGAACTCGAGCTGCTGTGTTTTGGACCAGCTGTAATTTGTTTATTAAGCGTGCAGGGCAATCACCCAGTAGACCATTACAATAATCTTGTTCCGCATTCATCAATGAGAGCATATGACGTAATTTAGATATATTTTTAAGATGGAAAAATGTGGTTTTACAGATACTATTCACTTGACTTTCAAATGAAAGATTGCTATCAAAGAGCACACCCAGGTACCTAACCGACGACAAAGACTTGACATAGCAGCCATCAAGTGTTAGACCGTATTCTAGGTTATTACGTGAGGAAGTTTTTTGTCCAATAATTAGAATCTCTGTTTTTTCAGAATTAAGTAGTAGGAAATTACTAGTCATCCAATTTTTATATCAGCTATGCATTCCGTTAATTTTGTGAATTGGTAAGTTTTGTCAGGGCGTGAAGAAATATAGAGCTGAGTATCATCAGCATAACAGTGAAAACTAATGCCATGCTTCCTAATGATATCTCCTAAGGGTAGCATGTACAGAGTGAACAGCAACAGTCCTAGTACTGAGCCTTGTGGTACTCCATACTGAAGACATCTCTTCATTTACTACTACAAACTGATAACGGTCAGATAAGTATGATTTAAATCATGCGAATGCAATTCCAATAATGCCAACATAATTTTCGAGTCTATTTAAAATAATGTTGTGGTCAATAGTATCAAATGCTGCACTAAGATCGAGTAACACCAATAGCTAGATACAACCACGATCGGATGATAAGAGCAAATCATTTGTGACTCTGATGAGAGCTGTCTCATTACAATGGTACGGTCTAAATCCTGACTGAAAATCCTCGCATCCTAGTTGTGAGGATACTGCCTTTTCTAGTATCTTTGACAGAAAAGGTAGATTCGAGATAATGTAATTAACTAATTCTGTACGATCAAGTTGCGTTTTTTTTAACAAGTGATTTAATCATAGCCAGCTTAAAAGTTGTTGGTATGTATCAGTGACAAAGATGAATTAATGATATTGAAAAGAGGATCTATGACCTCTGGAAGCATCTCTTTCAATAGCTTAGTCGGTATAGGGTCTAACATACATTGTCGATTTAGATGATTTAATCTTCTTTAAGCACAACGGAGCAACTGTGTCTAAAGTGCTGGAAAAGAGAGAGTTAAAAGTTTGTCGCAATATCGAGTTCTTCTAAGCTATCTAGGATGCTGAGATGATGAAAATGATCAGGAAGATTATTAATAAAGCAATCTTTAGTGGCAGAAGTGATAGGTCTAACATATTTGTAACACAGAGTTGGCTTTGCAGCCTTGGGTAAATGAAGTTTACACGAAACTAGATAATGATCTGAGATGTCATCGCTCTGCTGCAGAATTTCAATAGCATCAACATTGATTCCATGTGATAATATTATCTAGTATGATTACGACAATGAGTAGGTCCTGATACGTGTTGTCTAACTCCAATATAAGAATATCTCAGTCATGTACAGCATTCCTTTATGAGTGTCATTAGTTGTTGCTGATATAAATATTAATATAATGTGACAGATAGGATGCAGAGTAAGGTCTGCCCCAAACGGAGATCTGACAGTTGGGTTATCCGTTCCTCATTCCCGCTCTAGATCCATGATTCTCTCTGGTATACTGCACTGCAAGCAGCCGCTGTTTGTACACACCTCTGTTGATAATGAGGATTCAGTGTTTACATGGACCTTTCAGCATTAATATTTATGTTTTCTTGATGTGTCAATGAATACTAAGTGGCGTGAGTGAGTGACTGAGCTGGAACAGAATAGAAAATTGTTCATTTTTAACAGTGTAGTCAGATCTTGTCACTTAATTCTAAACCGCATAATCTTTAAAGGTAAGGTAATTTATTTTCTTTTAAAGTACTTCCTACTTAATGTGCGAAGACAGCAGTAAAAAAAAAAAAAACTCATCAGTTTTTCAGTTTATCTGAGCAGTGCCACATGCCAATTTCTGGTTCAACCAATGGCGTGAATTTAGGGTCAGACTACCTGTTTGTCCAAAGGTGGGTCATTTGGAAAATCAGATTGCTGCAGGAATAAGTCCTAAAACCCAGAAATGAGTTAGCATTTTTAGACTTTTGGTTCCATCATCCCAAAGTCAATGTGTTTTTTTTTTTTTTAAATGCTTGAAATAAGGTATGTGGTTAACACAAGCTCAAGATATTTTCACATTTTATTCTACAACATTAAATACAGGGGCGCAACTACCCAGTGTCAGAGGGGTATGCAGCAACAATTTTTTCTGTGAGAGCTAACAGATAAAATAAGTGCAAAATTGTCATTTATTAATACAATTGAACTACAGCTACTCTACCGTGATGAAACCCCCTAAAAAAACTAAAAGCTCCATTGGAACAGCAATACCAGGGTTTCTCACAGGATTTTAGGTAAAACTGTGGTAGGTGGACCTCTGTTTCTCTAGGGGGGTTCGGGGGCATGGCCCCCCGTAAGAAAATGTTGTGTTCTTTAATGTTAAATTCAGCAGTCTGGTGCACTTTGAGAGTTCAAAATTAAAAGCTCCAACCCATATTCAGGGTGCAAATTAAACAAAGAAAATTCAAACCTCTTTTAGTTAGTGTCTGTCTACATTACACTACTACATAATAATAGATAGGAATAGCCATATATTGTAAAACAAATGCACTGAAAAATAAAGGAAACTTTCATAATTAGTTTTAATTTCTATAGTTGAACGATATAAGCACATGATGACATGTTTCATGGGCCGGTGTGTCAGAAAAAAACTAACGCTGACTTTTTTTGACCAATGCATTACACCGGCACTAACCCAGCGCCGCCAATTAAGCAAAAAAAAAAAAAAAAAAACGACTGGCCGATGTACGAGTTTTATGGGCCGTTAAGACAAAATAAAAAAATAAAAAGTATGAGATGTATCGGCCGAAAAAGCACGTCGGCCCACCGGGAATCTCCCGGTAGTCCCGATGGCCACAGAGATATAGATAGTCTACATGCCTGGATGTCACACTTTAAATCCTACCTCTTGGCTTTCAGCATGCACTTATTTAGCTGCTGTCGCATCAATTGACATGCCATCTCCTTTTCCCTCTTTCTTTTTCTATTTTTAGCCCCCCAGCATTTTGTTTTATCCATCTTTTTCGACGACAACTCACTACTCGTACCTGCTCGCTCAGCGCTCACGGCGCCCCCGCCCGCTCGCGATATTACCCCGCCCCCCTTCTCCATGAGGGCGCCTACTCTAGCCTGTTAGTCCTCTAAAATTTTATATAACATTGAAGAAATGCAGAAATGATTTAGAAATGCACAACAGCAGCTACATATAGAAATACAATATATATATATATTTTTTTTAAATTAAATTTTAATAAAAATTTCTTTGTTTACCATCGCTTTGGCGCCCCCCATGGTGCTGCGCCCCTATGCGCCGCATATAGCGCATACCCACTTTTTGCGCCACTGATTAAATACATCAGTGATACCCCACTCATGATTTTTTTTTAAAAGCTTTTACACAGGTAACAAGTGGCTAAATGGGCCTACTAGGTTGTCTGGGACATTAAATGCCATCACGGCAAACAGGACAACTCATCTACTCACTAGTCTCGTTGTGTTTATACTCGCACTCTTGCAAACCTTTCTAACTCAAACTTTCAAACTTGTGGGTTTTAAATTGATTAAATAGTTCAATCAGAAGTTTGAAAAGATTTGAAAAGAGTTTAAAGAGTTTTCGTGACTTTGAAGTCATGCAACCGTGGTGTAGTTTGTTTTTTACTCTTTTTTTTTTTACTTTTGATGATTATTAAGGCTCCACAATTCATAAAAGTTGTGTTTATTTGTAAAGAATGTTGGAGAATGCTGTTGGGAAAAGACATCTGATGTGTAACATTGTATTAGATCCGTAGGTCTTAATATATATGTAACGAATAAGGTTCGAAAGCAAATGCAAGTAAAAACTCTGTTTATTTTAAGTGAAAGTCAATGTAGAAGATCCAAGGGCGGCAGGCTAGCGGCGCAGGGACTCCGATGGTCAGATGTAAACCAGGTGCAAAGAAGTGGTGAGAGTGACGATCAACACAACGAATCCAGGACATCCACGGGAAACACGACAGGAACAACAAAGGACAGAGACTGGAAACGTAGAGGGATCAACACCGAACACCAACAAACAACGATTTGACAATGGAGATGAGAAGTTGATGAGATTATATACACAGGAATGGATAGACTGCAGCTGGTGATGAGGTAATGAGTGATTGCTGAATGAGCGCTGATGAGCGGCCACGCCCCACTGATCAGCGCACACACATACAACAACAGAGACACGAGACAAAAAGAAGACATAGGATTTACCAACCGTGACAGTACCCCCTTCCCTAGGAACGCCTCCTGGCGTTCCCAGACTCCCTTACCTGCCGATTGTAATCATCAATAAGGGAGTGATCCAGGATGTCTCTAGCCGGTACCCAACTTCTCTCCTCCGGACCGTAACCTTCCCAGTCCACCAAGTACTGTAATCCGCGCCCCCTCCGTCTCGAGTCCAGAACACGATTGACCGAATAAGTGGGTTCCCCGTCTACGAGACGCGGCGGGGGGGGGGGGGGGAACCGGGACTGGCGGATTAATGCGAGCAAAAAAAACGGGCTTAATTTTAGATACATGAAAGACGGGATGAATCCTCCTGTACACTGGAGGAAGATTCAGGCGGACTGTCACCGGACTAATGATTTTGGTGACAGAAAACGGGCCAATGAATTTAGGTGCGAGCTTATTCGAAACGGAGCGGAGAGGAATGTCCTTGGTAGAAAGCCACACTTTAGAACCGACGACGTATACGGGAGGCCTCCGCCGGTGGCGATCGGCTTTGGCCTTGGTGCGCGCCCCCACTTGGAGTAGAGTCTCACGGGCTCTAGTCCAAGTGCGGTGACACCTCTGGACGAAGGCTTGGGCGGAGGGGACCGCGACTTCAGATTCCAGACTAGGAAAAATAGGTGGCTGGTAACCTACGCTACACTCAAATGGTGACAGGCCCGTGGATGACACTGGCAATGTGTTGTGGGCGTACTCCACCATACACAGTTGCTGACTCCAAGAGGAAGGATTCTTGGACACTAAACATCGCAACGTTCGCTCCAAATCCTGGTTGGCTCGCTCAGTTTGACCATTGCTCTGGGGATGGAACCCAGAGGACAGACTGACAGTCGCCCCCAGAAGTTTACAAAACTCTCGCCAAAATTTGGACACAAATTGGGGTCCCCTGTCAGAAACCACGTCTGTCGGGAGGCCATGAATCCGAAAGACATGATCAACGACAATCAACGCTGTCTCCTTGGCTGAAGGTAATTTGGGCAAGGGAATAAAATGGGCAGCCTTCGAGAACCGGTCCACCACGGTCAAAACTACCGTGTGACCCTGGGAGGGTGGTGATAAAATCTAGTGCGATATGGGACCAGGGTCTCGAAGGTACCGGCAGCGGTTGGAGTAACCCATCTGGAGGTCGATTGGAAGTTTTACCCGTGGCACAAACTGAGCAGGCCAATACAAAATTGTGAACATCACGAGCCATGAGAGGCCACCAGAATCGTTGCTTGACTGAAAACATAGTACGATTAACTCCCGGATGACAAGCCACATTGGAACAGTGTCCCCACTGAATAACGCTGGACCGTAAACTCTCCGGCACAAACAAACGGTTCGGTGGGCAACGAGTCGGAGGCGTTACCCCTTCTAAGGCCTTCTTGACCTTCGATTCGACCTCCCATGTGAGTGTAGAGATAAATAGGGTGTCTGGTAAAATGCACTCGGGAGTAGACGGGCGATCGGAATGGTCAAAAATGCGCGATAAAGAATCGGGTTTGATGTTTTTAGAACCCGGGCGGTACGAGAGAGTAAAGTCAAAACGTCCGAAAAAAAGGAAACCCACCAAGCCTGCCTGGAATTAAGTCTTTTAGCCGTACGAATGTATTACAAATTTTTGTGATCGGTCCAGACGATAAAAGGTACCCCCGACCCTTCTAACCAGTGGCGCCACTCCTCCAATGCTAGCTTGACCGCCAACAACTCTCTGTTGCCAATGTCATAATTGCTTTCGGCAGGGGATAAACGATGAGACAAAAACGCGCAAGGGTGCATCTTGTCGTCTGAAGGAGAGCGCTGGGATAACACTGCACCTACCCCCACCTCTGACGCATCGACCTCCACCACGAACTGACGTGATGGATCAGGAGTTATCAGGATGGGGGCTGAAACAAAGCAACCCTTCAGTTTGGCAAATGCAGCTTCTGCTGCATCTGACCACCTGAACGTCGTTCTGGGGGAGGTCAAGGCGGTCAGAGGCGCGGCTAGTCGGCTGAAATTGCGAATAAAACGCCGGTAAAAATTGGCAAACCCCAGTAACCTCAGTAGGGCCTTACGGGAATCTGGACTTGGCCAATTTACCACAGCCTTAACTTTGTCAGGATCCATGCGCATTCCCTCAACCGAGATGATGTGACCTAGAAAAGGAACAGACTGTGCATGAAACACGCATTTCTCCGCCTTGACAAAAAGCCCATTCTCTAGCAACCTCTGAAGCACTTGTCGGACGTGTTGCACGTGTTCCTGGAGAGACGATGAAAAAATCAATATATCATCCAGGTAGACATATATGAATTGATCGACCATGTCTCGCAAAACGTCATTGACAAGTGCTTGGAAGACCGCTGGGGAGTTGGAAAGGCCGAACGGCATAACCAAATATTCAAAGTGCCCCCTAGGGGTGTTAAAAGCGGTTTTCCCACTCATCCCCCTCCCTGATGCGGACCAAATGATATGCATTTCTTAAATCCAATTTCGTGAAGATAGATGCTCCTTGCAACCTCTGGCTGGAGGCTGAAGACATCAACGGCAAAGGATAAGTATTCTTTACCGTGATGTTGTTCAACCCCCGGTAATCAATACAAGGTCGCAACGATCCATCTTTCTTCCCCACAAAAAAGAACCCCGCCCCCGCTGGAGAAGAGGAAGGGTGGATGAATCCCGTTGCTAGAGAATCAGAAATGTATTTCTCCATGACCTCTCTCTCTGGGACAGAGAGTGAATATAATTTGCCCTTAGGCAGAGACGTACCTGGCAATAACTCTATAGCACAGTCATAGGGACGGTGTGGAGGAAGAGAATCAGCCCGAGACTTACTGAACACCTCCTTCAGGTCCCGATACTCCGTGGGCACGTTAGATAAATCCACTGTCTCCTCCTGCAACACATGAACAGAAACAGACGGACAGGCAGACACAAGACAGGACTTATGACAAAAACTGCTCCACGCCACTACTGATTTGAGCTGCCAGTCTATTTTGGGGTTGTGATGAGTGAGCCATGGGTGGCCAAGAACAATGGGTGCAAGCGGAGTGTCCAGGATATAAAAGGAGATGGTTTCTGAGTGGTTGCCTGACGTGATGAGGGTGATGTCTTCAGTGACCAGAGATATAGTGGGGAGTTCTTGGCCATTGAGGGTGTGTACTGCAATCTGATGGGTGAGGGGTTTGAGGGGAACTTGATGGTTGAGTGCAAAGGTGTGGTCCATGAAGTTACCTTCGGCGCCCGAGTCCAGAAGTGCGTGACAGTCGTGACGGTGGTTGGACCATCGGAGTCTAACCGGAAGGAGAGTCGATGTTGATGAGGTCTTCTCGGCGGAGATCCCACCCGACAGTAGCCTCATACTTACTGTCGGGCTGGGCCTTTTAAAGGACAGTTGTAGGCTAAGTGTCCAGCTCCTCCACAGTACATGCAGAGGCCCTGGGATCTCCGCCTTTCCTTCTCCTCCCGGGAAAGCCGGGCTCTACCCACCTGCATGGGCTCGGGATCGTAGACATGGCTGACCGCGTCCCCGCCTCCAGAGCGTTGGCCTTCGGATTCCGCCGAAGAGCGGATAGTGGGTACTCGCCGTTCCGGTCGTGACAGCCTGGCGTCCACTCTCAATGCTAAGGCGATTAAGTCGTTGAGTTTAGGAGGTAAGTCCATGGCATATATCTCCTTCTGGACACGGTCAGCCAGCCCATGCAGGAACATGTCCCACTGCGCCTCCTCGTTCCATTGGCTCTCCGCCGCTAGAGTCCGAAACTCGATCGAGAAGTCCGACACGGATCGCTGTCCTTGACGCAAATCGGCCAGCACTCTGGCTGCCTCTCTGCCGGCCACTGCACGGTCAAAGACTCGCTTCATTTCGTCGGAGAGCGCTTGGAACGAGGTGCAGCAATCTTCCTGGTTTTCCCACACCGCCGTTCTCCATAGAGCCGCTCTCCCAGTCAGTAGTGTTAGCACGAAGGTGACCTTGGTTCTCTCCTCGCGGAAGGTTCTGGGTTGAAGAGAAAAATGCATTGAGCATCTTGTTAGAAAAGCTCGACAGAAGTTGGGTTCACTGGAGTATGCCTCCGGGGCTGGTAAGCGGGGCTCTGACTGGGAGAGGTCCGCTGGTGGTGGTTGGGGAATCGGCGGTGGGGTTGGCGCAGCGGGAATGCGCAGCTTTTGGACTTGCTGGGTGAGCCCGGACACCTGTGCCACTAACGCCTGAACAGCGCAAGCTGTTTCGTTGAGATTTTTCTCTTGGTTCTCCATCCGGCGTCTGCTGTTGTTGACGAACTCGTCCAGGCTCTCTGCAGAATTACTCGCTGCTTCCATCTTTGGTCAGATCGTTCTGTAATGAATAAGGTTCGGAAGCAAATGCAAGTAAAAACTCTGTTTATTTTAAGTGAAAGTCAATGTAGAAGATCCAAGGGCGGCAGGCTAGCGGCGCAGGGACTCCGATGGTCAGATGTAAACCAGGTGCAAAGAAGTGGTGAGAGTGACGATCAACACAACGAATCCAGGACATCCAAGGGAAACACGACAGGAACAACGAAGGACTGAGACTGGAAACGTAGAGGGATCAACACCGAACACCAACAAACAACGATCTGACAATGGAGATGAGAAGTTGATGAAATTATATACACAGGAATGGATAGACTGCAGCTGGTGATGAGGTAATGAGTGATTGCTGAATGAGCGCTGATGAGCGGCCACGCCCCACTGATCAGCGCACACACATACAACAACAGAGACACGAGACAAAAAGAAGACATAGGATTTACCAACCGTGACAATATAGGCTGTCTCATTAATGTTAATCATATAATCAATGAAAGAAAAGAGGGAATCATTCAATGCTCTTGATTGTACTACGTTTGTAGTTTTAATAATAATCAATTTATTTGTAACGAATACACTATGTTGGGATTTTTTAAATTGAATGCTTCTGTTTAGATGTAAAATAAAAAAAGTAAAGCACTGTTAATTTAATTAGTTTCTTTCTTAAATTATATTTGTTCTACTGTTTATTTGCATCTTTGTTCTTATTTTTAATAACAAATATAAAATAGGAAGAAATAGCTATATAGTGATTAATATAGTTATGATTATTTAGAAAAGAATTGGAGGAAAAGATGGATCATGATTGTTTTGTAATTGTATTCGAATCGAATCGTGAGGAAAGTGAAGATTCACACCTCTAGTCCCTTCAGTGATTGGTCAAAACACCCCGCGCGTTGTGTTGTCATCAGAGGTGGAAAGAGTAATAAAATATTCTACTCAAGTAAAAGTACTACTACTTCAATTAAATTTTACTTAAGTACAAGTAAAAGTACTGGTCTAAAAATCTACTCAGGTAAAAGTAAAAAGTAGCTCCTTTAAAATTTACTCAGAGTAAAAGTTACTGAGTAACTTTTTTAACAGCGGGGGTGGGGTGGGGGACTCTCCCGTGTAGGCTTGTAATGGTATGAGATTTTCACAGTACGATAACGTCTCAGAAAATATCACGGTTTACAGTATTAAACAATTATTAAATAAACTGTATTATTAAATTATGGGTATTATTATTATTATTATCATCAGTTAAAATGACAGTTAAATTAAAGGGTGACTTCAGGATTTAGCATTAAGCTTTGTATCAGTAGAAAACCCGTAGTATTTTCAAATTACCGTGCTCCCCCCACCACCCCATTTTTAGTCTGGAAAAAATCCTCTGATGAAAAATCCTCATTTTGCGTCATCGGAGGATTTTTTGGCCAGACGCTAAAGACTACAGTCAGTAGTAGGGGCTGTCCCGCATGTTCTCAACCGCCCATAGAGGCTGGGATCTCACTCACAGAATGTACACATAGTGTCAGCCATCTTTGCAGGCTCTTGTTCTGTGGAGAAAGCTGAGTAGTAGGCTAGGGGTTACCATCCTCTTTTTCCCAGACGTCGAGATCGTCCAAAATGTCCGGGATTCAGCTTCTGCTTTCTGCAGTCGCCATTCATTGTTTACATGCACACCTTTTGTTTCAATCTAACTGAATTCATTCCAATTGGTGAATCTGAATGTAGTGTTTACATGAACGCTAAACAAGTGATCGGTTGATGTGTGTTTTGACATTGCTAAGAAAATTCCCGCTCCTCCTCCACTCGTCCTGCTCGCCACAGTAAACATGATGAATGGCAACTGTAGAACGCAAAAGCCGAATCCCGGACATTTTGGATGATCTCGAAATCCCGGGCAGACTCATCACGGAGACTCACTAGTAGCCTAGACTTGTGTTGTTTAACTACTGCGCTCTGTTACCGGTAGGCGTGGCCTCCTAGGGCAGCGAAGCAATTGCATTCTGGGAGTTGTTGTCTTTCATCCACATAAGCCACATTTTCTGGCTTTTCTCAGTCTAGATTCTCTAGAAAGCTCCAAATTCAAAAATAATTTCACATTTCTTCTACATAAATGACCCATTTTAAATACACATTCATCTTCCCAGAGGTGAAGTGCCCCTTTAATGAACAAATGCTTTTATTATAACCAACTTGAAACCATTTGTTTGTTTTATTAATTAAAATTTCAAGAAAACATGTCTAATCAATTAAATTTGATAATTGATAATGAATTAGATTAACAACTTATTTTTAAAATTAATAATTTATTAAAATGTTTAAGAAAAAATATTGTCCTATGAAATGTATTTTATTCAGAAAAGTAATGTTTCTTTTTATGATTTAATCCAAATATATTATCAAAAACGGTTGTAATCAAATGTAAATTTAAAATTGTGTCCTTTTATTTTTTGGGGAAGCGCTGCAAAAACAGATTTACTAAATTAAACCATGGACAAAAAATATATATTCCTTTAAATAATGTTTAAATAAAATGTATTATTGTTGTTATTATTATTATTTAGAGAAGTAGGCTACGTTCTATTGTATGCCTATAATAGTAATATATTTCTGTCCTAATTTCTCCTAGTAAAACCAAACTTTTATTTTGACGGGTTGTAGTGAAGACCAAAAGTGTAAAAAAAAAAGTGTTTCAAAGTGTATTTGACAATGGTTTATCTCAAATAAAATTATGAAAATGCTCATTAGACGTTCTCTCAGAGCAGCTCTGGAAATGTTCATGTATTCATATCCTCAAATTGTTTGTGAGACTCTGAATGTAACGCGTACTTGAGTATGTAGTAGACAAAGCGGCGCAGCTCAGCAGAACAAATAGGGTTATATTTACATGCAGTATTTTTGTGCTTAGCTTAAATATTCACAGATCATGTCGCGATTGGATTTATTGCACAGTTCTACTTTCCATGTATTCATCCATCCATTATTTTGCGTGTTTTACGTGACATCTGCGTTATAAGAATTTCATTTTCATGACTGGATTCCGGGGTTCCCTCTGCATCACGTAAATCGGGACATACCTTTATCTGCAGGAGGGATGGTGTCCTATATCCTCCTTTTGCAGCCACTTTGCGTCCACATTTTTTGCAAGTTGGATATCTATCCTCGAGGACAACCACGCTTTTTTTCTACAAAGTATTTTCATACTGGCCATAATTCGCTTAGCGCTTCGGTTTCAGCTTCAGCTGGGTCTGCGTCACCTTTTTTGCGCGTTTGTTCTCCCGCCCTTCAATCAATGCAGTAGTTTCCGGAGTGTGTTTTTTTTTCTTTTCTTCTTGTATTATTATTTTTTACTCAGTAACGGATATGATTTCAAATGTAGCGAAGTACAATACTTCAAAGAAAAAGTACTTAAGTAAAAGTAAAAGTACAGATTTTAAAAACTACTTAAAAAAGTAGAAGTACACAAAAAAACTACTCAATTACGTAACGCGAGTAAATGTAATTCGTTACTTTCCACCTCTGGTTGTCATGGGGGGGGAGGGGGAGGGGGAGGGGGAGGGGGGGGGGGGAGTTGAACAAAACCTGTAAGAATCATATACTTTTATCTGTCACAGAGCTTATTTTCTGAGGGATCCAGGGTGATGACTCCTGGGTTGGCCTAACAAATGTGTCGTCCTTGCAGGACTCTATAGGGTAGCCATTTGGATGTGTTATGCGCTAAAGTAAATGTGAGTAAAACGTGATTTCAAATGCCTCATCACACTCAAGAAGGAAGATTGTACAGTATAATTGTTTTTAGAGTGCATTTGCAGCTGTATGGCAGTAGTTTTATATTGGAGCATTTGAATGCATTTAATTTTTTGATATCATCATTGAAATTGAGAGTGGACTGCGTGTGAGAAAGGAGGAAACAATGCTGAATATCAGGATCCACCACTAATGTCAACCACAGAACTTCAGCGCTGACATCGCAACTCATCAGGCTAACACACACACTAATGAAATGAAAACTCCTACTCGACAATTCCTTTGTACTAGATACATCCCTGCCGCGAGTTATTTTTTTCCATTTTCAACAGAAGAATAACTATGGAAAAAACTAAATTAGCCGTGACAAAAGCTGTGTCCCCATTTTCAATGTTTGTTTTTATGTGTTTTAAGGTAAGTTTTTGTTCAACAAGAAGAGGTATACATTTATGCTGATAGTTTTTAAAACATCCGCACAGACTGCCTCATTTGACTGAAATTGGTCTGAGCATGTGTTACACTGAAGCTCGCTTCAATAGAATTTCTAATCTAAGCTAAAATTAATTGTACTCATCTTCTGTGTGGACTCCTTTTTAGCCACGCCCTGTCACAGTCTTCGTCTGCACCTGTCTGTCTTAGTCATCTTCACTACACTACCCAGAATCCTCCTTGTCTCCACACCTGTACTCACTCCCTCATTATCCACCTGTCCCTCGTCATCATCATCTGTGTCACCTGTCTTCACCTCGTTAGTGTTCATTTGTCTCTGTATTTAGTTTGCTTCTGTTCATTCAGTCTTTGTCGGTCGTCGTCTATGTATGGTTGTATTAGTGTGAGTTTTGTTTGCCTGCCTGTACCTGTTTTGAGTTAGTTCTCAGTAAATGTTTAAATTGGAGCCTTCTTGCCTCAGACTCTTCTTCAACCCGCACCACAACCCGTGACAGAACGACCGACCAAACAAAAGATGGACTCGGCGGGCCATACCCTAACAGACTACCTCATCAGGATCCTGTTTGAGAGAGGTCTCCGCATCACCATCACCCCAGTGATGCCTCCAACCATCTTCGCCACGCCGTCCATTTTCACCCCGGATCCAGCAGAGCCCGCTGATCCTGCGCCAGAGCCCGCTGATCCTGCGTCAGAGCCCGCTGATCCTGCGCCAGAGCCCGCTGATCCTGCGCCAGAGCCCGCTGATCCTGCGCCAGAGCCCGCTGATCCTGCGCCAGAGCCCGCTGATCCTGCGCCAGAGCCCGCTGATCCTGCGCCAGAGCCCGCTGATCCTGCGCCAGAGCCCGCTGATCCTGCGCCAGAGCCCGCTGATCCTGCGCCAGAGCCCGCTGATCCTGCGCCAGAGCCCGCTGATCCTGCGCCAGAGCCCGCTGATCCTGCGCCAGAGCCCGCTGATCCTGCGTCAGAGCCCGCTGATCCTGCGCCAGAGCCCGCTGATCCTGCGCCAGAGACGATTCACGTCCAGCCTGCCCAGCCAGAGACGATTCACGTCCAGCCTGCCCAGCCAGAGACGGTTCACGTCATGCCTGCCCAGCCTGAGATGATTCATGTCATGCCTGCCCAGCCTGAGACAGATCCGTCCTGCATCAAGCCTTCGCCGCTGGTCCCGTCCAGCCCAGAGCTTCCTTCGCCGCTGGTCCCGTCCAGCCCTGAGCTTCCTTCGCCGCTGGTCCCGTCCAGTCCTGAGCTTCCTTCGCCGCTGGTCCCGTCCAGCCCTGAGCTTCTTTCGCCGCTGGTCCCGTCCAGCCCTGAGCTTCCTTCGCCGCTGGTTCCGTCCAGCCCAGAGACCCCTTCGCCGCTGGTTCCGTCCAGCCCAGAGACCCCTTCACCGCTGGTTCCGTCCAGCCCAGAGACCCCTTCACCGCTGGTTCCGTCCAGCCCAGAGACCCCTTCACCGCTGGTTCCGTCCAGCCCAGAGACCCCTTCACCGCTGGTTCCGTCCAGCCCAGAGACCCCTTCACCGCTGGTTCCGTCCAGCCCAGAGACCCCTTCACCGCTGGTTCCGTCCAGCCCAGAGACCCCTTCACCGCTGGTTCCGTCCAGCCCAGAGACCCCTTCACCGCTGGTTCCGTCCAGCCCAGAGACTAGTAATGACTCTGTCACTCTCCCCATTACATTTTTTGGGGGGGGCCATAGGGCTCCGCCATGGCCGCCCGAAGGGCCTCCATCGCCATGGCCACCCGAAGGGTCCGCACCGCCATGGCCGCCCGAAGGGCCTCCATCGCCATGGCCACCCGAAGGGCCTCCATCGCCATGGCCGCCCGAAGGGTCCGCACCGCCATGGCCGCCCGAAGGGTCCGCACCGCCATGGCCGCCCGAAGGGTCCGCACCGCCATGGCCGCCCGAAGGGTCCGCACCGCCATGGCCGCCCGAAGGGTCCGCACCGCCATGGCCGCCCGAAGGATCCGCACCGCCATGGCCGCCCGAAGGATCCGCACCGCCATGGCCGCCCGAAGGGTCCGCACCGCCATGGCCGCCCGAAGGGTCTCCACCGCCCTGGCCACGCCCATGTCCTGCCCGCCCTGGCCGCCTTCACTTCCTGCTCCGCCCTGGCCGCCTGCACTTCCTGATCCGCCCTGGAGGCTTCCCGTCCCAGTTTGGCCACGCCCTGGCCAGCCTTCAGGGCGCCCGCCCCCCCACCCCATTGATGTTCTACGGCGCGAGGTCGCGCCTTGTTGAAGGGGGGCGTTCTGTCACAGTCTTCGTCTGCACCTGTCTGTCTTAGTCATCTTCACTACACTACCCAGAATCCTCCTTGTCTCCACACCTGTACTCACTCCCTCATTATCCACCTGTCCCTCGTCATCATCATCTGTGTCACCTGTCTTCACCTCGTTAGTGTTCATTTGTCTCTGTATTTAGTTTGCTTCTGTTCATTCAGTCTTTGTCGGTCGTCGTCTATGTATGGTTGTATTAGTGTGAGTTTTGTTTGCCTGCCTGTACCTGTTTTGAGTTAGTTATCAGTAAATGTTTAAATTGGAGCCTTCTTGCCTCAGACTCTTCTTCAACCCGCACCACAACCCGTGACACGCCCCTGTTGGTGCTGCTAATGGTGCACACATTTCGATTCAGAGTTTGAATGATTTAAAGAGCTTTTATCATATTTTTGGTAATTAATTTCAGCTCTCTTAGACTGTAGAAAGACTAATCCCCTGTAAGCTATTAAATGAATGGGTTTGTCCTTGACTCTGTCTGAAAAATGAATGATGAATCTGCCCAACTTTCATCCATCAGAACTGATCTGAGAACAGGTCTCATGTTACTCTCGTTATCGCTTCCAATTATGACTTCGTTTCAGCTCTGTTCAAAATTGAATGCGGGATTAAATCAAAGGTTTCTTTGTTTTTTTTAGATGCCATGTTTGTTTTCTTTATCATAGTCCACAAAATAGTTTTGTGTCTGTGCTTGCAGGCAAATCAAGGGGTTGTTCTCTTGATCTCTTTCCCTCCTACTCTTTCATTTTTGTGTGGAGGGTTTTGTACGTTGTGAACAGCGTAGCATGAAATGGTACACAGATTAAGGGGGGCTCACAAGCAGCACTATTTTATTTATTTATTCTTCTTTCCTCTTAAATGCAACTGAGCCAAAGCGATTTCTGCCAGGAAGATGTGGCCCTTCCAGTGCTTTTGCTCTCCGTGTGGGCTGTTAAGGTTAATTTCTGCAATCTGCATGCACATTTTCATCCGGCCCTCCTGGGGCAAAGTGTTCCTTTCAAACTTTCACAATTATTTCTGATATATTATAACACAGAGGGAAAGTGGATTGATTTAGGGAGGTGGGAAGCTGGAATCATTTGATGCCTGCAATATGACCCGTAAGTCGGTGATGTTATTTGGAGCTCTGGCATTATTCTTTCTGCAATTTAACTTATTACAATCGGGTGTTCAAATTGCCAAGCACCTGTTATGGAATTACAGTTTGTGCATTATTCAGAAGACGAAAATAATAGCCCTGCGCAGTTGGTTAAAATGAATACTGCTTGGTTTTTATTTCTGACTCTTGAACTGTCATTTTTGCAGTATAATTCCTGCTATTTTCTTTCTCTGGAGCTTTTTGTGAACTTACTGTCACTCATCACCATTTATACCACTGAATGTTTTGGTGTACAAAGTTCTGCAGTATACATTATCTCTAACTTTATGGGAATATGACATTCCTGCTGAAAAGGCTGACTTAGCTACTCACCGTAATATACCTATTTTGTTTGATTTGAAACACCATGACTGCCTTGGTCAACCAGTTTCTGGACCAGCATGGGCATTACAGTATATGATATGCATTAACAGCAGAATAAATTGTGCTTTATGCTTCATTGGACATTTTTATAATGGGTGATTCTTCAATTACGGGCAGTTTGAACAACTTGAAAAAATGATGCTTCCTCAAACTATATTTCATTTATCACATGTCCTTGAGTAAAAATCTACCTTCAAGTAAAATTTGGTGTTATGTGTGATGATGTGGATTTTTATGATGTATTCATGCTAATGACTTTTATTGAAAAAGTTTCAGATTTGCAAACACAAGTTAAATGGCAGTCAATTAGCTTTGAAATTATAAACATTAAAATAAATCATTTGTTTTTAGTAAACACAAATTAAATATTGGTATTTAAAAAGTCCAAAATAAGCACAATCAGATAATTTTTTACATTTCAACTATTAAAAACTGAAAAAAGCTAAGACCAAATGTTTCAAGTTATTATAAAACTACCTTTTTTTCTTCAGAAAAGTTTCCTTAATTGTAGAATCAGCCATGTACTTAGTGGGTTTTTAAAAAAAAAAGAAATTAATACTTTTATTTAGCGAGGATGCATTAAATTGATCAAAAGTTGGCAGTAAAGACAACTTTCTATTCATCAAAGAATCCATCAAATTACCCTAAAATAATATATGTATTGCGGTTTCCACAAAAAAATATTGATAATAATATGAAATGTTTCTTGAACACCAAATCACTATGTTAGAATGATTTCTGAAGGATCATGTGACTGAAGACTTGAGGAAAATGTATTAAAATAGACTTTTTTCCCCCACAATATTTGTGATCAAATGAATGCAGCCTTAGTGAGCAAAACAGACATAAAAAAAAATCTTACTGACCCCAAAATTTTGAATGGTATGTGCTCAATGTATTTAATGTAGGTAGTCTGTCTGTGTCTCTTGATATTTCTCTGCATTGCAGGAGCCTGTAGAAATGCTAATGCACTCATTTCAAGGGGTCAATAAATCTCTTCAATATTTTGGATCCTTGATGTCAGTGTCAAGGATAGACCAAATACCTCTTTTTCAAAACCGCATTTCATAGTGCAGTAGAGACTTCAGTGTAGATGAATGGAAGTTTCCGGTTCTGTCTACAGTTTAAATTGCGCTCAGGGGTCCTCCACCTCGTGCACGCAAGAGTTATCTTCAAACTCATTGAAGTCTGGGTCACGTGGTCGCCTACAGTGTTTTGCAATAGCAATTTGATTGCCAAGAACATGCCTACAGTCCCTCCTCGCCAGCCTCTTTGCTTTGATGACTCAAGAAGCCTGGTGCTAAAGGTTGGAGGCGGAGGGCTGGAGACACGCTTTAGGGAATATCTTCCATAATGCCTCATTGGATCAAGAACATCACCCATATCACATTCTTAGCCTCTTGACATGGGAAAATACATAGATAACAAATCTGCCCCTGGGTTGTTATTGCTTAACTGCATGTTTGAAAGTGAATGACAGAGTTCAATAAGGGAATAATGATGCCTCGTATTGACCGCTGAATTCTTCACACATTCAGTGGTTTAAATTAGTTTTTGTTTTTTTTTATTTTTTTTCTCAGGAAATTGATCCTTTGTGGTGGCACATAAGAAGGATGTAATATGCCTGTTTGTTGTGGATGTTTTTTAGGGTTTAATTGTGTAATGGAAAGTTTTGTGTAATCCTAGAGAAGTGAATGGAAGGATTAATGTCTCTCTTTCATGCATGAAATGAGAGTTTTCCTCTCACTAACCTCAGCCAGACAGGCCAGCTCTCTTTCGCTTCTGTCTTTTGATAGCTCACTGGCATCCAATAAATGAAATGGCCTTTGGTTCATTCT
Organism: Rhinichthys klamathensis goyatoka; assembly: GCF_029890125.1. NCBI lineage: Eukaryota > Metazoa > Chordata > Actinopteri > Cypriniformes > Leuciscidae > Rhinichthys > Rhinichthys klamathensis. The sequence continues at coordinate 2,889,315 of NW_026606572.1, read as the reverse complement.
GTCAAATTCTGTTTCCTGTTCAAATCTTTTTCTTCCTCCAGGTGAAAGGAAACAAATTCTGCCCATCTGATCAAGAAGTCATTAGTAAAATCAGTGGCAACACACAAAGCAAATATTTCCTTTGGTTAATTTGTTTGAAGATCGAAGAGCAGATCATTTGTATAGAGAAACTGATGGCATTATCACTACAATGTGATGTGCAGCCGTTGCTTTGACAGACTTGATTGTGAGGGTTTGGAGCGTCATGAAAGTATTAGTGTTCAGAACTTGGTTGTGTTCATCATAATGAAATCTAAATTGCCCCCTCTATTTTCATGTTTCCCATTTCTGTGATTGAGCACAAAAAGGCTGATGAATCCCAACTGTTGATCTCTTATTTGGAGATAAAAACCACTTAGTCTTCATCAAAGTTGCATTAAAAAGATGAAAGCAGTGAATATGCGAACATTTATAATAGGGACCTCACAATAATCAGGATTTACTCGTGTAACGCTGAGTTATGGGACTATTTCATTGAATGGCTTATTCCACCTCTATGCACCAAAACACATTGAATTTCTGTCTTGTAAAGGTACCTTGGGTTTGTGGTTGACTAATATAGAGTCTTTTATAAGTGTTACATTTTTCTGCAATTTCTGTATTTATTTGATCTTTTTTTATTAACATTATTTATGGATACAGTACCGTAAGAAATTGGAGTTGGTAAGATCTTTTTAAGTTTTTGAAAGAAGTCTCTTATGCACACCAAGGCTGCATTTATTTAATCAAAACAGTAAAAAAGTGAAATACTGTGTATAATTAAATTGACTGTTTTATATTATATTTTTAAAATATATTTTTATAACTATTAGTATAGCTTCATTTTAGCAGCAATTACTCTTCAGTGTCACATGATCCTTCTATCTATCTACCTATCTATCTTTGTCTATTTGTGTATCTATCTATCTATCTATCTATCTATCTATCTATCTATCTATCTATCTATCTATCTATCTATCTATCTATCTATCTATCTATCTATCTATCTGTCTGTCTGTCTGTCTGTCTGTCTATCTATAACTTACTATATATTTTGTAATATTGAATGTTCACAATGGCCAGTATAATACTTTTTTTTTTGTATTCAGTAAAGAAATGGGCAAATGTGCCCGTTTTGAAACAACAACAATAACCTCCCTTGATATCTGTCAACACCAAGTAACGATGGTGACATTACAAGTCGTCTTATGTTCCACTGAACAGGGCAGCTTGTTCCTGAGGAGCTCTGTGAAGATGAGTCGCCCCCTAAAGAGGTGTCCTGTGTGATGGCGTGTTCAGGTGACTGTGTGGTTAGCTCATGGTCTGATTGGTCCTCCTGCTCCCACAGCTGCTCCAGTAAAAACTCAGAAGGCAGACAAAGCCGCACACGGACCGTATTGGGCTTACCAGGAGAAGGTCAGTTGACTTTCACCTTTCACAGAAATTAGATGATAATGTTTATTACAAATGTCTGAAAAATGTATTTTCAATTTAAGAAAATTGAAGGCATTCAAATGAATGGTGCATGTGACATGGTGTGGTGCCTCGGGCCTGCATGTGTCTTTTCCTAACCTCTTTCATCCCCACTGTGTTCCAGTCTTACTGCACATTCCTATCTATTATAATATTTTTTTATATAAAATTTAAATAAACCGATAATTTAATGCCGTAATATTGATTTGACAAGGGAAGTAATTTACTCCTAATATCACTCTGAGGGTGACATGACACCATTAATCAGTTTGTTTTTGTGAGTGGAGGAGCAATTTTGCATTCGGTATATTTGTTTCAGAGGAGCAGTGATAAAAATGTGTTCACAGGGTCTCATTTTTCTGTCTGCCTACTTACAGCTGTGGGCTTTTCCAATCACACACAGTCCTTCTGGAATGACAAAAAGAGCTGTGTAATTAAGACTTAAATATAGCTTAGTCTAGAGACTACTCCCGCCCCCTCTACAGCCACACACACACACACACACACACATGCATACATACATACGTCGTACATCCTGAGTAACAGCATTATGCATGCTCTTACATACACTTATCTTCATGCATCTGGAAAATGGAAATAAAGCCCCAACCTCTACACACCATCCACAGAGTGTCATTAATCAGACAAGCCCTTATGAGTGTAACGTAGACCAGCTGAATATTAATAATGAGTCCCTGTGTTATGGAGAAAGGCTGAATGTCAATACAATGTCATTAGCTTCAAGGGCAGATGGAGTAGGTATTACTTTTGATTATAAAAAGTGCAGAAGTCATTTTTGATCCCACAAAAAATGTGTCAAAGGTGTTCCTGCATCACACGTGGATTCAAATTCAGCACTTTGCTTCAGGTTTAGTATGTTTTCAAGTATTGTAAAATGATGGAAGAAGTTTCCAGATGCATCAATATCAAATATTTGGCTGATACGGCTAAGCTGATATTTATTTTGGTTTCATGGTTGATAGCAGATGTATGGAAGAGTCTATTCTAATTTCCTCTAATATTACAATATTGTATTTCAACTATATTTCAATGAACAGAAATGTTGTTGATAGTTTTATTTAATGCTAACAACACTGGTAAACACTGTGACATTAGCTCTTTCAGCATTGAGGAGCCCAACAGCAACGTCGACTCAACCAATGGTGTGAGTTTGAGGCAACCAAACGTTGTTTGTCTCATTTAGTCATTGAGACATTATTTAAAAAAAAGAAAAAATTGATGCTGGTGGTTTAGAAATACATTAGAAATTACACCATGAACATTTTTTTTTTATTATTATTATTCTTTTTCTTCTATTCATACATCTACATCTCTTCACATGTCCCAGTAGATTTCGGCTTCATGCCTCTTGTGCTCATGTAGCTCGTTAACATTTTATGGAGCATTAAAGCAAACTTAAGAGAGGGTTTTCCATCTGTAATGCAGTTAATGATCTTTTTCATTTCAGCTAAGGCATGTCCAGCTGCTACTGCTCTGGAGGAGTGGAGAACTTGTAACGCTCATCCATGCATCTCGTTCTACTGGGAAGCGTCGCCATGGGGACCATGCATTGAAGACTCCTCCATGAATCTAAATGGCACCGGCTACTGGAACGGAACGGCCACCTGTGCTGTCGGGGTGCAGATTCGTAAAGTGGTCTGCATGAAAATGGGCGTCGGGCCGGTTATTCCCAAAAGGTGCCTTATTTTTATGTATGAAATTTATAATGTGTGGATTTGTGCATTTCCACACACCACGCTGAAAGTGTTTGCAGTGGCCTTTTGTGGAGGTTAGATTATTAAAGCACATAGATTTTCCACAACTGCTCATAGCATGAGGTTTAAATGGTATATTTGACTACTCTTTGGTGATCACTGCTTTTTAATATTAAATACCATAGAGCACTTACTTTACCTGTCAGATGCAGGCAATAACGCTTTGTTCAGACATGCAGCAAAATGCTATCCTTTTGTGATTTGAAATCTGTTTAAAGTAAGATTTTGGAAATGCATTTAATTTGGTAGTGTCAGATCAAATTACACTTAGCACTCATCATTCGAGACACGGCATGGCTGTAATATCCAGCCCGTTCTCACGCTCGTCTAAATCCAACGCACATGGCATCGTTTAGCGTGAATATGAGACGCAGATCCCAAGGCGTCATAACCGTACCCTACCCCAGACCTAAACCTACCCATAACAGTGCGTGTTATATTGACGCTAAAGGATGCCATGTGCGTAAGATTTCGACGAAATGTCATATGGCGTCACCTATATGACGCCAAAGGATGAGAATGCGTTGTAATATCATACACAAAGTGCAGTAGTCGTGGCACATCTGCATACATTCTCTCATTTACTCTCACATGCCATTCACTATGTTTGAATAATCAAACAAGGGAACTGTTTTGAACACAGCATATGTATGAATGGGTAAAATGTAGTAGTGCTCATGGCTACTACTCTGTTATGTCTTTTGGCATTGTTGTTACTATGGCAAACAATATATATATATACCATATATTGACTGCACTATCTGAACAAATGTATCCAATCTTTACTAGGATTTATGTGCTGTGTGAGCAACCACCAACATAAGTATATAGCCTTATCAAATGCATTCAAATACCTCATCAAATATGTGCCGACATTCAATTCAGAATGTTTTTGGAGGGTTTCAGTTTTATAATGTTCCTAAATCTGGCCAGTTTCCTTTATGGGATCATCCATTTTTATAGCTTTATCTATAAAACATTGTCAGCATTTTCTCTCCTAGATGTATATTTTTTAAATACAAGTACATAATATAAGGACATCCGCATTTGGTGAATAATGAACTTCCCAGAGAGAAATATTTCCCCTGCTAGCTTTTGTAAATATATGTACATTTAGTTTGATCAGAGCGTAAATTGAAGCAGATATTATTAGACACTTCTGCTCTGGAATGTGTCTTTGCTACACAATCACACAGTCCTGAAATCCAGATTTAATATTCAAATATCACGTTTACACTGCATAAATGAGACATATATGTATAGTACTGAAAGCTGTTCTCATGAGATGTTCGCATTTCCCTGACCTTTCCACAAGGGAAGATCGCTTGGTTTACATTTGCTGAAGCCGTATCTTATACATCGAGTCTGTCAATATTCTCATTCTTGTGCTGTGCGTGGCTCTGAGTGCAGGCTGGACTTTTTCCTCTCTGTTTTCTCTATGAGAGGTTCATGTTGCCCCAGGTCTTTCCTTGATAAATGTTTCCTGTGGGAGTGGTGTAATGGCGCTTTGGGTAAGATAAAATGTTCTGTTGCATTGCATGGAGAAGATATTGTGTTGTGCATCAGGAAAAGGGGCTCATAAATAATGCAGTCGTTTATCCATTTCTTTCTGTTATATTAATGACACCAACGTAAAGTGAGTTTATGGGCTGGCGTATTTCACTGGCCTGGTTATAGGTTTCGGCTTTACCTCAGTTTTGGAAGGGGGGGCTGTCTGGAAACATGCTGGATTTTCCCTTTTTAGTGAAAATATCTAATATATCTATATTTAAAACAAGATGCATTTACATGAGAAGCAAAATTGCATACAATTTTAAGAGTAGCTTTGTGCCTACATCGACAACCTTCTAAGACAGCTTTAAATTCACCATTGAATTGATAAATGGTCATTTTGAAACACTATCCACAGGCAGCAACCTCACACAGGAGAGTCGTAATTGCATAAAACTCACAATTGATGATATATATATAGTGGTCAAAAATGATGTCTATAGAAGTGATATTTGTTTTTAATGACCCAACGGGTTCGATTAAACCATCAACATTTTAGGAATATATATATATATACATTTTTTATTTTTTTTTATATGAGGGATGAACAAAACACTAAACTTTTTTAAGGTATTTATCTGACGCAATTATTTGGCAAAAAAGGCAAACTACAGCTACAGGTTTTATTTTACTTTGCAAAAAAAATGCATTCAAAAAGCTCACAAGAAAAAGCATACATTGACTACATCATAAGCAGTTATTAATACACACTGTAAACTATTATATGATCGATAAATTATGAGAACATTATTACATTGCTTTAATACGTTAATCAATTCTCATGTTTAAGTCAGTTTTATGTTATTTAAGATTTAATGACTTAAACATCCAAATTGATTGTACCTAAAAATGGATGGCAGCAACTTTTGTTGGTTCTCTCTTGTTTTTGCATGTTTTCATAATTTTGGAAAATGACAGCCTGGCCAAAAATGATGTCCACAGTATTGTGCATGTTTCATTGCATTATCAAAAATAAAACTCCAAGCACAACAATGCAATATGCTTACACAATTTTTAACAATTTTTTTTATAATATTTAAATAAAGGTTGAATATCTCAATTTTCCTAGGTCAGAGATCACTTTTGGCCACTACTGTGTATATTTTGTTCAAGCATTACTCTAACAACACCTAAATCTTTAAAAGTATTTTTTAGGCTTATATTCTGAAAACATATTTTTTATTATTATTATTATTTTTATTTTTTTGCAGCGTTAACCCTGCTCTGAGTTCACTGTGGGAGACCATTTGCGAGACCTTGAAAGGTATAACGTGTGTTAAGGAGAAAACGGTGTCATATACAATTGTGTTTACCAATGAATAATCTAAGCTTATTTACAGTCGGGAGAGAACAAATCACAGTCTGGTTTATAGTGGTCTGTTGACACACACACACGCTCTCACTCACAGATATACTGAAGCATAAATCACAGATGGGTGTACTGTATATGGCATGGATGTGTTTGATGGTGTGGGTAAATTTATGTTTGTGTCACACACACATCATATGCCTTGTGCCTTGCCACATGTGCTGGAGGGTGCCAGAACAGAACATCAGTTATATAGAACATGTCATCAGTTGAGAGCGGCTGATATTTCGTGGTGTGTGTTCAGATAACTCCACTTTATTTAAAACAGCAGGGCTGAGCTATTTAAACATCCTGATATATGAAATGACCCAACGGGGAGATGTTTGTTTATATTTCTGCTGCTAGACCTGTTCTTTATTAATGCTCATATGCTTGCATAAAGAGGAAAATAAACCATGTTCCATATAGGTACAATGCAACTTGTCTGTCAACATTAAATGTGATCTGATCTCAGCAATTTTAAAAGTACAGTTTTGTGGAGCAGGATGATATATTATGTTTGTTTGTTGGACCAATGAAATGTGGGTGATGCAAGTTCAAGCTTGATTTCCAAGCTATTTCCCCCTCATTCCAAATCATTTCCTGTCTTCTCTCTCCACTGCCGCTCCCCACACTCTCTCCACTGCCACATCATTTCCTGCCTTCTCTCTCTCTCCACTGTCATTCAAATAAATGGATTAAATTTAATCCACGACCTTGGGTGAATTATTGATTTTCTAAAACTGGCAAAAGCAATATGATTAAACGGTGTTTATAAAAAATATTGTATTAATTATTAGATAATTGTAATGAACAAATATGTCATTAAGTAATTTGCCTAGAGATAGCATAATAAACTATTTGAATCAGAATTTACAGTGGAAATGAGTAATTTCTGCACTTCTGCACTAACTTACTGCTTTTCTAAAACTGCGACAACAGCAATATGATATAACAGTGTTTAAACAATATTTATTATTAATAATAATCGTAATAAACAATTCTTCAAAATGACTAATTAATTTGCAGTGTAATTTCTGCACCATTAGCCTCACCAACTAAAAAAAAAGCATTGGTTCATTTCTGTGTTGGGATGACACAAACAGAGATATATCTTGTAAAACACTATTCAGTCAAAGTGTTTACTCTTTTCAGGGAAATCTACCATAATTATGAATTCAACAAGTGTGTTTCATATTGCTTTTGTCCTGTGAATTAATGTGTTTTTTTTATTATTTTTTTTATGACAGCTTTAAGCATGCCCCATCCAATTAAATTTTAAAGGGTTATTTCACACAAAAATGATTCTGTCATTATTTACTCACCCTCATGTCGTTTCAAACCCGTTAGACTTTTGTTCATCTTCGCTACACAAAAATATGTTTAATGAAATATGAGATTTCTGTCCTCCATTGGCAGTTTCTGTTCCACTTTGACACTTAAAATAATTAATAAAGATATTGTAAAACTAATTTATATGAATTGAGCGGTTTAGTCAATTTTTCTGATGGGACACGATCGCTTTATATGATGAACATAAGTTCCGTCCTTTGGATGAGACGTTAAACTGAGGTCCTGTGTAACGAATCAGAAGGCTGAGGCAGATCCATATGCAACAACTTTTAATAACTCAAAGACAGAGAGTGAGAAACACAGGAATTCTTGAATAAGGATGCGTTGACTGCGGCCAGAAACCAGGCTTGAAGAAGTAGCTAGGCAGACGGCGTGAGTTCGGTTAACAGGGACAGGCGTAAGGGTCTGGGCAGGCGGCTAGAATCAGTATCCAGGTCAGGCTGTGGGTCGAGAGGCAGGCTGCAGACAATCAGATAAGGTTAGTTTAGCGAGGATCAGAAATACGAGAAATCTTGATACACGGACGGCTCGGACATGCACACGTAGAGAGGCAATACTTCGCACAGAACGCTCAGTTAAAGGGTTAGTTCACGCAAAAATGAAAATTCTGTCAGTAATTACTCACCCTCAACTCACCCTCAGATCGAAACTGGCCGGCCCAAAAGTTATGAAAGAGATCGTTAAAATAGTCCAAGTGACTACAGTGGCTCAATCTTAAGTTTATCAAGCGACGAGAATACTTTTTGTGCGCAAAAACGAACAAAAATAACGACTTTATTCAACTATTCATTTCCTTCCCTGTGGGCCTTGAGATTTCACGTAGTGGAACTGCGCAAAGCTTCTAGGTTGTACGTCACGCATCACACACATGACCAGCGTCGGCCAATAGTGAGCCTACGTGTGACATACAACACAGAAGCTTTGCGCTGTTACACTACGTGAAATCTCGAGGCCCACAGGGAAGGAAATGAATAGTTGAATAAAGTCGTTATTTTTGTTTGTTTTTTGCGCACAAAAAGTATTCTCGTCGCTTGATAAACTTAAGATTGAGCCACTGTAGTCACTCGGACTATTTTAACGATGTCTTTCATAACTTTTGGGGCGGCCAGTTTCGATCCCTTAAGAAGCCTATGGAGGAGTGATCCAGCTCTCAGATTTAATCAAAAATATCTTAATTTGTGTTCCGAAGATGAACGTAAGTCTTACGGGGTTGGAACAACATGAGGGTGAGTAATTACTGACATAATTTTCATTTTTGGGTGAACTAACCCTTTAACGAGGCAGATAAAGGCTGACCAATGATTAATAATACAGAACAGGTGATGGGAGTCACAGCGCAAATGAGTATGCAACACACTAGAACTCGGGAGAGGGGGCTCGTGGTTGAGAGATGGTGGACTCAGGGAGACTGGACGCCGTAACATCCTGACTCTCTGTGGTCATTAAAAATCCCAGGATGTCCTTCAGAAAAAGAGTAGGGGTATAACCCAGGCATCCTGGCCAAATTTGACCATTGGCCTCTGTCCATCATTGCCTCCTAATCATCCCCAAATACTGATTGGCTTCATCACTGTCTCCTCTCCACCAGTAAACTGGTGTGTGGTGGGTGTTTTGGCTCAATATGGCTGCCGTCGCATCATCCAGGTGGATGCTGCACATTGGTGGTGGTTGAGAAGATTCCCCCTTCTATGTAAAGCGCTTTGAGTACCCAGAAAAGCGCTATATAAATGTAACGAATTATACATATTTTTATTATGAACAGATTGCTTGACCTGTTTGACGTGCAAGAACAAACCTCATTGGTTCTTGCTGAAGCTCAAAGGTGCTGCGTAACACATGAGAATGAACCTCATTGGTTTTTGCACATCAAGAAAACATGCTTGAGCTTCTGTTTACCATATCTCATGTGTGCATTGATGAATGTCTATATGTGGATAAAACCTTAAATTAAATCTGTTCATCATATAAATCAATCGTTTCTCTTCAGAAAATGTGACTAAACCTCTCAATTCATATGTATTATTTTTTCGATTTCTTGAACTTGTATTATTTTTTCGATTTCTTGAACTTTTTGAATCTTCAAAGTGTTAGTTGTGTAGCTGTCAATGGAGGGACAGAAAGCTCTCAGATTGCATCAAAAAGATTTTGACCAAAGTCAACCTGTTGTCTTCAGTGATGTCTCCTCTTTCTACTGATTTCTTGTACTTATCCTCCACCCACTCTTTTGTTCCTCTCCTAAAGCTGTGTAGCATCAATGCCTTTGGGTGATTGCCCTCTGTAATGACATTCTGCTTCACAGAGCACAAAAGTGAGAGAGAGAAACATATGATTCATGGCTCTGTTCTTTCTTGTCCCCTACTTTGATGTGTCCTGTTTGCTGGTCTCCAAAGCCTTTATTTGGTAGAGGCCTGCTGAGTCCCACCGCCTCTCTTTAGAGCTGCTGCATGCTGGGAAATGAAATCTAGAATCCAGCTTACAGGGATGGACATTCTCCATGGAGCAACATGCTCTCAAAGAAAAGCATACACATACTTGCACTCACAAGGGCACACATGTCCAGCAGGACGTACACCCTAGTACATAAGTAAGGGATCATGTGCAGTCAACCAGTCATTATCGCAAAATAATGGGTCTTGTTTTGACCAGAAGGTGTTTGTTTTGTGAAAACGATCATCTGGCTTTACATTATCCCTTATATATATTCACCAGGGTGGATGTAATTTTCCATCCTATCACACGGCATTTTACCAAATAGATCATTGTGCATGAAATATTGATTTAAGTTGAATTTCTTTCAATGTTTTATTAGTAACCGATACCGGAGAGTGCTAGGAGAGCCATGAAACTGGTACATTGTTATGGGAAAAAAGTAGTACACCAGATGGAAAGTAAATGTCAGCATATACTTAACTTCAACTGTCTTCAGTGGAATAAGTATGTTCATATTTTTTGTTGAATAAAAAATTCAAAGTTTCATTTTTATTTGTTAAATTGTGTTACACATCAATACTAAACCATATTGACTGAATTAATACACTACTGTTCAAAAGTTTGGATTCAGTAAAATTTTAAATTTAGCAAGGATGCATTAAATTGGTCAAAAATTATAGTAAATTCATTTATAATGTTTCTAAAGATTTAAAAAAAATAATAATTATGCTGATCTTTTGAACTTTGTATTCATCAAATAATTCTGAAAAAGTGTATCATGCTTGCACAACTTTTTTTTCAACATTCATATTGATGATAAGTGTTACTTAAGCACCAGATCAGCATATTATAATGATTTCTGAAGGATCATGTGACCCTGAAGACTGGAGTAATGGCTTTCCATCACAGGAATAAATTGCTTTTTAATATATATATATATATATATATATATATATATATATATATATATTTTAAATGTGAATAATATTTCATAGCATTACTGTTTTCACTGTAATTTTGATCAAATAAATGCAGCCTTAAGAGACTTCTTTCAAAAACAACAACAACAACAAAACAAAAACACCACAGGGTACAATGGTAGTGTACATCCATACATGTTGGTGTTGGGGATAAAAATCATGGTGTGTACTTATTTTTTTACATGTTGGAAATTGTTTGCCAAATATACAATTTATTATGTATAATCAATATCCCAAAAATAAGTGACCATGGAGCTCTGTGATCGACCAAACAGAATAAAGTATTTTAGAGCACAGAATAATAAACTCTCTTTCCATTAGATTGCACGGTACAGTATAGCGAGCTGTGTGGGGAATCTCTCTTTATCTCTCTCTTAAGAAATATAAAGGCTCACGTAGCGTCTCGCTTGCCATCACTCATACTGAAATAACTCACCTTTACCGTATACTCACTCAGATACAATCAGTTGCAGCCTCTGCTGGTAAGATGCAATAAATATTACATCAACTTCCCCTACAGTCTGGTTGTGATCTTCTGTTACACAGATAGTGTCATTGGAACTGTGTTGTATATGTACATGATAATGTCTGGGTTTGTGGGGTACAGTAAATCAACCTGCACATAGGACCAGCACAGATGATATCTGCACCCAAGGTAAAAGGTCAAGGACAGATCAACTGCAGTGTGAATTAAGACAGCTTATCACTGATCTTGAAAAAAAAATGTTCCTCCTTTCTCTTCTCCATGTGTCTGTGTCATAGGTGTCCAGAATCTGCCCGACCGGACACCATTCAACCCTGTTCACTGCCCTGTAGGAAAGATTGCATTGTGACTCCTTTCAGTGAATGGACAGCCTGCCCTACCACATGCCTGCCAGGTATTGATACAATCTCCTACCACAACCTTTAGCTGTGACATTTCAGTGGGACCTCACATACAGGGATAGTTCACCTGAAAATAAAAATGTATTTCCAAAACTGTTTGCTTTTATTTTTTCCTGTGGAACACATACAAAGACCGTTTTAATCTTCATAGTGATCATGTACACTGTAAGATTTACTGTTACAATTTAATATAACTGTTTTTTTTTTTTTTTAATCTATTTTAAGATGTTATTTATTCCTGTGTTGGCAAAGCTGAATTTTCAGCATCATTACTCGAGTCTTCAGTGTCACATGATCTTTCAGAAATCATTACAATATGCTAATTTGCTGCTGAAGAAACATTTCTTATTATTATTATCAATGTTGAAAACATAAAAAAATTGTCGAAACCATGATACATATGAAAGAACAGCATTTAGTTAAAAATAGAAATTCAAATAAAGACATTATAAATATCTTTACTGTCTCTTTTGATACGTTTAATGCATCCTTGCTGAATTAAAGTATGAATTTATATATATATATATATATATATATATATATACACTCACCTAAAGGATTATTAGGAACACCTGTTCAATTTCTCATTAATGCAATTATCTAATCAACCAATCACATGGCAGTTGCTTCAATGCATTTAGGGGTGTGGTCCTGGTCAAGACAATCTCCTGAACTCCAAACTGAATGTCAGAATGGGAAAGAAAGGTGATTTAAGCAATTTTGAGCGTGGCATGGTTGTTGGTGCCAGACGGGCCGGTCTGAGTATTTCACAATCTGCTCAGTTACTGGGATTTTCACGCACAACCATTTCTAGGGTTTACAAAGAATGGTGTGAAAAGGGAAAAACATCCAGTATGTGGCAGTCCTGTGGGCGAAAATGCCTTGTTGATGCTAGAGGTCAGAGGAGAATGGGCCGACTGATTCAAGCTGATAGAAGAGCAACTGAAATAAGCAACTTGACTGAAATAACCACTCATTACAACCGAGGTATGCAGCAAAGCATTTGTGAAGCCACAACACGCACAACCTTGAGGCGGATGGGCTACAACAGCAGAAGACCCCACCGGGTACCACTCATCTCCACTACAAATAGGAAAAAGAGGCTACAATTTGCAAGAGCTCACCAAAATTGGACACTTGAAGACTGGAAAAATGTTGCCTGGTCTGATGAGTCTCGATTTCTGTTGAGACATTCAGATGGTAGAGTCAGAATTTGGCGTAAACAGAATGAGAACATGGATCCATCATGCCTTGTTACCACTGTGCAGGCTGGTGGTGGTGGTGTAATGGTGTGGGGGATGTTTTCTTGGCACACTTTAGGCCCCTTAGTGCCAATTGGGCATCGTTTAAATGCCACGGCCTACCTGAGCATTGTTTCTGACCATGTCCATCCCTTTATGGCCACCATGTACCCATCCTCTGATGGCTACTTCCAGTAGGATAATGCACCATGTCACAAAGCTCGAATCATTTCAAATTGGTTTCTTGAACATGACAATGAGTTCACTGTACTAAAATGGCCCCCACAGTCACCAGATCTCAACCCAATAGAGCATCTTTGGGATGTGGTGGAACGGGAGCTTCGTGCCCTGGATGTGCATCCCACAAATCTCCATCAACTGCAAGATGGTATCCTTTCAATATGGGCCAACATTTCTAAAGAATGCTTTCAGCACCTTGTTGAATCAATGCCACGTAGAATTAAGGCAGTTCTGAAGGCGAAAGGGGGTCAAACACAGTATTAGTATGGTGTTCCTAATAATCCTTTAGATGAGTGTACATACACGCTGTGCATGTAAACCTCACTCCCCTGATCTCAAGAGGCACGCTAACAACTGATGCTAGAGACTGCGGTCTTTAGCGTCCTTGTTAGCCAGCTCACCTCCCATGGTGGAGACCCCGGTTCGAATCCCTCTCGGAGCGGGTCAAATAGGACCGGTTACACCAGTCGCCAGTTGATCAAGTCATCATGTTACTGCAGCCACAGTTAGAAGTGTCCTGAGATGCTCAATTGGGATTACAACATGTGCATTGGCTGGACTAACCTGAAATAAATCCTTTTTTTTATGTTATTTGAGCATAAGAAACAACATTTATGGGACCGTTCATGTCAGATTTAATTGCTGATTATAAATGTTATTTAACATCTCAATCAGATTTCAGCATTTCCCCATTCTCTCTTATCTAATAATTTCTTTCTTTTCCTACGAGAAAAGTCATTATGTTTACAGAGTTGGTTATTAGAATCTAAAATTCATTACCTCCATGAGGACAGTATGTTGATAATGAAAACAAGATTTCACACCAACCTACTGGGACGTGATGTCATACACTGCTGTAAAAGCAGTGAAAGCCGGACCACATACCATGTGCCATTCTCAGAGGGGCTTTTCTTACCAGCAGAAAAGTTTTATTACATTTAAATGAGACTATTAATTGACAATTACTTCCACTAAAGAAACCAGTAAACATGCGTTTATGATGATTGAATCAAATGGTAACATTTGAAGAAAGGTTTTAAATAACTGATATCCCCTGTGTAAATAGTGTGCTTTACCCTGTTGGGTCTTCTGTTAATGAGATCACCCTCTTAATTGTGCTATTATCAGTCTTTTAGTAATTAGCAATGCGTAATGAGCCTTACATCGTCTGTTAAATGAAGTCGCTACATCAGCTTAGGATCCATACAGTGAACTCCACCAGAGAATCATATCATTACCTCTTATCTAAAGAGCTATTTGAATTGTTCCTGCTGCGGTAATCGCTGTCAGAATACTAATAAAGTGAAAGATGAGTGAAAGTAATGTTTTCTTTCTGTGTGAACTGTGCAGTGAACAGCACCATGCCCTCACAGTCACGATACAGGATCATCATCCAGCGGGCGGCCAATGGGGGTCAAGAGTGTCCAGATACTTTATATGAGGAGAGAGAATGTGAGGCTCTTCTGGTTTGTCCTACTTACAGGTGAATAAACTGCAGTCACACTAGTGGTTTACCAATTTATCAGCTAGACTCATACAATGCCAGCCTGTTTTATTTCACTTTTGTGGAGTCAAAAAAACTTTTTCTTTTCAAATCCACACAGCTGTTCAGAATCACATGCATGAAATACATAAATATATTATACGCTGTTTTGTAAACACAATACTTTCCACAAAATACACAAGTCACACATTGTAGCTGTAATTTACTGCGCAAGTAAAGGCCAAGCTATTTGCAAGTTTCTCCAGCTCATGAATAAATGTGAATGCGATTGAGCAGTTGTAATAACTTCTGAAATTGTTATTCTGCAAGGTTTATTCACAAATAGAAGTAGGTTGATTTGTTAATGCAATCATAGCTATATCAGACAGCATTTTGTTTCTATAAACTCACCCATAAAAAAACATGTTTTACACAAACATTTCAGAAGGGATAATCTGTATGACCCTTTCATGCTTTTACACCATGCAAATAAACATCAGCTAATGCTTCTGAATGCCTGAAAAAAGCACCTGTCATAAGACAAGGCCACAAGGTTTCTTGAATAATAATGATGCTCCACTCACATACACTATGTTTGAGGTCAGGGGGGAAAAAATCTGAAAGAAATTAATAATTTGATATGGCAAGGATACATTCAATGTAGGCAAAATAGACTTTCTATTCATCACAGGTTTCACAAAAAATATTAATCAGAACAACTTTTCAATGTTGATAATTATAAAAATATTTCTTGAGCATCAATTCAACATATTAGACTAATTTCTGAAGGATCATGTGACACTGAAGACTGGAGTAATGATGCTGAAAATACAGCTTTACCATCACAGGAATAAATTACATTTTACAAAATATTCAAACAGAAAAAAGACATTTAAAATTGTATTTCACAATATTACTGTTTTTACTGTATTTGTGATCAAATAAATGTAGCTTAGGTGAGCAAAGAGACTTTACATTTAAAAAATATTACAGACTACAAACTTTTAAATGTTAGCGTATTTAAGAATTTGAATGCTCCACTCCATCACATCCAGTAATGTTCACTCATCATTCATGTTGAGAATGAAAATAGTTCAGAAGATTCTAAATGAAAAGTATTTATTTGTAATAAAAATTAAATCATCTCATGAGAGGCGTAGTGTTGTATTCAAGACCATCAGAGACCAAGTCAAAACCAAGACAAAACCAAAACTTTGAGGGGTTGATACCAAGACAAAACCAAGGCAGGGTGAGACTGAGTCAAGACCAAGAGACTTCTTAAATTAATCTAAAAGATCCCCATATACTGCCTGAGAAATGTAATTTAATCAATAACTACAATTTGAATAATAATAAAACACTACCAGTCAAATTAAATCAATAACAACAAAATTCATCTTTCCACTGCTGAGTTGGCAGTGGCACAGGAGTTGCGTCTGAATTGGTACAATCTACATAAATAATGTTGAGATTAATGTTTTAAAAATAAAATCAATTGAGTGAATTATATCTTATGTTATATAAGCTCTCATACAAGTAGTTTTTTTGCAATCATAAATTAATTTTGTGCCCATTTGTATTAATTTTGGTGACATTTTTGACAATCGTTAATTTCTGACCCGGCACAACAGTAACAATAAAAAAAAATTTTTTGTTTGTTTGTTAAAAAAAAAAAAAAAAAAAAAACAGAAATAAGTTATTGATTGCATTTGAAGCAGCAAGATTTACATCCAATCACATTAATGATGTTAACAAATAAATCAGATAATGCACTGGCAATTTGCTGATATCCCAAATTTGGTGATATCCTCGAAGTCTGAGAACGAGACAAGACCATGTCCTTCAAAAATGGTCTCGGGACTACAACACTAGTATATCTTATAATATTTCAGTAAAGTTGATAGTTGAGAACTTGCATGCAATATTTGCACTTGTGAATGTATTACTTCAAATTAACCAATGACCACTCTGGGCCCGGTTCCCCGATAACGCTCACTCTTAGTTTGACTTGTACTGCGCTGCGCTGATTTCTAAAGACTGCTGCACAGTGGCGGCGAGTAGCGTCTCGAGCTCAAACAACGCTAAGAGAGAGCTTACGAATGGTCCAGACCAACCTTACGAAAGTGTGACTTACAGAAGATATACTTAGCGAATGAACATGTCGGGAATCGTGCCATAAAGTTTAGAGAGAGGTTAAGGAATAGGTTAAGAACTACTTAGCGATAAGAACGTTTTGAGGAACCAGGCCCAAATCTGTAGATGTCAGCATTGGCATCTGCCATTGAAATCCCTTGTAATTAAAACTATTGACAAGAAACTGTTTAGTGTGCTGAAACAAAGTCATTCATTTAATGCATCACATCATTACCACTGGTTTATAGGATTTATTTAACGGTCACCATTTTTTCTCATTTGCAAGGCTAGATGAAACAAATTGTTCTGTAAAAGCCTCCGGAATACAAAGGCAATTAATTACATGTATCATAAAAGACTGTGACAGCATCATGCTGGTTAATACTGATTTAAGTATTGTAAGTGTAAGGCTTCTATTGATATGCATTGTGTTTACACTGGAATGTCTGCTTACATGTGTACATATTTGTGTTATTTCCAGGTTATTTCGGATATTTATGCTATCTGTTATTACCTAAATAATACCTAGTATATTTATAGTACATGCATAGCCTGTCTTAGACTAAAAATGAATGTCATGGTAACAACTCATGGGACTTTTTCCCAACATCAAACCATCACTACAAATCTTCATCTCTTTTTCAGATGGAAGACACACAGATGGCATCCATGTACTCTGGTCCCAGATTCTGTCCAGCAGGGAATGAAGGGAGCGAGTGAATCGTGTGGTAAAGGATTAGAGATGAGAGGTAAGAGAAGTTTGTTTCATGTAAAAGAGTCAATTCTCATGGTATGCTACTATAGCCACCTGTTGTTGCTCTGCCTTTGAGCTATATGCATCGCTGTGCACATATATGAATGTGTTCATTGCTTTGAGCTCTGCTTTGTTCATTGGCGCTGTACAGTGTGTGAAGTGTTGATGCAGCATGCTGCAACTCCCGGTGTGATTATGACAGAATGGAAGTGAAAGCTGTCAAACATCACACACAATGTAAGCGGAACAGTCTGACTTTGGGGCACAGATGCATTAAAAAAAACATTCCCAAACTTTTTGATTTACAGAGCTGTTTTGTGCTTGTGATGTTGGTAATATAAACATATTCTGTGTAGAAATATAAACATATTCTGACTTTTTTTTGGCAAATGTGCAAATTATTCCAGATATTGATATTATTCTGAGTATACAGTTTCTGAGGAAGTATTATAGGATGAATGTGTGAATTTTTTCAGAAATATTGAAACCTATTCAAATAATACTTTATTTTAATCCTATATATATATATATATATATATATAGCTCTCAAAGCATTAATTCATTAGTCGTTGATGAAAATAAGTACATTCAATATAATGCTACACATGTCATTAGTTCCATGTCCTTTCACAAAAGTAATGACACTTTGATTTTTTTTAGGAAAATATGTTTTACTATTTTAATTTACATTTTAAGCAATATTTGAGAATGATGTATTTCTAGTTATTATAAAGTGTTATCATAAAAGACTATGATAACTCAAAATGGGAAGCCTATCAAAATAATTTGACTAATAAATGGATTTTTCAAATATCTTCAGTAACATTCAAACATATGTTCTATGGAAACCTTGAATTTGTTGAGATCAAATTAAAATAAATGATTGTATCCAGAAGTTATTACTTTTAGACACAATGTAGTGTGACATTTTACTGACCTTCCCCAGTTTATCAGAATATCATATTGGTACAATGGAAGAAAGCTGACATTTTTGTGCCGAGTCAAAGGTCAGTATATTCCAGCTATTGAGTGCATTCATTAAAATTAATGAGGCCATTCATTAAAAATCACAAGTCTGTGTAAATGTTATCCTGCAATGGAAGATTCAAATAGGCACTAGTACGTAGCCGCTATAGTATGCGTGCCCCCGCAGCAAGGTTAGGATACGGATTACATGAAGATGGACTGCAGAGAGCACTTGCCTGTGTGCAGATTCAATTTCATGGTTTATTTAAACCAGCACTTGACAGTGTTGACCTCCCCTTGGATCTCACTGCATGAGGGCATGAATTACAGTAAACAATAAATCTTGGCTAATTTACGAATGTTTACCAATTCGTTCCTGCTTTTTATTCCACAAGAACTAACAGTGAGTACCGCCATCACAACAGCAATAAGCTCTTGTTGTTTTACCTTAGTCTAGTGATTAAAAATTACGCAGGTTGTTTATGTACACGGATGATTTATTGTTGTATTTTAGGCAAGCATCCCCGGCTGATGTAATTTGATTATTCTCAGCCTACTCAGGTGGAGTGGTGGCTTGAGACAGGCGCACAGACGCTCTCCGCCACACAGATGCAAATGAGCCAGTCGCAGAGTTCCTGCTGCGTTTGAGAACACTTGCTCTATCAGCATCCTCCACAATAAATAACAGGGCTAGAAGGCAATGCAGTAAATTACACTAAATGTACCAGAAAGACAGACACCTCTGCAAAACTAACGCGAACCTCAAACATATTGTGCTTCCTCAGACAGATTTGCTGCGAAAGAGTGACCAGAAGTCATTCATTTTCAGTGAGAGTTAGAGATGTGAGAAGATATGAGTGACTGCGTCTGTTGGTGATCATGTGAGCGCCACTGTCTGCACTCTCATTGGTAGTCTGGCCTGATCTCAGTGTTCATTCGTTTTTGTTTTTTATTTACTTGTACATATTTGGGCATGTGGGCATTGTACATTGAGTATCGTTGTACTGACTGCATCTATAGCTTAAATATATTTACATACTGCAACCCTCTACGCACACCTTGACAATAGAATCGCCATTGGCTAGTACATTTGTTTGGTTACTCGCCAGACTGATATGCTATTTTGATATTCTATTCTATTTCTATATGAGCAATATCACACGAGTGGCCATAGACCGAGGTAATCACAGAGTGCTGATATACAGCCATATTGCACGGCTACGAGTGTTATATTACGTTTATACAACAGTTCGACGGCACACTTGAGTAAATAAATAAACAACAACTGAATGTCTTTAAAAAACCCTCTTTTGTGCAGAACTACTTCCTTCCGTGGTATGGAAGACTCTCTCTCACTCTCTCTCTTTGCGTGTGTGTGTGAGAAACGCGACGGCGAGGTGGGCCTTCACACTAGAGTTTACGGTATATCAAATATAGGTACGCTGCGCATCCATTGAGGTGAATTGAAATACTAGTACATATTGTAAGACTGGAAAACTGGAAACTGGGTGAAGAGATAGACCACTGGTCTATGAGACAAAGGACCTTGCTTGCAAATTAACATGTGAACAATTCTCTCTCTCACACACACACACACACACACACACAGCTTCCCCCCACTCTTGCAGATCACCTGAAACTCACATAAGAGTATATGTATGGTTTTAATGTGAATGATTATCATTAAGGATTGTGTTTAGTATCATTTTAAAGGTCTCAGGGTGGCTGGTACGAGTGTCTCATTCCAAAAGAAGTAAAACAAAAGGTAATAAGGTTATTAAGAATATAGAAATATCCTTCACACAGAAGGGTTTGTCTTGGAGTTAACACCTTCTGGCCTTTTGTTTGAATGCAAATTACAACTAAGCAAATGGTTACCTACCAGTAAATTTCCACTGGAACTTACATATGAAATGAGGTCATGGTATATAAGGAAATGCAACTGGAAGATCAGGGCTGTTTTCTGTATCTCAGATCAGCCCGTGAGGTTAGCTCATGTAGTTCTTAAATGTTGGGTTTGCATCCAGGGCCGTCGCTAGTGGGGTGAAAGGTGGTGACAATTATAGGGGCCCCCGCTGCCCAGGGGGCCCCACAAAATCCAGCAGTTATACTATAGGCCCCTGTTGTATGAATAATTCTAATATTTATATTAGTTGTATGCCTGAGATTTAAATGAAAACCACAAAAACGTGCAATTTGGGTAAATATTTTTCCAAATATCTGCTTCTCTTACCTCCATAAAAATGGTTTAGTCCGACCTAAAGTATTCATTAATTATTCAGTCAGAGTCAGTGACAAACATCAGATGGACCCAATAAAATTGTAAGTCCCACCCCAGCTCGTGAACAGAACCAATCAGAGTTGAGGCGGCAGCCTGAAGTTAACGATGAACTTGGTGGAAGAGCAGGAGACTAACTGACTGAAAAATGTCGGGAAAAAAAGAAAACATAAAACAGGGAACCAGAAATGCCAGGAAAAGACGGAGAGGGAGGCAAGGAGAGTGGTTGTATCCCAGTCGATCAAGACGTTCTTAAAGACCGGTTATGTATTGTTATTTCGCTGGGAATTAGAAAACTTCCGTCTACAGTCTGCCGTGTACAGTCATTTTTTATTATCGGTGCGCGCCGCAATCGACCGAATTATTACGTGGTCTAATTCCTGTCTTTTTACACTATTGTAACTAGAGTTTTAAAAAAATTACACGAGTCACGACGTATTGCATTATGCATCTGACCTGCCGGCTGATGATATTTAAAACATCGAGAAAACACGAATAGCCTACAACACACTGCACTTGGATGAATAAATGTATTCGCTTTATTTAATGATATTACCAGTTCCATATTATCTTTATTAAAAAATAAGACAATGAATGGTTTTATTTTTTTAATTAGACTGCATTCTTGTCAATTTCTAAATGTTTACTTTTTGATTTATGAATTATAACAGACTGATGGGGAAAAAATGTATTACTTTTTAAAAATTGATTTTATTATTATTTAACAATTTCTTGCTTTTTGTTAGTTTTTATTAGTTTTAATTTTTAAATAAACATTTAACTTTTAAAATAAAGGTTTTACAACAACATCACCATCTTCTGTTATATGTGGGCCTCCATGTTCATCAATTGTACAGTATATGATATTGGTGGAGGGTGGTGGGGGCCCACATCAATATTTTTTCAGGGGGCCCCGAATCCTCTAGCTACGGCCCTGTTTGCATCTATTTCTCTTATCAGAGCATTTGATGTTTTGTATTGATGATCTTTGAACTGATTATGAAATTGGCATAATACTTTTACCTGACATAATAAATTGTTATATTTGATTATTCTAACAGACTTTGACTTTATTTTCCTTGGAGTTAAAAGGAATAGTCAAACATTAACGTATACTTAATGATGCACAGATATCATTGAAAAACACTTTCATTTTATGGAGTCAGATGAAACGAGTTAATACATAAGATAAAAAGTATTACATTTAATTAAATATCCCTTTGCCATTGGAAGAGACGGAACGCGCATGTGACCTTCACCGCTAATTTGAATGCCGCCCTTGGATCGAATTAGTCAGACTTACAATATCGCTTGACAGAGAGTGAAACGAATCGGTTACCTAAAAAATTATCCTATAATTTTGTATCCATTGTCAACGCAGTTCAGCTGCAGCAGACCATGAGCGGGCTAGCTAGCAGCTCATTGGTTCGCTCACAGAGAACTGCTTAAGCCTATGAGGAGACGCGAATGAACTCTCGGCCAATGAGAGTCTGACATGCTCTCATTGCGTCAGAGCCCGCCGAAACGGGCGTGGTCAGAGAGTATAAATATTGGCGTCCTAGGCTGTAAACTCTGGTTTTCATAGAATGAATCGAGAACGCTAGTAGCACAAGCACGGCCAGGAACGCAATACTGGTTCCCTCATCTAGAGAGAACCGAGGTTACGTTAGGTAACCGATTCGTTCTCTTACGAGAGGTTCTCTCGTATTGCGTAAGCTAGCTTACGCTACGGGAACACCTGGTCAACGCCGTGCGTGCTAAGCACACGAGCGCCGTGCGTGACAGGACACAGGAGATTAGAGTCAGATTCGCTATCGGATGCAGGCAGAGCCGATAGGGAAATAACTTGTGCCCTGAACGGGGTACCAATCGCTTTTGGGACATAACCATGTCTAGGTTTGAGAACGACTAAGGAGTCATTGGGCCCAAACTCGAGACAGGAAGCGCTAATGGACAGCGCGTGAAGGTCTCCCACACGTTTTACTGACGCGAGCGCGGGCAGAAAAACGGTTTTGAGCGAAAGGTATTTGAGGTCCACGGTGTTTAGCGGTTCGAATGGGGGGGCTTTCATAGCTTCGAGAACTATGGAAAGGTCCCAAATCGGCACCGAAGGGGGGCGTGGGGGGTTCAGCCTTCTAGCTCCCCTGAGGAAGCGGATGACCAAGCCATCTTTGCCCAGTGACTGGCCGCGCCGGGGTTCAACGAATGCTGCGACGGCTGCCACATACACCTTGAGAGTGGACGGGGACCTGCCCTTGTCCAACATCTCTTGGAGAAAAACTAGCAAGGAAGGAACCTCGCATGACCGTGGGTCCAAATTTCTGTCGGTGCACCATTTAGAGAACACAGACCATTTAGACGCATAGAGCCTTCTAGTAGAAGACGCTCTAGCCTGCATGATCGTGTTTAACACTCCCTCTGGCAAAGCAACGGGTAGTTGTTGATCACCCACGCATGTAGCGCCCAGCACTCTGGGTGGGGACACCAGATCGTGCCGCGAGCTTGGGAGAGGAGATCTGCTCTGACTGGAATGGGCCACGGGGCTGTCTGTGACAGCTGAGTGAGCTCCGGAAACCAAGTCTGACCCTCCCAACGCGGGGCTATGAGGAGCACCGAGTGGCGTGTTTCCCTGATTCTCTGAAGCACCTGTGGTAGCAGAGAAACCGGAGGGAATGCATAAAGCGGGCGGCTGGGCCAGGTCTGGGCTAGCGCGTCCTCGCTCTTTGAGAAAAATATTGGGCAGTGGGTGTTCTCTTCTGAGGCGAAGAGGTCCACCTCTGCTCTGCCGAATATTCGCCACAGCTTTTGGACTGTAAGAGTGTGCAGGGACCATTCCCCGGGGGGAATGGGGTTCCTGGACAGACTGTCTGGACCGTCGTTCAGATGGCCCGGCACGTGCATCGCTCTGAGCGAGAGCAGGTGACACTGAGACCAAACTAAGATGCGTTCTGTCAGCCGGAAGAGATTCCTGGATCTGACTCCGCCCTGACGGTTTAGATAGGAGACCACGGCTATATTGTCCGAACGGATCAGCACGTGGTGACCGTGAATGCGCGGAAGAAAGCGCGTGAGCGCGTTCTCGACCGCCAACATCTCCAAACAGTTTATGTGGAGGAGGCTCTCTTGAGCTGACCAGGGGCCGAAGGCCGGTGAGCCCTCGCAGACCGCACCCCAACCCGTGTTGGATGCGTCTGTCGAGATGACTTTTCGGCGAGAAAGGGTCCCCATGGAAACGCCCCGCTGAAACCATTCTGCCACAGTCCATGGCTGCAGAGCTGTGATACAGGTCTGCGTTACTTTTATCAACTGGCGGCCCGTGGTCCACGCACGGTGAGACACACGGCTCTTCAACCAGAGCTGAAGCGGGCGCATGCGCAGTAACCCCAGCTGGAGCACCGCGGAGGCTGAGGCCATGTAACCCAACGCCTTCTGAAAAGTTTTCAGAGGTGTGAGTCTGTTCATCTGAAAAGATGCGGTGAGACTCTGAACACGGCGCGCGCGCTGTGTTGACAGACGAGCCGTCATCGTGACCGAGTCTAGCTCTATACCCAAGAAGGAGATAGTCTGACTGGGTTGTAGTGCGCTCTTTGTCCAGTTGACAGAGAGGCCCAAAGCTTTCAGATGGTCGAGGAGAACTGTACGATGAGACAGTAGCTCTCTCTGTGATTGTGCCAAAATCAGCCAGTCATCCAAATAGTTCAGTATTCGCAGCCCCTGACTCCGCAGGGGGGCGAGCGCCGCATCCATGCACTTCGTGAATGTACGGGGTGCTAAGGATAGGCCGAACGGAAGGACGGTGTATTGATAAACCTGGCCTTCGAAGGCGAAACGTAAGAATGGCCTGTGAAGGGGATTTATCTGAATCTGAAAGTAAGCATCTTTCAGATCTAGTGAAATGAACCAGTCCCCCTGGCGCACATGCGCGAGGAGTTTTCTGATAGTGGGCATTTTGAACGGTCTCTTCATGAGAACTTTGTTCAGAAATCTGAGGTCTAAGATTGGTCTGAGGCCGCCGTCTTTCTTGGGAACCAGAAAATAATGGCCGTAAAACCCCGAATCGCTCATAGACAGAGGAACTCTCTCTATAGCCCTTTTGCACAATAGCTTTGCTATCTCTGAACGGAGCAGCGTCACTGCTTCTGGGTTCACAATAGTTTCTAGCCGCGCTCGAAAACGTGGAGGGCGGCGGTGAAACTGTAAGCGATAGCCTAGCCTTATTGTGTTTAGCACCCACTGGGAAATTCCCGGAATAGCTTCCCACGCTTTGAAGCGTAACGCTAGGGGGTGAATGGCTACATGGTCCCCGTCGCTGCACATAGCGGGCTGCGTGAGCGCGCTCATAGTGTTTATGACAGCGGGACTTACACTCAGAGAGGAGTTTATGGGCCGTGTAACAGAGTGAGCAGAGGTGGGACTTATGCACTCTGAAAATAGAGCGGGTTGGAACCGCTTTATGAGAGTGGACTCTGTGTGAGACACGGGAACTGAAGTGCTTTTGTGTACGATTGAACACAGTGTTGTGGGCACATTTTCTACACAGGAGGCTTTTATGCTCTTTATGAGATTTCTCTGGGTCGCCGTGAAAACGGCGTTTGCGCTCATGCAAGCGGGAAGGGAGACCGGCTTGGTAATGGCGGAGTACACTGCTGTAGTAGCCGCGTGAGCGGGGACTAACAGAGGGCGAAACTTTGACGGCGGTCCGGCCGCGGCGGGAGAGCTTTTTCTCAGCTGTGCTAGGCAGACTTCGAGTGATCAGGTTTCAGCGCGATCCTAGGCCGAGGCACCCGAGGAGGCGGCGGTCTGTGGCGGCTGTCAGAGCGAGAAGGAGGGCAGCCGCCCTGGCGTCGCTGAGAAGTCTGACTGTGCTGAGCTGGGCGCTGGGGTGGGGCTCGTGCAGGAGGCTGGTCACGTGAGCGGCCTGCAGAGGAGCTAGCGCGACGAGGCAGAAAGAGATTCATGGCCTGGGAGGCTTTCTGCACTTCGGAAAATCGGTCGACGATACCCGTGACAGCAGATCCGAAGAGGCCGGATGGAGAGAGCGGGGCGTTGAGAAAGGCGGCGCGCTCAGAATCTCCCATGTCGGCGAGTGTGAGCCACAAATGTCTCTCAGACACACAAATGGCGGCCATGCATTTCCCCAGGGCTTGAGCGGCAGATTTTGTAGTGCGAAGGGCAATGTCCGTGGCGCTCCTTAAATCCGCGACTGGAGGGGGATTTTTTCCGCTCTCGTCCCATTCACGAAGTATGTCACCCTGTAGTATCTGAAGGACGGACATGGAGTGAAGTGCAGAGGCTGCTTGGCCGGCGGCTGAGTAAGCGCGGGCGTGAAAGCTTGAAGTCGCTCTGCAGGCTTTAGAGGGAAGCACAGGTGATGAGCGCCATCTCGCGGAGGGCGGGCATAGATGTGCGGCGATCAGGCGGTCCTCTACAGGGGGAATGGAGAGATAGCCCTTCTCTGCGGCTCCGTCCACAACGCGAAGCGGGGTGGAAGAGTCAGAGCGAGTTCTAGCAGAGAGCGGGGCGTTCCAG
The DNA here is from genome assembly GCF_029890125.1 of Rhinichthys klamathensis goyatoka. Classification (NCBI taxonomy): domain Eukaryota; kingdom Metazoa; phylum Chordata; class Actinopteri; order Cypriniformes; family Leuciscidae; genus Rhinichthys; species Rhinichthys klamathensis. Next base: position 2,862,878 of record NW_026606572.1, on the reverse strand, counting down.
GACTTCGTGAGTTCCGCGTGCAGTTCAGGCAGGAAGGGCGTGGCCCGTTTAGTGGCGGGAGTCGAGCGCTGGCGGAAGTAGCTGCCGTCCATACGGTTGATGGTCTGCTCGGGGGAAGGAGACCAATCGAGCCCGAGGCGTTCGACGGCCTGTGAGAGGAGGCGCACTAATTCCTCCTCGATTCCAGCGCGGGTCCCGGTGGATTCTCGGGCCGAGGAGGCATGAGAACCGGACCATTCCTCACTGTCTGAGGCGAGAAGCGAACAGGTTTCCTTGATGTCCGCGGCGTCATCGGAGGCGACAGAGCGGCCACTCGGCGGCAACTGTATGTCCGGAAGCGGCGGAGAAGGAGAGCGGGAGACAGGCTCCGGCGGGATGAACGCTTCTGGCTGGAGTTCCGGCGGCCTCTGAGAGCGGCGTTTCTTCTTCCGCGGCGAAGTCAGAGGCGGCGCGGAAGCAACTTTAGTGGCCTGAAGTCGAGCCCGCAGGGTCGACAACGGCATGTCTTCGCAGAGATCGCAGCCGCCATCGGCGAGGGCGAGCTCCAATCCGAGGCAGAGAGCGCAGATGACGTGGCGGTCTCCATCCTCGAGGGGAGCGCGGCAAGAACCGCAGGAAGATTTACGAGACATCTTGAAAAAGACGCTCGGCTCTTTTAGATACAAAATGTACAGGAAGCTTTTTGTAAAAAGGATACAAATCCGTCGGATGGCGCTAGCTCGCAGGACGGCTGAAGGTGGCGAAGACGGCCGGCTTCCTCAGTCTCCCAGATGCTCGCTAGAGTTGCCTTTTCGACGGCGGCGGCTTCTCTCAGGATCAGCAGATGCGTGTAGCCTCGCTGAAGAGATGAAAATCAGAGTTTACAGCCAATATTTGTTAAATATTAAATATATTTATTTAGGACGCCAATATTTATACTCTCTGACCACGCCCGTTTCGGCGGGCTCTGACGCAATGAGAGCATGTCAGACTCTCATTGGCCGAGAGTTCATTCGCGTCTCCTCATAGGCTTAAGCAGTTCTCTGTGAGCGAACCAATGAGCTGCTAGCTAGCCCGCTCATGGTCTGCTGCAGCTGAACTGCGTTGACAATGGATACAAAATTATAGGATAATTTTTTGGCTTCAATTTCTCAGAAAAGATGAATCTTTCCCGTAGCGTAAGCTAGCTTACGCAATACGAGAGAACCTCTCGTAAGAGAACTCTCAAGCGCTCAGTCAGTGTTCAGCGAGTGAAAATGTGAAACTTATACTTAGCCTCTAACACACACACTGGCGAGTAAAATCTAAGAATTTATTAGCCAATGGCTAAATTTAATTTATTAGCCAATGGCTAAATGTTTTTTTCCACAAAAACATGAAGCAGCACAACTGTTTTCAACATTGATCATACTGTAATAATAAATGTTTCTTGAGCAGCAAATCAGCACATTAGAATGATTTCTGAAGGATCATGTGACACTGAAGACTGGAGTAATGATACTGAAAATTCAGCTTTGCCACCACGGGAATAAATAACATTTTAAAATATATTAAAATGGAAAACAGTTCTTTTAAATTATAATATTTCAAAATTTTACTGTTTTTTTTTCTGTTTTTTTTCTGTAATCTTACTGACCCCAAAGTTATGAATAGTAACTAATTATACTATAAATATATATTTGCATAGTTAAGTTTTACTATTATATATATGTTTTGCAATTTACCATTACGTATATAGTCAAATGAAGCAACTTGAATACAGCACCAGAAATGACACCAAATATTTATCAGTTATAATGTCAAATTAATTGGCAACATTAGTTAACTACCTTAGTTACCATGAAGTAAGAATGAACAATGCTTCTTCAGCATTTATTAATCTTAGTTAATATTAATTTCAACATTTACTAATACGTTATTAAAATCAAAGGTTGTATTTGTTTGGTTAAAACATTGGTTAATGCACTGTGAACTAACATGAACAAACAATGAACAGCCGTATTTTTATTAACTAACATTAACAAAGATGAATAAATACTGTAACAAATGTATTGCTCATTGTTAGTTCATGTTAGTTAATACTAACTAATGTTATTAACTAATGTTAACAAATAAACCTTATTGTAAAGTGTTACCAATTAATTAAATGCGTTAAATAAATGAGGCCATTTAAAATGTCAAATCAAACCAACCGATTAATTGCATGAAGTCAATATTCTATGGACTTTGTAAGCATGAATATGTAAGACGTACAATGCTTACGTTTTTGATGCTGTCAATATGTCTTAGCAGACAAATACATGTCACTAGTGAAATCATGCTGGTGGTTGCATTATTTCTGTCAGGATCACTATCGTCAAATACGATTGAAATTAGCATGCAGTTTGGATTGGCGATATGGTTCTGTTCTGGGCAAGAACTCCTTGCGCATCCATGCAGCCTAGCATGGATAAGAGCAGGGAGAGCAGCAATAACCCCCTTAGGGTAAACAGAACCAACATGAATATATGCAGATATCATTAATTTGAGATTTTAAAGTACAACATGATTCGAGAATTCAAGGGGAATCAGAATGCCAAATCCTGACTGGACGAGAGGAGGAGCTGGGGATGAAGGAGGGTAATTAGTTCCTGAGAAACACGATAGCTGTTGATAATACTGAAGGAGCTTATGTATACAGTGATAGGCGTCATATTCCTATAGGTAGACGTGGATCAGCTGAGAGTCAGCTGATGCGAGCTTGACTAACGTGACCTGTCAGAACTGACGCTACGCTTAATATCACTGCTTGTTTGTATAAAGTTAACCTCTACTCACCTTTGTACCACTGTTTACGGTCACTGTCATTCATATCACCTCAAATCACTACCTCTCATTGAAAATGAATGACTGAATTCCAGTGTAGACAGGTTGTTAAGGAACGCTCACACTGACAGCGCTTAACTCTTTGGAGGTCACAGAGTCCCTGTACAGTTGATTACTAGCTGTCCTTGCACAATGAACCCTTACTGGAAACCAACAGTACAACGAATGCTCCTGTCATAGTCCATGAAACTGTCTGCACATGGCAGAAATCCATATCAGATAGGTAGTATTTTGCATTAGTGGATGTGAATGACAGGAGTATTTTTGGTTTTGCTTTGGTAAATTTTGCTGACAGAATTTTCTGTCACATTCTTTGTAAGTTATTTTAAGGTGAATTTTTGCTGCTGGTATTCAACGCTTTGTCTATTCACTTTTGGTATGAAAAAGCTTGTTCCCAATTGGGGATCTTATTTAGCAAATTTTGAGCAACTCGCTGCAGTCTTTGGTGTCCACTAAATCATATCGGGGGTATTTAAAGGGATAGTTCACTTTGAAATAAATTTTTGGTATGTTTTAGCTTACCTCAAGGGCATCCAAGATGTAGGTGTCTTTGTTTCCGCAGTAGTTTCAATTTTGATATTTTTAGGTCAAACCGTTCTTGTCTGTCAGTCATATAATGCAGGTCTATGGTCACCACCTCAAAGAGCATGCACATAGAAGTCCAAATTAAACATGATTTAATGACTCGTAAATGTAAGTACACATTGATGGCCTAAGACGAGCGGTTTGTGTGAGAAAACGAACAGTATTTATATAGTTTTTACCTCTTGTAACCACAGCCACGTCCAAGTGATCTGAGGGCGCGGGCGCTTCGGTCTGCGCAAGTGCCGGAAAGCGCCGGAAGTGATCTAAATATGGTTGTGAAAAAAATTCAACGTTGTCTGTTGATTTATCGAAATCGTCTTCCATTGCGATTTCCTGTATATCTAAATATGTTTAGATCTTCACAGTGAAAGGTAACACTTCCGAAATCTCTGTGTAAACAATGAGTGACGTACACGCACGAGAGATCACTTCCGGCGCTTGCGCAGACCGAAGCGCCCGCGCCCTCAGATCACTTGGACGTGGCTGTGGTTACAAGAGGTAAAAACGATATAAATACTGTTCGTTTTCTCACACAAACCGCTCGTTTCGTGTCGTAGGCCATGAATGTGTACTTACATTTACGAGTCATTAAATCATGTTTAATTTGGACTTCTCTGTGCATGCTCTTTGAGGTGGTGACCATAGACCTGCATTATATGATTGACAGACAAGAACGGTTTGACCTAAAAATATCAAAATTGAAACTACTGCGGAAACAAAGACACCTACATCTTGGATGCCCTTGAGGTAAGCTAAAACATACCAAAAATTAATTTCAAAGTGAACTATCCCTTTAAGAAGGCACATATATTTATTATACCACACATACTAATCTTCGTCCCACATTATGGATTAAAATGTCTCAGTTAATCAGTTCCTATTATTATGAGGTGGATGTGGTATAGTGTCTTCCTCAGTGCTTCTTGGTATTGTGCATAGCTTTAGTAATCATTTAATTGGGCTTAGATTCCCACATATCGAAACTTTAATTCTAGGAGCACATGAAAGTGTTACTCTAATGAAAAGAGTCGTCTTCTGGGTTTTTTGTGCACTCGGCCTGTGCCGTTAATGAGTACTGAGAAGCTTAGCTGGCAAGTCTGACAAAGTCTTTTTTTAAGGGCCAAAAAAGTTCTCCGATGTGTCCTTTTGAGTAGTCAGCAAACATCGTCACCTTTGTAAGTGGCTGCATTATTAAGTTGATCCCTGTCATGAGCCGAGATAAGAATAAAATGTTAACAATAGGGAGAGGAGATAAATTGAGAGAGACTGGTATAGGGATGGAGGAGAGAGGGGAAATAATTGTGCTAAAAATGGGCAGCCTGTGCGCTCCAATCAGAATGTCACTACTGTCAACCTTTCTGTCTCTGGGGCACTGCGGGAACCGGCAATGAGTGTGAGAAAGAAAAGGAAGCTAGGAGAGACAGAGTAGGGGGGAGAAACTGATGTCTTCCCTGGGAGGCATGTGAAATTCTTAAGAGTAAAAAAAAAAAGAGTCATTTCAAAACGTACCTTTCACATTTGAATCTGAAGGACAAAATGCTCAGAATGACTATTGAATTCTGTAAACAGTGTCCTTTATGGTACAGTACATAATATGCTACAAATAATTTTGAGCTCTCTTGATTCTGATTGGTTAAATAGTTTTGTATAATGAACACTAAATTGTATAATTGACCGATGGCACAGACATCCGGTTGCATTGATAAAAAAAAAATACAGTAAAGCAGTAATACTGTGAAATATTACTGAACTTTTTTTTTTTTTTTTTTATGTAATGTATTCCTGTGATGGCAAAGCTGAATTTTCAGCATCATTACTCCAGTCTTCAGTGTCACATGATGCTTCAGACATCATTATAATATGCTTCTAAATAAACATTTCTTATTATTATCAACATTTGTTCTGCTTCATATTTTTGTGGAAAATTTTTCAGGATTCTTTGATGAATTGATAGTTCAAATGAACAGCATTTGTTTGAAATAGAAGTCTTTTGTAACATTATACATGTCTGTACTGTCACTTTTAACCAATTTAATGCATCCTTGCTAAATAATAGTATGAATGTCTTCACAAAAAAAGAAAATATTACTGACCCCAAACCTTTGAACGATATTTAATTAATTATTTTAATCTGTTTATGACTGACTGACTCTACATTATCCTACATACATATTCCATATATATATATATATATATATATATACTGTAAGAGCTAAACAGTTAAACAAATAAATAAACAAATAAAATGCCTTTGTAATTATAATCTAAGTCTGTCGTTTTCACACAAAAGCAAACTATGATGTATTGTAAAACACCATCCCACGTCTAGATACTATCTCCACCCACGTTACTCTGAAGTGAAGAGAGCAAATGCTTTGGTCAGAGAGCAACATTTGAAATTCAAATAGGAATCAATAAAATGTGTTAAAGGCGTATGTGTACATGTATGCCTGTTCAAAGACATCAGAGGGTCACTTCTGAGATAACAGCATCACATTGCCCTAGGGAAGGTGACGTCCATGCAGACTAGAGTCAGATGTTATTTTGGCACTTAAACATACACAGGGTCTTTGTTCTATATTCAAAACGCAGTTGTTCCCTCCCTTCGGTTTAGAGCCTTTCTGACAGATCTGCAAGGGTTGGAATTTGTGTCCTACAAATCTGAATCAATACGGTATTAATTATCAATGTGGCGGGAACAAACACCTACTAAACATTGGAAAAACAAATAAACTCTGGTGTAGCTGTAGCTAAAAGAGCATATTTCATCTGTGTGCACAATAAAGTATCAGTGAAGAAAATCTTTGAAAAAGACTCAATAAAATTGTAGCCTATATCCTGGAGATATCACTAATGTACTATATATTTAGTCCTCTTATTTTAGTTTTTTTGTTTGGGTTAAATATTTTTTAATGTAGTTATTCTTTTTAAAGTTGAGATGGTAGAATAAATGAAAAGTATATATGCATTATTTGCATTGTTTTGTTTCTTTTTTATCCTTACAAAAAGTATGATGGTGGTACAATAGTGCAGTCATCAGACAGGAAAATATGGTACTTTAAAGAATGCCATGACACATTTACCATCCTATTGCCATGGAACCACACCCAAAATAACATGGAAACACCCTGTTTATTCTTTTCTAAATGTATTTAGTATGGCTCTTTTTTACATTGTTTTACACTGTTTAAAGTGGGGACTAAATTAAATATATTGTGTTTTAATATAATGTAATATAATATAATATAATGTAATGTAATGGTCATGTTTTGAGTTCTGTTCATGTTTAAGTTTCTCAGTTAGTCTTCTAATCTTTTAATTACTTCAGTTATCCTTTGTTCTCTCCCTGTTTGTTTCTATGGTTTCTGATTGTGTTAGTTGAGTTCAGGTGTGTCTTGTTAATTAGTCTCATTAGTTCCTCTTGTTTTCCTGTGTATTTAAGTCTGAGTTTAGTGCTGTCTAGGTGTCTGTCGTCGTAGCTGTTAACCTGGTTGTTAGAGATTTCCAGAGTATTTTGAGTATTTCTGTAAGTTTGAGTTTATGATTAATAAAGACTGCTGCATATAGATCCTGTTTCCTTTTTGCTGCAAGCAGACATGTGACGATTCAATTCAAATTCAAATCAAATTTATTTGTATAGCGCTTTTCACAATACATATTGTTTCAAAGCAGCTTTAGAAAGTGCATTTCAGAAATGTACATAGAAAAATACAGTTAGTTAATCATGTATTAATTTAGGGCATAACATATCGCCGGCGTTGAGTCGTCTCTTCACAGGCATTTAGTCATCTCATCGCAGGTGTTGGGGCATCTGAAGTCTCCGTGAGAGGCTGGATACAAACTGGAGCTGATGAACGCTATTTACCAGCAGAAAAGCAGATGGGAAATAATTAGCGTAGCTGCTGTTCATAATATTAATGCATTCGATCTGATTCAACAGTGGTATAAAAGGTAAGCATTATGTGAATGCTTGGCTAAAGAGATGCGTCTTTAATCTAGTTTTAAACTGGGACGGCAAGTCTGAGCCTCGAACAATATCAGAAAGGCTATTCCAGAATTTAGGAGCTAAATGTGAGAACGCCCTCCCTCCTTTAAGGACTTAGATATCCTAGGAATGACCAGAAGCCTCGAATTTAGTGATCTTAAAGAACGCGATGGATTGTAGGGCGATAGAAGGTCCATTAAATACACAGGAGCTGAACCATTTAGGGCTTTATAGGTCAGTAGTAATACTTTGTAATTGGTACAGAACTTAATAGGTAATCAGTGTAGAGATGATAAAATTGGTGTTATATGATCATATTTTCTTGACCTAGTAAGAACTCTAGCAGCAGCATTTTGCACTAACTGTAGCTTGTTTATTGAGGATGCAGGACAACCAGCTAATAAAGCATTACAGTAATCTAGTCTCGAGGTCATGAATGCATGAACTAACTTTTCTGCATAAGAAACAGATAGCATGTTACGTAGCTTAGCAATGTTTCTAAGGTGGAAAAAGGCTGTTCTTGTAACAGAAATATGATTTTCGAAAGACAAGTTGCGGTCTAGTATACTGCCGTGCAAAGGCAAAAGACCGTAACTTCGTGTTTGGTCGAAAATTAGTTTTTTATATTTTTGGCACATTCAAGACCCCCTTTATCGTGTGGATAAGTATCTTGAGTCAATTCCGTCGTTTTTTCGAGAAAATAATGGGTTGTCTTAACAGTAACTTCCAAAAGCCCGTGAGAAACCAAGGCAGAACACCGTAACACCAGTTACCGCTCTTTGGCTTTGTTTTGGAACGCTCATTTTGAGTTACGGCACTCTGCCTTTGTTTAGCCGCGCGTCAATATGAAGTTACGGTGCTGGCGTTCTATCAAATAATGCTACCTTTCAGATTGTACGGTGCTCTGCCTTTGTTTTGCTCTCCATTAAAATTGAAATTACGATGTAGCCGGTGTACTTTGTACAGCTGCCATCAGTCCCTGTAACTTCTGATGTCCTCAGAGCTTTGTCCAGCACAAATGCGGTCAGAACATATGGTCTGACCATCGACAAACGTGCGATAGGCTATCCATCGCGAATGATATATGCAGAGTTGACAGAAAAAATGTTACACACGCCGTAGCAGGTGAATACAACAAAGAACTAAAGCCCCGCCTCACCCAGATCGGGTACCGGACCTGGTTGAAACAATCATACATCTAGCTGGCAGAGTGCCAAAACTTCGCCGGCGCCTTCAGCTCCGCCCTGAACACGGTCGGGCCGACGCGGGACTAATATGTCACAGGGAGTGATAATAATGAAGCAACAACGGTATATTGGTGCATACAACATAATGAAGCAAGAATTGCTGGTGCATACAACATCAGACAAGCTGTTACAAGCGGGTTGTACCTACAATCACACTGTCCGGAATAAATCCGCGGGACGAGCGAAGTGCACTGCACAATAATAGGGCAGACAGCTGAAACCACCGCTACTGAAAAGACGCAGAACACAGAAGGTTGTGCTATAAATCCATTAGTCGTCTAGGTAGTCCAGAGCGCGCTCCCCACGAGTCTCAAGATGGAAAGCACTGCGTTCGTACTTCGTACTTTTCGTGAACGTACGAGGAGCATGACACCTTCGAACACGAATATACTATAAACGAGTCCCCGGGTCGAATGTGCGCGAGGACCTGTTTTATCGTGATCATTTTGAACGCGCGTTCATCAAGTCTTATGCCACTCGGTACCAATTGAAGATCTTACCACTATGGAGGTATTTTGCCATGTCTCATGTATTAATAATGCCAGCAGAATGCAACCAAAGCACAGGGTAGCAATAAGTAGATGTCTATAAGTGTAAATCATACAAAATAAATGCCATGATCACTAGATTTTATACAGGTGTTACTATAATGATTTTGTTAATGGTGATCAGCAACCAAATATTGATAATGTGGAAGTTACTGCCTTTTGCCTTGGCATGACTTCTCACTTTTTGCTGACAATGCAAAGGCAGAGTGTACAGTAACTTTAAAATAGGGGTCAAAAGTCAAGTTTGAGCTCAAGATTTTTTTATGTAGATAATTTTCATTACTAAAACATCTAATTGCCAGATTTACAGTGTCCTACCTATAATTAATTTGGAGGGACAACTGAAAATCTTTAAAGTCATTTTTCTCAGTTCCACACTCTGAGTTAAGGTCTTTCTCATTATTTTTTTATTTTGTAATATTTTGTAACTATTGATGTAATATTAACCCTTACTAGACAGAACTTACTAAATGTTATTTTAAGGCTATCATTGTTATCATAGAAATGTTTGTATAAAGTGATAAAAGCCAAAATGGTCAATAAATTAGAAGTTAAGGTCTTTTGCCTTTGTATGGCCCATTACTGTTTTGCAGATAATGCAAAGGCAGAATACAGTAACTTCCGAATAAGGGTCAAAAGTCAAGTTTGAGCTAAAAATTTTTTAATGTAGATAAATATATTCATTATGACAACTACTTGGCAAATTTTCATTGTCCTACCTATCATACAATTGGCTGGACAACAAAAAAACTTTAAAGTCATTTTTCTCAGTTTCACACTCTGGTGAGTTAAGGTCTTTTGCCTTTGTAGGGCAGTATAACACCCAGGTCTTTTACTGTAGTGGATAAAGTAACAGGACATCCTTCTAAATTAAAGTTGTATTGTAAGAGGTTTTGTGGGTAGTTTTTTGGACCAATAAGTAATACCTCCGTTTTATCTGAATTTAATAGCAGGAAATTACACGTCATCCAGCATTTTATATCTTTAAGACACTCTGTCAATTTAGATGAGTTAGTGTTTTCATCTGGTCGTGATGAAATATATAATTGAGTGTCATCAGCATAACAGTGGAAATTAATTCCATGTTTTCTTATAATATTACCAAGTGGCGGCATATATATTGAGAATAGCAGAGGGCCTAACACCGATCCTTGCGGCACTCCATAGTCTACTGATGTTATCTTCGTTTTTCCCCATTTAAACAGACAAAATGGTAACGGTCTGATAAGTACGATCTAAACCAGCTTGATACCTGTCCCTGAACACCAGTGTAGTTTTGTAGTCGATCCAAGAGTATTTTATGATCTATAGTGTCGAACGCAGCGCTAAGATCGAGTAGAACTAGTATTTAGATACAGCCTTGGCCAGAAGCTAAAAGTAAATCATTTGTAATTTTAACTAGCGCAGTTTCTGTGCTATGATGCGGTCTGAATCCTGACTGAAATTTTTCATAGATATCATTTTCTTGCAAGAAAGAGCACAATTGAGCAGACACAACTTTTTCTAGTATTTTAGACATAAATGGAAGATTTGAAATGGGTCTGTAATTTGCTAGGTTATTTGGATCTAATTGCGGTTTCTTAATGAGAGGTTTTATTACTGCCAGCTTGAATATTCTTGGAACATGACCTAAAAATAAAGACGAGTTAATAATATTGAGAAGAGGCTCTTCCACTACAGGTAACACTTCTTTCAGTAGCTAAGTGGGTATTGGATCTAATAAACATGTTGTTTGTTTAGATGTAATGATAAGTTTATTTAGCTCTTCCAATTTAGCTATTCAATGACAGTAATATAATATAATATAATATAATATATAATATAATAAACATACAAAGACACTTGTATAATTGAGATCAGAAGAGTATGCTATTTAACACACAATGCTTTATCTTCATTAGTCTGTATGGAATCTTTGTAATAGATCTAAATTTTTCCTGTATAACATAAAGCACAGTTCTGTGACACATTTTCAGTATTTTCTAGATTGCTAGTTAAGAATAAAAATACCGACAGCTTCCGAGGATCTCTATACTATACCATTGTTCAAAAGTTTTTGGGTCAGTAAGATTTTGCTTTTAAAGAAATGAATACATTTATTCAGCAAAGAAAGTGAAAGTACGTTTATAATGATTAAATAAATGCTGGTTTTTTTATTCCTATTCATCAAAGAATCCTGAAAAATCATGGTTTCCACAAAAAAATGTTAAACAGCACAACTGCTTTCAACATTGATAATAATAATAAATGTTTCTTGAGCAGCAAATCAGCATATTAGAATTATTTCTGAAGGATCATGTGACTCTGAAGACTGGAGGAATGATGTTGAAAATTAAAGGTTGTATCAGTGATTTCAGGCCCAAAAATAAATGATCACATTCATCTAATTTTTCCTAACGATCCGCTAGCTGCCCGCCCCATAAGCAGGGTGTCAAAAAAAACGCGTCTCTGTAGGCAGCCTAGGCTCTGAGATCTGCACACAAAAACAAATGGGTACAGCCACCACTTAAAACCAAAATAAACAGTGTTCCAACCAATCACCGACAGGGGCGGGTGTTGTGAGGTTTTGCGCTTGTGCCGTTGGGTTGGCACGGCTGGACGCGAAGTCGGAGCAAAACCCGCCCTGCCCCGCCCCTGCCAATCACAGTAATACACTACATTTTATATATTTAAATATTTTCAAATAGAAAACAGTTACCTTAAATTGTAATATTGTTTCACAATGTCAATGTGTTTACTTTATTTTTCATACATGCAGCCTTGGTGCTAATTCGACTTCCTTTCAGACATTTTGGCAAGGCTACAGTTAAGCTAATTAACTATATAATTATACTATTAGTTTATTACTGTCACTGTTCTATAAAAGCAATAAACAATGAAAGGGCATATGTTGCAATGTGTTTATTTACCATGGTAAAATCCACCTTTTTTCTATATTAAATTGCCTGATGTCTTGATCGGTTGGAACAATTATTGTGTTTTTAGTTGTTCTTTAATAATATTGTGTAAACAATGTGAACTAATAAAAAGCTCTGCCATACAGTTTGAAAAGTTCCCCTCAAATGTCATTGTTATAGCTGTGTGTTATCTGTGCTCCCTTGAAAAGCCTCTGCTGAGTGTACAGAGCCATGCAGCAGAGGACTGTGTCAAAAACATGTCATCATGTAAGGCAGAGTGGCAAATTTAAGTCAGTGAGGGAAAAGTCCTCGGCACAATCTTTGCTGTCTGTGAGGAATACTTCACCTTGTGGGTGGAATGGATGCAGTGTGCTGAAAAGGTAACAGACGGCTTCACATTTGCCAAGCATATCATTTATCGTCCCTCAGTGGCGGTGATGCAGAGGAGGGCAATTTTCATGTGAGAGGATCTCAAATCAGCGCTGTAGAAAGAAAGAGTTATGGGGGGAAAGTGAATGGCTTTTACCATGTGGAGTCCGGATGCTAATACATTTCCATGAAATCGCTACCACGTTAATGCCTGAAGAACTGTCATGTCATACAATATTTATCACATTTGTATCACAAGTGGCATAAATGACTGTTGTATTAAAGCTGTGTTTGATTGTGTGCCCTCTCAGGAGTGAGCTGTGTGGATGAGTATGATGAGATGGCAGCCGTGTCAGAGTGTCTCCGGTGGGCCGGGCCCATGCCGTCACGCTTCAGGAGCTGCTGGGTGCCCTGCAGGGATGACTGCACCTTCAGTTCTTGGTCTAAAGTCTCTGAATGCTCTGGATGTGGGAGCCGACGTACCAGCAAACGCACCTTAACAGGTGAGATGCATTCAGACAACTTTTCAGGGTGATTCACAAAGTTGTGAATATCCAGTATATATTATGCCATCTAATGCGCTAATTACACTAATGAGAAAATGCTATGAGGCTGGTATGAGGGTTTCAGGTTTGTGCAATAACCATTCTACCCTTTAGAAAGATACTTAACTCCTGGTTGATCCAAGAGGCTGTAACTTTGACTTTATGGGGATAGTTCACTTTGAAATTAATTTTTGGTATGTTTTAGCTTACCTCAAGGGCATCCAAGATGTAGGTGTCTTTGTTTCCGCAGTCGTTTCAATTTTGATATTTTTAGGTCAAACCGTTCTTGTCTGTCAGTCATATAATGCAGGTCACCACCTCAAAGAGCATGCACAGAGAAGTCCAAATTAAACATGATTTAATGACTCGTAAATGTAAGTACACATTCATGGCCTACGACACGAAATGAGCGGTTTGTGTGAGAAAACGAACAGTATTTATATCGTTTTTACCTCTTGTAACCACAGCCACGTTCAAGTGATCTGAGGGCGCGGGCGCTTCGGTCTGTGCGTTACAAGAGGTAAAAACGATATAAATACTCGTTTCTATAATAGTGGTGAGCGATACTTCAATGATGTATGTGTTGATGTGCTCTGTCATGTTCCATCAGGCAGTTGTTACTTACCTCAAGAGATATAAGAACAAGGTTAATTGTGTTCATTTCTTACAGTTAGCAGGATGTTTGTTTGGTGTTTGGAATGGAAAAGTCACAACACGGAACAAATACCGCAACAGTGAATAAATCCTATACCGTAGCGAGTCGATAAGCTTGTTTATATCTTGACAAGTGTGGGTACAAATTAGTGGCATTTTCCTTACAGCGCTAGTGCCAAGATGTACAATGGCTTCTAGAGTGTCATTATTGTAGTATCACTTGAGGAATATCACTTTAACAAAGGAAGTAAGCTGACAGACAAGTCAGCTTTAGTATATTCCTTAGCTGAGCATAATCAGCTAGAGCTGGGAAAATGGCCTTGGAAAAAGAAGCCATTTAAAGTGAACTTGAAGTGTTCAGGGCTCCAGCGGTAACATTGAGGAGAATTCATATTTCATTAACTGTCCTCTTCTTCTTTTCTTTTGCTTTACTGCACATACATAAATGTTTTGACAGACCTGTCTATCATCAGAGATCAGAGACCTGCTGTGAACTGCTCTACGGGCAGATTTAGAGCTGTCTGTTTGGGAATTATTGCAGCGCTTTTTGCTCTAGTTAGTTTGTTCCCATAAAAATCATGATTGGCTCTCATTAAGATCCTGCACATCTCACAGTGTGACATGTTCACTGTATCAGATAAACCTTCAAAGGCTTTCTTCACTCATACTTTTAGGAAATCCCACATCAAAGGCGATCCCATGCTAAAATGTCAGATTTCAACCTAGAAATCCAAGAGCATCACACAAAAAAAATGACAGAAATGAAGGCTGAAAACTGCAAGCTAAGGATGATTGTGCTTCTTGCTTAATTGAATGCACTATATATCCAGCAGGTGTTGGTTTCTGGGGGTGTCATCAATAATGAATCGTTGCTGTGGAAAGTGTGTGTGTGTTTTATATGCATATGCGCACACACACACACACGCAGTGAAAGCAGAAAGCAGATTGTCATTGAGGCTGCAGTGTACTGACAGAGATTTCACACTGTTAGAGCTGTTTTCTATCACTGACCGCCTCTGAACACCCAAAACAGATGGAGGCTGGCAAACACTCGTCAGGAAGCTTCTGGACACCAGTGAGAGTGTGAGTTTCTTTCTACCTCAATGACTGTGTCCATTTCTCTTTCTCCCTCCGCGTATACTGTATATAGAGGCCTGCTGTGAGACATGGATGGAGTCTTTATGAGAGAGTCAAATAATCATTCACTCGACAGATTTGTTTAAACCACACTCATTTATTTAGAAACAAAACAAGTGCCTGTTCAACCAATTAATTTATAAACACTGATTTATTCAGGTATTCATTAATTTTGTGTTGCTCGGAGACAATTCTGCATTAGTTGCACTTGGAAGTATTTTTGTTGTCAATGTTGTTTCTAAAATGTAAATGTAATTATGCTCATTATTAAAGGGTGTATCCACAGCTGACAATGCATAAATTAAGCATTTCTCTACAATTTCCAAACTCGTTATACACTCCTGGAGAAAACATCTATTAATCTGTTAATATGAATGATATTAAGGTTTGAACATGCTATACAGACACAGATTTTACTGCTGTGACATATAACATGTCTTTATCTCAAAGTTAAATAAAACCTCTTCTCATAAAGAAACAAGAACATGGTCTTTACAATTAATTATACAGTATATGCATTCTTTATAACAACTTGCATACAAAATTCTTCATTCTTTCAAGCATACATATTTATTTCTATAAATGAAATAAAGATTAATCCTTATTAAAGTTATTCTGTCTAGAACATTGAGTGATTTTGAGCATGAAACCACTTGCTTCCTTTTGATCCTATTCCCACATGCTTATTTAAATATTGCTTCAATGTTTTGTGCCCTGCTGTTTTATAAATGACTCTTTGCAGACTGGGGTTGTTCCAGCAGCATTAAGGATTGCTACTGTAACTCCTGTACCAAAAAAAAAAAAGAGAATGATTTTAATAATTATCGTCATATCTCAAATCTTCAGTTTCTGGCAAAAATACTTGAGCATATTGTTGCCTCTCATTTGTGTAACCATCTCATGACTAATTACCTTTTTGAACCCCTTCAGTCGGGTTTTCGTAAATGTCACAGTACTGAGATGGCTTTGGTTAGTCACCAATGATTTGTTGATTGCTTCTGACTGTGTGTTTGGAGTGTTTGGAAAGAGTGTTTGGTGTGTCGGGGACAGTTTTTAAGTGGTTTAGATCCTATTTTACTGACCATTCCCAGGTCATTTCTATTTCATAGGTCTGAGATTAGCTCTGTTTTCACTGGTGTTCCTCAGGGGTCAGTCTTGGGCCCTTTACTTTTTAATATGTATCTTTCACCACTTGGCTATCTCTTGTCGGCCTCCATTATAATTTTTATGCTGAATTTACGCAGATTTATATACATTCAAAACCAGATAAGCGCCCTGACGCTGATTTTCTCTCTGACTGTATTACTGAAATAAAAACATGGATGAGTAATAATTTCCTGTGTCTGAACAGTGGTATAACCAAAGTTATGCTCATTGGTTTCCGTCATCGTCTTTAACTTTTATTGGCTCTCTTTTGGAAACCAAAAGTAAAATGAGTTCTTTTCGATGCTAATCTTTCATTTGATTCTTTTGTTCAGAGTATTATCAAAAAAAAAAAAAAAAAAAAAATTCCATCTCAGAAACATTGCAAAATTGTGTCCTATGTAAAATTTTCCTGTAGCAGAAAACCTGAAAGATTCCTTTATCTCTCGGAGAGATTACTGTAACACCGTTTTAGCCAGAGTTTCTAAATCCACACTAAACAAGCTCTAATATGTACAAAATTGTTTGACAGCAGTGGATTTATTAGGCTGCTTTTCACTTTAAGGCCAAATGCACGGATCAATGCACTGATACACATCCTATAGTCTCCCAACTGTTTACGTTCAATTAAGACATAACCGACTGTGTTTACGTGAATACTCACCAAAACAGATATTTTGACAATTTTGTATGTATTTGTCTGTTTAATAGGTGGCTTTCTGTGTGCGCACAGAAAACCAGACTGAATTGAGCTCTCTTTCGCGTCATCACGCTTTTTCACGTTTATGCATGTCAGATTTTTGTCATAGTTTTTGTCATTCACATCGTCTCATTTTCGCCAGTGAAAAAATGTCATAGACGAAAATCATGACAAGTATTCGTCAACGAATTTAACACTGCTCAAAAGTCCACCGGATGACTCAAAAAATCCATTAACTTATTATTTATTGAACTGTTGTATAAAAGCGTATCGTAAACTCTGCATGTGTGATATTTATGAATTATTTTGCAAATCTGAAATACTTGAATCTGTATTCTTAGATATATCTGCAACAAGTACTCCTGGTTTTCTTGGTTGACCTTCTGTGCAGCTAATTTGAAATACAAGAGTAAAGCTGTCTCATCATAAATTCTCTAAGACAGTGTCATTTGTCTTTTGACTCAACCAGAGATTGACTGAATCCACTAAGTATTGCATCATGATTGATGATGATCTTTCATCAGCATTATCTTTAAAGCTTTAGCTGTCAGCAAAACCACACTGATCATATTGATGCAACAAAGCAGAATCCTTCAAACAACAAAACACCAAAAGCCTCTGAATCCAGTACATCAAAGCATCATTTTTCACAGGTCTTTAGCCTGACTATGCATTATTGTCCAGTGCGGCCCACAGGTTTGACAGGCTGAGTTTATCTTTCTTGACAGGTTTGAGACCACTGTTGAATGCAGGTCTGTAGTTTCAGTGACAGCATGTCTGAAAGGAGCATCTCTCCTCATGGACAGATCCTTTTATTTATATAACCTAATAATATTCATCATGTCTAATGGACATGACTAATTTGAAATGTTCCAGGAAGTGAAGTGTGCAAAGAGGAACTAATAGCCACTTAAACAGAAGCCTTTATGGTGTGAAATCTATCCATTTCTCTCCTCATTAGATAAATTAGATGTATATGGTCCACTGGACATGGCAGTACTTCGGGTCTATGTTTGTACAAATAAAAATAAAGAATGTAGGAGAGAGAAAGGGAGCTTCTTTTGGTTGATGCAGTTCTCATATTGGCTGTGGCATCCCAATACATAAGGGAACCCAACCCCCTACCACAACAACAACAACAACAAACATAAATTAATTAATTAAAGCTGCAAGCAGCATTTAGCGGTGTTCAAGCAATTAAAGCAGTTAAGGCCGTTAAGCTCAAAAGCATCAAAAGACATTAAGTTTTATGTAGCAAGCATTTAACCACTGACATCATAGATGGAATAGACCATGTTAGAGGATGATTTACCATGATATACCACATTCTAGAATGATTTACCAGGATTGTAGCATGATTTACCATGATTCATCACATTGCTAGCATGATTTGCCATGATACACCATGTAATAGTATTTTTACTATGATTTACCACATTGCTGCATTGATGTGAAGTGTCAATAAAAATGAAGTGATAAACTCTGACAAAAAATGATTGTGTTATAATAGTTAACATGGAAAAACTGGTTTGCTTTAGTGCAGAATACTGGTGAAAATCAAGTTTGTCAAAATGAGACTGAGCCAATAAGTGGTCTTCTGCTGCCCTCTGCTGGCCATTCTACTTATTAATAAAGTGTTTTCACAGGTGCTTTTGCACTCATATGTAGACATTTGCTCACACACACACACACACACACACACACAAACACACACAAAGACAAATGTTGTTGTTGTTGTTGTTTTTCAATGTTATTGGGATGTGTCATTATGAAAATATACTTTAATGGTCTATAAGCATTTCACATAATGTCTTTGTAAACTATTTATAAGATTATTCAGCATTTATTCAGAAATCTAGGACAACACACGCATATTCTGTTGTACATACACACATTTGAACTATGTGATGGAAAAACAAAATGTTTACTGCAAGTCTCCTTCAGGATTCACATTTCTCAATGTGCTACAATAGTCAGTATACTTCAATAGATGAATTTTGACTAAATGTGAGTGCAAATGTTTGTCACGGGTGCGTTGCGGAGAATGGAGCGAGGACTCAAATGCAGAGGTGAAAGCCTTTAATTAAGTAAAACATAAATCAAACAAAGGAAATCCAGGTTGATAAACTAATTGCTAAATCCAGAAACACGACATGGCAGGAACAGAACAACACACAACTCAAAATCCCAAGTAACATAAACAACGAACGAGCACAGGACAACAAACACAGGAAGACTAAATAGGGAGGCAAACAAAGGAGGGTAACGAGGCTGACAGGTGGAACAAATAAACCAATAACCAGATAACAAGGGGGAGGGATCAAACAATGACAAGAGCACATGGCTCAAAATAACAAAACACCCATGTGCATCACAAGACAGGACAGACATGTGACAATGTTAAAATAGTGATTTTATAAAGTCTAAATAAGAATTATAGAATAATATTAGTTAGTAGCATGACAAAATGACTATTTTAAACAGCAGTGGGCAGTAGAATACCACTTATTGGCTTAATATGCCATTGTTCATATAATTTTCACATTTTTAACTGTTATAGAGGCATATTTTGTCCGATCTGTCTGAAAATTTTCATGATTATTTAGAGTCATGTGTCACATGTTCTTTCTTGTTTTTAAGAAGATCTGAGCATTTATTGAAGAGATAAAGGCTTTCAGGGACACTTGGTCAAGGCTACATATTGAAGTGACCCTATTATAGCCATCCAAATGCAGAAGTTCAACTTTTTCTGATAATTATTGATCTAGAGACTCTAGAGAATTGTACTGCATTGGTTTTGAACAGTATGATATGAACATTATATGATCATAGATGGAAAACACAATTTACAGCCAATACAGGCAATTTACCATAGGAAATATATGGTTTTAAAGCTTTTTAACAGTTATAGCGCCACCTATGTCTTGAGCCAAGGATCACAGTGGTGTAAAGACCTTGATTCTAAGTCAAACGGTCTAGGAGTTATGCACAATTTAGTACTTTTGGGTGCTGTAGCGCCACCTATGGGCCAATCTCGGTCATACTCTGATAGGTTGTCCCCAAATTGAGGCCTACCATCTGGCCGAGTTTCAAGTCTCTAGGCCTTACGGTTTGGGCTGCACGATGCGTTTTAGGGGAATTTTTTTTTCAAATAGTAATTACAATAGGTTTTCAGCACTTCGTGCTTGAACACCTAATAAATGTTCTTCAATGAATTGTTAAACATATTGTGGGATTATTGATTCCTAATGTTGTTTATCTTGTTTAGATGTTTAATTTTTAATTGACTTGTTTGTACTTTTCATCAGTGAAAGTTCTAAACGCACACTTTTTTTTTGGACATTTTGATTTAGAGTATAGACGGGAAGGTAAGAGTAGGTGGGGAGGAGTTGGAATTGGGACTCGACCCAGATCTGTCCTAAATATGGGTCCTCATGAGCTAACTGTTCTTATGTTTTGTAAGTTGTTTAGAATGCGACTGACACCACCCATCCTTGTCTTCACATTTATTTATTCATTTATTCATTCATTCATTCATTTATTTATATTTATTATCAGATTTATTTTATTATTATTTATTTATTTATATGATTTTTTTGCAATTCATAATCTTGAGTTATGTACTACGTTACCTTTGTTGCTAAACATGAATAAAACACAAGCGGGTAAGTCTAACACTTAATGAAAGGGTTATTAGTTCACCCAAAGAAAAAAAAACGTTTGGCATCATGTATGCACCCTCATGTTATTCCAAACCCATGAGAATTTCCTTCATGTTTGAAACCAATGATCAATGAATCCTGGCAGATTTCTTTCTCCCCATTGAAATTGTCATGCAAACACGTTTTGAGTATTCACAAGAACCAATGTCAAGAAAGTCAAGAAAGTACGGCTAAGCTTCCATTTGCTGTATTTGATAAACAGTCCCACTTTATATTAATTGGCTTTAAATGTACTAACATTGAAATTAATAATTTGATACAATGGACTTATTGTGTACATACATGTTTTTACATTGTACTTATATTTTAAAATACCTGCATGTAATTACATCTGTAGTTAATTTATGTAATTACATTTGTAATTAAATTATGTAATTACATTTGTAATTAAATTATGTAATTACATTTGTAATTAAATTATGTAATTACATTTGTAATTAAATTGTTGACCCTTCCTTTACACCTTAACCCACCCTTAAACCTACCCATACCACCACACCTGTCTCTAACCTTACCCGTGTCACACCTCAATAGCAGCAATGTGTTTTACAATACAACATGAACACAATAAGTACATTGTACTTATTTTTAGATGTAAGTACATAGTACTTAAAGCCACTTAATATAAAGTGGGGCCAAGTTTTGTTTGAATGGAGGGACAGGAATCTCTCAAGTTTCATTATAAATATCTTCATTTTTTTGAAGACAAACAAAAGTCTTGTGGGTTTGGAAGTGTGCTGCTCTTGAATCTTTTAATACATTCTAAGCAGGGTTGGTACCCTCCAAAGTCATAATAATAAATAATGAATCTACTTAATGTAGCACCTTTAAAAGTTATTTTCTCAAGGCGCTTTACATAAAAGCTTTACACAAAGACAAACACAACAATAAGACATTACACTAGACATTACACTGTAAATATAACAAAAGTCAGATAACCAAAAACAACAATAGAGAAACAAATCAAGTAAAAGCAATCCTAAAATAAAGACAAACACAATTTGAACACTGATAAAATGTCATTCAGAACCATATCCATGCCAAATGGAATTCTGATCTTGACAATCCATTCATCAGTTACTCCAGAACTGATCCTCTATCACAGGGGTAACCAATCTTGGAGGGGCCAACATCCTGCAGACAGTGCAACGTCCCAGCTCCAACACACCTGCCTGGAAGTTTCTATTAACCCTGAAGACCTTGATTCGTTTCTTCAGGTGTCATTTAAGGTTGGAGCTGAACTCTGCTCAATAGTGGCTCTCTAGGAGCAGGATTGGACACCCCTGATCCATCATATAAAGTGTGCTGAAAGAATGGCATGTTTGCTTGAAGAAATGATTCTGTCTTGCTCTTGTCACTGAGCGTTTCCATTTCAGTCTACTCAGAATAGTTCTCTAATCGTTCCCTGGGGATGTTTGCAGTCCACATTTGACAGCAGAATGAGTAATGGTCCAGTTATCCAGACATCATTAATGTTTTAATAATTTTCATAGACAGATAAGTACATTACACACATGAGTTTCCAGAGTGCAGTCTGAATAGCACCAAAAATTCTGATGACTACTCTGTTATTTATTGATTCCTCTTTATTTTTTCTTCTTTCTTTCTGGCTCTCCATTTTGTCACTATTTTCAGGTCGGAGCCGGAAACAGGACCGGTGTCTGAAGGAAGACTTGTACCCTCTGGTAGAGTCCGAGCCCTGTCCGTGCGAGGAGTTTGTTTCTCAGCCGTATGGTAACTGGTCATCTTGTGTCCTGTCTGAGACCCCGGTGCAAGGATCCCTCCAGGGTTGGAGGGGTCGCCGAGAGGCACGTGACTGTGGTCAGGGATTGCGTTATCGTGCCGTGGCCTGTCTGGACCATGAAGCCCACTTGGTTAGCCCAGAACTCTGCAGCGAATCAGGTTTGTCTACTTGTTTCTATCTTCTTTTCCTCTCTTTCTCTCTCTCTCAGTAAAGAGCTAAGTAATTTGTCTCTGCTGGAAAGGCGAGCATTCATTAGTCAAATAGGAAGCTGTGGGGTGCCCTGAACTGTCAGTGTAAATTAGACAAGGTCTCAGCATCGGCAACCAGATGTTTCCGCTAACATTGTTAGTGGTATGGTGAATGGCAGGGGTTTGGCTGCTCTGATTGCTCAACATGCTCTTTCGCAGGTCTGGTGGAAGAGGTCTGCCACATGCCCTGCCCTTTGGACTGTAAGCTGAGTGACTGGTCGCCGTGGTCGGCCTGCAGTGCCTCCTGCGGCAGCGGGCTGAAAATCAGGTCCAAATGGCTTCGGGAGAAGCCGTTCAACGGTGGGCGGCCATGCCCCAAACTAGACCTGAAGAATCAGGTGAGATGTGCAGTCCCAATAGGGAAACTAGTCTCTCTGTGGGCTTCCACCACCATATGGTTGATCGTCAGTGAGAAGCGAGTAATGAGAACCATTAAGGGTCTATGATCGCAGGCATCATGATTCAGATAATCGCTCATGTAAACTGTTTCATTTAGGGCCTTTAACGCATCCGTTTTTATTGAATGCCTGAAATATCCCCAATGGAATATATCTAAGCCGCCTAGAGATACATTTTGCATTTTCAGCACAGTTAACATTCAACTCATTACCATTTCACCGGTTAATGCATGCCTCTTCATTAAGTGCAGTTTACCAAACGTATTTCAGCCTCAAAGCTAAAGTATGAACAAACACTATCTCCTCGTCCTTTAAATAGTTCCTCTCTCGCAGCGAGACGGCACAAAGGTGCTAACAAGTGTCTGTGTAAAACACTCTTCCTGATTGCTGTAGATTTGTTCTCTTCGCAGAAAAACATGCCCATTAGCGCAGGTTGTCTTTCCGTGTCTCTCCTCTCCTCCTTTTACCATCAGCTAGTTAGGACAGTTTGTACAAGTGTTCTGTTAAACGCTGTTGAGCATGTGCAACTCTGCCAGCTTCTCATTTCGGTCTTTGTCTTGCCAAAGCACGCATATGGGTCACATATTGTTCATTCTTGATCTCGATGATGGAAATGCTTATTTGGTCATTAGTCATGTGCTTTATGCATGATTAAGACAATTGTTTAAGTCTTCTGAATTAGATTTCACCACATCTGCAAAAAAGAAAGAACAGCATGAGAAGGTACATTCATCTATGAGTACATTTGCGACAGCTTGTTCCCAGATGGGTCGTACTTTAAAGGGGAATGATATTATATATGTGCTGTGTGTGCTGGAATAGGCTGTAGAGGACACACTGGTTTCTAGAGGTCAATATGCAGATGAGGCAGTGTGCGTGAAAAATATTCTAATGCATTCTTTTGCGGCTGTGTGTACAGATGGTTAAGTGCCTACTAACAACTTTTATGGACCCACTGTTTAAGGGGACTCAAAATACCCCTCCGCTAAAAGCAGAGTTTGCCTTGGCTAATGCCCCCTCCAATCTTTTGGAGGGATGGACTCTCAATGTTGACATTTTGCAAACGGCCGCTCTGTGAACTTGGCAGACAGGCTCTGCAGCTGGACGTATTTGAAGCGGCCCCCACTGTGAAGGTGTGGGGATGGAAATTTATTTATAAGCGTAGTAAGAAAGTCCCCACCAAAGCCACAGTGGATTCATGTGGGTGTGTTTGAGTTTGAGGAAAATTGTATCACTCTGAGGCTGCCCTTTCATATCTCAGAAGACTTAATGGAGTTCTCAGAAGGGTTTGATGGGAAATGTTGGTGTTCATATTGAAATCTCTGAATTTTGATTGCAGATTTTGGTATCTTGGTATATCTGAGCACATTTATTTATTGGATCTATTCAGATTCTGAAACGTTAGATGAGACTACGTATTTTCTTTACAATTTTATGCATTTAACAAACACTTTTATCCAAAGTGACACTGCATTCAAGATA
This sequence comes from Rhinichthys klamathensis goyatoka, assembly GCF_029890125.1. Lineage (NCBI taxonomy): Eukaryota > Metazoa > Chordata > Actinopteri > Cypriniformes > Leuciscidae > Rhinichthys > Rhinichthys klamathensis. The sequence continues at coordinate 2,838,630 of NW_026606572.1, read as the reverse complement.
GCATTTGATCAGTTTTTGCATTCCTTGGGAATAGAACCCATGACCTTGATGAAGCAGCACAAATCTCTATTTATCTGAATAGTGATGCACAAAATTGTCAATTTTAAATGAGCCTTTTGAAAGAAACTGTTGAGAAATATTTGTGAGAATATGTGTTCAATGAGATTATTTTTGTTTGAAGTATCTTGTCACTATTTGTGGCACTTGTGTGCAACAAAATATTATCTTTGAATCACTAGTAATGTGGCAATAAACTATTTAATGCACAACTGATAAGCCATTGTTGTGGAATTTTGTCCACATTATGCTTCTCTAGACTTCAGCTTTTTTTTTTGTGCGGTTGTGCTTACGTATCTGGATTTATCCACAAGACTCAGAGAAGTGCACGTGTTCTAACAGCTGCATGCATTACCTTTCTTGCACTAATATCATCCATCACTCATCATGTACGTTAAATCTAATTAAACTGGGATTGTTTCATGTGTTGATTTTTCATTTCATTTTTATAGTTGTAAATGATGCTGTTATCAGATCTTAGCGTAGCAATTTCTTTTCAAATTCTCAGGCAGGTCATTGTTCATCTCTAGAAGTGAGATTTTTGATTAGAAATTTTTGATGGCTAAAATGTTGTGCATCTCTAAATCTGATCCCTGTCTAGGACATGAATTGACAAACTTTTTGATGCCATGGGCCCCTGTCATGATCACATTTTGTGCATGATATTATCAAGACAAAATTTGTATATTAATATATACATATATTAACATATATTATAATTGTATTCATTATATATACATTTTGTTTATTATTTGTTTTATTTTATTTGTTTTTCTGAACTTTCCCCTCCTAGCACCTGAGATTTTCCTTTTCTAATGGCCAGAGAGTAATACAGGGTGTGTAAGAAAAGCAGAGTGAATGTCTTTGTGTTGAAATTACTGGTCCTGGAATAATCGAAAACCTTATTAGTGGAGTTTATGGATCGGAGCAGCGCTCTCAAATCATTCAAAGTGCAATTCAAGACTGGCTAACATTTTCCTAAAAAATCTGGTGTGTGTGCTATCAACACTTTACTTGACATTTCACTATTGTGACATCAAATGCATTTTTTTGCTGCAGATCAGACCACGTCTGGGCTTTGATGTTATGTTCTCTTTAAAGTAAATTGTTTGGAGCAGGACTAGGTAAGGAAATTTTGTTAACACGCCACGTTCCTTGTGGGCTTTAGCTTGTTATGTGTCTTTGATAATCTGTCTCTGGCTGTCTGGCCTCTACCTTTAACAAGCAATCCTCACTTTCCCCAGTGTGGCTTTCTGCCGTGAGTCAAAGAGCAGGGCAGCGCTCTGCATTCATTCATTATTTAGACTTTCAGGTATTACAGGCTCTGAGAGGCCTGTCACAATCACTAGATTGTTCCAGCTCCCTCTCGGACTAGTAAACAGCTGACCGTGTTCAAGACCAGAACTGTCTTTCCACCACTTATCTATTGATTGGCTGTCTGAGACACTCGCCCTATATGGCGATAACACCAGTGTAGGGCTGTAGTGCTCGCTGTCTGTCTCTCACAGACTCCATAACAGCTTCCATTGGCCAAGGACTGCCCAAGAGGCCCATGTAAAGCAACCAATCAGAGTTTGTTTTGTTCAGCATGATGTTTAGGGGCTCGAAGATATAAAGTAGATGTCCTTTCAATAACAGACCGGAGTGTAAAACTCATGGACGTATTTTAAAGAATGTATGCCATTAACTTCATATACTTCACATGCAGCATTTAGTTGATACTGATAAGTGCTCGTTGTCACAGTTGTAAACACAACTGCTTTCTTCTTCCATGAGGGGGTTTGGCATCATGACGAATTTGTTTCCTGGTGGACCGTTAAAGAATGTGACACACACACACGTCTCCAGGAAATCCTGAAGAATTCAATAAATCAGAAGACGACTTTGAAACTCCTGAAGTGTTTCCAATTTTGTGTGCCTTATGCATCAGACGTTTAGCTAACGGTCCATGGGTCTGAGACTAGTGAGCACCCAACGCTTTAGTTTTACCTGTTTCCTTTCACCTTGCTGGGAGAAGAGCTTATTTCAGTAATGGAACAGCTTACCCAACGTCAAACAAGGACATGTAGCGTTCTGTCTCATTATGCCGATAAATGCTGATGATTCTGAGCATCTTTGCCCTGTGATTGTCTGCAGTCAGCCGCGCCAATGGGAGACGGGATGATGCGTGACCTTCTCCAGATGTTTCCTCTTACACCGTTCCCCACAGTGAGTCACTCGGCAGAGATGAGATTGATATTCTTATCTCGCCTACTCTTGCTGTACAGATGATCAGCCGCTGTGACAGGAACGGGAGGAGGTTGTGTGTGGAGGGATGTCATCCATTCGCTGTGTCTTACTACTGATCTTAAGATTTAACTATGTGGCCACATGCTCCTGATTCTGCATGACCACCTTAAACAATTGTGTTATAAGGATGTCAACATATACTTACTCTCATGTCATGGAGCACAATAATAATAATATATATATATATATATGTATATATATATATTAGAAATTATTCAACCCCCATTGCAAATCAGGTTTATTGGCAAAAATTACAGACTTTCAGCTGTTTACAATGAACAAATGAAACAAAAGTACCAATGTTTCAAGTGGTTTCCCCAAATTTACCCTTCTGCAGTCTCAAAATTATTCAACCCCTTCATGGCAAGCATCTTTAGTACTTAGTAGAACACCATTTTGCTGTTATGACCTGCTGATGCAAACAAGATGCATTACCAGATATACCAGATTCTGGCAGCGTTTCTGAGGAATCTAAGTCCATTGCCTCCAGTTCAGTAATATTCTTGGGTTTGGATGCTGCAACTGCCGCCTTCAAATCCCACCAGAGATTTTCTATGGGGTTCAAGTCAGGTGACTGTGATGGCCACTGTAGAATCTTTTCAGGACTTCCTCTGCAACCAAGCCTTGGTTGAATTGGAGGTGTGCTTGGGATAATTGTCCTGTTGGACGGTTCATCGTCGCCCAAGCTTCAGCATCCTCACTGACGGCATGACATTTTCTCCTAGGATTTCCTGATACTTCAATGAATCCATCTTGCCTTCAACACGCTGCAGGTTTCCAGTGCCAGAGGATGCAAAGCACCCCCAGAGCATCACCGAGCCCACCATGCTTCACTGTAGACAGAGTGTTCTTTTCACCATATGCTTCATTCTTCTTCCTCCAGACATACGGCAGATCCATTGGGTCGAAAAGTTGTTTCATCGCTCCACAGAACAGACTGCCAAAACTTATGTAGCTTATTTATATGATTTTGAGCCAATTGGAGCCAACTTTTCTTGTGCTTTTGGGTCAGTAGTAGTGTACGTCTTGGAGTTCTGGCATGGAAATGCGCCTTACTGTGCAAGCTGAAACCTCAGTGTCTGTTGCTACCAATTCTTGATGCAGGTCTTTTGCAGTCACTCAAGGGTTTTTCTGAACCTGCCTTCTCAATAATCTGGTTGCAGCCGTTGATAGCTTCCTCTTTCTGCTACGTTTAGGTAGTGTAACCACTGTTTCATTAACTTTGGACTTGCAAACTATGCTTCCAACGGTGTCTCTAGGAACATTTAAAGGGATAGTTCACCCATAAATGAAAATTACCCCATGATTTACTCACCCTCAAGCCATCCTAGGTGTATATGACATTCTTTTTTCAGACGAATACAATCGGAGTTATATTAAAAAATGTCCTGCCCTTCCGAGCTTTATAATAGCAGTGAATGGCAGTTTCTGTTTGAAGTCCATCGAAGTGCATTCATCCATTATAAAAGTGCTCCACACGGCTCTAGGGGGTTAAAAGGATCTCCGGCTAGATATGATGTCAATACCCCTCCTTATATTAAGGCGCTTGGTTAAAAATACCTGAAACGCTTTCATGATTAAGAAAAATCAAAAAGCGCGATCACTACTTTTTTTCAGCTTTTTTGTACTATGGGCCATCGATTGTTGATGACGCACGACGGTCCTGAGCGCTAAACTAAAAAGAACACGTCAGAGGCAAGCGTTCGCGAGCAGTTCGACACACTCTTCTACAGTTCATCGTCGGACCCACCTAGAGAGATAAAATGCCACATTGTGTGGCTGTTGGTGGTGATGCCCATTCGAAGACAAACAAGAGCAGTGATTTGACCTTCCACTGTTTTCCTAGTTCTGATGCAAAGTGAAGAAAACAATGGGAAGATGCTTGTGGGCGAGTGAAACTCCCCAATTACCCGCAGCTCTGTTCTCCACACTTTGTTTGGAGCTTGGAGGGAGAGGGAGCTACTGATTGATACACACACACACCTTAAATGCTTCAATATTATTGAAGCAGAGCTCACCTGCTTTTGTATAGGGAATAAATTGTGATGGTCCCAAAGGAATTCTGGTCTTGAAAATTATTTCTCTTCATTTCACAGGAATCTTCGATTTTGAGTATGGGAAGTGTGCACTTTTGACACTTTTCTTTGTAAGAAAAATATCCATATTAAAAACTCCACATACTAAAAAAGCTGACGGCCATGGATGGATGCAAAGTGCGATAGAGTAACCCTTGACCTGACGCACAACGTAATGACGAACGCGGAAGCGCAGAGGATAGATCAAAACAAAACACCAGTCACGAATTAGAAGTCTAAAACGACAATTTTTAAAGAGAAATGTTGGAGGAGCTTGAGTTTGTTGCCCAGCCCTGTTTGTTTGAACTGCGAGAGGCGTCAAAGCGTACGCTACTCCTACATCCTACGTTATACATCATCAAGTGTTACTCTTTTGCCGTAAGTCGACTTGTGTAGGCCGTCTGCCGGAAGCTAGTTATTTTAGTCGATAAAATTTTAAATATGGATATTTTTCTTACACAAACGCATCGCTTCACTTCAGAAGGCCTTTATTAACCTCCCAGAGCCGTGTGGAGCACTTTTATCATGGATGGGTGCACTTTGATGGACTTCAAAACAGAAACGACCATTCACAGTTAATATAACTCTGATTGTATTCGTCTGAAAGAAGAATGTCATATACACTTAGGATGGCTTGAGGGTGAGTAAATCATGGGGTAATTTTCATTTTTAGGTGAACTATCCCTTTAATGCCTGCGCTCTGTTTGTATCATGTTTCTTGTTTGTGAAGGGTGGTGATATCTTTCTATATTTTTCCAGCCATATTTATAACATGCAGTCAAATGTGACACTCAACAAACCTAACCAGTTCAGATATTTCATATGTTTTAGCTCAAGCACACCTGGTGCAACTAATGAAGCCCTCGATTAGTTGCATCAGGTGTGCTTGAGACAACGTCTGTTTTGCAGATTTGTGCTATATATATGCTATATGGGTATATGTACTAGGGGTGTCACGATTCTCCAAATCCTCGATTCGATTACAAGGTCACGGTTCGATTCGATTCTCGATTTTTACATTTATTTTGTTTAAAGCCGAAACCGGCCAATCAGGATGCTCTCTGTCTTACATGCGCTTCATGAGGCACACACGCAAGGTCTCTCGCTCTCTCCCTCTCTGCCGTGCGCGCAATACGGTTTGGAGCACTGTTTTTTCTGTCTCTCATGCGCGCTCTTGCTCGCTCACTCTAGATTCCGGGAGATTTTAACTAATTTGCATGCATCAGGGAGCCGCTATCAATATGCGGGTCCCTCCCGGAACTTCCGCGAGACTTGGGATGTCTGCAAACTGTGGCTTTTTTGAAGCGTGAACGTTGTTAACATAACTCACTGGAAATCCAAAAAACTTCCACACCTGCGACTTCAATGAAAGAGGAGGGGGTTCAAGTTCTGTCGATGGGTCTCCTGCATCTGCAGTTGCCATGCTATCTTTTGAAGGAGGAGTTAGAGGAGGTTGACCATAGACTCGCAGCACTTCAACACACGTGTTTTTTTTCCGCTTGGCACGCCGACAGGACGTGACATGGGGGCGTGGCAGCATCGACGATTCCATTTTTTAATTCGAAGTTCGAGATTGTGAATTAATTTCAGTCGATTTCGATTTAAAATCGAAATCGTGACACGCTTAGTATGTACTGTATGTGTGTTTATGTATAGTTCAGTCATCTGCAATCACATCTGTTCAGAAATCACATCATTACCACATGGCACAAGCTGATTGGCCTCTGCTGATCCTGCAGCCAATGATATTCCTTGAACATTTAAATAGTCTTGATCATTGTTTGCTGTAAGCTAGTCCAGCAGCACTCTGAAACACTCTACCTCCCCCAGCTCCACCTGCCTAGATCTGCTACGGGATTTGTGTATGTCTATTTATGCAGTAGCAACATATCTTACACGCTCACATCAGCATGTCTGTGTATCTATTAGCAGTAGCAAGACCATACTTGCTCTGCAGCTGCAGTAGGTCTAGTCTGCCACGACCAAATACATTAAAATTGCCATATTCAATAACATGCTTAAACTATTCTTAGAGTTGGCATGATTTAAATGGGCTTTTATATCTCAAAGAATTAGGCGTAAGTCTTTCATAAATGTCAGGTTTATTTCAACCTATGATTCTTTTTCAATCAAAATACAAGTATTATAGTGGTTTAATATTCACTTGGTTGTCTCTCGAATTTGTTATAGATTATCAGACATGACGTGGCCTTGGAAGCCTGTTTGAACCCCTTAAAGGGAATCTTTAAATTCAAATGCTCTGTTAGGTCAGGCAGCTGTTTGGCAGCTGTCTTTGGTTTTAGACAGACATTTCTTTCTTTTTTTTCTTTTCTTTTATTTTTTGATGCGTGAACAAGATTCGTGAGCATTTCTGTAACATTGATATGTACTTCATTACAATGCATTGGCAGTATGAACCTCATTTAACTCGCTTGTACTCATTTGTGTGAAATAGTCTATGTTTCTGAATTGCTAGTGACTTGTAATTTTCTGTCTGAATTTTTTTTTCCTGGTTATCACTATCTCTCTGGCTATTTATGTGTAGGATCCTCATTACTAAGTGTGGCAAATGGTGATATTTCTATCGGATGCAACAGATGCAGCCGTCCTCAGGGCTGGTGCCGTCTCCACTGCAGTTTGAAGTCTGTTTTACCCGCAGCGTAGGGCTCGAGCTAGATTCTCTGTGTAAAGAACATTCTTCTTGCCCACCTTCAGAGCTGGGTACCATATGGTAGTCATCATGTGCGCTGAGGCAGACTGTTCTACTGATGAAATGAGGCTGTGTTCACCAGCCTTGCATAATTTAACAACCTCTGTAAATCTGTGCTTAGAAACCAATCTCCCTATAAAGCATTTCTGCCTCTCCCATAGCTCCTAAATGAAACACGTCTTTAGCTCAAAAGTAGACTTTTAGAAACCATGTTGTCATGCTTTTGTATGCTGTGACTGCTCTATTTTAGATTATATGCACTGCAGCATATGGAAATATGATGAAAGTCTTGTTAAACCCTCACAAAGACATTGTACTTCTCTGCACACTGATTTTTATCAAATTACAGCATGTAATAACTATAATTAGATTTGTTCACAAATTCTACCTATTGTCTGCACCATGGTGCAATGCTTTGTGTCTTGAACATATTGAGCTGGTGCTCATACAAATAATCATCTGTGTGTTTTGTTTTACTTTTTTTATAACAAAGAGACTGACCATCTAAAATAACACTGATTTCCTCCTTTTCATTTAAAATATTATAGAACAGATAAGAAATGGCACCTATTGAAATGTATGCTGTATTACATAAATATGTTTATTCTGAAATATGTCATTATATTAAAAAATCCAAACTTAAATTTTTGAGTCATGAACACTATACCATAAATTTGTGAAAACCAAATATTATATTTTAATTATATTCATGTGTTGTCATTTTAACCTTCTGTTAAAAAACGCAACAAAAAAAAAATCACGGTTTTCACAAAAATATTAAGCAGCACAACTGTTTTCAACATTTATAATAATATTAAATGTTTCTTGAGCACCAAATCAGTATATTAGAATGATTTCTGCAAGATCACGTGTCAATTTATTTTTTAAATTATATGATATTTCACATATTCTAGTTTTTTCTGTATCAAATAAATGTCTTCCTGAGCAAAAGATACTTTCAAAAGCATTACATCTTACCAACCCCAAAGATTTGAAGGGTACTATAAATAAATAAGTTATATTATTTATTTAATATTATTATATTTAATAAATTATAATATAGAATGTATAGTATTATTTTTTATAAAGTTACCTGAAAAGAATTTGATAGACATCTCTTGATGCAGTTTATTTCAAAATTCAAACTATTCAAAATAGTTCATCAACTTTGACTATTGAACTTGGTTTAGAGAAACAAGTCTAATCAGAACAAAAGTGTATTTACATATCAGGGAAGACATGAGCGTAATTTGTCAAAATGAATGATATAATTATGTTGTACTAAAGAACTTTTATGAACTTTTTCAGAATGTTATACTGAAATTTCTTTGTTGTCTGACTGTGTTGAGTTTGAGTTGAATTCAGTAAATTCCTCTTCTTGTCATTCCAAATCATATTCAGCATCTTGTTTGTTGTGGCCAATTCAGTTCCAAAACATAATCATAAACTGAAAGGAAACCCATTCTTAAATTCTGAATTTTGCCCAACCCTGATAGAAATAGTCTCATGAAAAGGGTTGTGTGTAGCACTTCTATGACAAAGCAGTTGTCTGTTGTAGTATTACAGTGACTCTTCAATCTGATGTCTGTTATAGTGAGTCTTCTGGAGTCTGTTCACCCTTGGTGTGATTGTATAAATATGTCAGATTGGGGGTTCATATAAAGAAAGGCTCTTGAGATTGACCGGTTAAAAGTGTGTGACATTTTCTTTTGTTAACTGGAAATAAGAGTAGAAATAAGCAGACAAAAGCTGCGTTCCCCCACACTGCCGCCTCCATAATTGGTGCAGAGTTCAGCCACTTACAGATGATGATATGTGTCACGGATTTCGAGTGCATTTCGGGCAAAATGTGTTGCTGCCTGCCGGTTATGGCCATAACTGCAGTGCTCTGCCCCCATGCTGAAACAATCACAGCTTCCTTTATCGAATACAACAAAATCAATATGTTTTTCATTTAGGCTTTGCATGTATATCTGGCATTTCCAACTGTGGGAAAATGTACTGTATTTGTGCTGAGTGGAATGACTAGGTGAAAGAGATGTTATGCTTTGACACTCCCTGCCAGATTGTTGACTTGGAGGTTTGTTTAGCAGAGAGGTCTTTGGAGATTGATGTTTTGATATGGGCAAAAGCTGCTTCACTTCATTAATGAGCGGCCCACAGCGTTTCTCAACATCTCTCTCAAATGTGTTTGATGCCAAAGGAGCTGTTATTTATCCTGTGAGCTTGAATTGCTCTTAGACTCATTTGTAATCAGCACACATTTCAACAAGAGGAGGCATAAAAGGGTGAAAGATTCCTTGCTCGGAGTGACAATGCGAGCATTAGATTAGCGTCATCGAATCTTTATTTTTTCCACACAACCAAGGTAGGTGGAATTTGTTTCTGTGGTTTTCGCACAATGTCACCAAGGAGGTTTATAATACCTGTAGAAAGCTATCCGTTTGCATTCCCATCATCTGTGGCATTGGCTGACTCTGGAGCCACAGGAGAAGGAAGACACGTCAAGAACGCGCATTGTAATCCGAACATAGCCATAGTCAGTAGCCTTCTGAAGCAATTCGATCACTTTGTATGATGTACACAGCGAAACTTAAATAGATATTTACTCTTAAATCAAATCAAATAATAGATCAACATATGTATACAGAGCCCAAAATCAAATATGGTGGCACAGCAATAACTCAAACCTCTCAAGTTCATGACGTTAAGTCAGGTGGCCTGGGTGGAACTGTGGTTCCCTTTCGTTGTCACTCCGAGTTACGTCGGATGACGACGAATGGGGTTTCGCTTAGAAAGCCTATCAACTTCGAGTATTACAAAACGAGCCAATGGCAAAGAAATACCATGGGTCTGCGGAATTTGCATGGCGCAACTCCGTCCCACCTCGTGGGTATAAAAGGAGGACGCCGGCAATATGCAGATATGTTTTCGCTTCGGAGCCAAGTTTATTCTTCACTCCACAAGCCATCTCTGAACTGTCAGCTTTTACAAACGAGTGTTGTGTGTTGGTGTTGGTGTGACGGCGATCTCTCAGTGAGTGCACACTTCCTGCTTATCTGTGCAGTGGTTTGCCAGTGAGTATGTTTCTCCCTGGGCGCTTCAACACTGAGTTTCCTCTCATAAAAGAGCTTTCACGCGGCACGTCTTTTTAAAGATGCCTCGCCCGTGCACTTCTGGTTGCGGTAGACTCCTGTCCGACTCTGATGGGCACGAGCGCTCTCTAGTGTGTTTGGGCATTGATCACGCTAGAGCAGCGCTCGTGGATGACTCATGTTCTCTCTATGGGAACATGACCATCGCGTCACTACGGTCGAGACTCAATGATCTCGCAGGAGTGAGAGTCCCCTCATCCACACCCGATCTACTTCCTCTAGACCTAGAGCTAGTACTTCGGCTGGTGGCCAGGGTGACCTGAGGTTGTGGAACTAGGCGCCGACTATTTGTCCGTGCCCCGCACCTCCCCCTCCAGTGACGGTGCCCGTTAGTGTTCAGGGGATTCCCGCGGGTCCATCTTCGGATGTCCCGCGAGTTTCCTTTGGAGCTACAGAGGAGGATGCAATGTCTTTTGGTCGCGCCGCATTGGCCCACCCGGACCTGGTTCTCCGAACTCGTACTCCTCGCGACAGCACCTCCCTGGCCAATTCCTCTGAGGAAGGACCTCCTTTCTCAGGGACGGGGCACCCTATGGCACCCTCGTCCCGATTTTTGGAACCTCCACGTGTGGCTCCTGGACGGGACGAGGCAGGTTTGAGTACCCTACCACCAGCAGTGGGGTGGGGCGGAGTTGTGCCATGCAAATTCCGCTGACCCATGGCATTTCTTTGCCATTGGCTCGTTTTGTAATACTCGAAGTTGATAGGCTTTCTAAGCGAAACCCCATTCGTCGTCATCCGACGTAAAGTCTCCGTTCCCTACTCAGGGAACGAGGGTTACATACGTAACCGTGACGTTTCATGGAGTGAATTGAAAAAATAGAGAAAATATTGTTTGAGAAAGTATATATGTATTTAGTTGTACATGAATACAGACACCAAAAACCAGTCAACAGCAGATCGGATTATAGCTGGAAACATTGAAACGGCAGGCTTAGAAGATGAGCAGATTTTTGAAGATTGAAGATTTTTAAAAATGTGTAAAACTCATGTGATCGGTGTTCACACTCTTGTTCTTCTGCATCACACAGTCGTTCTGATTATGCATATTGTTTGGTCCCCGGTGGTGTGGCGCTCAATTTGCTTTTGGAGTCTTTCCAGCTTTGTGAAAGTCCTCCTGCAGTCCAGATGGCCCGCAGTGTTTAGCTGTGTTACAAAGGTTAGCCATCACTTTATCAACTAATTAGAATAACGAAACGAGAACTGCGTGAAGATATAAATAATAAATGCACACTTGTCATCTGATAGCCACGGAATCCCCTTGTTGGAAAAAAAAGGTCAGAAATCTTACTCTGAGTGTTAATCCAATGAAATCTGTATTAGAATGAATAGCTGCTGCTTAGTGTTTGAATCCGCAGTGAATTAAGGGCTAATATAAAAGTATGAAAGATATTAATCATGACTTAAAATGTGTGTGGAGTCTAAATAAATGAATTACTAGTAAAATTGCATGTTTATGAACATTTCCCAGTTTTAAAGAATTTATTGGGCTGAGGATGGAAAATAATTAAGATGGTGGTTGTGAATAATCCACCATACTGAAATGATTCCTGTCAAGACAATGTTGCCTGTACTGTATGTGATCGTTCCGTAGAGTTTAAAATGAGTTCATCATTTACTCACCCTCATTTACAAAAAGATTACATGACTATGGATCATGTGTAGATTTATTTAAGTATGTGCCTGATAGAGGGCAATGGCATTTCCTCATTCTATTTAAACATCTTAAGGAGTTTTTTTTTTTTTCCTTGCCATGTCTTGTCACTGGCTGCTTGCTATGGGGTTTTAAAGCTACTATTTTCTGTAAGTTTTTGAATATTTTTTTTAGGATTCTTTTTAAAAAAAATTTTTTATAGAAAACCTTTGTAACATTATAAATGTCTTAACTGACACTTTTTAAATTTGACATGAGTGGGAAAAAAAGTTTGTTTAAGAATGTTTACACTGCTTTTTCCTATATGATAAAAAAATACAGTGATGATCAAACTGTCAAGCTCCAACAAACACCATTAAACTATAGTCGATATAAGTCAGGCTATATTTCAACTCTTCAGAGGCTGTAATAGCTTTGTGCAAGGAACAGAAGGAAATTAATTGTTCTTGACTGAAAATCTAGCCATCTGCCATCACTCTCAAATCTCTCACACTTCTACAAGAAACACAGAAGTCATACGACATAAGGGTGAGTAAATGTTAACACATTTAGCTTGTCCCATCCCATTGAATTTTTCTCGGATATTTTATTGGCAGCTGTGAGTTAAATTTACGTCTTAAAATATTGTTTTAAAGCTTGAGTAGTACACTAGTTCGGTACGTGGTGACACATTTTTTTTGGGCCCTTTAGCCCACAGGTACATCCTAGGATCTCGTCCTTTTATTTTGCTTAGTATCAGCGTTTTAATATCAGAACATCATCTTAAGTGTATTTGAAGCCATCGCTGAGGTAGCATTTATCTCCCTGTGTTTCAATGCACCCTGATTGTTTTGTCTGATTCCAGGGGCCAGGAGACAGTAATGGCCCAATCTGTTTGAAGTTTGAGTCAGGCTGTGACACTTAAAGAGATTTATAGAGCTGAGAGATGCCTGCTAGGCTTACAACTTCTGTCTCTGCTGCTAGTGTAAACGCTGCTCTCATGTTAGGGCGCTGTGTGTTGGTGTGTGTGTGTGTGTGTGCGTGTGCATATATTACATGCACTGTGGATGCCATGCTCAGTGTTTGCATTGTGCTCTTTAAGCACTGCTTTGACCTACTATGCTTGACAGTTTTTGATGTCTCTTTTACGAGTATTTTGTCATTAGCCAATACATACAGTATGTATGAATGGTATGATATCAGTTTGACTTTGCATGATAACATATCTTATATTAAAAATGTGTATATTATATTTGATATATTATGTATCGTATTCAAATATGTCTTTATAGTCTATATAATATAAAAAAAATCAGATTTTAATATTCAATAATGAACATTAAAATCTGTATTTAAAACCTTTGAAAATTTTGAACAAAAGATTATGCTTGGTATTTCAGCATCCTGAAACTACGGAGCCCCTAAAGGGACGTGGTGGTGGAAATAAATTGGGATGGGATCTTTTTTTTTATTTTTTATCTTTTGCATTCCCAGAGAAACTTTGCGTTCCCCTCGCAAAGATGTTTGCGTTCCCACGCAAAAACTGTTGTGAGCTCGAACAGACTCTTCATGTTTAATGTCCCGCTGGCAGTGTTTCAAACAGCTCCGCATGTTAACAAAGGAGTGTTTCATAGCGTCTGAATGTGGACTCAAATATAAAGATATGCTGTCAGTGAGAACTTTAGGAGTTCAGTAAAGTTGGCAATATATTCACAGATTCGAACTTCCCGGATCAATATATTTGTGAGCTAAATGTTGTCAAAACACAAATGACACCTATGAACCATCATAGTAACGTAGACAATGAGCTACAACCCAATTTTCTTCAAAACGAGCTTTATAATATAAATTGGTCTCTAAGCAGGCGGCTGAGAGACAAGTCTGAATAAGGGACCGTCTGCAAAGTGCAAAACCCAAAACCCTTTTGCACATTTTATATTATGAAAAATATTCAATAACTTCACTGTGACACACTGTACTGTCACCAAATTCAGTTCACACATCATTGCTCTCCTGCTGGTTATACTACAACATGTAGTTTGATAAAAATGCATAATTTTCATGATTAATTATTATGAAACAAAACCAATAACTTCACACAGTTATACAGTGTAATGCCATCAAATTCAGTAAGTAATTATCATGCAAAAGCTACTGTAAGGTCGTTACTAGTATGTTAGCTGCGTTTTAACATCATTTGTGTAACGAATAAGCCTACTTATTTATTTTTTTATGTGCTATTACTTGCCAAACTAAGTGTTGCATAACCAGCATGAGAGCAGTGATGTATGAATTAAATTTGGTGTGTTACAGTGAAGTCATTGAACATTTTTCATAATATAAAATGTCCAAAAGCACATTTTATCTAACTAAGTGTTGTATGGACACGGACATAACTGTCTTCATCTTCATCCCTCATATAAACATAATTACACTCACACCGAAAGACAAAGCCAGACAAGCTGCATTAAATTTCTTCTGTACTTCATAATCTGTTGAAGGTTAGTCAGTCCAGACAGCTATAAACTACTGCACAGGAGAAGATAAATCTCAAAACTAATATATATATCATTTCTCTTCTCTCTCCTTTGCTTGTCATGCACTGCTAATACGGACATCTTCAAAGGCTCAGGTCAGTGCCTCATTCTGTGTTTCTCCCTGTGCATCTGTTAACCCCACTGCCCCCGCTAGCCTCCGTGGCCCCAGCCGTCCTCCGAATAAGAGGAGCGCTAGTGTATTTTGATCATGGGCTGACTGAGATTTGAATTAGTATGAAGTACATTTTCATGTCGTCTCTGGCCCTTCGACTGACATTTGAGAAGGATCAGGGGACTTCATTATCCAGCCCAGAGTACCTACATCCTCCAAGAGGTTACAGGAACTGACCTGTGAGCAGCGTAGCTGGTTTATTTTTCTTAAAATATTACCTCCGCTTGAAAGCTAGGCAGTGAAAGTCGCCATGAAGGAGGAAAGAATCCTACATTTGTGCTATTTAAAGAACAGATTGGAGTGTTTATTTGAATGTGTTTTAACTGAGCGCCGCCTTTGCATTGTAAAAGTCAGACGACAGGTTGGATGTGTATAGTAGCTTTATAGGAAAAGTGTAAGGCACGCTGTAAAACTGATTGTCCCTGTTAATTGTATTTAGATAAAATCATGTGCTGCTGCTGATGAGTGTTGCTCCATTAATGGTTGTTTCATAATGTGGCAATTTCATGTCTTGATATTGTCATGTTTGTAGAACTTGATATTTGTCTATGTTAATGAAATTAGCCCTTTTTTAATGCTTCAGTAGATTTTTTGCCAATTTCATTCATCATCTTTTCACTCACTTCTCACGTCTTGAGCATAGTCTTAACAATCATTTAATTATTGTAATTGGAAATTCAATGACACTCATTAAAAGAGAGGAGAGGAGACGAGAGGAGACTAGAGGAGAGGGCTGATGGGGCTTTTAGCAGCTGCAGGGCCAGATGGGATATTTTGAGAGGGTGCGTGTATATCCCCTTCGGGAGGAAGCTATAATTCTACAGTCTCAGTTGTTCACTGTGTTTTCATAAGTCATTTTGTTACAGAGTTTGTTGGTTTTAACGTCAAGTATTTTATAACTGCAGTGTTTGGCTTCTGGACTCATTTGTAAATGAAATCATGTCTACTGAAGTTAATAAGCAGGAGAACATCAAAAAGCCTGCTACAAGCCTCTCGCCAGTCATCAGCCATCATTACAAACTGAAGAAATGGAAGCATAATGAGAATAGACACACATCTGACGCAAATGAAAACAATGCTGTGAGAGACTGAGGACAACATCATGTGGCATTCATTTGACGTATAAAAACAGAAACAGAATAAGCAACAAGTGTAATGTTTGCCTGGCTTGATTTAGTTGGAAATACATCGACTGGATCATGAAAAGTGGGTATTTTGTGAGGCCAAACCTGAATCCAAGTTTATAGTGGATTGGGGAGGACTATTCTCCTCCATAAACAAACCTGAATTTTTGAGCATGGAGGTTAAAGGTCGAGCTACTGTACAGTTCCTCCAGGATTAATACAAATTCAAACAAATAGCGCACTATTTGTGTGCCAAAGAAAGAAAAGTTCTGATTTGAGGCAGGCCCATTTGTAATATGTAATATTCCTAAGTGATCCCTCCAACCATTAATCACTTGTCTAGTGTTTTTCCAACCTGTTCACTTTAAAACCGCATGAGAGAATTTTCAGAGGCTTTTTGTTAAGCGCAACAGACAAAATGAAGGTTTATGGGCTAGAGGTTCATTGTTTGTATACATAATGCTGTATATAATGAGAATTAATCCTCATAGTCTTGTCCTCATGATGCCTGATTTCACCAGTAGATTAAAGTACATTATTTTATTAGATATGCACGTTTAATATTTCAAATGAATGCAATCACTGACAATACTAATTTAAGATGTAAAAACAATATTACAAAAATAGAGAATAACAATTGATTATAGTAAGTAAACTTACTGTCAGTAATACCAACTATATACAGTATATATATTTATATATAATTATTGGTGGATTTTTAATGCAAATAAAAACAAAAATTAAATTTTTGAGAAAAGTCGTTTCAGTCAAAAGCTAATTCCCTCATTTTGGGCCCCCCAAAAAAAATTCTTTAGGAAAAGAGTCGATTGAAATCCTGGGGGGGCTTATTGGCAAACATTTTTTTTCCCAGCTTAGGTGATGTTGGCTGAATAAGAAGTGGATAAAGGTATTACAAGAAGACTATTGAACAGACTGCACTTCCATTCCCTCACAGCTTTGTTTTTGTTTGCATCAGATTAAAGATGGCGTCTACTCTGACTAATGTCTACAGGGAATCTCATAAATATAAAAAAGATTACAAGATTTCTTACATTTCTTTTTGAATGTATTCCAGCTTTTCTGGTTCACTTTAACCACCTGGATGTGTGACAACAATCATGCAAGCTTCCAAATTTAAATGAACTTTGCTGCAATTGTTTGATTATGGCTGTCTCTGTGTGTCTGTAGGTGTATGAGGCTGTACCCTGTCAAAGCGAGTGTGGTCAGTACGAGTGGGTAACAGATCCCTGGTCAGTCTGCACCATCAACACAGTAGACGAACTGCCAGCCTGTGGAGAGGGTGTCCAAAGCCGCAAGATCCGGTGAGCAAGGACACATTCTTACAGAGTAAACCCCATCACAGATGCTTCTCTTAGGGGTCACGACCCATTCCGGTCTGCCACCCTTGTCCTCCACATCCTCATTCTGTTGTTCTTTCTGTGTGACAGGTGTGTGAGGCGTGTTAGTGGGGATCCGGTTAGCAGTGTGAACGAGACCCTGTGTGACCAGGAAGAAATCCCACCCCAAGCTCAGACCTGCGTCCTGCCATGCCCTGATGACTGTGTGATGTCCCAGTGGAGTCAATGGAGCACCTGTTCAATAGTAAGACGTCCTTTTTGTCTTGTGCTGTATCCTGAAGGCACAATTTTAACATTGTTAGCTGACCCTGATGCAAAGACTAGCATACAGAGGCCCTAAAATGTATTTGCACACTTTTGGACTATTAAGCTAAGAGAGCGATAAGCAGATAATTATTTTCATGTTATGGCCGATAACTGATAAATAGCATATATTTACACTACTGTTCAAAAGTTTGGGGTTGGTAAGACTTCTTAATGTTTTTAAAAGTCTCTCATGCTCACCAAGACCACATGTATTTGATCAAAAATACAGTAAAGTCAGTAATATTGTGACATATTAGCCGCTTTTCCACCGTCTGGCCAAACCTTTCTCATTGCTTAACTGTTCCATCGTTTCCATGTGGTTTAATTAATTTTCCACTGTGGGCGCTGATAACGAAGCTCTTTGGAATGTAATACAAATACGTCATGCGTTTTCACTACACGCATTCTGATGCACAAATTCCGGACCGAGAGCTGTTTGTAATCGTGCCGTATACCGTACAAGTTTCCTCAAGTGGAAATATAACCATAACTGTTCCTTGCCATTCTTAGAACCGTTCTGCCCGACGTTGGAAAAGCGGCTTTTGTTTTGATAAAATAAGTAAGAAACATTCCTTATTATTATCAATGTTGAAACCAGTTGTGGTGATTGATATTTTTGTGGATACTGTGATAAAATAAAAAAATCAGGATTCTTTTATGAATAGAAAGTTAAAAAACTGCATTTATTTGAAATGTAAATCTTTTGTAACTATGTTAGTCTTTATGGTCACATTTGATCAATTTAATACATCCTTACTGAATTAATGTATTAATTACTACTAATACACATTTAATTAATCAGTGTTTAGCAGAAGCATCTTTACTAATAGCAAAACTGTAAGTTTAACTGCTTCAAGAACAGCAACATTACTACCTCACTACTGAGAAATGTCATATAACCTTTCAGCTGTGAAACTATTTTACTGATAAAGTCGTGGGACAGCGCTGACAAGAAGTGTATGTGCGCTTGTATGTTTCCATGTGTGGGAGTGTTTGTCTGTGCAATTTGTGTATGGGAGAGAGAGAGAGGGAGAAACAGAATGCTTGTAAAATGTAATTTCATGGGGAAAACGTGGAAATAGTTTGACATTTTTCTCCTATTGTTTGTTATATATTTGCTTGGTCAGTGTCATTGTGGGTTTTGGTTCATTTGCTGTTGTAGGCTGTAAGGACCTTGTAACTCAAATCGTTTGGCTAAGTGATATTGAACTGTAATGCGGTCGAGACTTGCCTGGAACTACTTTAGCTGTGCATTTACTGAGAAAATAATTGCACACCTTAGAGCGTTTGTCAACCAATCTGAATCAGTCCTCGAGTATAACTGTTAATAAAATATATCGACCAGTACTGTACATCTCCATTATCAGACCAAACTGGTACCAATATAATTTATGCATCTCTAGTACTAAAGTGTATTTTATTCATAAAGTCAGTTATCCTTAAGTTCACACATGTATCCCAGCAGATTAACACATTAACTATGGTCATGTTCCACTAACATTTGACCAGCATAAACTAGCATAGAGATTCATACTGCTCTAAGCTGTTTTTTAGAAAGATTGCTGTGTTGACGTTTTGTAGGTGAAAATTATGCACTGGTGTTTATGAGCTCATAAAAATATGCCTCTTGAGAGATCATTTCTGTCTGTGATTTAAGAACAGAAACGTTTTACAGTATATTTTTGCAAGATTCTTTCTCAGCCCGGGCCATGACATAAGACAGTGTCAAGATGTTTTGCATCCATTTAAATATTTCAAATTAATGCTGCCTCGCAAGTCAAATCTTCATACAGTTCCTGCGGGTGAAATAGCAAACGGTGAATATGGAGACAAGTGAAATCAGTATGCAGATGAACCTCCAGTAGTAATGAAGCATTTGTTATTCTAATTAATGTTGTGCATAAAAAGTTACCCTAGATACAATTTGCCATCGGGCCACTGACTCATTGATGTGCAAACAGCTCTTCAATTCGCACTCAACAAATCCGAAACAAACTGGACGAGTTATCCTGGCTCGGCCCAACCTACACAAGACTGCCAAGCCATTTCAGCATAATTTGGTCTCTACGCTAATCACATTAGATCGCAATTCTACCTTGTACGGTCTCAGTTCCAAGCAATGTTTGTTCTCTTCGCTTTGTCAAAGCGCTCAGCCAGCATGGCGAACATGTCAAACACCAATGTTCGGTGATTGAGCTTGTTTAATTGGTTTCAGTTTTACATAATTATGAAATGTTCCCAAAAAACCTGGGTGCACAGTTATATGGCACGAGCCGAATAGAGTTCATGCTGATGATCTCCCTCCCCAATAGCGAGAAACATGGACGTGGCCAGCTAGCCGTTTAAAGGGTCTCATTAGCGTCTGACAGTGATGGAGATGCAGATTAGTTGCTGCCTGCAGCCTAACAGCTTCTAACAGTGCGCTTAGCATTGCAAGACCATGTGGCTGCCTGACTGCTGTGGTTTTTTTGTTTTCTTTTCACAATACAGCCAGTGGGACACAGCACAGCAGTAACTTGTTCATGTATATGCACTTTTCAAATAGTGTGCTTGGTGTCAAAGCCCCCATTGACATTTTAACTGTATTTATTTGTAGCCATGTGACGAAAGCACAGCGCGGATGAGGACGAGACACATGCTGCGCCCCCCGGTGGCCGACAGAGTGTGTCTAGACAGTAACCAGACAGAGCCCTGCAACCTCAACAGCACCTGCTTCAATTATCACTACAATGTCTCCAGTGGGTTTCTCTCATTCTGCTTGACACAATACTGAACATGACATTGGCATCTAATGACTGTTGCATGACAGGTTCACTTCAACAGCACATTCTAAAGCAGTGGTTCTCAACCTTTTTCTCTCAAAGGCTGTATAACACAAGAAATGTCCGGTTGTTTGCTGTAATTATGACAAAGCCCCTGGTTTTTAGACATTTTTTTATTAACAGAAACTAGAGATCATACATATTAGCCATTAATGTGCCAAAAACGTATTATAGTTACGAATTGCCACGGGAGTGTGTTGAATAATAGTACATTTCTAAATTAACATGAACCTTAAACGAATGATTGCTTTTTTGTTCTTTGTTAGTTCATGCTCCCTGACTAATGTTAACAAATTGAACCTTGTTTAAATGTTTTATTTCACATTGGATATTGAACCCAAGATTCTCAGCATCGCCTTTTAGATCACACTGTATGTCTATTGATAAAAGTGACAAAAAGGACAAAGAGAAGTTACAAGGACAGCTTCCCTAAGGCAATCTGATAAAGTGCCTTTATCAAGAACACAATGATTGCTCAAGGATCTGCCCTTGCAAGGTTCTGACCCGCAATCTTTTGGGCTTCAGTCCAGATCTTTAACCAGCAGGCTACGCCAGCCATAGAAGGAAACCTTCCAGTTGAGTACTGAGAGATACTATCCACTGTAGTACTAATGGGAACATGACTATATTTTCCCTCACATTGCAGGTTCTTAGTAGATATGATGTCTAAGGGTGAGTTTCCAGTTCAAGTAAGATCAGGGCTCGTACTCTTCCTCTCTCCTTTATGTTGCTCTCTCTGAGAATTTGAACTTCTGAACTGTTGTAAATCCACTGCTTTAGATTGTCTGGTCGCCTGCAGCCACTCCTTGCCATCCATATTGATCTTACCAGGGCATCTGCACATGTGAAGGACCATCCTATAAAGCAGATAGATACTAATTCTCCAGATAGACCCTAATGAAGGAAATGGGCATGGAGATATGAATGAGATTATAAGTGCTTTCTTGCACAGAGACCATGAAATCGCTGATCATATCAATACTGATACTGCACCTCGAAGCCATTCGACTGATTTAGACAGATTAGCATCATAAAGACGGCCTAACTTCTGCCTTCAGATCACAGTGCGTCTCACTACTCTACTTTGCCGTTTCAAAGACATTAGCTTAATCACAATTTGCATATTTCTACGAAAACTACACTATTGTTCAAAAGTTGGTAAGATTGGGGTTGGTAAGATTTTTTTAACGTCTCTTAAGTCTCTTATGCACATCAAGGCTGCATTTATTTGATAAAAAAATAAAGTGTCATTGCGAATTATTACAGTTTAAAATAATACATTTTTTTTAAATGTAATTTATTCCAAATTTAGCATTATTACTTCATTCTTCAGTCACATGATCCTTCAGAAATCATTCTAATATGATGATTTGGTGCTCAAGAATCATTTCTTAGTGCTATCAAAGCTAAATATTTTTATGTAACCCGTGATAATTTTTTCATGATTCCTTTGATGAATAGAAAGTCTTATTTGAAATACAAATACTTTGTAACATTATCAATGTTAATGTTAAATAAGTAATTTCTTTTTTTAAAAATTACTGACCCCAAACTTTTGAATAGTAGTGTACATATGAAGAGTTCAGATGCAAAAGCCTCTAAATGCCATCTGAAATTTTCTTCTAAAATGATAATTTTTATCAAGCTCGTATATTTAAATTCAGTAATTTCACTTAAATGACAATTAATGGGTAATTTTTCTTGCCATTTAAGTGAAATTATTGAACTTAAATATACGAGCTTGATAAAAATGATCATTTTAGAAGAAAATTTCAGATGGCATTTAGAGGCTTTTGCATCTGAACTCTTCATATGTAATACTATGTCATTTTAAATATGGAGTGATCCATTATGACAGTATTACAAAATCAGACAACACGAGGGGTTGTGTACAATATCAACATTTGTGTGTTTGAATATACTTTGATAAAAAAAAGCACTACTCCTGATGTTGCATATAATGTAGAATTGATAAGTATGCAGTATGCACACTGTTATTCAGTCATGAATAGACATTCATAGGAATTGAAATGCTGTGTACAGAAATGTGAAATTAGATTGACGCTTTGGTCTGACATTTCCTGTTTGTGTGTGTGCTTTTGTACCCTTTGGTTACGGGTCAGGCTGGAGCACCTGTCAGCTGAGCGAACATGCCATCTGCGGCCAGGGCACGAGGACACGACTCTTAGATTGCGTCCGCAGTGATGGCAAAGTGGTGGATTTGAGTGTGTGCGAGGAGGTAACCTTCATTTCCTGCCACTCCTCTCAGAACAAGTGTTCTCTGAGGGGGAATTAAGCACTGTGGGATTGTATTATGTCCTTCAACTGCATGCACTGCAAATCAGCCATGACTGTCCATTAACTCCCTACAGTATTGCTCCATATCCAGAAAATGATTCTTTCATTGAAGTCTTTTACAGTAATAGCCCCTCATTGGCTCACAGTTGGTTCATCAGACAGAGATTGTGTGTGGTGAAGGGGACATGGGGTTAATGCCTGTCCCGCTGTTTTAGCTGGGCCTGTCTCAGCCGTGGAGACTGGCGATAAACTGTGTGGTGGACTGTCCCTTTAACTGCATCCTGTCTGACTGGGCGCCCTGGACGGAGTGCTCACACACCTGTGGCAGTAAAGGTGAGTCACAGCATGTAATTATACATAAGAAGAAGGCCATTGCTCTGTGAGTACACTGTGCCATAAAGCAGGGGTTTGCAAACGTTTTGATGTCAGGAGCCCCCAAATATAATGGTCCCCTTACGACGGAATTATGATCCCCCTTTTAAAATATAAAAGCTGCTAAATATTATAATGCATTAAAAAAAAAGTTTTCTGTGTGAGAAAAATAGTGATATTATAAAGACAGCCTGTTGTTGGCTTTTATATAAACATTGTACTAATTTAAATAATACATGTAATAAAAGTGAATAAACCTGATTCAGTTTAAAAAAGTTTGGGGTCAGTTAGATTTAATCTTTTCAATAAATTGACACTTTTTTTCAGCAATGATGCTTTAAATTGATGAAAAATCTGTTTCAAAATGTTCTATATCAAATCAATTCTGTTCTTTTGAACTTTCTGTTCATCAAAGAATCCTGAAAAAAATGATTCAGAATCCACAATTCATTACCATTTTAAACTTTTTTTAACCGAGACGGTAACACTTTACAATAAGGTTCCATTAATGTAGAATTATGTTTACCAACAAATCAATACCTTATATATATGAAAGAGTGTTGATAAGGTACACAACAGTATTTTTAAATTTAGGGTAACATGGTGAGTTAGAAATGTTCATACTTGGTGTGTGTCAACTGCTACATAAACTAATGTAAATATGTACAGTAAGTTGACCTTACAAAACAGTAAAGCTATTTACAGGCACTGTTCATGCTTAGTTCATGTTAACTAATGCATTAACTAATGTTAACTAACCGTGCTGTTAATGTGAATTGATGCATTAGTACATGTGTGAGTTAACGTTAACAAATATTAACTAATGCAGAACAGAGATGTTGTTCATGGTTAGTTCATGTTAACTAATGCATTAACTAATGTTAACTAACCGTGCTGTTAACATGAATTGATGCATTAATACATGTGTGAGTTAACGTTAACAAATATTAACTAATGCTGAACAGAGATAATGTTCATGGTTAGTTCATGTTAACTAATGCATTAACTAATGTTTACTAATGGAACCTTATCGTAAAGTGTTACCGTGATGATAATAAAAAAGACTGAAGTAATAGCTGCTGAAAATTCAGCTTTGCCAACAAAAGAAAAAAAACTCTATAAACTCTAAAACTATACTTTTTTAATATTACTTTTCATGCAGTGTGTAATATAGCTGTAAATTGTGAATGTAATAGGTCTGCAAAGTTTTAAAGATCAAAGTGCACGACAAATAAAGTTATTGTCTCCTAAAAGAAATAATCGATTCTGAAGCTGAAACGAGTCGTCAACAATTCCATTCTCATTTCCGTAACATATCTACTTTGGTTTGTAACAGATTTGCACAATGTCAGCCTATGGTCTTCATTGGCTGCCAGCAAACAACATCTACATTGACCCGCCTTCAAACAATGTAGATGTAGCTGAGAAGCAACATGTCGTGCTGTCGACATGTCAAGAAGACGCTGTTTTCTGCGCTTTTCTCCACTTTGCATGCACTGCACGAGGATTAGGACTCGCCCTGAAATTGATACGGTAAAACCGACGGCATTGTTACTGTTCGTATCACCGTGTTATCAGGTGAATTCTGGAGAAATTCTGGAGCTGGAATTTAGTTCCTTGGATGCATGTAAACCTATTGTAGGAGACCTCCAAAACAAAATTAGGAATGTTTAAAATAGTGTAATAGGGGTACTTTAACATTAATTAAAACAGAATACAGTTATTTTAAATTGTAACAATAATATGTCCACATTATTACTGATCTAAATGTATTTTTGATTAAGTGAAGCCATGGTGAACATACAGTGAGAACTTTCTTTCAAAAACCTTAAAAATCTTTTGAATGGCAGTGTATTTTTATAGCACTTTAGCTGTAATAAATAAAATTACAGGTTGCCTTCCCATGACTGATTTTGCATTTGACTCCAAACATTAACAGACTTAATTTCTAAAATTGCATATACCGTAAATTTGTTTAGTGCTTTTTGCAGAAGTCAAGAAACCTACTGTAAGTTGAAGCCCAAAACAGCTATCATTTCAGTTTTGAAGAGCAATCAGAACTATTAAGGAGGATCATCGGGAAACATGCATGCAAATTACAGTACAGTTCACAATAATATTTAATGTTCTTGTGCAGCTGACACATTTTCATTTGCATGAAACCTAACCCACAAACCTGTACACCCGAGTTCCATGGAGATAAACACTCTGCTTGCTCTAGGCTCACACTATCAGGTGGTGTGCATTTACTTTGCATTCATTAACATGCCATGTCAGAATCCCTTTTTAATTATGGATGTTATGTCATGAATCATATTTAAAGATCGGCTTACAGGTTAATGACTCTTGGTTATGAAACCCTTGCTTTCCTGAAACACGCCAAATGATTTATCAGTCAAAGGGAAATATTTATTTTATCCATTAGTGTTCTCAAAATTGCAATTGTTAATTCGGAGTTTATTGCCCTGTTTGGCTGATTGAACGGTGTCATTGCTTGATGCAAAAAAAAAAAAAAAATAGGCTAATTGCTAGTCTTAAGAGCAGCCCGGGTCCCTATTGCTCAAATGACACAGCTCCGTGGGAGTTCAGCTGACTTCTCTCTTAATAAGACACGTTCAACTCAATCTTCATTAATTTTCATTCAGCCATCAGCTTCCTATCTCGGGCCAGGCATACTTTTTAAATCCAAAGGGATTTCTCCAGGCATTGCAAACAGGAAGTTCTCAGCATGTTTTTGGTTACATACACGAGCAAAGAAATAAATGCAAGCTGTGAGGGCTGGAAGAAGAGAATTTTCTGTCTGTGTCAAAGCAGCGTTATCTCTTGTGCACCTCGCTAGGGACCGAGAGTTTGGGATTCATTATGTGTTGTCTATATACATAGAAATGTAATGCATCTGGCAGTGGAGCTCAGGAGACCCAAACAATTCTGTGCTTTTCTCTTTTCTTTCTTCTTTCTAACACTCATTTCTCCCTATTCCTGCCCCAACCCTTCCGTCTCCCTACAGAATCAAGTAGAAATATTTCCACTGTCATATCACGTCATTTTAAGGGCTTCCTTATCTGGCCGGAGTGCCTCTGTTTTAATGAATGACGTCCTTGAAGCGGCCAGAGGCCGTTCTTGAAGGCAGCATTTGATGAGCAGTTATGTTGTGCTGTGAATGTATTTGTCACAGTGTCTGGTTTGTGTTTCCCTGGGTATCCACCAGAGGTCCTCTTCCACCACGGTGTCCTTCACTTAGACTACATTTCCCATCATCCTGTTTTGTCACTCATTGATTATTGCACACAGCTGTTTCCCGTCACCTTGTTAGTATCTGTGTGTATATATACCTGGTTTGTTTCTGTGATTGTCATCGAGTCCTTGTTTAATGTCATTCGCACCTCGGAGGTCTTGTCATGGTTTGTTTCTTGTTTTTGGACCCTTTGCCTGGCTGATTACGATTTTGGATTACCCCAATAAAACCACTGCACTTGGATCTAACCTTTTGTGTGCGCGTCGTGACAGTAATTCCGTGTTTGTTTGTTTTTTTCCATGTTTAATGCTCGACTGGAAGGAGGGCTTTTTACATTTAAACTCACTGGAGTGCAATTCGGTTAAGATGTACATTGATGAAGTGTCTGTATTTTTGCTTTTTCTTGAGAATTTGGGTGAATGGAATGATGATGGACCCAAAATAGTTTTCTTCTGAAAAGCCTTTTATTTACCACTCGAGTACCCTGCTAGCATCTCATGGTCATCATCTTAAAATCTCATAATGCTTTTTATCTTAACCTCGTCATTCCATTAAAGGCACACTATGCAAGAATTGTACCTTAATATAACAGCTTCAAAGTCATTTCGGTGGTAAACAAACTCACAGTAGGGCGAATCATCCTGGTAGTAAAGCTTGGGGGGGACGCCGCTGTAAAAACCATAGACAGTAAAAGAAATGGACACAGCGACCCCATAGACTTCAACGGAGAAAAGTGAAGTCAAATAGAAGCACTCACTTCCTGATGGCTGAGCGTACTGCGCAGGCTCAAACTGAGCTTGAAGACGTAGTTGTGACGTGAGCAACCTGTCTGACAGTTGTACGTCTTCTAGTAGCTGTGCCAAGAGGAATCTGAATCATTCCCTTCTGAGTCTTGCAGAGCCGGAGATCGTGAGTATTAGCTGTTCATGAGCTCGCAGCAAGAGAAACTTTATGACTCTCTATGGGCTTCTCCCTTGACTTTATGCCTCCACGTCCCCCGATTGCGCGTGAGCTTCTACATCTGTCTTTACGGTCATTTCTCTTCTATGCGACAGAGAGTCGCGTGTTATGACGCAATCGTTAGCCTATTTTTACAAAAACTGCTTCTACGGGGCCACAACGTAAGATACAAGGTAATGGAGCATTTTATACATTGTCGTGTTTCTTTAGAAATAAATAATGGACAAATGGAGTCTTTAAACGTCTCAGATGTAAAGTTATTCGCTGTCAAAGTGACGCAAAAATGAATGGGAGTCAATGGGATGCTAACAGCAAGTGAAGGCTTGTTAGCCAATGGCGGCGCCCGGGGAGACTTCAGTTTCCGGCTGGTGGATTACCCCCTTGGTAAAAACCAGCAATGCAAGTTTGAGAGGAGCGCCCCCGACAAATCTCGCGAGAATAACGACATGCTTTACGGCAACGACGTCACACACATCAACAACAATATATGAAGCACGAAGACACTTGCGTGCATTTCAGACGTGATACTCGACGATGGAAAAAGCAAAGAAAACACGGTCGGAAGAGACTAGGAAAAGAGAATCTGACCGCGTGAGGAACTGGAAAAGAGTCCCTGATTCGCCCTCGCTATGTGTGTGCGTGTTGTGTGAGTGAGCGCGGCTGATCAGCGCGGCTGATGAGCTGATCAGCGCCAGCTGTTTTGAATGAGGATGTCCTATATATTGTTTTTTTACCTCGTCCTGTCTATGTCAGATGGTAGTTGAGGCTACCAGGGTTCTACTCACCGTGTTCTCCTGCATTCCACTCCTGTACCATGCAGTGGTTTCCTGAGATTTTCCCGGAGGAATTTCTACCTGTTCCTGCATATGTGTCTGCCCACTGCGTCCCTGTTTTTCCGAGCCTGAGTCTTCTTCTGCCTGCTTCCATTTTGACCCACACGGCTATCTACTATTGTGCTCAATAAATTACTGTTTACTCGCAACTGAATCATTTGACTATTTCCTTCAGAGTTGTGACAGTCCCACTCGGTCGGGCTTTCACTAGTTGGCGCGAGCTAAAAAGCAGCACTGGATGCAACAGCGATGCTGACCTGGCTATCTTGTTGATAGACTAGTAAATAAATCTCTTATTTCTAAACTTGTTTGCGTTCTATGTTGTTGCGCTTGCTTGTAGTATGTCATTTTTTTACGATGCTGTTCATTCATCCATTGTTGATAATTAGACCAGTCCAATAATTTCCACATATGTCTAGCTAGCTATTTACGACAGTGCAAGTATTCCACAGCGACTATAGGGGTCGCTGTTTGACAAAAACACAATTTCTGCATGGTGTGGCTTTAAAATAAGTGAGGACAGTGGATGGTAGAAGTTCTGTTGGAAAAGGAAGGCTTCAAGACTACCAGTTCCCCTGTGTATTGAGAATGTTCTGTTCTAGCCAGCGCTAGTGTGTTGTCGAGCAGGCCGAGATGTGTCATATATAGGGACCTTCTATATGTCCCTGCTGTGTTAAAATTGATAGTTCATCATTTACTCACCCTCATGTCATTCTGTGGAGCACAAAAGTAGATTTTTTGCAGAATGTACAAACTGCACCTTCATATACAATGAAAGTGAATGGTGACTATGTGCTGTCAAGCTCCTATAAGTATCATTGTGCACTGTGCAAAATACCAAGTCTTATGTCGTATGATAAGATGTGTGTGAGGAACAGAAAGAAAGTAAAGTCATCATTCACTTTCTGTCCTTTATTACTCTCAAATCTCATTTGCATTTATAGGTGTTTCTGTACTTTTGGACACTTCTGGCCCCATGGACTTGTAGAAAAACACACTTTAAATAACAGTTATTGTTAATATATATATATATATATATATATATATATATATATATATATATATATATATATAATGTACAGTTACAGTTATATGTATTGTGTTTAATTTGTGAAAATGACAGTCATAGAAATGTTTAAATGAATTTCAATATTTTTTTCAGCAGCTTGTTTTTTTTCACAGGACAAGAAATCCTTTTTATGTGCCACATTTTAGAATCATTGTTAATGGTTCAATAGCACCACGTGTAATAAAAAATGAAAATTAATGTGTAGAACTATGGTAAATTTACAGTATCACCTGATTTTAATATATTCATTGGAAAGAAATCTGTTGCATCCAAATTGATTATAGATCATAAAATGATATCTTCAATTTTATATATTCTACTGATATTAAAAACATTTGTCAGTTTGCCAGACATCACTAAATATACTGCTGTTCAATTAAAACGAATAGGCAATATTAATAATATTTGTTCAACATTTTTAGAATAAAATAGTGAACTCTTTTGTCTTATTGCAGCTATCATTTTATGTATCCAAAATAAATAATCTAAATAATATTTTCACAATGTTTACATAATTTAAATCAAAATTATAACTGACACAATAAAAAAATATTCAGTACAAAAAAAAAACCTTTTTAGACAAAACATTGTGGTGGAAATGACGTCACAACTGATATTAAATTATAGTTTTAAACATTCTTAAACCGGCCTGGCCCAACATGAAATTCATGCTGGTGTAAGATGGTCTTTGGGGAATCTCTTAACAAATGACTGTTTCTGTCTATTCCTGCATTGTACAGTTGATAAATATTTCAGCTATACAACGTGTGAATAATGCATTAATCCACAGCATTGTCCCAAGCTGCTAAAGTGCGCACTAATGCAGGCTTGATGTATTTTTAGCAATGCTTCTGCTGTTTGCCATATTTTTATACAGTGCATTCACAGATGTCTCTTCATTTGCGTCTCTGTTGCAGGTGTTATGGCTCGCTCTCGCAGCGTGTTACAGCAGGCTCATGAGGAGGGGCGCCCGTGTGCCTCCCAGCTCTCCCAGGCCAAACCCTGTCCCATCAGCCCCTGCTACACGTGGCTTGTGAGCGATTGGTCTCCCTGCAGAGTGGAGGTAGATCCTGGGCAAAAATAATTGGAGCTGCCTATATTCTGCATTAACTGGTTATTGCATATCAACTTACCTGAGGGTATTCAATCCATGTTTCATACGATCAAGTGGTGTTGAGACCATCCGCTCGGCATTTCTATCTGGTACTGGCACAACACTGGAGTTCTTTAATTGAAATTTGTAGAAATTTTATGTGCACATGGCGAGTTTGTGTGTGAGAGAGGAACTTTATGTCATTGAGACGTGAGGTAACTGCTGATTAAAATCATGCTGGGATCCACAGTCTTATCATTAGAGGAGAACAGTGGCAGAGTTCAGATTTTCATCGCCTCTCTTCTGCTTTTCTCTCCTCTCTCTTTTGTATCTGAGAAGGATTTTAATTGTACGTCTCGGGGTTTTGCGCACGTCCCTAGAGTCGTGCTTGCCCAGATCAAAAGCTGTCCTCCTCACAAAATGAACAAAAGAAACGTTGCACACTTTTAACATGCATTTATGTGCTTTCTTTGGTGCTTGGTGTGATGGACACTTTCATATTCATAAATTTCTATGAGATGTATGATAACTCGGCTTTGCTTTTTATTTGTAGTTTGTATTAGCATTACATACATTTCTAGAGACAAGCTAAGCCACATATCTGAACAAATGTGATTAACATAGTTAACATTTGTGATGCACATTACGTTTAAATGAAAAACAATATGTTTGAATATAGCACATGCAATAACAGGAAGAAATTTGATCTTGAGGTTAAACATTTAAAAAAAACTTAATGGAAAAGTGAAGGAAAAGTGTCGTAAGTGAAAACAAAGCTGCAAAAATTATTTGTGTATTATTCAGTATTTTTTATTTATTTTTGCTATTAACTTAAAGGTGCATAGCGCAGGTTTCTGAGTTTTTGCAGAACTATGCCCCCTCTGGCGACAAGCGAAACTGCAACCAGAGATGTGCACGCTCATGGATCACACGCACACGCACGCTTGCACGAGCTGTTCATAACCAAAAGAGCATCAGCCGCACAAATCTTTTGTTGACAGTCATAATGTCTTCAGAGGTAATAAAGTTATAAATCTGCAAGTCATTTTAAATATATGAAAGGAAAGGCATTTGAGTAAATTACACACTTATGTGTGTGTGAGGGGAAAACGGGGGTAGTAGAAAAGTTCGGTTTTTGTTTCCATCTATCTCCATGTATGTTGAACTGTTTTATGTGTTTACTGTATCCACTTATGAGTGTATTATTATGGAAACACGTTCATGAACAATATCAGTTATTACTTTGTAAAAGCTCAAAATAATAATCATACCACACACAGTTGGTCAACAAAGTACACTCAAATGTCTCACGGTAATAAACAATCAAATGGCACTATGACGTTACTGTAAAAGCCAAACAGGCTAATCCGCCGAATTCACATTCCCGGGAACAATTGACTATTTTTTACAAAAAAGAAAAGAAAATATAGCCAATGCAACGGCGTTCTTCCTTGTTGGTCAAGGACATGGGCACCTTATCATGTTAGCAAAGTACACAAGGCTACCGGTAGGTCATACACAAAAACATAGGTAACTTTAGCATCTTTTATGGGATATGTTTTATGTTGTACTATTCTTCCAAAGACAATTCCTAGTTTATGAACCTGTTCACTGACAATGGTAGTAAAACCAAATCTGATTGTACATTTATCTAGCTTACGCTAAAGCATTAGCTGCTACACATTTTACGCATCGTCATTTGTTGTCATAGATTTGCCGTATCAGACATTAGAGACTGGGCTATATCTTACCGTTTTATCAAGAAAAAAAGCCAACTGAGGATCCCGTTTGAGACCAAGAGCAGACCGGAGATCTCTCCATTTGTTGAATGCCTTCCCGAGGTTGACTCTCGTCTTACTCCGACGCCTGTCTGACTCCAATTTGGACCTTTTGGTGGCACTAGACAAAAATTTTCTTTTCTTTACTTTACGTGGAGTTTGCGTTGGGGTTTGGAATGGACTACAAGCCGGTCTCTTTGAATCCATCTTCTACCTTTGACGCAGGAGTTGTCTTCGCTGATGCGGAGAATGGCGGCGCCGGCAAATACACAAACCTGCGAGACATAGCCTGGTGAGCGTGAACGCGCATGACGTCACGCCCAGTCTCAAATTCGAGCCCGAATCCCTCTTATATATTTTACTGTACAGGATTATAGAGGCAATCTCAGTGCGCAGAGAAGGGCTCATTCAGCCCATCAGGCAGTTCTTTAAGGATGTATAGGATAGAAAAACAGGTATTTTTAACATGAAAAGTTGCGCAATGCACCTTTAAGCAAAATTGTGCACGCCCGAATTGTTTTTTATATTTTAAATATAAATCTCATACACTTTTGTTAGACATATACTTAAAGGTTGTAGCAGCGATTGTGGGTGACGTCACTTCTGTTTGTGTTTGAAGCGAGATCCCAAACAAACCAAGTTAGCTCGCCCCTCCCTCCCGTTTCGTGCATCATGAAAAAAAAAGATCATGCACACATATAACAAACGTAACTCACACACTAAATCCCTACAGACTGATATTCGCTAGAGCTATCCAAGTTTAGTCGAGCTTCACTCATATTTTTTAAAGAAGGATATTTTCACACACAGTTCACATCTGAAAAAGTCAGCACTAGAAGCTATACTCACCTGTCCAGAAGAAACAGTGCAACCTCAGCGTCCGATTTAAAAATGTTCAAATCTTTAAGCTCTCTCCACCGTTCAAAAGCCTTCCCAATTATTATTCGTTTCTTTAACGAATAACGACGGTTTTCCCTCGCCCTAATCCTCCTTCTCTTCTTGGGGATTGCCTCTTCCATGTTCACTGTATCTGGTCCGTTGATAGACGCGCTGGCTTCTTCTTCAGCTCTGACTTCGCGTGCAGGCGCCGTGCACGAGCGCAAAAACAAACAAAACCCGCCCCTGTCTGTGATCGGTTGGAACACTGTTTATTTTGGTTTTGAGTGGTGGTTGTACCCATTTGTTTTTGTGTGCAGATCTCAGAGCCTAGGCTGCCTACAGAGACGCGTTTTTTTGACAGCCTGCTTATGGGGCGGGCAGCTAGCGGATCGTTAGGAAAAATTAGATGAATGTGATCATTTATTTTTGGGCCTGAAATCACTGATACAACCTTTAAAACTAGCTAAGCAGCTTCAATAAAAACAATAAAAATGTTATTATATTTCAAATTAATAAAAAAAATAGATATTCTCTGAAAACAAAGTCTCTTAAAGTGTCATGAAACACAAATAACAGAGTTGAAGGCACCTTGATGTATTTTTAAAAATATAACCCTTTGACAACAAACTCCCAAAAATCATCATTAAAAACTACGAACAACTATCATGAACAAATCGAAAATGCTTTGATCGATTATTCTTCGATAATTACAAATCGACATTATAACATTATAATTATAGCTCTGAACAAATGAAATACCAGTTTAACAGAAAGAATAAAGGCACGTTTTTTTTTTGTAAATTATTCTTTACATTTTCAGCGTTCATGATCAAACGTACAGTGTCCTTATTGCACATATATTTCATTTGAAGAAGACAGGATGATATATGTCCGCATGCACTGTGCTGGTTCATGCTTGGAGCAGCAGAGTATATGAAATATGTCCATGAAAACTTGAAACACGCTTGCTCCGGTCCAAATATTTACTGTGGTCCGCATTGTTTGTGTTGCCAAACTCATTGCGGCGTTCCGTGCATTAAATACACTCACCGGCCACTTTATTAGGTACACCTGTCCAACTGCTCGTTAACACTTAATTTCTAAGCAGCCAATCACATGGCGGCAACTCAGTGCATTTAGGCATGTAGACATGGTCAAGACAATCTCCTGCAGTTCAAACCGAGCATCAGTATGGGGAAGAAAGTTGATTTGAGTGACTTTGAACGTGGCATGATTGTTGGTGCCAGAAGGGCTGGTCTGAGTATTTCAGAAACTGCTAATCTACTGGGATTTTCACGCACAACCATCTCTAGGGTTTACAGAGAATGGTCCGAAAAAGAAAAAACATCCAGTGAGCGGCAGTTCTGTGGGCGGAAATGCCTTGTTGATGCCAGAGGTCAGAGGAGAATGGCCAGACTGGTTCGAGCTGATAGAAGGGCAACAGTGACTGAAATAACCACTCGTTACAACCGAGGTATGCAGCAAAGCATTTGTGAAGCCACAACACGCACAACCTTGAGGCGGATGGGCTACAACAGCAGAAGACTCCACCGGGTACCACTCATCTCCACTACAAATAGGAAAAAGAGGCTACAATTTGCAAGAGCTCACCAAAATTGAACAGTTGAAGACTGGAAAAATGTTGCCTGGTCTGATGAGTCTCGATTTCTGTTGAGACATTCAGATGTTAGAGTCAGAATTTGGCGTAAACAGAATGAGAACATGGAACCATCATGCCTTGTTACCACTGTGCAGGCTGGTGGTGGTGGTGTAATGGTGTGGGGGATGTTTTCCTGGCACACTTTAGGCCCCTTAGTGCCAATTGGGCATCGTTTAAATGCCACGGCCTACCTGAGCATTGTTTCTGACCATGTCCATCCCTTTATGGCCACCATGTACCCATCCTCTGATGGCTACTTCCACCATGTCACAAAGCTCTAATCATTTCAAATTGGTTTCTTGAACATGACAATGAGTTCACTGTACTAAAATGGCCTCCACAGTCACCAGATCTCAACCCAATAGAGCATCTTTGGGATGTGGTGGAACGGGAGATTCGCATCATGGATGTGCAGCCGACAAATCTGCGGCAACTGTGTGATGCCATCATGTCAATATGGACCAAACTCCCTGAGGAATGCTTCCAGCACCTTGTTGAATCTATGCCACGAAGAATTGAGGCAGTTCTGAAGGCAAAAGGGGGTCCAACCCGTTACTAGCATGGGGTACCTAATAAAGTGGCCGGTGAGTGTATTATTACAGTCATATGTTCCATGTGTTGGTTGTCAATCTCCTGCTCTCACTGCATCTGCATGTTGTTGTTGGGCATCTGCATGTTGTTGGGAGAATGCAAACAACACTTTTGTGCTACTGTACTGAGAAACACACTTACGACACGTGTCCAGACTTGAACAGGCATAGGTGAACGAACAGCTCTGCCTGAAACGTAGTGCGATCTCTGCATAATACAGAACAGTGATTAAATTAAAAGTGTTTGTTCTCATGCATAATGTGGAGAAAATCTCAGAAACTGATGACATAGATGCATACTCTCCACCACTCCGAATTAACACATATACCTCACTTTTTGTGTCGTTGGTTCAACTTTGCTTTTTAAATCAGAAGAATGAAATAGCTGTTTGTTGTTTTCATTGATGTGCAACCTGTACATACCTTTTAAAATCTCAAATAAATGTGTTTTAGGGTTTCATGACCCTTTCAAACCCAGTATAAGTTTGCTTTCTTAGGGTCTTTAGGTATTTTTTACTAGCAAACAAGACAAAAACATTGACAAAGTTATTTTTGCTGTGGACGTTGAAACATCATTGTGTGATTAGGTCACAGTTCATCAGAAATGCCAAAATGCTGTTTCACTCCCAATCTCAGTCATTCGCAGAGAGGTGTCACTGTAATAAGCTCCTCTGCCTCACTGCTCACCGCTCGTCCAGATCAATGAGTCAGCCGTGTGCTTTTGTGCAGGGAGCAGAATGTGGAGAGGGCACGAGGGAGAGGAATCTGACGTGTGTGGTGCACTGGTCAGACTGGCCGGACAGCCCATACCCTTCTAAAGCGGTGGAGGACGAGAAGTGTGGAGACCGCGTGAGAAAGGAAAGTGAGCAGGAACTGCAGCAGCCGTGTTTCGTCCCCTGTCCAGGTACAACACTCCTCATACACTATTCGGAGCAACAATTCTTGTTCTTTTTGATTAGTTTACATTTTCACATTTTTTTTTTTTTTTACTCACTCAGTTAGTTTAACATGATTTATTGTTTCATATCCAGTGTTGAGAAAAGTTACTTTTTAAACTAATGCATTACAATGTTGAGTTACTTTTTAAGTTTCTGTCACTTTGGTCTGGTTTATTCTTGTTTGGCAACAGAGCCCTGACACTCCTTCTGTATTTCTCTGTGTGAGCGTGCTATTTCGAGTTTGCTCAGGCAAATCAAGCACAAAAACATGACAACACTACATATTTATAGGTATAAATATAATTATATGTTTCTACCCCCTCGTATGTGGTTCGTTAATCATTATTGTGTAATATTCTTGAAATTGGGCTCCATCTTGCCTCAAAAATATTTTGCTGAAGTCTGAGCTTTTGTGAGTCGTTTTGTGTGCGGAGCGTGGCACTTTCAGTCTAGTTTGTTTTCGGTTTGGTGCTCCAGTTTTTCATCGACCGTGTGCTTTTCTGTTGTCATGTTCTGTGTGGACTTGTAGTCGGTGAGAGTTCTCATTGGCTGCCTGTTTGTGTCAGGTTTTGTTTGAGTACATGGCTTGTGAGTTCACTAGCCATGTGCTCTTGTTTTTGTCATGTTTGGAGTGAGCAAATGGATGTCTTGTTTGTTTCTATGTGCCATGTGCTCTCCTGTCTATTGTCTTAACCCCGCCCTTCTTGTTATCAGGTTATTAGTTAATTTGCCCCATCTGTTCTTCCTCGTTACCTGTTTTGTTTGCTCCCTATTTATTTTCCTTGTGTTTTCAGTCTTGTGCCAGTTCGTTGTCATATTTAGGCCAAGTGCCCACCAAAGTGTTTTCAGCCAGCGTTTTTAGTGGGTGCTTGAGAGTGCTATTTCAGTTGAGACGCTTTACTTGCTATGATACGGAATAGCCTATCTGCGGAAGTGTTACTAGTATCTCATTTCACAGATAGTTTGTTTCTGTATTGTTTCTATATAAATATGTTGAAACCATAGACAGTAAAAGAAATGGACAGAGCGATCTCATTGGAACTCAGTTGAGACAGTTGAAGCCCACTTTTAGCGATTTTTGAGAACTTCCGTTCCTGACGCGCAGACTCAGACCGACTAAAAATAAGCTTGATGACGTGAGCAACCTGTCTGACAGACGTGAATCTTCTAGTAGCTGTGCGTGAAAATTGCCAACGTTAATCTTGCAGAGACGGGGAACTTGAGCAAAGAGTCCTTTATCGTGAGTGAGCAGGAGTAAGTATTCAGTTGCTTTTATGGACTCATTATCTATGGGCTTCTCTCTTGACGGGACGTCCCCCCGATTGGCTGCGAGCTTCTCCTCCTGTCTGTACGGTAATTTCTGTACAGCGCGACAGAGAGTCGAGTGGTTATGACGCAATCGTTAGCCTATTTTTACTAAAACTGTTTCTACGGGGCCATAATGTAACATAGAAGGTAATGGAGCCATTTATACATTGTCGTGTTTCTTTAGAAATAAATAATGGACAAATGGAGTCTTTAAACGCCTCAGATGTAAAGTTATTCGCTGTCAAAGTGACGCCAAAATGAATGGTAGTCAATGGAAATGCTAACGCAAGTGAAGTTCTGCTACAAGATGGCGGCACCCGGCCGGCTTCAACTTCCGGTCGATGGATTACCCCCTTGGTTGAAACGTATTTGCTGAATGTGGCAGTTGGTCTGTGTTGTATTTGTCCCGCCCCTCCTCCACTGTGATTGGACGGCTGGAAATAGAACAGGAGCAATACTTCAGCAATAAAAACAAAAATGAAACACGAATGTGATATTTATCTAGAGTCGTTTTTGCTTATTATTATGGTTAAATTGGATCATCAAAGGTCAGCAGCCACAGCACACAATGCCTCTGAACTTTAAGGTAGGGACACACCAAACCGACGCAAAAGAACTAACGTTATAGCGCTGATGAAAGCCGACTGTGTTGTCGCCTCGCATCGTCTGCTTCAAGGCAAGAAAGCTGCGCTTGAACCCACCGAGAGAACTACAGCCGACTGTCATCTACCACGCACGTTCTGAGCCTGCGTTTAAAGGAGATATCTGCTTATTTCTGCAGATATATTTGTCTATATTTGTCATTGAAAAAGGGAAACCAACACTGCAGGCTGCAGATACACAAACCGTAAACAAAGCAGCGCTTGCTTACCGTTTTGAATATCAATAATGCTGATAACTTTCTTTATTCCACTCCGCTCATGTTAATATAAAAATATTCGCCAAGGAACACTCAGGCAAGAAGATGTCAAATTAGAACAGCCTTCTGTGTGTACCGTCTTGACTTCTTTGCTCGCTGTTTTGCTATTATTCTCGTGCAC
Source organism: Rhinichthys klamathensis goyatoka (assembly GCF_029890125.1). Taxonomy (NCBI): domain Eukaryota; kingdom Metazoa; phylum Chordata; class Actinopteri; order Cypriniformes; family Leuciscidae; genus Rhinichthys; species Rhinichthys klamathensis. The sequence goes on along the minus strand of NW_026606572.1, from coordinate 2,800,339 downwards.
TGACTCGTTCACTGAACTGATCTGCCAATCGGAGTTCTCTCTCTCACCCACGGCCCGATGCCGATTCTACATGCTGAATCGGCCTAAAAAAAACACACGTCATCCGACTAGAGTCAGCGTTGTGGAACACACCGAAAAAAACAAGTCAGCCGACGGTCATAAAAACTGCCCGACTGCCGATTGTCAGCTTGATGTGTCCCTGGTTTTACTCCTGATTTCTCTCAACATTGAAACAGGAGAGATGTCAGTCAGTAAATTGGAAAACAAAGTAACTTGCATTACTTATTTGAAAAAGTAACTCAGATATTTTTTTAAATATAAAAGTAATGTGTCACTCTACTCGTTACTTAAAAAAAAGTAATCTGATTACGTAACTCACATTACTTGTAACGCGTTACCCCAACACTATTCATAACCTGGAAGATGTTGATCAAGAAATATTTTGTACTGCTACTCACATTTCACTTACTATCCCAGTGGAACTGTCCCAGGAATTAATATCTGTCATGTTCAGTGAGATTACTAGTTGTCAAATTGACAAACTTTCATTTCATTTCAACTCACCTTCAGGCTGTTATTGACCTGTGTTAGCCCTACTTCTGTGTCTCTCTTCAAACTGCATATTTATTTTCGTAAATGTGCTGCTTGCTCACGGGAAAGAGCATACGTTGGGAGGAGAGTAAACCAAAGATGTTAGGCCAGTGTAAGAAAGGTAGAGACAAAGAAGCGAGCGAGTTAGAGAGGGTGGCATATGGTGTGCGGTGTGCGTTGCTTTATTATATGTTTCGGCAGCTCCAGTGAGGGATGGAAATAGACTGGCTTCATGAAGATGATGGATAATGAGATGCCTGGGTGCACAGATTGTCTCTAATAGCCATCCTGGCTGCAGAATCAAAAGGAAGTCATGGTTGAAGAGCTAGTGTTAGCGTGTGCAGCGGCCGTCGCTGTGAATCGCCCTCTACTCTGAGGGATTAGGAGGCTCAGTGATGTCTGATCTTCGGTTAAGGAAGTGCTAAATGTATCTGAAAAGTTCTGTCACGAATTAGGTTCCATGACAGGAAAATCAAAATTTGTAGAGAAAAAACCCCCACAATGAATTAATTAATCAATATATTATTATTATTATTATTATCATCAACACTTGCACTACAGACTGTATACAGACAAGTAGCATAAAACTACAAGGTCAAATCAGCTTTTTAAGTTTGAGTCTGTGTAATATCTGTATTTTTAATTTAAAATCTGTATTTATTATTATTATTTTTTTAAATACATAAACCTTAAAGTTTTAAATGTAATAGTTTAGCTGGTAATGCTAGCAGCACTGTTGTTTTAGTATTATTTATATACTATTATGTTATTTATCATTTTAGTTTAAGTTTTAGTAATTTTGTTGTGCTTTTGTCATTTTTTTAGTTTTTGATTTTTTAAAATATTTCTGTTAAGCTTTATTTTTATTTTATATTTCATTTCAGATACATTTCAATTAACAAAAATATTTTTTTATTATTTTAGTTTTAGTTTATAGCACTGGCTTGCAGTATCAATTTTATATTTGGGTACTATACTGTTTCCCAAGACTGTTCTACTCAAACTTTTCACACTATAATCATACTTTTCACACCTAGTCAAAATAGTATGTAGCATTCCTTCTCTGCACTTGCTAATTTGACCAGTGAAGTTCCTTGATCAGTGTCAAGTTATCATGGAATTAATTGAACTAATAGAACCAGAGTTGTGATATGTGATTTGCCTTCTACAGGAGACTGTCACCTTACAGAGTGGTCTCTGTGGAGTTCCTGTCAGCTGACATGTCTGGAAGGACGTAGTTTCGAGACGGTGGGCCGACAGGCACGTTCACAGGCCGTGGTCATACAAGTGCTGGAGAATCAGGAGAGCTGCCCTCAACAGGTCTTTGAGACGCGTCCATGTAAAGGTACAAACAGTGAAATATAATATTATATAGTACAATAATGTTACATAGTCGGATATTTTTGTATGGAAGCACATTTCTACCAAATAAGTAAAAAAAAACAAAATCATGCTTTGATAACGACATGTTGAAATTGTGACATCAAAATCATGATATAACATAATTATGACATATGACATGTTATGTCAAAATTGCAAGTCTAAATTAGACATTATTATCTACTTTTTTGGCGGAAATGGGTTTCCATAGGTTTGAAATATGATTTAAAATAATTGTATTATGCAAGTCAGCAGTTTTGGACACAGTATATGCATGAATGCATAAGACGTCTCTGTCGCTTGTAATCTCACACACCTTGTGAGTTCAGCTCTACAACAAGATGTCAGTCCTCTCTTCCCACAACCCTCAGTTGTGTATGAGAAAGTATGTGTGTGTAGTGTGAACAGAGCCTAGGTATCCAGTGGAGGTCTATGAGGGAATTTTCCAGAGAGGTAGATATGTAAATCAATATTGGTCAAACCAATAAAATATCGTAGTAGGTTATTTGCTAGTAATTATGCACCCATACTCAGATGATTGGGGTCAGTAAGATTTTTTTTCATTTATTTTTTTGAAAGAAAGGAATTAATGCTTTTATTCAGCAGTGATCCATATCAAATTTAACAGTAAATGCATTTAAAAATGTTACAAAACACTTCTATTTTAAATAAACGCTGTTCTTTTTAACTTTCTGTTCATCAAAGTATCCTGGAAAAAAAATGTATCACTGTTTTCACACAAATATTAATCAGCACAACTGTTTTCCACATTTATAATTATAAGCAATGTTTCTTGAGCATCAAATCAGCATATTAGAATGATTTCTGAAGGATCATGTGACACTGAAGACTAGAGTAATGATATTGAAAATTCTGCTTTGCCATCACAGGAATTGTGAATCTTTATATATATATATATATATATATATATATATATATATATATATATATATATATATAGAGTATAGAGAGAGAGAGAATATATATATATATATATATATATATATATATATGCCTATAGAGAATATATATATTCAAATAGAAAACAGTCATTTTGAGTTGTAATATATTTCACAATATTACAATTTTTACTGTATTTTTTATCCTTGGTGAGCATAAGAGAGTTCTTTCAAAAACATTATAAAACCCAAACTTTTAAATGGTAGTGTATATGATAATTAACGTCATATTATAAATCTTTCTGATCCGTAGTTATGATCATTTTAAATCCGATGGACTGCCACTATTAAATATTTTTAGTCTTAGTGCAGTCATGCTTGCTCAGAGTGTGTGTGTGTGTGTGTGTGTGTGTGTGTTTGAGTGTGCATCAGTATATAATGTCTGCGTTCGGCTATTATCACACCTGACTGCCCAGTGCAAGCCTATTGAGTGTCTCTCTGACTCTGTGGGGCTGCAGGAGGGAAATGTCATAGTTACGAGTGGAGGACCAGCGCCTGGAATGACAATGAAAGATCAGTCTGGTGCCAGCGGTCTGATGGGGTCAATGTGACAGGTAGCCCACCTCTTACATTGAGACTGAGAGAATGACAAATATTCTGCACTGACTTCACTTACAGAAAGATAATCAAAAGACCCGTCGACTCCACATGACAGAAAATCTGTTGGCAATGAAAATCCTGTCATCATTTACCTGGCCTCATGTCGTGCCAAACCTATATGCTGTTATTTTTTACAGTGGAACAAAAAGGAGTCTTTTTGAATCTTGATCTTCATACTTGTAATGTTCATAGTGACCAGAGACTGTCAAACTCCAAAAAGGAGGAGAAAATAACCATAAAGGTACTTGTGCACTGCATTCCATGTCTTCTGAAGGCTTGTGATAGTTTAATGTGATTAACAGACCCAAGTTTGAATTGACGCAGGCTGTACATTAGCTACTACTCAAAATTGTGCAGTCAGTTTTCTTTTTTAAAGAAAGATATGTATACTTGTATTCAGAAAAGATGCCTTAAATTGATCAAAAGTGACAGTAAAGACATTTATAATGTTATAAAAGATTTATATTTTAAATAAATGCTTTTGAACTTTATCAAAGAATCCTGAAAAAAATATTAATCAGCACAACTGCTTTCAACATTGATGATAATAAATCTTTCTTGAGCACCAAATCATCACATTATGATGATTTCTAAATGATCATGTGACACTGAAGAGTAATAAGTTATGAATTACATTTGACAATTTATCAAAATAAATTGTAATAATATTTCACAATATTACTGTTTTTGCTGTATTTTTGATCAAATAAATGCAGCCTTGGTTAACATAAGAGAACAAAGTTATCACATGGCTTTCGAAGACTTTGAATTAAGTGCACAAGTCGTACAGTCACAGACCACTTTTATTGTGCTCTTACAGTCCTCTTTGGAGATTTACAGCCACTATGAATCTTGTTGAATGGAAAAGATAAGATACATTCTCCTCATGTGTTACAGTGAGAAAATAACAGCATGTGGGTTTGGAGCAACATGAGGGTGAGTAAATAATGACAGAATTTTCTCTTTTTGGGTTGATTTATCACTTTAACCCTAAACACAGAACCATAGGCTGAAAATTTGTGGTGGTAGTAGAATATTAGAAGTAGAAGTCTATTGTCATTCCAAAACATGTGGTACATGAAAGGAATGAAATTTCATACTCGGGTCCCTGCAATAACAATAGATACCAACATTAATAATAGTAATAATAATAATAGAATAAAATAATCAGCAATATAAAAGCATTCTAAATAAATACAAAGTTCTGGCATGAAACTCTAGATCGTGCAGGCTAATAGGTCCTTTAACTCACCTGTTCACAATCACATCGTTACATATAGGGTGCAGCTGATTGGTTCCTGACATATCAGTAGCCAATGAGCTCGCTGCTTAACCTTCAAATACTTGGGTAGCATTTGCCTTAGCAGTTCAGCACACTTTCAGAAACCCTCCACCTTCCCCAGCTCCACCTGTATAGATCTGCAACGGGTAATTCATGTACACTATATTGTACAGCAGCAGCATGTCTTACTTGCCCATTACCATGCCAATTACTCCGAGAGTTGTCATGACAGAACTATACTAATCCATCAGACAAACAATAAATAGTAAAACCCTCCACTTACACACCAAACGCTAAAATTAAGGCTAAAATCAATGAATCACTGTAACCATGTGCGAATAACATTTATTGTTAGTTTAGTCATCACACAATGGAGTACAGTTTAATGAAGAGTTCATCAGTCTCACCACTTCTATTTCTTAGCCTGGTGGTTCTGGGCCTAATGCTGCGCAACCTCCTTCCTGAAGGGAGAGTGGCAAACAGACCATTTTCTGGGTGAGCAAGGTCCCTCATAATACAAGTTGCACACCTCCTGCATCTGCTGATGTAAATATTGCTTACAGTTGGCAAACTGTGCTTGAAAACCCACTCTAGTGCGCTCCTGTCAGCAACATCCCCACCACACAGTGATACAGGAGGTGAAGAGAAGGATGTAGAAAGAAAGACTAAAATGCTAAGGCCAGCATGATTTGAATGTGGCAGACGTTGTCTAGGACAGTTTCATAGCACATCCAACATTTTCCCTATTCTCTCCCTCCATTTCAACAGACGTTATCAATAAACTAACGCTCGTCTGAAAGTGAACAGTAGAAATGTTATAAAACATTGTTTGATTGTGGTGAAATGAACACGCTCCAGATGGCAAGCTTTCGCTTGAGTGTTTAGAGCAAGAACGAAGGCTTTCGGGCTGCGTGAAGTGCTGTAAATAACCGAGAAAAGTGATCTTATCTGAGTACGGAATCGTCTCGGGCGAATATAAGCTGTGAGAGGTAATCTCTTCTGCTTGAGAAAAGCCCGAACCCAGGGTATTAGTCTCTGATGTTTTGACATGTAATTTTCTATTCCAAAATTACAATCTTCACTGATTGATCAGAAGCTGTGATGGGTCCTTTAAGCCATTAATCAGGTGTGACAGCACTTTTATCTGGCTATCAATTGGGAAATGGCAATAATTACCTCTGTTGTTTCCTGCCGGAAGGGGGCTGCTTTCCACAGATCCGGCCAACCACTGTGCGGCACTGTCACCCTCCCTGCACCAAACCCTTCTCCCACTGCAAGCAGGTAAACACTGTGTGCAAAGATATCATCCTGTATTTGAGGCTATTTGTGCTTTGATTGTGCCACCAGCATGATATTCATGTGGTTTGAGGCATTATTGTCGTCCATACCTACCCTTAAAACAATGCAAATATAGTGTTGGTAGCACAGTCTGATAGGTAGCGTTATTTGTCAGAACACTGTATCTATTTGCATGACAAAACAAGAAAAAAAAAATCCATCTTATGACCTGTAGATATTGTTATTAGTTTACTCATGAAGGAAGGCTTTTAAGGCACGTGTAAAATATGTACAATTGCTTCAAATAGAGGACATTGACTGCCACTTGCAGTGCACTGAATGCAACTACATGCAATGCATTCCATGCAGCCACATTTTTTTTTTCTGCATGAGTACTGATACAAATATAGATTTTGCCTTAAAGGAATATTCCAGGTTCAATAGAAGTTCAATCGAAAGCATTTGTGGCATGATGTTCATTACCACAAAAATTATTTCAATTCATCTCTTGAGTAGGTTATACGGTGAGGCACTTACAATGGAAGTGAAAATGTGTTGCTTATATTTTTATGAAAAAACATTTACTTCAATTTGCTTGTAAACTTTTGTGTATTATTTTACCTGTAGAGTTTTTGCAGTCGGTTTAGGCATTATGTTGTCATGTTTGAATTTGTCAAATTGGATATAATACACAGAAAAGATTAGTAAGTGATTTTTGATGTTGTTTAGTCAACACAGATGTTCTTAAGTCTTGTGTTTGTACTATTGCAGCGCTGAGTACTTTAATGTTCATTCACTGCTGTAAGTGCCTCATTGTAACCAGATTTGCTTTTGTATGAAAAGGAGGGGATGAATTGAAATGTGAATTTTTTGTGCTAATCAACATTATGCCACTGTCGTTTGATCTCAGGTTGCATTGAACCTGGGATATTCCTTTAAACACAGCGCTGTTTTATGCAGTGTGTACAGTGTCTCACAGTGATACATGTCTGTTTCAGAGCGGCGTGTGTGGCTGCGAGAAGGGCTACACTGAAGTGATGACCACACATGGATTCCTGGATTACTGCACCAAGACCCCCGGTGCCGACAACAAGAAGGCAGATGTGAAGACCAGCTCGGGAAGATTAAAACCAGGCACCACTCAGATGCAGGACTTCTTCGGCGAATGGTCCCTGCAGCCGCTCGGCCCAGGTATTTGAAATGCAGATGAACAACAGGCTGATGTGGGCCAGTGGAGTGTGGCTTTGAGTTATAGCAGAATATCTGGACGCCTTTATGAGACTCCAGATACAGGCTGATGTAGAACTCTGTTTAATGCCTCAGTGTTTATGCCCTATTGGTGCTATGAGAAAAGCTGCATTGGACAGAGTCTCATAACAGCGTGATTTGTATTGCCCATAACTTGACAGACAGAGTTGCTTTATTGCTGGCTAGAGGCCATTTCTGATTAGAACTGAATTTAGCGGCCTGTGGTACAACAACTGTGTGCCGCCAGGTTAGCAGTAGGTGTGTGTTCCAGTCAGATGGAGGACCGAAATTCGGAGAATTACCAGAACTGTAACTGTTAAAACAAAACTTATGTTATTAAATATAAAATGTATTAGATGAATAAATCAATAGACCAGGACTCGAACTAGCAACCACACTACATGTCGGAGCACTGCCCATGAAGCTATCGGCTCTGACAAATATATTTTCTTAAATATTATATTGTTGAGTTTACATCAACTACTTATTTAGACCGATGTTGTAATGTTTGTTAATAACTTCTTAAACCAGGGGCATTCAAATTCAGCAGAAGTTCCATGAGGGACCACCTGCCAAATATTGTTTGATCTACAACTAATTTGGTGCAAAAATAAGATTTTAATGGTTTTATAAGAAGTCTCGGCTCACCAAGGCAGCATTTATTTTATCAAAAATACAGTAAAAACTGTAACGATGTGAAACATTATTACGATTTAAAATAAATGCGTTCTATTTTAATAGATCTTAAAATGTAATAAAAACTGTTCAAATCTGAAAACTGTGGAAACCATGATATTTTTGTTCAGGATTCTTTGATGAATAGAAAGAAAGATAGAAATAGAAATACACCGATCAGGCATAACATTATGACCACTGACAAGTGAAGTGAATAACATCATAACATCTCTTCATCACGGCTCCTGTTAGTGGGTGGGATATATTAGGCAACAAGTGAACATTTTGTCATCAAAGTTGATGTGTTAGAAGCAGGACAAACTGGCAAGCGTATGGATTGGAGCGATTCTGAAAAGGGCCAAATTGTGATGGCTAGACGACTGGGTCAGAGCATCTCCAAAACTGCAGCTCTTGTGGGGTGTTCCCGGTCTGCAGTGGTCAGTATCTATCAAAAGTGGTCCAAGGAAGGAACAGTGGTGAACCGGCGACAGGGTCATGGGCGGCCAAGGCTCATTGATGCACTTGGGGAGCGAAGGCTGGCCCGTGTGGTCCGATCCAACAGATGAGCTACTGTAGCTCAAATTGCTCAAGAAGTTAATGCTGGTTCTGATAGAAAGGTGTCCGAACACACAGTGCATCGCAGTTTGTTGTGTATGGGGCTGCATAGCCACAGACCAGTCAGGGTGCCCATGCTGACCCCTGTCCACCACCGAAAATGCCGACAGTGAGCATCAGAACTGGACCACAGAGCAATGGAAGAAGGTGGCTTAGTCTTATCAGTCACGTTCTTTTACATCGCGTGGATGGCCGGGTGCCTGTGCGTCGCTTATGGGGAACACATGGCACCAGGATGCACTATGGGAAGAAGGCTAGCCGGCGGAGCCAGTGTGATGCTTAAGGCAATGTTCTTCTGGGAAACCTTGGGTCCTGTGTTGTCAGTGTTGTTCCACTCAATGTTAATGGCTTCAAACAGTTCATGAGTAGCTGGACAATGTATCCCAGTTCATTTGAGTTTAATGTGAGACCAAGTATTCACTATAGAGTTCAAATCTGGACTCTGACCAGGCCCAAACATTGGACTTTTGTAGTTTGGGCAAGAGCATTGTCTTGTTGAAAAATAACATCTGATCATTCCTCTAACAACTTTTCATTTGTGGGAAATATGCCATTCTGCAATATTTCCCTGTACTCCAAAGCATTAAATGACTTTTCACTGTGAAGTAGCTCATCAATCCCAGCAGCTAAAAAGGCATTCCCACACAATGACATCTTCCTTCATGCTTCACTGTGGTAGAGATGCATTTATTATTATATTTATCACCAGATATCAGAAGACACTGCTCTGGAGCATCACCATATTCTTGTTTTTCTGAGACAGCAATTGCTTCTTATCTTAAGTAGTGCATTTGCTTACATTTTTATAATATCCTGACCAATAATTTGTGGTTAAAAACAATAAAAAGCTTAGTGTTTAGACAATTTTTTTTTTTTTGCCCAGGAGTGTACTGTACACTTTGTAATGGCTTTGTAATGTAAGAATCATTCCCAAGTAACATGGTCCTTTATTCATTTTATAGGCCAGACTTATAATGCAACACTCAGTTTTATACAATATGTAACCAAAGGTCCTTGCTCCATCTCTCTATTCACCAGTGGGTTTCTTTGCCTAAATTAAAGTTATTATAAAGTTTTACAAAACTTAGCAAGATGATCTGTTCCTAAGAGTAGTTTTTGCATCATCCATTGTGTGAGTCTCAAAGGATTCAGGTCTGTTGCTGTAGGAAAAGCTCTCAGTGCACCTCATTAGACTGATGTCTTTTGTTTTTCATCTGAAAGATCTGTTTTGAGACCTTGTCATATCAGTTATACAAGCATTTGTATGTCTCTATGACACACACCCCATCCTTTCCTCTGAACTGCGAATGGAAGATGGTGAAACGGTTTCTTCAGGTACATTGTAACCAGTATGAATGTGCCATCTGTTACTGCTGCAACAGGCCCCTGTGCGGAAGCAATAAAAATGATGTTCCTATATATTTCAGTAGTGATCACAATCCTGTTTTCTGATCACACAGATGGAAGGATAAAGCTGTGGGTCTATGGGTTAACAGCTGGAGGATTCATTCTCATATTATTCATAATTGCTCTGGCCTTTCTGTTTTGGTATGTATTTAACAAACTCATCACTTAATGGAAAGACAATACCTGTTTGAAAACAGTCTGTGATTCTTGATGACAGACATTACACACTTCACCTATTTGTTAAAGGGATAGTTCGGCCAAAAATGATATTTAAACCATGCATTACTCACCCTCAAGCCGTTCGAGATGCATATGTCAATCTTGTTTCAGACGAACACATTTTCAGTTATTTTAGAAAATGTCTTAGACCCTTCAGTGGATATAATGTGAAGCAATGGGGTCCACCTCCTTCAAGTCCCAAAATGTGCATATATCCTTCACAAAAGTAATCCAACCGGCTCCAGGGGGATAAACGAAGGCCTTATGAGGGTAATCCGTGCGGTTTTGTCGTAAAAATATACATATTTAAAACTTTATAAATGAAAATATCTGACTTCCGGCAACGATCGACGCGCGTCCACGGGTGATGGAAGTCGGCGTACGAGGTAGGACGTAGCGTCGTGACGTAGAACGAACGCGCCCGCGCAGCCAGAGAGCAGAGCAAAACATCACCCGTGAACGTGCATCGATCGTTGCCGGAAGTCAGAAATTTTCATTTATAAAGTTTTAAATATGTATATTTTTACGACAAAACCGCACGGATTACCCTCATAAGGCCTTCGTTTATCCCCCTGGAGCCGGATGGATGACTTCTGTGAAGGATATATGCACATTTTGGGACTTGAAGGAGGTGGACCCCATTGCTTCACATTATATCCACTGAAGGGTCTAAGACATTTTCTAAAATAACTGAAAATGTGTTCGTCTGAAACAAGATTGACATATGCATCTCGAACGGCTTGAGGGTGAGTAATGCATGGTTTAAATATCATTTTTGGCCGAACTATCCCTTTAACTTTATTAGTCTAACTTGTTGCTGCCATCTAGTGGTACCGTGTAGAAATACAATGGAGGGCAGTACTGTGTATATACATGAAATTTCATTGATCTTTCTTTTTCTCCTCCTCTTTCTAACAGCAGCAAACCATCCAAACAGAGTAAAAGTGCATCTCCACCATCGAAGCCCTTGACTCTGGCCTATGATGGGGATGTGGACATGTGATCAAGCTCTCGGTGACTGTACATTCAAAGCACAAGCTGGACTGCGTGCAACATTTTCAAATGTTCATCTTTCCAAGGCACCCTTTGGATTTCCAAATAAAAAAAAAAGGAAGAGAGACGGGGAATTTACATAAAATTTGCAGCATACACAAAACATTGTATGTGAGACTGCAAGGACAAAGGTTTCGGATCAGTGGTCGTTGTGAAAATTGTGACATTTAAAGAGAGGACGAGACACAGCTGACATTCCACGGACTGGAGGACTTTGACATTTTCTTGCCGTGATTTTTCTTACATCATAAAAAAAAGGAGAAAAAAAAAACAAGTTCAAGTTGTGCCGAATCTATTGTATCAGTTGCATTAAAAGCCTAGTTCACCCAAAAAGGAAAAATTGTCATCATTTACTCGAGCTCATGTTGTACCAAACCTGTATGACCGGATCACTAAGGATTCATTTTCAGGATTCTGAAAAACTGTGAACTGAATCAGTCTGAATCAATCAATTCATTGAAAAGAGATTACTCAAAAGAACTATTTGTTCATGAAAGTCAATGTGACTTTAATGACTTAAATTGAGCGCAAAGTTAAATTATGACTGAGAAGACTTGGAACATAGTGCACAAGTTGTACTTGTATTATTCCCTAATAGTAATACTTTCATTATGCTTTTACATCACGTTCGTCCTTTTTGAAGCTTGAAATCTCCAGTGCACATTCATTCTAATTGCATTAGCAATAACAACTGGTTAAAATGTCTCCTTTTATGTTCCACAGATGAAACAAAGTCATACAGGTTTGGAACAACTTGAGGGTGGATAAATAATGACAGAATTTTCATTTTTGCGTGAACTATCCCTTTAAGGCGATGTGACTTTTTAACAGAGAACGAGAAAAGACTGATGTGTTATGCACTATATTAGTGCTTAGTCATTCTTTAGTTTCCTCTTGATTTATGTTCAAACAGATTTTCTAGTGTTTTTTCATTGTGATGCAAGGACTTTGCTGTAAACTGTTGTGTTCGTGTAGAATGTCTCTGAGCGTGTGTATGATCCGCACAGTAAACTAAAACACAGCTCATTTCGACACCCCGAGAGGTTAGGGTGATGATCTGCCCGTGTGCTTCTTCAGCACGCTTCGGTTTGTCCTTTAACCTCCGTCTAGCAGTTGTAAAATTGATGAGGTCTGCTCCAACACCAGCGGATAATGAACTGTTCCTGTGGCTTGTGAAAGCGGCTTCTTGCAATATCCTGCGTTTAGCTCATTTAGCACAGATACAGTGGACCAATGCGTTTATGTAGAGTCTGCATGAGCATTACACCGGGAAAGGTGCTTCAACGCTATGAATGTTCATCATTTTTAATAAAGTACAGGTGCTGGTTCTGTATTTTAATAATACCCCTGCTTGTTCTTTTTGCTTTATTGACTGACTTCTTGCTGACATAATTGTCTTGACTATCTGTTTCAAGACCTACAGTGTCAAGGTTCGCTTCGCTCCTTGTACCGCCACGTGAAAAACTGTTCTTAAATCTCAATAACATAACTTCTGCTTCATGTGGTCTTGCTCCACCGAAAGAATGTATTCTGTATGTGTTACATACAGTGTAAAAACAATTATATCATTAAGTTATGACCGCATATGTTTTTACATTGCTTTAACTCATCAAAATAAGGTAAGCAATGTTCAGTTATACAAGATTCAACTCATTTTATAGTCAGTTTAATGTCATTTAAGTTGAAATGACTTAAACATCCAAGTTGATTGTACTTAAAAAATTTAAGGCAGCAACTTTTTTTTCTTTTTTTTACATTGTTACCTGCACATGTATTTTTTTGTTCGTTTTGTCCCATCTGTGTTTCTGCTGCCGTACAGTACATGTGATATGTAAGTGCTGGCTGGTTAGTCTACAGAACCGAACCGTTCCAGTTCCTGTCTGTTTGAGATCCATCCGGATGATCTGCTGCTCAAAAGGCTTTTGGCGTATTTCTAAATTAGTCCACTGATGTGAGAAGCTAAAATGTGTATAGCTTATAACAGTTTTATTTATTTATACAAACTCTGGAAAAAGAAAAAAAAAGGCAATATATATATTTATTTATTTTGAAGCCCAATTGTGCGTATGCATGCTGGATTGATTTTGTCATACACTGGATTATTCCAAAAGTGGCCTTGCATTTTTATGGAAACGTGCTCCTTTAGTGACAAAGTCAACAGTGTGTTTTGTTTGTTTGATTTACTTGGTTTTTATTTGTTGCCCCTTAGAACTGACTTGTTTACATGGCTTCTTCTTCTTCTTCTTCTTCTTCTTCTTCTTCTTCTAATATGTTCAGTATGCTCTCAGCACTACTGTATATACAGTTGCCTGTAAAACACTGACCTTTAGTTTACATAGTACTTTGTTTTAATTGTGTGTACTTGAAGAGTTGACCGAAAATGCTAATAAATTGTGATACTCTGTGGGAAAAGTCGTCGCTCGTATGTTAATCTGCATCAAAGATGGATGGTGGTTTCAGCTGCTTTGACAGAAATTAGGTAAAAGTTGTGCCTTTGTCCCATAGACTCCCATTGTAAGTTCATACCAGACACCTTTTGGTCTTTTAAATCATACCTAATATATTAACTAAGCGCACATATAATAAGACAGTCCTAAAACAATTGTCATGCTCTTTTACTGATGGTGAGCTAATTTGTAATACCCATCATAAACCAACAGATGGAGCAAGATGGAAATTGAGATGAAATATGAAAAACAGAAACAGATGGAACAAAAAAAAATAGAAACAGTCATGTTATTTTACAGATAACATAATATAAGACAATGAAGTAAAAGTATTTGAAACAAATGCAATTGTGCTGAATGTTCGTCGTCACACAGACCCGAATGTCTTCACCGTGCAGCCCATCAGATACTCCAGGATGTTGAATCGTTTAAATATTTTGTTTAATCAGTTTTTATTAGTAAAGCCTGTCATTTCTGTTCAAGGATGAGATGAATTTAAGCAGACTTGTCAGTGCCACCTAGGGGATACGTCTGGGTGGTGTGATTCTGTCAGGCTTAATTTTTCCATTAAGCCCTAATAATTCTGCCGAAGATTTCCCATGAATCTTTGTGGGTTCTCTCATTTTAATCATGAATTTCCATTCAGCAGTAGCCAAATCTGTTTAACAAAGTTTGACATGATCAAACTGACTGAGAAGTGAAGTGGGAAATTGCTTTATCTGTATCTTGTAGCCTAATAAAGAAAACGGTAAGAGGCAGATTAAAGATAGATCACTGAATTTTTGCCTTGTTCTCTTTCCGTTTATATTTGGGTCAAAATGATGGCCCAGCCCATATTAGTGCATAACTTTCCGTCAGTGTTGATTTACACTTTAAATTGATCTGATGTAACTATCAAAAGTACCATAAAAACCTCTATTATTTACACAAAATACGCTAAACTGTGTATGTTTTGGCTTTAAGAAATGTGTTATTGGCATTCAAGCCATTATATCAAAATATTTGGTAACATTTTAGTTTAGGGTCCAATTCTCACTATTAACTATTGCTTATTATAGTATGCATATAAAGCACATATTTATGCCTTATGATCATATTCTACATCCCTTAACCATACCCGTCAACATCTACCTTATTATTAAGTAGTAATTAGGAGTTTATTGAGGTAAAAGTCGTAGTAGTTAATAGTGAGAATGGACGCTAATCTAATGTGTGACCAAATATTATTTTGTGTTTCTGTAGCATGAATTTCCATTAACTCTATATTCTAGATCTTTTGGTGCTCTATTGACTTTAATGTCAGTTTTGTCTGTTTCCAGGCAAGTTCATTAACATGGATAAACTGATTGAATGGATGCATTAATGAACGTGCACAAGCATATATTCAAATGGATTAATGAATTTGTATTTTATAGGCCATATTTGTCTTTATTGTTTTATTAATTTGTCTCACAGCCTTACTTGTTCTCAATTAATTAATGGTCTTCTTGTCATTATGTGGCCTAGTTTAATCGTTTAGTGTTTTGTGGCTTTACCATATAGTGAAATCCTAGTGTGCTGCAATTTCACTTGTGAAATTACACCGATGAGCACTGGAGGGCAGCAATGAGCCGGGCACGTTGTATAGTTTCAGTTATATTGTGTTCCTGTCAGGTGGCATGTTGATGACTTGGTGGTATGTCATACAATATGTATGAAAAAAAGTAAGAATTTAAAAATAACTTTGATTGTTGATTTATTTGTAAATGTGTTGATTAACCCTTTCATGCATGAATTATGATAACCTCAGTCAGGATTTTTTTCCTATGTGTTTTTATTGCTCTTAGGGCATGAAAAACAAGATTTGATTTTTTTTTTTTTTTTTTTACAAATTTTCCAAAGAGATTTTCAGGTGTCCACTTGAGTGGACAGCATGCATTTATGGTTTAAACTGAAGATATACTATATTAAACATAATACAATAATCAAACAGATAAAGTATGTGTATTTAACAAACTAATCAATACAATTATATCAAATCATGTGAAAACTATAAAATATATAAAAAATATATAAATTCGAAATATTGCAAATGCAATTGAACTTCATACAAGTTGCACTTCGTGTATCTTTGATATCAGAACATGAGGACGTGATTCCATCAGAAATTTCTACAGCCTGTCAACACTGAAAAAAAAAGTGTGTTGGATTTACATGATTTGATAGTGTACATCGGTCCCACATGAACCAATTAAGTTACACAAACATAATTTATTCATGTAACTTCAACATCATGGAATTAAGTCATTTTAAGTTAACCAATTAAGTTGTTTCAAAGTGAATTTTAAAATGCTCCCTGATTGGGTGATTCAGGTATTCAAATTCTTATTCATTTATCCAATGAAGATTTAAATGTATTTTAGCATCACACAACTCACTTTCTAGTATATTGCAAGCATTTAGCTACCTATAGTACTTATTAGCATCCTAAATGCTAAGGTGTACATGCACCTTCAGCAACAGCAGTTGCTATAAGCATAGTTGAATCGGTCCACAGCCTAACCAAATGCTCCACTCTTCTCCACAATGGTAACCCACTGTAATTTAAATGGTTCTAATAATTCCAATGTAATTGAACATTAAACACAATTACACACTAACTTTTTCTCATTTTCTCAAAAAAATATAAAATAACACTTCATTTCAACATTTATTCTCTCGTAATTCAGACATATGCAAAGCATGCTGGGAATTAACATGCACCGCCCAGTTTCAGTTAATGCAACACAAATCATTCATGTAATCCAACACAAATGGATTAAGTAAACTTAAATTGTACATATATTTAAGCAGATTGGACACAATCAAATTAAGTTTGGACAAAATGTAAAGCAATTGTGTTGCTTAAGCTAATTTTAATTAAGCAATTTGAACAAGCAGCAAAAATCATTTTTTTCAGTGAAGGTACAACAGTGGAAACCACTCAGATGCTCCCTCCAGTGTGCCAGAGTATGTCAATTTACCTTTATTAGCTGATAATTCTGATTATGTTCAAGATAGACACATTTCTAGCATAGGCCTCTTCTGAGAAAACCTAGCGATACGTATTTTTCAATCTCATCTGAAATTAGCAGTGTTGGGGCATGCATAACGCATTCAGATTACTTTTTTGATGTTACAAGTAAAGTAATGTGTCACAAGTAACGTGCATTACATAATCAGATTTGTTTTAATGTTACGAGTAAAGTAATGTATTACAAGTAACATGTATTAATCAGACTACTTTTTGATCTAACAAGTAAAGTAATTAATTACAAGTAATGTGCATTACGTAATCAGATTACTTTTTGTTGTTACGAGTAAAGAAAAGCATTACAATATAGTACATTACGAAATCAGATTACTTTTTGATCTAACAAGTAAAGTAATGCATTACAAGTAACATGCATTACATAATCAGATTACTTTTTGATGTTACGAGTAAATAAATGCATTACAAGCAACATTCATTGCGTAAACAGATAACTTTTTGATCTAACAAGTAATGCATTACATAATTAGATTACTTTTTTGATGAAATGAGTAAAGTAATACATAAGTCACATAAATTATGTAATCCCATAACTTTTTTCGATGTCAATGAAATTAACATTCTAATAATACAAATACATTTATTTACAGTAAAAAAACATCACTGCAGATTAAGTATTTTCAAAAACCATATTCACAGTATAAGTATGAATTGTAGCTGAAATATAGCCATTGATGCATGAGGTCCACAATAGTGGACAGGTGATTAATCAGATTTTTCTCCCAATCTAAAATCAAAACTTGGAAAATTTTACTGTCATATGACTCATTAGATATTGCTTGATGCTGCAATATTTTTTTTACCTACAAGAGTCTCCTAGGATAGAAGGAATGGGTGGATATTCCGGAGCAACTTGGCATGTCTGACTGACCTTTGGCCATCTTGGTTTGGAGGGGGAAAAACTCGAAACACAACGGCTTGCAACTTGGTTGCAATGTATAGGATGATGCACCAGGGTCCACTGAAGAGATTGATGCAACTTTGCCATCAAAACCCTTGCAAATTCAAGAAAATGCTTTTTTAATAGCTGTCCACTGTAGTGACCACTATGCATGAAAGCCAAGGGTTAATAAAATGAATATTCGGTGGTGAACAGCCTAATACTAAAACATAATAAGAGGAAAGACATGAGTTTTCATTTAAATTGCCCCCTAGATATATGGGGAAATGGAACAGAGATAAAAATTAATATAAATCATTATATCTCAGGACGTGCGTCTTTTAGCCCTGCGGCTTTAAGAGAGTGGGCGGGGCTAAGTCTGTGTCTGGATGTGCCACGGCCTAGCCAGCATCCCACTCTGTTCGCACTGGCGGTGTGAAAAATATCGGATAGAGGTGAAGGTAAGCTGCTGCACACTTCTGCTTTCTCCGTGTTATTATTAGACCACTGATGCATATGCGGCGGCGCACATTCAGTCACCTAAAGTTAGAAATAATGATACAGTTGTAAAAATGGGAGCGAGTCAATGAACCTGTTGAAGAACAATAAGTTAAATCTCATCATGCTAATCTGAATGTGATTTACAGGACAATGATATATGGCTGAGATTATACTGTCTGACGCTTAACTAATAGTCTCCATTCATAAATGTAACACATTTTCGTTCGATTTGAGATTATACATAGTTCATTGCAATTCATATTGTAGCACAACAATTGAGACTGACCTACTTTACATTCCCTATTATTTCTTATTAGTTTTGTCCCCTTTTGTTTAATAATTTCAGACTGTGTTAAAGTTGTGTAAACAATCACATCACACATCAGTTGTCCTGAGAAATTACACCTGCTGCTTCTGTAACCCAACTACTAAAGTTCAATCTATTGTTCTATAGGCTAAGTTACCCTAACCCTCTCAGTTTGATGGCCATCAGATCACTGACTGATTAATAGGAAATGTTCATCCAGGAAAGTAACATACATGTCTTACTTGTGTATACATACAACCCTCTAAGGACACACTGAAGCTCAAGTCGCCATTAAATACTAAATTTTTTTATTATTTTACTCTCAATACTTTTTTCATGAAATGCAAGAACAATGCAAGTGAAAAAAAAAAATCTACATAAATATAATATAATATAGGCCAACAGAGAAGGAAATGAATAGTTGAATAAAGTCGTTATTTTTGTTTGTTTTTTGCGCACAAAAAGTATTCTCGTCGCTTGATAAACTTAAGGTTGAGCCACTGTAGTCACTCGGACTATTTTAACGATGTCTTTCATAACTTTTGGGCCGGCCAGTTTCGATCCCTTAAGAAGCCTATGGAGGAGTGATCCAGCTCTCAGATTGAATCAAAAATATCTTAATTTGTGTTCAGAAGATGAACGAAAGTCTTACGGGGTTGGAACAACATGAGGGAGAGTAATTACTGACAGAATTTTCATTTTTGGGTGAACTAACCCTTTAATTTATTTTTCAGGCTAGACGAGCCAATGCGCATGTGCAGTCCTAATTTAAGCGCGAGTCTCAGGTTTTTACGGGAACCGGAGCTTTTAACGGCAGCTGCAGTGATGCAATGTCTTTATTAATCAGACTTTATTAATTAATACTCTTTTACTTAGAAGGCGGGACGTATTCCGCCATATTGCACGTTGCATTTTCTCCCATTCATAATAAATAGGAGTGAACTGTCTTTGAATATAGTCATTGGTAAAGCTCAGCAGGCAATGAAATGGTACAGTATGTTCTAAACTTATTTTTTGCCTCTAACTCAATTACAATTAAAGACCATTTTTAGTCGCCTCTCGTGAAATTAAGTCGCATATGCGAGTGATTTACTCACCTAAAATAAAACATAAAAAATTACTGATGTCATTCTAAACCTGTACATTCTGCATAACATTAAAGAATATATTTTAAAGTGCTTTCCATTGACTTCCATTTTATGGATAAACAAAAAAGCAAAAAAAACAAAAAATATTAATATATATATTTATATATATTTATATACATATTTATGAATTTGGCAGACACTTTTATCCAAGTGACTTACATTGCATTCAAGGTACACATTTGATTAGTTCTTGCTTCCCCTAAGAATTGAACCCATGATATTGTCATTGCTAGAACTTCTCAAAATATCTTCTTCTTTGTTTCATTGTTGGGTGATTCAGAACCCATTTTATCATTCTAAAACACCAGTTGTGTGTTTCAGCCAATGAAAACCATGGCAGCTCCATTCAGATCACTTGTGGAAGATTATCCGAGATACCTCAAATCATTCGAGCTCTTTCTGGAGCGCTCATCAGAGCACCAGTGCATGCAGGACTTCATTCATAATACACTACCTGACATACTGGCAAGGTGCTTTATCCTTCTTGATAAATGTCATATTTTATTCATTTAGCCTGTCCTAGCTTTGTAATACAGAATGTGCCAGCAGATTTAACAATGACATGATATAATAATATTATCTTGCCCTTATTATATTCTCTCTCGCTCTCTCTGCAGCATTGGAGGGGGAAGACCCATTCTCAATGTAATAGGAGTAGGGAGTGGAGCAGGTACACTTTTAATAATAACTGAATTATCAACATTCTGTTTATATCATCATTTCATATATCAGATGTGAATAACAGAGTTCACTTCTCAGTCATTCATATTCATCTCATTTCCAGGTGAGATTGATCTAGAGATGTTCACTCAGCTACACCTGAAACATCCACATGTCAAAGTCAACAATGAAGTGGTGGAACCAAGCAATGACATGCTGCACAAGTATAAAGGTACCAAACATTTTATTGCTGCTCATTTAGGTTAAATCATATTATACGCTTTTACTAACTCTACCAGTAAATGGCTATTAGTGCTGTTTTT
Organism: Rhinichthys klamathensis goyatoka; assembly: GCF_029890125.1. NCBI lineage: Eukaryota > Metazoa > Chordata > Actinopteri > Cypriniformes > Leuciscidae > Rhinichthys > Rhinichthys klamathensis. The sequence continues at coordinate 2,779,696 of NW_026606572.1, read as the reverse complement.
CTTCCTTTAATTCTTTCTGTTCAGTTCGGGTATCAACCACTCCAGGTCTTGATCACATTAACTTTGCGTGGAACAAGATGACAGCGTCTGAGTTTGAAAAACACTGGCAAGAGAAAAACTCTGGGAAAAAGATGGACTTCATTCACATGATACAGGTTTTGACTTTTTCATTCATTTTATCGACTTTAATTAAAGTTATATTTATAAGGTCTGTGTATCAAAGATGTTTTGTTATGTTTGTAGAATATTAATATCAATCTGCTTAACAGATGCTGTACTATGTCAAAGATCCAGAGGCCACTGTTTCATTTTTTCGGAATCTTCTAGAAAAAGATGGGAAACTCTTGATCATTCTGGTGTCAGGTACAGTTAGGGTTGGGAATGGAAAATCGATTCTAATTCTGGAATGGGATACTTAAAGTCAGGTATCGGATATTGATCAATTCCTGTGTGCATATTTTAATGTGGTTTTAAACCATTCAAGTGCAAGAGAACTTGGCACTCGTGTGCTGTTTTCTCTACTTTACACACATCCAGAGCGTGCGCTAGGGGTGGAAATGGTACACAAAACTGACGGTTCGGTACGTACCTCGGTTTTGAAGTCACGGTTCTGGCTGTCATTTTCACGTCAGATTTATTCAAACATACATTTAATAATCAAGACATCACTAATAGGTTAAGTAAAATATAATAAATATATAGTAGAGGCTAATGTATTTATTTAGCAAAATAGTTTATTTCTCTGGCGAACTAACAAGCTGTGGACACTGAATGACTTGCCTGAGGTAATATGCTACGTGATATTGTGTACAAGATGTTTCATTGACGACTTTCCGCGGATGAAACACTGATTGATCGATACATTTCAGTAAGTTGTTCTGTATCTTTCAACATACCTTCATATGTTCATTCATGTTTATTCCGTAACTAGTGAATAGGCAGAGATGATCACGTCTATATCAGTGGTCTCAAACTCGAGTCGCGGCCCAATATTCAGAATCAGAATCAGAATCACTTTATTCGCCAAATGCATCAGCAGACACACAGGAATTTGATATGGCAATCAGTAACACACAAAACTCGACAATATTTTGTGGCCCCCTACTTGACATTAAAGTTTAATGTTAGTGCGGCCCGTTGTTGCGTGTGCCGCGTTTTTTTTTTTAAATCCCTTATGGGCTACCATAGATAGTCTTGTGACAGCTTACGGTGGGTTTGTTGTCAATAGTTGTCATAGACAACCGCGAAGTACAAACATACTGCGCCTGGAAAAAATGAGCGCGTCGCTTCAATTATGAGCGCGCTTGCCGCGCGCCTACATTTGAAATAACGAACTTGAGCGCGCAAAATATGTGAGCGCGATATGTGAACAAGCCCCTTGGCGAGCTACCACCAATCAGGCCACGAGCTACTGGTAGCTCGCGAGCCACGTGTTGGAGACCCCTGCTCTAAAACAATGTGAGAATAATCATTTTGAGCTTGTAATATGTGTCCAACAGGTTGATAAGAAGGTTTGCTTTGATTTGTGCAAAGTCAGTAATTTGCCTGAGACACTATATGTAGAAAGAATTCAATAAGACGGGCAGACATGACTGCAAATATTTGTATTTCAAAAGCAATAATTATTTTTCTAAGTATAATAAAAGGAAATGTGCCTTTCAAAAAAACATTCAATGTCATATTAATGTGTTGTATAAAGAAAATAAAAAGGACATGAGCAAATATAAGTATCACAAAGATGTGTTATAAGGAAAAGACAAAGAAAGTTTGTAAAATTAACTTCAACTTCATGAACTGACAGCTCATGAAGAACCAATCATGTACAGAAAGGAATATTCAAATTCAGAGGAACAGTTCAAAAGAAACGTTAATAATAAAGATTGAGAAGATTGGATCAGTTGTGCTCCTTTTTTGGAATACTTGAATACTATTTTTTTGTGGAATACTTGATGCGGCCCAGCCTGACCCAGACTCTACCTCCAGCGGCCCCCAGTTAAGTTGAGTTTGAGACCCCTGGTCTATACAGTGATCTGTCGCGCCACATCAAAGAGCGTCAAAGCGGCATTTTTATTTAAATTTCGTGATAAAATTGACAGAATTTGAAAGATGACACTTTGTTTCTTATCGAAAGTAACAAAATGCAGAGCTATTACAATTATTGGTGGTTAGGCTAATGCTGTATTCGCCGTGTACACATAAGACACAAGATCCAATGAGTCAGGGCTGGCCAAGGCAGCAGGGGACGGGGCGTGTTCGGTACGCCATGAGAGTATCGCGATACATATCGTGGTTGGTGTATCGCAGTTTTTCGGTTCGGTTTGAATATCGTTACACCCGCGTGTGCACAAAAAGCCGTCTCTCAGTCATATAGTCCACGAATACTAAATTAAGTTCTCTTTTGTGTCTTCTTGCACTCAAACGAACAAATACACACACAAAATTATGTCAGAATATCTTCGTAAACATAGTCGGTTATGTCTTAAAGCTGCTGTCCGTAACTTTAAGTTAAAAATAATCCAAATTAATTATTTTAAAAAAAACATCTTCAGCCAGTGTTCAAAACTATCTGCTTGCCATAGCTAGATTCAAAACGGTTAGCTTGTAATAATGATTTTAATTCCAGTGGTACTGGTGGGTTTTCGCGGGAAATTCTAGCATGTCTTTGCGTCATTACATCACACCCGTACACATAAACAAGGAGTTTCGGCTAGCCGGCTATACTGCGCGTGAGGAGATGTAGAGATAGGCTTTTCTCGCAGCACTTTACATGATTAAACTTATGGCGGATCAAGAAAGATCCAGACAACAATTGTCAGTGTCAACTGGAGATTCAGCAGTTATAAAACCCAAAAGACTTCGTACTTCGGATTTAAGGTGGAAAGAGAAAGAAACCGTCTCATGCGAACATCGGTGGGGCTTTTGAAAGGTGCGTGAACTCCCGAAAGGGGTTCGAAACGGAAGAAGAGACAGCTTTTTCTGCTGAACAAGTAAGACATTTCAATAGTTCTATCGTGTAACAGTACGTTTTCTTAATTCACACAGTTATGGAGTTTCCTTTGTTGTGCCTTTCTCGTTTAACGTTAGCTATTATGAAGAATATGAATTCTGAACTACACAGGTAATCATAAAACACATTAAATAACGTTAGTCACGCAATGCTGATGTTGTTAACATGAACAATTTGAGAACAAAGTAGGCTATGATTAGCACGGTTGCTGTAAATCGCGCTGATTAAATCTAACGATCGCTTGTCATGTCGAATGCTTTTCCCCCCTTAGTTGATCAGAACAAAAATGGATGTTACTTGTTCAGAAGACATTTTCCGGTGAAAATTCTTATGTTGGAATCTGTGATTCTGAATGACAGTATCCACACAGCGCGGTGATTGACAGCAGCACTCGCCTCAAAGCACTGTGTTCATCCGCGCTGTTTCATGCCGATTTACAACCCACGTAAAGATGATAATTCCGCGAATCACTGCAGTTACAGATTTCGAACAGAGATGGCGACAAAAAGGGAAAAAGCTACGGACTGCAGCTTTAAGTGAACGTAAATAGTTGAGAGAAAGAAAACTCATGTGTAACAGTATAATGGATCCATGCATTAGGTCTTAAAGTGACAGTAGGCTAATAAACCTGCTGCCATCTGTGTCATTACTGTTTATCAAAGAACAAAAGAAAGATAAAATCATACTATATATATCATTTATAAAAAGAAAACTACGAAGTGTTATTTTACATTTGACTTCCATTTCTGAACTTTGTTCAGTTGGATTTATTTGTGCTATTGCTAAATTGTTCATTTGTTCTTATTGGATACTGTATACTTGTCTTCAATAATGTTTGAAATTGATATTAGTTAGTTGTTCTTTAGGCTATTGATTTTTGTTCATGGTATTCAGCTGCAACAGAATCTTTTGCAAAAAGACAGAATAAATAATTTTGATATCTAAATGTTTGACTTTTTTCCATATTTTAATCGAAACTGTGATTGGATATGAATCGGAATCGATAAGCAGAATCGGAATCACTTGAATTCAAACGATACCCATCCTTGAGTTCAGTAGATGCTCTGAGGTCCAAATTTTGCTTTAACTCAACTATGATCAGATTCAGAGAAAACGGAAATCAAATCAAAATAAATTCAATCAAAATCCATTGTTTGTGTATGTAATGGGTTTCACATTTGTAGGGCAGTACAGTGGGGTCTAAAAGTCTGTAACCACAAGTTAATTTTTTTTTCCTGTTGTTTCTTTTTTTTTTCTGTTCTGTTTAAGGACAAAAATGACCTTAGTTTTGCTTCTGCTCTTCATAGGCGAGAGTGGATGGGGCAAATTATGGACGACCTTTAAACAACAGCTCTGTAACACTGAGATCAGCCAGTGTGTCACTACAGGAGATATAAAGACCTTCTTCGATTCTGAGGGCATCCCCTACCGTAACCATGAGCTTCTGTCCCAGATGGACATCACAGAGTGTTTCACTGAGGGAGACCCGGTGGGAGAACTGCTGCTGGATTTCCTTACTGAGGTGATAGAGTTCAGTAAGAATGCTCCTGAAGACCTGAAGAAAGGAGTGCTGGACTTACTGAGACATCCTGACTGCAGTAAAGAGGTGGACGGCAGGATCATTTTCAACAACAACCTGGGAGTATTAGTGGTTGAGCCGTAGATATAAAGCAGTAGCTTTATATCTCACCTCCACAAGGCCTTTGCAGTTAATATTCAGTCTAATACAGTGGTTCTGAACCTTTTTGACTCCAAGGCCCCTGATTGTCCTCAACAATATTGAAAGGGCACATGACTTTCCCAGTTATTTATGATTTACTGGATAAGGATTTTTACTCAATTAAAAAATTTCTACCTCATAAAATATTTTAGAGCTTGGCTGTGGCATAACTAGAAAAAAATTATAAATATTAAAAATGTCTATCAAGTTGTAAGATTTTATTAATTTATATAATTTTTCCAGGTCTAGAAATCACACTTTTAAAATGATTATATATCTAGGTTTCCAAGACAATGGCAAACAGCAGTTGCTGAGTGGGTGAATTAAAATAAGAAATATATTGATTTTTTTTTTTTTTATAATGTCTCATTTTAAATAATTTTAAGTAATTTTGAGGCCTCCTTTGGAAGTTTGCTCTGGTTGAGAATCACTGGTCTAATGGAAGTACAAAATATCTGTATTTTCAATTTTTTTTTAAATAATCTGTTTCTATACTGATTTCAACAGAGATAATGAGAAAAGTAACAGTAGCATATATTTTTAATGCGTTTATTAAACTACTGTCTCCTCATTCTAGGCACCTGCTGTTCTGAAGCATGTTGTAATATTGTATCAATGATATTGTTATGGGTGAAAAAACAGGAAAAGGAAAACTATAGAGAACAATGCATCAACATCAAACAGAGCTGTTTAAATGAAACTCTGTACATGCTTTGTGAAACTTGCATGAGCAACAAAGTATACCTTTGTATGTTGACTTATTAACTCATAAGGTCAAAGAGTTTATGATTCTACTACAACAGTCTTTATGATGAAAGAAATGAGATTGTATTGTTTGGTGACTAGTTGTGTTGTTGTGACCTTATACCTCATTTAGGTTTGGAGAGATGTTTAATACATAACCAGACAGGACAAAGGTTTGAGGTTAAATAAACATACACTTCTACTACAACGTTTTATTTGGTTACTGCCTGCAATGGGCCTGCCTTCCCTTTGTGTTTGCTTGCAGTATTATTCTAAAGTAACTTGAATATTGTCTTGTGTCTGCCAATATCTCAGTATTTCTGCCCCACATGACCACAAAACATCATATTAAACTGATGTGAATAACTTTTTAAAAGTGTCAAATTAAACCATATACTGTACCAAAAAAAAAAAAATCCTTTTAAAAACATCACTGCTCATCGAGACGTGTCTCTGGTGAAATTCAGCCATGCTTTAAAACAAAGGTATAAGTTAAGACAAGTCTGCCTTGAAAATGTCAGGATCAGACGTTACAGCGTTGAATCTGGAGAGAGAGAGAGAGAGAGAGAGAGAGAGAGAGAGAGAGAGAGAGAGAGAGAGAGAGAGAGAGAGAGAGAGAGAGAGAGAGAGAGAGAGAGAGAGAGAGGGTCTTTGAAGACTGCAGAAACGACAGAATTAAACCAGCTGCTCACACCTTTATCAGCTCATCCAGAGAATGATCAATGTCTGACATTGTTACTTTCTGACATTGCTTGCTTTATTAAATAATTTGTTTGAATGGTTAATTTTTTTTTTTTTTTTAAAGATTGTCAAACCTTTTAGTTAACTAACATTACCACCATGAAAAATCAGAAAGAGCTTTATTGCCAAGTATGCTCACACATGCAAGGGTTTTGTCTTGGTGACAACAAGCTTCCACAGGACAGACAGAATAACAGCCACAGGACAGATGATAAAAATAAAATAATTAAGTAAATCTATATCTAAATGTGGCATTTTAATGGCAGTAATGTATTCCCGCCAACTACTGGACTGAACTAGATGGTGCACAGGAGAGCAATGGCATCTGCTACGATTTCACTTTTAAATCGCGTAATTTTATATTGGTTTTCTCCTGAAACTACCAGAGCACTTGGAAAATAAGCGAGCTGTTTACTTCTTCGGAAGAAAAAAGTGATGGAACGACATGATGGTGAGTAGGCCTAATTATGATGGTTTTTCTTTTCTTTTCTTTTTTTTGTCTGTTTTGTTGCTAGGATTAAAGTGTATTTTAGCATAAAAATTTACACACAACATCACATGAATCCATTCAAATTTGTACATTCAGGGTTGGCTTTACCTGAAGCACTCTGCAGACCACAAAGTTATTCATAAGTTAATTTATTAGGTTTCTCTAATAACATTTCTAAGTAATACAATGTACTGCAGCATCATGTGCCCTTCTCTGAACAGCACTGCAGAAGGAAAACACTTTGCATTTTAAGTGACTGACTGTCGTCTCTGGTCAATAATAACCAACTGCAGAACCATTCGTCACAGCAGTCTGAGGACAACAGCGCCAGGCCAGCAGTCTCACACACCGGTGTTGGGGTGTAGTTTAGTTTTTGGGTGGGGTTCGCATTCTTTAAGGTTGAGCTTATAGTTCTAGTGAAGGGTAGGGTAGGGTTGTTGAGGCTGGTTACGCGATCGTCAGCACTCAGCAGTCAGCACCACCCTAACTTCAGGTCTGACGCTGTTGTCCTCAGACTGCTGCTGAGACTTGGGGTTCTGCAGTTCTCTCTGGTACACAGTGGAACAACACAGTATATAATGTCTCCATCTACTGGCAAGTTTGTGTAATTTAAGCAACTGGTGATTTTATAAGGGAGATCTATGGTCTATTCTGCAGTGCAAAATACCTACAATCTCCACCCAGGCCTCCTTAACCAAATGATCTCAGCTTACCAAAGTGTCATAGGTGAATAATTTAGGCTACTTTTGTGAATTTAGTAGCAAGTGAAAACATGTTTATATCCAAATGAAAATCATTAAAGTCAGCATGAAACAAAAGTTACGATAATCTTTTCTTCCCTATTGTGGCATATATCTGAGTAAAATGGCTTCTCGAACAAGAAAAAATGTTGGATGGGACTTGGTTCTGTCCATCGGGAATTGATTGGATGATTGGATCATTGTGGTTTGCTAGTGCTGCGATCTCTTGTGAGTGACATGTTGTCCTGCCCTTGTGCAGAGAAGAGAAGAGATGTTGTTTTGATTAAAGATTATGGGGGCACTAATTACAAAAAATATATATATTATGTGCACGCGCGGATAGATTATTTATCTGTAATTTAGTACATTTTTGTTTCATGGTGACTTTAAAAATGAGCTATTTGTGCTTGATGATACATCTTTGCATCATGCATGTATTCAACATGCAGCCTGAATCAATATTTACATTTCTTGTCATGCATTTGTTAAATGTGACTAGATGTTTCATTGTATAACACGCAATAGACGTTTGGTGGAATAATATACCAGTATAAATGTAGTAAAGCTGAATAAAGTTCAAATGTACAGTTGTATAAACCACCAACTGGCCATACCAGTGCTACAGAAACCTTGCAATATTGTGGTTTTATTCAAATGTACGAGTAAATAGAAAACAGAACCATTTTAGTGCATTTAATGTGCCATGACAAGCATTTATCTTTTCCTTTGTCTTCTTCAGTCTGGGAAAGTTCTGCCGAATGTTGACAGTGATGGTCAGGGAGTCTTCAGGGGTCATTCTCCCAGCAGGGGCTAAACACTTCATCTCTGAGGTATGGATGAATGACCACAGTTGCTCTGGAATGAGTGGAGTGTAACCTGTCCATATGTTTGCATATGGCAGTGGTCTGGCAGAAGTGAGATTATGATGTTCGCCAGCAGGTGGCGCTGTAGTTTTTACAAACATTGTCCTCATTCATGCTGAGCATGGTGTCCATGCCCCATTTGTAGTCGGTATACAAGGGTAAACAGGATGCTCATTCTGATATCATGCCTTCACCCAAAATCACAGGCGCATTAGTAGAAATTATGTGAAGAATTAGACAATAAGAACAGCACCTGCCACTAGTTTAGCCGAGTTTCCCCAGTGCTGCACAGATTGAATGAGAGTAACTAATGAATACAATATATCCTAACAGAAAACAACAGACTGAATTAAGAAGTTTGAATCGTGACACAGATGAATAATTGTGTGCACATGTGCTCAGTGGTCGACTAGTAAACAAGCACAAAGAATTTCAAAAGATTGCATATATTGTTCCCTAACGTTGTAATACACACCTGTCCCCTGAAAGATAGTCACCCTAATTTGTATTTACCTCAGTGTGCGCGCAACCGCTGACACGTTTTGAGAAACAGACAGGTGCATGTGACGACATGTTGATAAAACAGTGCTGGGATCTCATCTCAATGGCTGATCCGTGGTCGCCAATCATTTTTTTCTGCAAAACTTTGTACTCAATAATATATTAATAACCTGAAACATTTAACTCTGCTTTTTCCCCCCATTTTTATTGAAATGTCTTTTATTGAAATTTCTACTTCACTTGCTTTACTAAAGACGTGAATGTTGCTAAATGTTTCAGTTTCTACATAATGTTCAATGTCTAAATGTATCTAAATGTATTTTAAATGTACTAAATGCATTTTGTATGCACTGATATAGCCTATAATATATATGTGTGTGTGTGTGTGTGTGTGTGAGAGAGAGAGAGAGAGAGAGAGAGAGAGAGAGAGAGAGAGAGAGAGAGATTCATACATAAATAGCCTACATTTTTAATGAAAAAAATTAATTTACATTCAACAGTATTATATTATATTAGACTATATGATATTAAAATGTATTTAGTAGAGTAAAAATGCATCATGTATACCATGTAATACAATATGTATGCAATATTATATATATATTTATTTTTTTTGTAACGGGAGTCCCTGCTCGGTCTCTTTATACTGACCTGCAAAATGTTAAAGACGCCTGCTGTAGATTATTAAGAGGTGCAGCTTACATAAATACTTTTCAAATGCTTACAAAAATCTTTTGAACTTACATTGAATTTTAAATATTACACTGCATTGATCTGGCTGTTCTGTGATCAACACTTACATCCCAGCCATACTCGAATCTCATTGACAGTGAAAAAAGGCGATTGTCCACATTTAACTCGAACTCCTTCCTTCCCTCCTCCTTTTTCCTCCGATCATTCCTGTTCCTCCCTTTCCCTCCCCTCTCCCTCCTCTTTCATCACTCAGCACTCTTTACATCAGCCATTGTGCCGGTACTTAGACCTCAGCGAGAAGCCAGCGAGACATAAACTGCCCCTTCAATGTTTCAAACAGGCTTTAATAGGCAGAAACCGAAGCATGACCTTGAAATATGGCCTCCGATACAAATCCTGCAAATGGCCGCTGTGGCCGCGACGTATTTCATTCTGGGAAATTAGTGCTGTTTAGCAGCTGCGGTTATATAGTGCCTGTTCTGAGATGGCTATGAATGGTGACCCGCCTTTTGATTGATGATTTCTGCCTTCTGCCTCTATTACCTATTGGAGGACGCCAGTGAAATCGCACACTGATGAGCTAGTGCTTCCAGACTCTAGAGCAGTTGGGTTCATGAACCAGCCAGGCACTTGGAAATGCTACAAGAGATTGAACAGTCGAAATAAGTTTTCCTGACAGTGAAAAGGGAAATCGAGGCAGGAATTGTGTGAGTTCATGGTGCCATAATCAAGATTAGACTTGGTTAGCTCATTAATCTAGAACAAGACTTTGGGAGCACAAAAGAAAGAAAAAAAAACATTTATTTCGGGATGGCTTGAATGAATGGGGGAGATTAACTGGGACTGCAATGATTTACGGTTTGTTAATAATACATCATGTTATAAAACGTTATTAATCGGATAGTTTAAAAGGAATCATTACACACATTTTATTAATTAACCTAATTCATCTTTAGATTTCTATCAAAGATAAATATCATTGAAAATCACTTCATAAATCATGGTACACTTTATTTAAGTGAATGAGTGATTTGCAGCCAAACTTTAGCAGGTTTTTTGTGTGTTTGAGGGCTGAGCGATAGTGCATTGCTGGAGTTAATTAACAGAAGCCATGAGGCAGCTCTTAAGGCAGACCGGTGTGTGTTGGCTTAATTTAGACTCACTGTCAGATGTTCGTTTAGTCAATATACCCAAAAAAAAAATAAAGATGTCTTGTATAACAGGCCTTGTGCTGATGATGCTTCAAACCATTGTTCATCGGATCGTTTTTCTTTTGAAATGACATTTTCATTTTCCCTCTGATTTCATTATACTCCAATTCGTTGGCATCATCTGTCCGTCAAAACCAGTGTCTATTCAGGCGAAGTTTGGGTCAAATCAGTTTAAAAGGATCTTATATCCAGGGCTCCATTGCTTCAGCAAAGTAATGGAAGATCTGCTTCTTTCTTTTAATCTTATAGAGTTTAACTTCGGTTATATTAAAAACCATTACCATCATTTATCCATTCTGTGGATCTTAAATCCATTCTTCCTCACGGGACCCCCGTTCAATTGTGCATACAAAATGAAGTTTGAAACTTAATACATTATTTGAAGTCGGGGGTCTCAGGAGTGGCTCCCCGCCTTAATAACATCTAATAAAGTTCCACTTCTCTTCGTTTTTTGATTCAGCCCACTATGTGCTTCCAGGAGGAAATTAATGAAGACTTCCATTAAAATGTCAAATGAGCCTGTTTTGGATTTATATGACCTGTTTACAACTCCACTGAGGTCTGAGACAGCAACGACACTTTCACACAATTCACACAGAAGTGATCCTTTTTTACAAGTATTGTTAAAGTCCCTGTAAAGGCAATTCAAAAAAAAATTCAAAACCCTTTATAAATGTTAGAAATGTATTGCTAAAAAAAACATTACAAAGACTGTGAACTGTGAATTACTGAATTGTGGAGTTAGACCGTTAAACAGTTTTTCACCATTGCTATTTTCCGGATTTTTTGGGCGGGTCTAAAACGGGGCTCGATGACGCATTGGAGCCCTGAGCTCCAGGACACGCCCCTACTTGATGAGGCCACTGAGGCTGGCTCCTCCCCTAACAATAGAGCACATTCGCATCAGTTTGGCGCTCAATCGCGAGTCACTGGCCGCTTTCCGACCGGAGGGACTTTTGCAGTTCCTAGAACCTAACGTTCCTATAACCCTTTTTTTCGCGTGTTCCGACCGGACTAAGTTGGGGATTTTTTAGTTCCTCAGACCGTAGTTCCTATAACACTTTCAGTACCTAGTCTAGAGCGAGGACTTTTTTAGTTCCCTTTCCCTAGGTCTACGTTGATTGGTTCAACTTATAAGTCACGCCCACTGTCAACACATTTTCTTCACTGTCTGTTGCAATTCGCCTATGTAGGCTATGCTAACTCATAGCATTAGCAATTAGCTGGTTGAATGCGTTATGTTTGTCTTAAGCATAGGATGCTTAAGACAAACATAACGCATTCAACCAGCTGATTGCTAATGCTTGCTAAACTTACCCGTCGTTTTGTTTGCCTCATGCGCTCTGCTCTTCTATCTTCTTCCATCATATTACTTAAGATCATATTACGCTGGAGCCTTCGTCTTCTGTGTTTCTCTGTACCTCAAGATCTTTAAACGCCGCCGTTCGTACTCCGTTATTAAGGTCCCGGCAAGGCAGAACAGGAACATTCCGATAGCCTCCTCCATGCTGGTTTGTTGTTGTTGTATGTGGCGCCGCCGCCGCCGTGCTTGCGTCACTCCCTTACCCGTCCTACCAGTTCCTATGGCCACTTGGCCAGTGCGAACGCAAACAGCAAAACCGAGTTTGGGGGAGAGTAGTTCTTAGAACTGTTTAGAAGTGGACAGTTCCTATAACTAAGTTCCTGTAACTACTTGGTTGGAAAGCGGCTACTGTCAGTACTATTAGTTACTACAGCCTACAGTTTTCTAGCTAGCTATGCCTTCGACACGGAAATGCGTAGGCTACTACCTGGATGCGATCACGTACAAAACAGATCGGTGTCTTTATTTAAATTTCCTAAAAACGATCACATCAAGAAGAGGTGGATTAATTTTGTGAAGAGCCAACCTTGATGGAGAGCTGAGGATCACCGCCAACACCTGCCTCTGTAGCGATCATTTTACACGGGATAGTTTTATAAACTTTCGTCGGAGACAACTGGGATTCACTGATAATCCGCTGTTACTGGTGAATGGGGCCGAACCGACTATCTCCCGCCTCGGCCTTCATCCTCCCGTCCCGAAAGCAGTATCAGCTAATATCACCGTCGGCAGCTTTCCTGCGAGTGGGCGTGGTTTAAGCGCAGCCAGCAGACACGCCCCCAGCGTTTGAGAGCAGAGAATAATACTCATTTTTTCAAGATTTTGATAGCTTATTTTATGTACTTGCCGGCTTTTTTTATCATTCAAATTCGGCTGGGTGGCTAATAACACATTTTCCTGTGGTGTGACATACTCAGAACACATACTTAATTTTGACTTTACAGGGACTTTAAAGGGTATAATCCCAAAATGACAGTGCACAAATAATTCATGACACTGTGAATAGTTATTATTAGTTGTTGGTTTAGTGTATTAATGAAATTATCCAGATATTTTTATCTTGACTAATTAACTATTAATCTTGACTTAACTAACTCTTCTTGCCATTAATTAAATACGTGTAACATACAGTACAAACTATATATTCAGGTGTGTTTTCCCCCTTTAGATAAGGTCATGCTTTATTTTAAGTATTGAGTACAATAATTACCAACATGTATACTATAAGGTTAGAGTTTGGTTTAGGGTTAGTTGCTTGTAATTATGCATAATTTACTGTTATTACTATAGTAAGTGCACTGTTAATTTGTTTTTGTGTGAAATTACAGTATATTCCAGATTAATAATTGCATTACAGTAATTCCACAGTAGAACTTCTCTGATATCTAACTGCACATTTCTTGTAAAATCTACAATATCATACTGTATTGTGCATGTGTACTATTTTATTATTTTTAGTGTAATAAAAGAGTGTCACTATTGTTGTGTTTTGTATGTTGAGAATTGATGTTTGTGCATCATTAGGTGATGGAAGAAAAAAAATCTTGTGTTGCAAGATGATGTCACACCTTTCAAAGATAAATCTCAGCAGCTGCTTTACTATTAAATCGTTATGCTGAAATAATGCTAATACTAGTATAGTTTGACTAACTTAAAACCAGCCAATTCGCTTATTTTATAGTCTAGCTTGTCATTGTTTTAAAGGAGTCATAATGTGCAATTTTCACTTTTCCATGAGAATCAATGTATGTTATGATTGACTAACGATTATACATTTGCCGGGATGCCGATATTCAAAAGTGAAGCGTTTGTTTACCCCAGGGTTCTTAAACTAGCCAACGTGCACGCGCACTCAAATACGAGATTTCAATTTCTCCCCCGACATGACGTCAAGACGGGGCCGGATATACCATATATGGACACCGCAGAGGAGGCCCGCCCCGCCCCTCTCCCCATCATATTCAGTCAAGAAAGATGCAAGAACGTAGTGCACACGTGAGTTGCTCTGTGGTTGACTGTCATAATCCACATTCTAATGTTTTTTCTTTACCCAAAACTGACCAAACTACAAGGGACAAGAGGATGAAATTTATTTTTAATGACGCTGTTCCAACAACCATCTCAACTTGCTCAACGTTAGGTGTCTGCGCTAAACATTTCACAAAAGAATCTTTTACAAATTTGGGGCAATATCAGGCGAAGTTGGCATCGAAGCTACGTTTGGAAAAAGGTGCCATTCCAACAATCAGGGACTTGCCTGAATTTGAAACGGTAAGACTGTGTTTTTATTACTATATTTTGTGTAACAAACAGCAGCTAACTACTAATGCGGTTAATGTATGTGATAAGGATTGATACATTTAAAAAACAGTAAAGAATTAATAAACATAAAGAAAAACATAACGTTACATGTCTGCAGATGAAAATGATTAAATATCAAAAAAACCACAACGTCAAAAAAGGCAAAAACAACACATTATAGCAAACGTTAATCTCTATAACCACTGTAAGCTGAAAATAAAGTAGACTACATCTCCGTTAATGTAATCTACATTAAATGAAAGCTAAACTTATGTCGGAGAAAATAGCAAAAAAACGTTTTAGCTCGTTACTGATGTTAATGTATGTCTCAGTCAAAAAAATTGTCTTTACCATTCAGAGACATGTTGATGTAGACGTCCTTCAATTGACTGTTGTTCCTCTTCCGTTTCCAGCTCTGGTTCAGGGTCTGGCTCAAACATATACGGTTGAATCCCGTAGGTCGCGGCCAGGTCGGGTTCATTAACAACTTGCGCCATGATCTCTTTTTGGAATGATATGCTGAAGTTACCTGCGGTGTCAAGCCCCCTCCTTCCTACCACCAATCAACGCGCCCCTCATTTGCATTATTAAAATGACCGTCCACGACAGCCAAAACCTCGCATCAGATCTCGCGAGACAATAATGCATTCAGAAATAAGGGTCAAACGAGCTCTGTGTTTATTTTTTTCCAATTTTTCTTTTTTAGAAGGGCATGAAATGACTATAATAGAGCGTGGGTATCAAAGTTAATACTACATTATGACTCCTTTAACAAGTGTTTTCATTTGTCACACTTCTGACTTGGCTAGATCAGAAATTTTAATATGAATATACAAGGTCCAAGATCCCAAGCTAATGGCACACTAATCAGCATAATGGTGACTTCAAAACAATTACTGTACTAATATAATTTCTTACAGTGGCATGGTTAAAGACAGCTTTATAATGTGAATTCACAGTAAAACAAGAGCAGTAGCCTAAGTTACTGTGATGTCAGCATAATTTTGCTGTTGATTAACAGTAATCATAAGAAAATGACCCAGCATCACTGTACATTTTTGACTAGTAATAAGGGCACTGTAAAAAGTGTAACCAAACATTTGGATTTAATTTTATTATAATTATTCCCCCTGTAAGGTAAATAAGTAGATTATTATTTTAGGGCTGGGCGATAAAACGATAACGATATGTATCGCGATAGACACGTGAACGATATCAATAAAAAATGTGTTCGATAAAACGTTCGATAATTTTTTTTTTTCCTTCGTCGGAAGAAACCACAGGTTGCGAAGCAAGTTTGGTTGCATTAACAAAGGCACTCGCTCTCTGGTAACCTAGCAACGTAGGGAGTGACAAGCTCAGGCAATCATGTAACGTGTCAGTTTGGTTGCGCCATATACATATTTATTATGTCTATGGGTTGCGCCATCGAAAAAAAGGTTGTTTGCGCCATCGTTGTCTCGTGCTGCTGCTGGGTTCCTCATCAGTAACCGGCGATTGATAAGCAGAAAATGAGTGCCCTTCATCTGCATGCCATGCAGGCTAGAATTGCGAAACATTATTGGATAATTCGCTCTATTCGCGTTTGATGTGAACACAGCATAATGAACAGGCTGCGATGTCAAGATTGCAATGTGTGTGTGTGTCCGCGCGCGCGAGAGAGAGAGGCACGAGAGAGAGAGACACGCGGGCGCGATCGAACAGTGGAGACATAAAAACATACTCCGTCATTTTGTTAATACAGGACATCAGTCAGTCTGCAAAGTGTTTACAATATTTGTGTAGGCCTATACTCGCAATAAAACACAACATTGTCCTTTTGTCACACTGTATTTCTTGTCAAACTGTAGCCTACAACTGTACACACCGTTTTAAAAGCAAAACATATTTATCCAACCCCTTTGTAAAACAGTCTGTGTTCCATCTTTTGGACATTCATCATATGGCATTGGTTTTCATTTCTTGCCCTCAAAACAGAGCACTAATCTCTTTATTTTGAAGTTACACATTGATTAAAAAAGAAAATTAAATTTGTTGGTAGTATTATTTTATACGGAAATCAATTATTTATAATTCTGATGAGAATAAAGTTAGGGTTAATTAAAATTAAGGAAAACAAATATATTGATCTGAAATATAGCAAATTAATTTTAAATTCATTCAGGTACAATTACCAAACATATCTCATATCTATCTTTTTATTAGTTTAATTAATAAACCAATTATATAAAACTATTATCAGTGCACTATAAATAAACTGGTTCTATGCCTTTATTAATAAAACTTATTTAAAAAATACAAGGCTTAAGACATTTATAAAAATGCCTTCTATATTTCTGTTTTGCTTTTCACTCCATTGTACCGAAATCGTACCGAACCGTGATGTCTAAAAAAAAAAATCAAGCAGGGGGCACATACGATCACAAACCCCCACCACCCACGTCCCGCCGCGCCACTGTCACCTTTTTTACTCTGAGGAGTTTGCAGGTCTGATTGTGAATTTAGACTTATGTTTACATTTTAATTATTTGAGTTTTCCATGGTTGTGTTGACATTTCTGTCTTGGGATTGTAATCAGAGGAAGGTTAAGTTTAAAATAAAAATGTTTAAATGTAATATATTTTTTCTTCTGGTCCTTATTTTAAATGGGTCATAAAAAAATCAATAATTATCGATATCGACCGATATGAAACACTGATATCGTGATACAGTTTTCAGCCATATCGCCCAGCCCTATATTATTTAAACTATTAGTATCTGTCCAGGTGTTTTTTTTATCCAGGTGTTGCTGGGTTTCATTTTTTCATGAACTGTCATCTACCACTCTCTCCACACACGGCTCAAAATATTCTCCGTTCATCCACTCTCTCCTGCTCGTATGCATGTTGAGGGGTGTCAGCCGAAAAGCACGTAACTTACTTCCTCAGTGGACTTGATCTCATTCCAGATGATCCATGTATCTTTGGCAGAGCCGGTGCTGTTGTATGTTTTACTGTAGCTCCCAGTGAGAAAGACATTATTCATCACCAAACGATCTTGCCATCCTCAAACAGCCCTATAAAACACAGAGTAATGAGGCTTCTGTGGCTGTTGTCAACCCAACACTGCTTTGTAAAGGATGACACAATTATACTTTACTAGCTCTCCGAAAATGCTGACAAGCTCCAGTTCAATAAAGCACAATTTCTTTTGCTTTTCAGCAGCCGTAGCTCAGAACTGGACATCTGTAATGTGTACAGGAATCCCCATGCCTTAGTAGAATTATAGAAATATAAAGACTGTCTTTATATCTAAACCTGCACACTACAGCAAATTATGCAAATGTTTAATTTTCAAAATGGCAATGTCAACAGTATTGAAATGTAATGATGGCTACTAGACTGTAATGTAATGATATTTTACATGAAATCCTTCTTTACTTTAACCAAATCTCTTCTGATTTTTACACTGGAAACATCATTAAGCATACCAAATGCATCTCTCCTTCATTTTCACGCTAGCCTTTACACTAGATTCTGTGTGACAACTTAACCTAACTTATGTACAAATGTTCATGTTTAAAATGAGATTGGCTGTACACCTTTCTCATTGTTTTTTTGTTTATTCTTTTTGTACAAAAATTAAGATTTACTTGATTTGAGTAAATCACTCTGATTTAGGAAATTACTTGAATCCAACTGAGAACAATAAATAGCCTAATATAAAGAAATGGCACAGGTACTATATCACAAAATTTAAAATGCAAGAACATGAATACAGCGAAAAAAATAGTTTTGTTGTGAAATATTGTTACAATTTACAATTTAACATATTTTAAAATAATTGGTAACACTACAATATGTTTAATTTTTAACATTAGTTAATGTATTAACTAACATGAACTAACCATGAGCAATACATTTGTTACAGTATTTGTTAATCTTTGTTAATGTTAGTTAATAAAAATACAGCTGTTCATTGTTTGTGTTAGTTCACAGTGCATTAACTAATGTTAACAAATACAACTTTTGATTTTAATCATGTATTAGTAAATGTTGAAATTAACATTAACAAAGATTAATAAATGCTGTAGAAGTGAAGTTCATTATTAGTTGTGTTAACTATAGTTAACTAATGAAACCTTATTGTAAAGTGTTACCATGTAATTTATTTAGTCTTCAGTGTCACATAATCCTTCAGAAATCATTCTAAGATTCTGATTTGCTGCTCAAGAAACATTTCTTATTATTATCAATGTTGAAAGCTATACTTCAGCTATACTTCATATTTTCAACTCTTTATTTTAATGCATCCATACTGAATAACAGTATTTATTATTATTATTTTTTAATCCTACTAAGCTCCACATTTATTTGTGTATGACATCTAGGTTAATAAATATGAGTAGGAAGTGAAATGATTTATATTTGTATGTATATAATTGATGTATATATTATTTAGGAAGTACATGCATTAAAATCTCATTTGTACATTTCATCCAAGGCAAGATTGCAAAATGTTGAGAATTATAATGGTGGCTTATTGCTATAAAATTATGATAGGAGGCATTTTGATAAATCTTAATTTGAAGCTCTAATTATACTAGTGTATTTTAGTGAATGGTAATCATGAAATCAGCGGGGTGGCAGTAAAGTTGATTGAACAACATCAAATTTGAATGCTAATGGCATATGTTGCCATGCACCGTGGTGCCTGAAGCTTTTGGAGGTGATAGTAACGCTGGCAAACTTGTTTATTTATTAGAGGAATCGCTTGGTTCTCACTCTCCACTATCAGTGAGGCTTGTCAGCGGCGGAGAGAAGGTGATGCATGAGCCAATATGTTCACTAGAGAGAACCCAACATCGCACATCAGCATGAAAATCGGTTTCTCTTGAAAGAGCTCTGGGCTGTACATACTGTTCTGAAATCACACTAATCAGAGGTCAAAATCAGGCAGAAGTCTTCTGGAAGATTGTCCAGCATTGTCGTACTCTAAGGTGAATTTTATGCATTAGTAAAGTTGCTTTGAGAGTAGAAACCAGAGGGGAGTATCATTATCAAATCAGACCAGAATTGCACCAATATTACAATTAGTTGTGACCTTTATCTCTATATTGCCAGAATTTGGCTAGTAGTTATAAACTACCTTGCAGCAGAGAAGAGAAATTCTACAGTATTTCTCAAGGGTCTTTTAAGTCCTGAAATCTCAATATATGTTCACTTTCCTAAAAACAAAAATGTGTAAGCCTGTTAAGGGGTTTATTGCTAATATAGCACTTAAAATCTAATGATAGATAAATAAAATAGATAAATATTAATGTGATGTTCTAGAGTATTTTAAACCTGGCACTCACAGCCAGACTTTTCACTAGTTGGCATGAAATCTAATTTCTGGCCAAGAACCAGTAAAGTGAACAACCACAGTTCGTTTTTATGCTTAGTTCTTCTTAAGGGGCACCTGGAGCCATAAAAAAACATGAATTTGTTTTCTGATTTTGAATTTGAATTAAAAAAAATTGTTGAAACCAGTCTTGTCTTATTGGAGCTTGCCTTTTTGATGAATCTCTTATTCATATGTATCAGGCAATCCATGCAGTCTTGCTGTGAGGACATTGAAGTGAGACGTTACATTTTGTAAATCCCATGTCTGTATCAGCAAGCTTTTGTGTATTGGTGGCATCAACAAGTGCTGTAATTATGTCTGAATGACTTTAGTCCTTGACCCAGTTCAGATTTGTTATCATATCAGCCAGCTTGAAGTCAAGATTACGTTTAAACTTAGTGAGAAACGAGTGAGAGAAACAAGTTAAAGCCATTTGACAAATACACGGAGAACCCCTACCCTGAAGCCATTTTGGAAAGCAGTAACCCCCTGCAAGAAGAGGAGCAGAACTGGCATTAAATTCTTAAATTCCTGCTCTCCAGCCAGATTCCTACAGAGCTGAACACGGTTAATCGAAACCATGAACCTCTTTGGGCTTGGGGAAATCTTCTCGGAATTTCGATTCTGGATTTATTTGCTGCTAAATATGTACTGCTATCCTAAGGGTCTGATGTTTTGGAAATATAGTATAGAGGGCAGTGGGCACACATAACATGTGCCTGGGATTTGTTCAAATTTAAAAGATGTCCTCATCATCTCTGAACTTTCTTTTATCTGTCAAGGCTACAGTAGTGTGATGGTATAAATATGGAGAAAAAGTAGGCATTATGGAACAATAGTGTTAAAATAGCTGTTCTTACTCTTGTGCACGTTTCATTTTAGGTCAATTTTATAGCATAGGTCAATGTGTTTCTGCATTAAGAACTATTTTGAATTCTGTGCAATTGTCACTAACTTAAAAAAAAAGAAAACTTTGTTGATAAGCTCTCAGAAGAGGAATGACAAAAAAAAACGTTTGACCTCAATCTTCCAGTGAAACGACAGACTTCTCTGGGATGACGAATGCCGGATTTCTCCAATCATTCAGTCTGCTTAAACCCCGCCCCTTTCTTACAATTGACTGTATGCTGGCATTCATATCTGCCTCTAGCCAATCAACAACCGATGGACAGAACCAAGCCTCCACCCTACATTTTTTGATAATCCGTTTCACTAGATGTACGTCACAATACAGAAGAAAAGGAGCTGTTATTACTTACGTTTCATTGTGAATTTAAATAGCTATTTGGCTGTTTGTTCATTTTTTTTTTTTTGTCTTTGAAATAACATGGACCAATGAATCATTCACTGAATGTGCATTGGGAAGTAAAAAGGGTTGATTTTTGACTTCAGTTTAACAATTCAAGGTTGTCACTTATTGTTGTTTTAAATAGCAATTTACATATTGCACAGTCTCTTGCATATATCGAAAATTGTAGTTATCTAAAATATTCCATAGCGATTTAAAATACATGCCGTTATGCCCTAGACACTTCTCATAACTCTTCCTCATCGGCAACTTTTGTTGATACGACCAATAACCGCTCCGCACATAGAGCATAGATCTAGTGTTAAATCAATACTTCTCTTTTTCTGGCTATTTTGAAGGATGGTGCGTTCGAGCTGAAACATGGAACTCATCCAAACATTAGCCCTGTCTGACCATCTCCAGCACACATCCATTATCCACCACCGTCCAATTCCTCAGGCTGATCTATGGGGGAAAACTGTTTTTGTTTTCAGCATGTCGTGAGACGACTTCCTCTCTGCTCTTGAACAACAGGACTGGACAGCAAGTGTTGCTCGCAAGGTTAATTAGAAAAAATATCTCATCAATTGAAGACAAATGGACCAGAGGAGCCCCTCTTCCTTCTGCCGCAGACATGCTAATCTCTGGCAAGTCTCGGGGTCCACCTGTGATGTCTCTCTGTCAGAGCCGCTTACGGTCCCCACGGGGCCCCTGAAAAGATCTGCTTCTCTGAGTTCCTGTGACTGAAGACAGGAAAGAGAGTAACCTGTTTGGACTCACTCACAACCACTTTGTATCCCACCTATATCTGTCTCCTCATCTCCGTTTTTCTCTTTTTCTCTATCCCTCACTCAGTCACTTTATCTATATGTGGTTTTTGGTCTTCTTCACAGATCTCTCTTTCGTGGTATCCGTTCCTCGTGTGCTGCTCAGGTAATGCTGGCACAAACGAAGCAGAACGGCTTATTTTCCTCCCTTCCCGCATCACTCTGGCCTCTCACACTTAACCTTATCTTTTTTTCTCTCCCTCTTTTTAACTTGAACATTTCTGTCCAAGCACTCTTTAATCTTCTCTCTCTTCTACCTCTTCCATGCCTCTCATTTTATTTTCTTCTTTTTAGCATGTTTCTCTTTCAGTCACACACATCTTTGCTCCCATTATTTTAAGGGATAGATATATACAGTATACCCAAATGTACAAAAAATGTAGGCCTACATTACATGAAAATCCCAATGAGGATGTTTTCCATGAAACACAAAATAATTCACAAACCAGGAGGATGATTTCAAAAAAGGCATACAACACTGTAAAAGTGTCATAATACAACACATATTTAAATTCTTCTGAAGCCTATATGGAAAATACATGCATAAAGGTTCTTCAAAAACTCCCCAATTTACACTAAGCAGAAAAATACCAACATATGGTTTTGAGCTCATAAGGGTGAGTAAATGATTTTCATTTTTGGATGAACTAGTATCTCTTTAAGCTGGCTGTATGATTTCTCTCATGCTTGAAATCCCAGTAATGGTCCAGTGGACAGGAGAGTGTGGTTTACATTCCTCACTCCAGAATGGGAGATATGAAAACCTATTATAGAGACAGGTGGGGGAATGATGGGTCAGAATAATTTTGTTTGTCTGAGTTCTTGGATTTACGAAATAACTGCCTCCGCATATGAAAGTCATGCATGCATGCCACATAATAGATGCACCTTTCAAGGATGCATGAGTATTGATTTTAGCCTTGACACATGGGTATTTCCTCTTCTAACCTACTGACCAAATCATTGAACTATCCAATCATGAAAGGGCTGGCCAATAATGTCAGCCCTGTTGTTCATGAGAACCTCCGGTTCATGTCTGGCCTCTGAATTACAGCTTAATTTGTTATCTTTGGGTGGCATTCCAAATGTGATTGGCGAATAAGCTTTTTGTACTTCCTTTCTCATTACTCACTGCCACATAAAAGTCAATCAGCATGTGTCTCAGGAAGTGAGGCGGAAAGTAATATCATAACCCTCCAAACTAGTGCCTCATAAGGTCATTCACACAAACACGCACTAGCAGAGCACATGCAGTCAGATGCTTCACAACAACATATTGCATATTCTCTGAGGAAAATATGAGTGGTGGCACAAAATCTAAGGATTTTCAAACTGTGAGCCGCAAGGGAGTGACAGGGGGTCCTTGGAAAATGCCCATTTTAAAAAATACATAAACAAATAATAAGAATCAAATAAATCATTGAATAAATGTGATTATAATCAAAAATTGTTTGTTATTAAAGTTACTAAATGTTTTTTTTAAACAGTAAATTAAAATCATATGTAATACATGTTTACATTTATATCTGTGCTGGGAAAACCCTTCAAGCTCCACAAAATTAAATACCTACGTTTCACACATTTCTACAAATTCCCACCACTTGAATGTCCATTTATTAGGATTTGTTTAATTTAAAAATGCTTTCAGCTGCCGATAATCACTTACAGCTCCATTTAACCTTGCCTAAATCCATTCCGTGAAATCGTGCAGATTTTCCCTCAACATCAGCTCAGAAAATGTAAAAAATGTCTGCAGATCGCCCAGGCCTGCTTAGACGTTCAACTACAAAAAGTGTTTGAAGTGCCTCTTGATCAAGACTTCCTGCCTGTGGTGACTTCCTTCCTGTCTTCTCCTCAGGTGGATCCTGCATCCCACAGTGTCCTGCTCACTGTTTATTAATGGCAGAAGCTTTAACACAGCTCTCACTCCTATGGAAATGGGCTAATCTAAATGATTGAATATGTGTCCACAGATAGCTACGATTCATTTATTACCTTGATGTTTGTCTGATAAACAGCATTAACAGGACTTTGATGAGAGAGAAATTGGATATCTGCATCTCCAATTGTCAATGGCGCAAAAAATAAAGAATATCACTGCAGAGGAACGAGCAGGTTTGTTGCAAAATGCTTAAAGCTGAAGGTTTTAGCTTGACCTTCGCAACTAGAGAGTTGATGTGTAATTCATTTTTTGTCTCAGCTTTAATTATCTCTTACTAATACCTTTTTATTCAGTTGTATTCCATGAAAAAGAACATTCTTTTGTATTGTTTGAGATCAACAATAGAACCAGAGAATTATCTGTGCTGCTTAAAACACAGAATGGAGCACAAAATAAAACCCCTTTCGAGAGAGAATTATGATCCCTCGAACAGTGACAGTAATAAATATCTGATACTGCATTTTTATCGGTTTCGCCGTGACCCTCAAAATCATGATCTCATCATTAATATGGGAGAACCAAATGATAGATCCCAGCATGCTCCACTGGAGGCTCCCAGCACTAATGTTGGCCTTGGCTCGTATATCACTCTGAACATTTTTAGACACATCTATGGGCGCTCTCATGGTGATATTTTAGGTTTGGTAAAACAATGTTAAAACCACATCCACTGACACTAATATGTAACACTATCAAATATTTTGGTGCTTATCAAGTAATTGAGACTGACAAGTGGTGCTAAATTTAGTATCAACAGCTGTAAATGTGTTTTTTAATGATTGAGTATTCTTATATTAATAATGTATTTTTTTAATATATATTTTGTAAATTGGTGTGTAATTTTTTAAAGGCTGCTGTTGGAACCTGTTGTAAGAACACTAACATATGCTTTAAAAATAGCAGAAATTATGAATTTTACTCAAATTTATTTTGTTGTTTAAAGTTTTTATATTTTTCATGTGATTGATAATTTCATCCCTTCGGCTCATTTGTGATTGGTTAAACTAATAGACTGACAGCTAATGACTGAAGGTGTATTAAAGGGGTGGTTGATTATGATTTCACTTTTCTAACTTTAGTTAGTGTGTAATGTTGCTGTTTGAACTTTAAATAAAGTTCAAAGCAAAAGGAGATATTTTATTTGACAGAAATCGCTTTTTAAGGACTACAACAAACGACTGATAGGGACTACACGAGATTCCTCCCGGGTTAGTGACATCACGAACCCTAACATTTACAAAAACCAAAAACCAAATCCATGAGAAGAGGAAGAGTTTGGGAGTCTGCTCAAGCTGTCGCATCTGTCTTTTCACATTTATTGCAATACATGTAACACAAATGCAATGTGTTACAACAGTTCCCACACGAGCGATTTATAGATTATCATGACAGAATATGCTAATCAATGACTTGAAAATAGTTAACTCCACATCAGCAACATAAATTCATCAACTAACCATTCAGAAACGTCCTCTTGCATTCTACATGTTGTCACTTCTTCTTGAGTCTCTCCATCTGTGTCCGACTTGGGTTTGAAAATAAAAGGCAGAACCGTTTCTGACATTTTAGTGCGCGTCTGCACAAGTCCAAGTACAGCCGGGAACAGCAGCTCATTTGCATTTAAAGGACACACACAAAACGATGTGTTTTTGCTCACCCTAAAAAAGGGACAATTTTAACATGCTATAAAAAATTATCTGTGGGGTATTTTGAGCTAAAACTTCACATACACCCGCTGGGGACATCAAAGACTTATTTTACATCTTGTAAAAAGGGGCATTATACCACCCCTTTAAATTTAAATTTAAATTTAATGGGGACCTATTATGCAAAATTCTCATTTACATGGTGTTTGAACATAAATGTGTGTCGGCAGTGTGTGTACACAGCCACCCTATAATGATAAAAATCCACCCACTCCTTTTTTTAATCCCCATAAATCATAAGCAGTGTCTCAGAATAAGTCATTTGCAGTTTCTATGCAATGTGACATCACTTTGCTTAGGCCCACGACTGCTGACGGACATTGCCCTATAGACCCTGCCCTAAGTGAGCTATACACAGTCCGCCATGCATCTCCTCGGAAGAGCATTTGACAGCAGCATTCAAGTAAGAAATGTATTCTTACTGTATTAAAGCTAGTAAAGTTATACAGTCAAGAGCAGTGAGTGATGTTCTGTTTTTCTTTTGTTGTTTGATTCAAATTAACAGCATATTTAGCTGCAGGCACTGTATATTACTCTGCTTTTTACACAGATCTAATATACGCAAACTATTTCTATACTTGCTGTTTACGTTCACAGACGTAACCGACTGTGTTTATGTGAACTTTGTGTGTTTTTGACATAACCTTGTGTGTGTTTGACAGTTTAAGGGTGCTATATGTAACTTTTCTTCTAAAATGAATCCTTTTATTGCCTGTGTGTGAAGGGGTTGTAATCACACATTACAATGATCCACTTGTTGGGTTTTGCTCTGAAGGCCAGTATTCCTATTTCTATGTGAAGTCTCCGGGTCGGATTTTCTGCGAAATCCATCGGATGTGACGTGCAAGCGCGCTCCCGAGCCTCTCTCCTTATATACAGTCTATGCGACGGCACTGCTAACGACATGGAGTCTGATAACACCCAAAAACGACCTGCCTCCAGCACAACACAGACTCCAACACAAACTCAACATCGGCACACTGTAAAAAAAAAAAAGAAGTAAATTTACAGGTAATGGTCTGTATTTTTTTTTACAGAATTTTGCCGTTTTGTCATTATACAGTGAATGCCTGTTATTTTACAGATATTTGCTGTAATTTAAAGGTCCACTATTGAATTTACAGGTAATTGCTTGTATTTTGGTTTTACATCAATTTTACGTTTTTTTAAAGGAAATTGTCTGTATTTTTACAGAGTTATGTGTAATTCTACATAAAATATTCCGTAATATTTTACAGATTTTTTCTGTTAAATTAGAAAACAAAGAAAAGAAGGTATAACTGCAGAAATCAGTCATTTAACATGTTCTCTTACGAGAGGTTCTCTCGTATTGCGTAAGCTAGCTTACGCTACGGGAAAGATTCATCTTTTCTGAGAAATTGAAGCCAAAAATGATCCTATAATTTTGTTTCTATTCACAACGCAGTTCAGCTGCAGCAGAGCATGAGCAGGCTAGCTAGCAGCTCATTGGCTCGCTCACAGGGAACTGCTTAAGCCTATGAGGAGACACGAATGATCTCTCGGCCAATGAGAGTCTGACCTGCTCTCATTGCGTCAGAGCCCGCCGAAACGGGCGTGGCCAGAGAGTATAAATTCGCCTCTCAGGCTGTAAATTCTGATTTTTCATATCTTCAGCGAGGCTACACGCATCTGCTGATCCTGAGAGAAGCCGCCGTCGTGGAAAAGGCACCTTCTAGCGAGCATCTGGGAGTCTGAGGAAGCCGGCCGTCTTCGCCACCTTCAGCCGTCCTGCAAGCTAGCGCCATCCGACGGATTCATATCCTTTACCAAAAAGCTTCTTGTATTGTGTGTGTGTATCTAAAAGAGCAGCGAGCGTCTTTTTTAAGATGCCTCGCACACCTGCGGCTCATGCCGCGTCCCTCTCAGCGCCAGAGCCCGCCTTCTTCTGCGCTCTCTGCCTGGGACTGGGACACGCAGAGCTTTCTCTCGCCAACGGCGGATGTTTCCTCTGCGATTGGGCTTCTGTTGTTGACCCTGCGGGCTCGACTCGAAGCGTTACGCCGCCTCCCCCTCTCACCGCCTACGAGCGCTGAATGGGGGACGAGCCGCTTACAGCTGTGCCAACCGCGGCTAGCTTTCTTTACTTTACAAGAGAGCTAGCCCGGCCCCATGCATACGCGTCACCGGCAAGTGGGTTTATAGTGCGTTAAGTTCCGTCGAGGCCAAACTAGTCGCTGCTATCACACCCTCTTATCTGCTCGCGCTATTAAGCATGTGTCTTCCCCCTAGCTCAGTGGTGGAACACAAAGCTTTTCGCGCCAGAGACCCGTGTTCGATTCCGGCTCTCGCAGATAATTTTTTATGCAGCTCTGAGCTCTCGGCTAGCTTTCTTACGTTACAGAAAGCGGCCGCGCTCTCCCGCCTGCATATAACGCCGCTACATAGGTCCATTAGTGAGGGGAAGAGGGGAAAAAAGAAAAAAGAAAAATGCAGCAAAATAAATCTACTCTTGGTCCGGTTTTCTGTCACATTTTGGTGGTTGTAGTAATGAGCGCACAACGAAGATAACGAAAAACAGTCTTTAATTCAATAATCCAAACACAGCAATCCACAGGAGAATATCACTGGGAGAAAATAACGACCTACATAACAATAAACGATACAAGACAAGGGAGGAAACACAGGGCTTATGCTGCGGTTCCAGGCAGGTTTTTGAGCACGTAAATTACGACTTCAAACCACGACTCACGACTTTGTAGCGTTCCAGGCCAGTCACGCCAAACTACCTGAGCGCAATGAATTGTGGTAGCTAGATGTAAACAAACCATTGTTGTTTTGTATGGTTTCGCGGGCTATGTGACGTCAGAGCTCGTAACTGGGAGTACATCGATCTAGTACGAGTTCATGGGTGGGAAGTCACGGGTTTGATTGCCGTTCCAGTGCACTTTCACGGGTATAAGGTTGGAAAAACACGGGTTACAGGTTGCCTGGAACGCGGCATTAAATACATGGAGAGGCTAATCAAACTAGATTACAAACAGGTATAGAAACAGGTGTGAGGGACTAATTAACAATCAAGGAAACTAACTAGGAATTCAGGCAGGCAAAACAGGAACAGAACACAGTGAAACGGAACCCAAACAGAACACACACATTACACATAGGGTGTGGTCGACTCAATCCGCACAGCTTCTCAAGAGCGCATCACAAGCTCTGATGACGTCACACCTTTTCCACGATTGGCTGGATTCACCGCTGACTACAATTATATGCGTTTCTAGTTTATTCTGACACCTTCGTTACGCTAATGCTCACAAATCCATGTTTTTATAACAGTAAAAACTCTTTTTATGTAAGCATAATGTCATATTCCATCATGTTTATTAAAATAACACTGATAACATAGCTGCCAACTTTTGAGTTTAGCTTGGAGTGAGACTTTTCCGACGGGGGGTGGTGGTGGATGCTTGCACACGCAAGGTCTCTCGATCGCTCGCTTTCCCTCTCTGCCGTGTGCGCGCTACGCGGTTTGGAGCACAATCTCTGTCTCGCGTGCGCGCTCGCTCTAGATTCCGGGAGATTTTAACTAATTTGCGGCATAACTAGTCGATCACGAGCAGTGTTGGGCAGTAACGCGTTACTAGTAACGCGTTACTGTAACGCAGTTACTTTTGACAGTAACTAATACTGTAACGCATTACTTTTTAAATAAAGTAACTCCGTTATCGTTACCATATGGTGCGTTGTCCGTTACTTTTTTAAATTAATTAGTTGCTGGAGCGGCTGAGAAGTGTGCGCTGTTAACACAGTACGAGATCACTGAAGAGACTGCTAGCATTATACAGAGCGAGAGGACACATAAACTCACTGGCTGAGTTGTTTACGTTAACACGTGAGGCCGCGCGAGCACGGAGATTACAAGCTGCACGGAGAGCGCTGAGCACTTCAGATGCGCATTTAAAACACAGACAGCGAAACGGTATGAATACAGAACACTAAAGTACACATTGCCATATCATTATAAAGTAATATTTTGTCTAGATGCTGCATCAACAGAGAAAGAACAGAAGCTTGCCGTCGAGTCTGAGAGGAATAACATTAGTAACGGCTAACTTACCTCAAGCGATTAAAGCAATGTGACCAAAACACACGCAGACCTGACCCAGATGTTTTATGTCGCAATTGTTACCATCTATTTGCATTAGTTTATATCCAGCTGGTCACTGTTATGCATTCATTAGCCGGCGAAGTTGTATTTTTAAAGCTGACGTGATTGCAATGCTTACATTGATATGTTCATGCAGCGACATCAAGTTTCCTAATCAAGTGTTCTAAAATTTAAGCAAATAAAGTGAAAGACTATACATGTAATATATAGGTCTACATTTATGTAATTTTAATGCTCTGGCCTTTGCAGATATTTAAATATGGCCATCTTCTATAAGCTTGAATCATATAAAATGGTAACACTTTACAATGAGATTACAATTTTAGCATTAAATATGGTTAATAAATGTTGTAGAAGTATCATTCATTGTTAGTTTTTTAATTTCAACATTTACTTAATACATTTGAAATTGAGTTTAAATTGTTATTGTATCTGTTATTACCTTAGTTAATTAGCCTACTATGAACTAACAAGAATGATCAAGGTACAATTGTATTGCTCAAATATTCATTCATGCAGTAAAAACGTATTACTGTCAGCTGCATGAACATATCAATGTTGAGAAAGCAAACACATCACTAGCTTTACACATGCTTGTTTTGTTATTTATTTCAGAAATCCTTGTGATATATTCAGTTTGTGCTGGTCTGACTTAAATAAAATAGTGTTTAAAAATTACTTTCTGTTTAAGTCAGTTTTGTGTTTGTATAGACCATAACGCATAAAAGGGCATTAATGGGAACATTAAAGAACTTTCTTTAAAAAAGTAACTAAAAAGTTACTTTTCACAGTAACGCATTACTTTTTGGTGCAAGTAATCAACAAAGTAATTGAGTTACTTTTTGAATGAAGTAACTAGTAACTGTAACTAGTTACTATTTCTTAGTAACTAGCACAACACTGATCACGAGTGGCTCAACAGGTAGATATATAGATAAACTCATCTTCCAGGCATTTGACCAACCAGGTTGACACTTCAGCTCAGCGTGAGAAATCGGGGGTGTGGCGTGTGAGCGTGTGAAACCAATCAAATGCGTGTATCACGGCCAATGCGTGAGTTGGCAGCTCTGACTGATAAAATATAGTAGAATAGAATAATAGTATAGGCTAATGTTGAAATTTATTCTTGTACAGATGGCGCTGTATTAAGCAGTAGGCCTACATGAAAAGTGTTTCTGTTGCTTCATGAAAACATCTGGAACATCTGTGTATTTGACAAATATCTAATCCACTTCGTCTGTGATAAAGTATGTAAACACAGAGTGAGCGTCACTATGGGAAGCAGAAAGTGTACGACTTGACACTTCGTTTTCAACTGCTCCCTGACTGCATGCGGCTACTCTCGCCGATCGGTCTGCACAGCATCACATGAAGTCGAACAGAACACAATTCGTCCGTCCGTCCGTCCACCGCACCGAGGTAGTTATATCAGTAAATCATGTTTGATTGATGATTTCATCGACAACTGAAGATTATATTAATTTATAAATAATTTGAGTAAATTAATTATTTTAAATATTTAATTTAAATAGGCATGACTACCATTGAAATTATTCACTCCAATTATCCACCATATCATGTATTTAGCAAACCTGTGAACGATGCAATTATTCTTCAGAGGGCCAGTGTTTCTTCATCTTGAATATGCCACTCACATCAACGCCCTTGTTATCTCATAACTTATTATCAAGGTTTTTTGCTTCAGATGTTTTCTCTGATTGTGACACTTTATTCCTAGCAGTAGGCCTATTACAAAAAATGTACCAACAGCAATAACACAAGTTTTCTTGTTAAACGCACTTTTATGTTCTACCAGAGCACTTTTATCTCAAAGCATTTTTTTTTTCCTTATTCCAAACTGAAATGATTGTTCTGGTTAGATCAGACATAGCTCAACTCCAACAGGTAAGCCTTTCTTACTCTGTCTCTCTCTCTCTCTCTCTCTCTCTCTCTCTCTCTCTCTCTCTCTCTCTCTCTCTCAGCTCGACACATGCAGGTGTCAGAAGCCGTCTCGCTGGCTTGTCAAAGCTGCTCTGCGCCATGTCTGGAGTGATTCATCTTGTTGCCAGGATCATTAACTTCCTGTTGGAAGGACTGACATAGAGAAAGTCAAAGCAGACTCGGGAAGAGCTGATGTGCCACCAAGCCTTCCATATTAATTAGATTGAAACTTTCTCTTATTTGCTTCTCTCCAACATGAGTATGTTTTTATTATGCTGCAAACGCACATATAGATATGAGAGATATACAGACTGAGAAAGAAAATGAGGATGTGATCACAGTGCACTTGTCTAAACAAACAGACTTATTGTGTTTTTAACTACAAGGAAATAATTTAGATTAAACAGACACTTGCGTCCACGGTTGTCCCATTATTAAACAGTCACTAGCGCCCTGATTGTCCCATTAGAGTAATGAGTTGCTGTCATTGATGACTAATTGCATCATTTCGGTAATGTTGCTTTTGTTTATTTTAGTCCTGGAATACGTTTACAGCGATCAATTTAGTTTTTTGTTCTTTTGTTCTTTTTCAACAATCATGCCCATCTGAAACCTTCAGTTAATTACCAATAAAATGCTAAATCTAATCAAATTAACCTCCTTTCCAGTACATTACGCTATCTCATTGAAAGTAATTGTATGGTGAACAAAACATTTTTGCATGCTCCTATGCATCGGGTTTCTTTTCTAATATTTTGTGAACAAAAATAAAAATTGGGTCATGTGTGTATCGAGTCGCTCTATATGTCCTAAGTACTGCTTTATTTGAAGTTTGCGCCAATGACGCTGAGACTAATGGTAGAAAATGAGTGGTGGATCATCTTGTGACCTTTCACTAGACCTCTATTGTTGTTGCCTGGTAACAAGATAATGCTTAGCTGCCCCTCAGCCATGTGCAGAAGGAAAGGGTCTTATTTTAAGAAATGGTTTGAAGGGAATCATACTGGACCTGGACTTAAAAACATAGCAGACTTACCTTTTTGTGCTGTGATGTGTACAGTGAGCATTGCTCTGGCTTCATGTGGTGTGTGGTTTCTCATATGCTGTTGAAAGAACCATAAATCCCCTGATATTGGAGAAAAAGGTTATGTAATTGAGATGCACAAGCCCCGTTATGAGGGGGATGCAGTGTTATGATAGCAGTATAGATACATTAATGTTAGTATTTTTTTTTTTCATTCAAGACAAATAATGCATATCTTTTGAAAAAAATAAAAAAATAAACAGCATTGCTGGAAAATAATACTACACACAGTAAGTGTACAATATGTAAATTTCTAATGCCTAAAACCCTTAAATTAACCAACATTCATTAAAATGTATTTGTTGTAGAAAAGTAGTTTTAATTAATTAATCTATCTTTTTGATATACCACTTTAAAAAATTGTTAACTTAAAAATGTGTGCAATTATATTCAAATCAAAATGAATTTTATTTTTTGATTGTATTTTTAAGTTATCTGACAACATATTTTTACAATCTTGGCTTGTGGAAGTCTATAGTGCTCCGATATCTTATATGTTTTGGCAAAAAAAAAAACTCGCCAAGATCATTTGTTGCGAAAATGTCACAGACAATTGAGCCCACGAATCCTTTGTGCATCAACACCACAATAGGGTTACTAAAAAGAGCATTTCTATGCAGAAAAAGTAAAAGAGGTACAGTTAATGTTATATTTCCAGTGTCTCCCCTTGATTAGTTTAACAGCTCGTTTGATCTTTCCCTGTGACTGAGGTGTTAAAGTAAAACACGCAGACGGGGGAGGGTACGCCGGCTCCCCGCTCCACCACATGCCTGTGGGGCACAAACATCTTAATGTCACACGGAAATTAAAACACTTTCCCATTACCCTGGCCCTGAATCTTAATTTGCTCTTCCACAAACTATACAAAGTAGGTGACAAGGTCAGTAAATTTTATTGAATAGGAGGTGAATGTTGACCTTTGAAGGCAGGAGTTAAAATAAGTCTTTAATTCCTATTGTGAACACACAACAGGCTTATGGGATTGACTTTTAAGCTGAGCACATACAGATGCTTTAGACTTGAATTGTTTTTAAATTGTTTATTGATTATCATGGGAGTAAATTGAAGAGTTTTACTTTATGAAAATGAAACCCGTGATTATTATGAAGCGGCAACATTTTCGGGTTCTGAAACAAACTGTAAGGATGCTCTATCAAGTGACGTACCTGCTGCCGACTTTATGAATTCTGTCCATCATCTTTTGTGCTTGACGCTCTGAGTCAAACAAAGAAATGCACGTCGGTAGCGGAACCCTGGTAACTCATGAGCTCTCCAAGACACACTTCACAACACAAAAAAATTTGGCACCTGTAATGCTATGTCAATACCTACTGACAGAAGACAAATGTTGTTATTGTTTTGTCATTTCAACATTAGCAGGAGATTTGGGATCTGCGGTACCCGTCTCAGCAGGAAAAGAATGTCAGCTAATATGAGGGCACTCAGAAAAGAGCACCATATTTCTTACAAGTGACAAACAGAAATGATTGATTTGGACTACTAAACATTGCCAATGGAACTTCTGAAGTCATGGAAGCTAACACTAGGACAGCAAGATGATGTTAGCTTTTCAGACCAGTTTAAGTAATAGAAACATAGTGCTCAAATATTGAGCATGAGACATGTGCTCTATTGAACAGCCATTATGCTGAAGTACTTCGGTGTGTTGAGCTATTGATTTGCTTAACTGTGCACTATTGCGTGTTGTGTAATTGACTAACTATGCAGAAAACACACACACATTCTCAAGTTGCATAATAAATTAAATGACTCCCTGGTCCATAACAAAACAATTCTATCTATCTGTCTATCTGTCTGTCTGTCTGTCTGTCTGTCTGTCTGTCTGTCTGTCTGTCTGTCTGTCTGTCTGTCTATCTATCTATCTATCTATCTATCCGATAATGAAAATTATATAATTACTAATATGTTTTACATTTTAATGTATGCATATTTAAAAAAAAAAAATTGTGAACTGTACCAAAATAATCAAAATGAATTTAACAAATCTTTAAAACATTTCCTGATGCATTGCTTTATTATTATTATTATTATTATTATTATTATCAAATCAAATCATTGTCAGAGCAAATAATAACTGTTCTTGGGCATTTTATATGGATTACAGATATTAGTGAGGAAAAAAAAATATTTGGACATTACTATACAATGATAGTGTCAATAAAATAAAAGAGAATGAAGAACACATAAGTCTACATAGAAAATACATAGAACAAGAAAGATGTATTTTATGAAAATGTTTAATTGAAAATACTGAAATCATTATGCAGTAAGTATAGGGTGAGTTTTAGTCATCTCAATGTCCAATTGTGACCCCACTGACCTGAATTCACCTTCTCATCGCGGGTTCCATGATGAATTATATACAAATATCTGGATTGTTTATCATTTACCAAAGAGCAGATGGAACATTTAACTGAAAGGATTTTAAATACAACTGAGGTATGCATCAGAGGGGATTATTCAGTGATCCTCATTTAGAAACAAATCAGTCCAATTAGGTTTGCTCCAAAGTGACTTTCCCAGTCATCCATCCAGGGAATTCTGCTGTTATCAATTAGAATTGTCGCTTCTAATCTGTGACAGCCTCCCAGACACTGGTCATTTCCCATTAGAGTCATTTTCCCCAAGATCCCGCTGGCCGATAGACATCTCTGACACTCAATAGAGGGGACGTAGAGGAGACAATAATTAAAGAGGTGGCATTTACTCCCAGTCAGGCTCTCTCAGAGATCTGAATCTGCAATTACCTTCCAGAAAATAGCATTGTCAGGACAGGGCTGGCGTTAATAATGGCTCCCATCTTAGGCTGGGATACTGGCCGCAATCGTTTCTACTGAAGCTGCACTTTGATTGTTTATCGCTTCACCCCAGGTTATCGTGCCACAGTAGTAAACGCTTAAAAAGAGAAAGCAAAAAAAAAAAAAAAAAATAGGTGAGGAGAGCCTGTTTATTTCAGGATGCATATCGCTAGTGTGGCAAGCTAGTAGTCAAAATGTATATAAGAAGAATGAAAACTTACTTTTTTATAAGAAAACTTACTTTTCTGTCTGTCTTCCATTGAGCCATTTTCTTATAGACATATACATTGTGTGTGAGAGAGAGGGAGAGCGACTCCAGGCATGCCCAAGTTTCCTGACACTTGATAAAATACAAAAGGACCATTTGCACAGAAGGCAATTAAAAGCTTTAGTGCTTCCTGCAGGCAGAGCGGTACTTTTGGAGCCCCAGTTGACACATGAGCCAGTACCTTATTGGAAAGGGCTGCCTTGTGCACTGAAATGGCACCGGTAATTTTCGCCAAAATAGGCTCCAGGTAGTAAATATGGGCCAAAAAGAAGGCATATGCATTAATCAATATGAAATTAGCCCACATTTAATTTGCAGAGGGCAGTCGAGCACCTGCCCATAAGTGTGATAAGCTGGATGTGGAGAATAGTTTTCAGAGCAGGGCAAAACTTCACCTGTTAAAAACTTCAACAGATGACTTATCAATGCCATTTATAATGATACACAAGAAACATGTTGTGTCCCTTGCATGTCTTTTAAGATGAAAAACTGATGGTATGAAAAGCTGAAGTTTGTGTATATTTGTTAATGTGGACACAGTAATTAATTTAGATTTTTAGGGTATTTTCCTTTCAATTAAATATAAAGGCTTATATTGATAAAATAAAAGACTGGACAATATATTGATAAAATGTTGATTAAAGATGTACTGTAATTCAGGGGCCGGTTGCATAAGACTATAGTCTTACAAGTTAGTCATTTTTTTTAAGACTGCACATAACTTTTTTAAGTCAGTTATAAAAATAGGTTGGTCCAATTTGATACCGAAAAGTAAAACTGTTTGCCTCTTGGTTAACTGCTATTGGTCAGACTAGTTCTTAAGACACATACCTGATGTGTATGCAACTGGCCCCAGATGTGTTTCTTTGACTTATTTCATTTCTCTGTCATTATTTAATTCAATTAAGACTAAATTCTGGCTAAAACGCATACATTTACATGGAATAATTAACATTTTAGATGTAGTGTTTTACATTGATGACACGTTTTTAAAAAAGCTAAATAATTTATGTATGTTCTGCAGGAATCCGATGACAGCTGGAATAAGTTCAATCCAGGGGGCATGTTAAAACGAGGCTTTAAATTAGTAAAGGGGAGCATCTTCCCCGGTTTCCCCCTATATGTGCCCAAAGAGTTTGTGACTTCTATAAGTCAATCCTTGAAAAGGTGGGGTTGACAAAACTAGAAGCGAGAGATAAGGTTGTCCCTGAATGCCTGTACAGTATACTGTACATAAGGCCATAATGAAGATGTAGTGTGAAGTAATTGATTTGCATGATTCTTGATCAATGTACTTGTTTGTCCAATTCACATATGTACTCGGCTTGGCTTCAGCAGAGTTCATCCACTATGCTCATACTTCACAAATATGCCAATTCTGTCCAGTCAGCTGGTCATTATTTCAAAATAAACCCAACGGGATCCCAGGATCCCACGGAGAAGTGGAGGCGTCTTCTATCATCCTGAATGGGATTATTTTGTTACAGCTGATTATTCCACAAACAAACAATAAATAAGGCATATTGTTTTATATTGATTTAAATATTTAAATAAATATGTTCCCAGCGGAAAGGTTTCATCGTCTCACAGCTTATTACTTTTAATGGTTAGACCATGAAAATGTTTTTAAAAAAATATTGTAATTATATTTAAGTTTTTATTTAATATGTTTACATTTTTAAGTTTTATAGTAGTCTTCTTTAATGCTTTGAGAAAGCTGAGATAAGCACCAACTAAAACTTGTTGTTTCAATTTGACCTCAGAATAACTTTGTTTGGCTTAAAATGCCATTGGCTGCCGTAACTCGCTATCAGTAAAGGGTGCAGCGGAGACAGTCACTGACCTCTCTCTGCTGGCTGTGTCCTCCAGATCTGTCTCCTGCGCTGCACAGCGGCTCCTGGTTATTCAGCTCTGCAGTCGGCTCCTGCTCTTTATCACCCTCCAGGATCAGCAATCGCTCACTGACCACTCTCACATTAATGCATCCCGTCTGAAGAGCTGTCCACGGTCCTCCCAAAGCGCAGAAAATACAATAGGAAAAGTCCAACACGGTAGCTGTTGCGAAGAGGGAAGAGGAATGTTTTATAAGTGACAGTCTCTCTGTGATAAGGCCAATGCTGGGCAAATTCAGCAAAGCACATTCATACATGTGAATCTGGAATTGAAAGGTAAATCTGGAAAGCTAGTGGATATGTCAGTGTTTAAAATGTATATTTGCAGTTCTGGATGCTGATTGGACAATATGGCATTACAGCAATGCCAGACACACAATGTACTGTAGTGGCTAACAGTTATGACAAAAACACCTGTTTAACATATTGAGTTCTGGTTTGTTTTATTTTATTTTATTATATATATATATATTACATATATCATATACATCTACACTACTGCTCAAAAGTTTAGGTTTGG
The DNA here is from genome assembly GCF_029890125.1 of Rhinichthys klamathensis goyatoka. Taxonomy (NCBI): domain Eukaryota; kingdom Metazoa; phylum Chordata; class Actinopteri; order Cypriniformes; family Leuciscidae; genus Rhinichthys; species Rhinichthys klamathensis. The sequence goes on along the minus strand of NW_026606572.1, from coordinate 2,741,542 downwards.
TAAGATGTTTAAAAAAAAAAAAGTCTATTGTGCTCACCAAGGCTGCTGTCACGTATTATTTTAGGGTTTGATTTATGTTCATGTTTCAAAAAGTATAACTTTATGCCATTTTGTACAAAATAAAAGTTTTTCAAAACAAACTTCCTGGTGAAACATTAAAGTAGACTAGTGTGTTCAACAGTGCAAATTCTTTTCATATTTTATATAATATTGTGGCAATTATTCAAAAATAATGCTTTTTTTACTCAAAAAATTAGATGCATACTCTCAGATAAATGAGAGATTAATCAAATGCAAATAGAAATATAAAACCAGTCCTAATTGAAAGAAAACAAGTTGACAAAAATATCGAATCCAATATTGGGTGATAATATAGTATAATGAGTGATTTATAAGCTATTTTTTTGTAGGCCGGTCATTCTTGACTGGGAACACTGGTGGCAACCCCCAACCCCCCCCTAAAAAAGTAAAAAAAAAATGGTCAAAAAACATTTGAGAAGTTATACCCTTTGTGAACAAAGTTACCAAGTTTCAAAGCGATAACATTAACTAGCATTTTTTGGAAAAAGAAAATTTTCTCTGGGTCAAAATGACCCGAACACAACCTGAGGGTTAAGTCATGCCATCGTTGTGTTTTGTTTATTTGTATTTGTTCAAGTTTTGTAAATATAGCTGCACTTGGGTTGTATTTAAAATTCAGTAAAACCAGTAATATTGTGAAATATTATTATTACAAATTTACAGTATTATTAACTGTCATTACTCCTTCAGAAATCATTCCATGTTTTATAATTTTATAAAAAGAAAAGCATTTATTTTTGTAACAGTGTATATTTACTGCAACTTTTGATAAATGTAATGCATCCTTGCTGAATAAAATGCATTAAATCTTACTGACCCCAAACTTTGAACGGTATTGTGTATTTATACTATTCTAGTGGAATGATGGGACAGTTGCGACTTAATGAATTTGATGACAATTAAATAGCAATGTTTTTTTATGAAACTTTTATTTTTGTATTGTTTTTATTACATAACCATTTTAGTAATAAGGCACTCTGGGTTTTGTGAATAAATATTGTGAATATTTTTTATATAATTATTTTGCTCTTACTATATTCAGAATATAGCACACCTTCTCGTACTTTATTGTTAATGCTTGCTTAAATGATCTATTAAGGCGCATTTTAAAGGACACAACTGGACATACAAATGACAATATGAGAGCAAGAGAGAAAAGAACATTCCATTTTACATTTGTCATATTATATCTTCATTTTATCCCCAAAGCAAATTAAGCGGAGAACTGATTCTTACTCTTACCTGCCCAGCATCGAGTAGCAACAAATGGTAAACAGCATTGTGGCATATACAGTACACTTAAGCTACCCCTGTCCGCCTCACTCCAGGGTGGAAATACAGATTTAGACACAAATAAAATACAGGCTCTGAGCTAACCTGTCATAGTGTGAGATTAGAGGGAGAGAGGAGCCGACAGGAGCTTGTCAGAGTGTAGTCAGCCTAGCAGAAAGCAGCTACATGAGTTGGGCCAGAAGAAAGGAACGTTATCTTTCGGCTCCTTAAGTAATAAAATGTACACCTGCCATGGCTCTGATATACCATCTTCTCCTCTCGAACCGCTCACATTCTTGCTCCCCTAAGTGCGGGAATGTTGAGAGACTTTCAATTTTCCAGATGGCTAACTAACAGAATTTCCCCATCTTGGTGAAACAGTAATTAGTTGTCGGATTTAAATTTTTTTTAATCCCTTTGAATTTGATCAAGAGATAATAGATAGTTAAATTAAACTTCAATTTAGTTATGTTGCTTGTTAAAAAAAATTGTGAATAGATTTCACTCTCTAATCTTTAATAATCCTGTATGCATCTAAATGCAAAACATTTTATAGTGACAATGGACATAGTGACAAATTTGACAACCAAATTTGTTTTGCTGAAGAGGGTAAAATTGTTTCTGAAGTGCAGTACTTCTCTGCTAATATGAACTGGGGAAAACATTCTCTTTTTTTCTGCATTCTAGTAAAATTAGTACCTAATTTCAATATGAAGAAGACCTATTAATAATAGGGAGCAATATGTGCAATTTCTCTCATCATTCTATGGGAAATGAGCTATGAAAAATGATTGTAATTGTCAGTGGACATCTCATCTTGATAGAGCATCTGCTCTGGCTCTTAATGCTATCAGCCCTGTTATAGCCCAAAAGAGCTAAAAGGTTGACAGGGGAGACATGCAGAGGAAAACGGTTTGTGAAACACCAGAGGACAACAGAACTTAAATGAAACATTTCCTTAATATAACCTTTCTTTCATATTTCCATTTAAAATTTCTATTTAAAATCTGAGCATTTGGAAAAATTGTGCTATCTCTGGCAACCGCACAGTCTTTTGTGTCAAATCTTTTGAGTCTTTTGTGTCAAAACCAGCAGATTTCTACTGATGAAGAAATCACCACTGAATGCACAATCCATGCAATCATTGTTTAAATCCAATTCTTATTTAACACAGACAAGGGTCTTTAAAGGTGCAATGTACAAATGAATCCAGTGAAATTCAGGACTGGTTATGTGCACAGTTCTCTGTCATTTACAATGTGTTATGATTGTTAAAGTCTGTGTTCATCCATCCAAATATATTTAATGTGTATTTTCTGTCCTAGCACACCTTGTATTTGCTCACTGTTTAAAATGACATCTAATGTCTATCTAATGTTATCTAAATGTCTATCTAAATCTGTTTGTTCAGTGGCTTAAGCACTTGATCTGTACAATGTTATAAAACATCTGTAAATGTTTCTATATGCCTGGGCTCAACTGAGGAGTCGTGGATTAGGGAGAGAAGGAACACTCAGATGATCTGAACACTGGGCCAGTCTCTGCCATGCTTCTACGCAGCCAACACAGTTGTTAAAGAGATTAAAGGGGCTGCATGCACGGACTCTGGGAATGATAGATTTAGCAGGATCAAGCTCATTATACATGCAGAGAGCTGTTAGTATGTGTGTGTGTGTGCGTGTAGCTCTGCTAGCTCGGGTGTGAAATGTGTGTGGCTCTGAGAGGCTGCAAGGCTCCCACTGATCCAGCTGTGCACATCACTGCCTGTCCACACCGAAAAAGAAACATATTGCTGCTTTATTTGCATATAATGATGGATGCATGGAGACTACAGTCTAAATTAGATGTGTGTGTATTGGATAAATATATCAGCAGTTAAATTTTTTCCCTAACAAAGACTGAACTGTTTGTGTCCTTCATCTTTAGTCTTTTTTAACTGAGTTTTGAAACTTCCCTTAAATGCATTTAAATTAAATTCAACTTAGACTTTCAAAGGAAAATTGTTAAAGTCAAGGACAATGAAATGTTCCATCCAATAAGCAGAACAACTCATTTTCCTGTAAGGTTAACTGTCATGACATCTGCACTGAGTCTGGAGTCATAAATGTACTGTATAGATGTACTGTTATGAATCTGACTATATTTAGGGCTGTCAATATGTAACAGTTGTAATTACATGATATGCAGATTAATTAATCAAATGATCAAATTATTGTGGCATAATATGCTAAAAATAATATGCCCCGCCCCCCAGCTCGCCTCGGCTAGGCTCGACTCGACTCGCCGATGTTTGGTTTTCCACTGTGTAAAAGTTGTACCTGTACCTGCTTTCGGGTACTTTTTTTCGTACCACCTCCGGCGAGGTTCTAAGCTGTCGCTTTTCCACTACACAGTACCAGCTCGCCTCGGCTCGGCTCGGCTCGACTCGACTCGCCTTTGTTTGGTTTTCCACTGTGTAAAAGTTGTACCTGTACCTGCTTTCGGGTACTTTTTTTCGTACCACCTCCGGCGAGGTTCTTATGGCGCTTTTCCATTACCAGTACCAGCTCGACTCGACTCGACTCGCCTTGGCTCGCCTCGACTTTTCTTCATAATTGTGTTAGCCTACGTAGTTTTAAGGAATGGTTATGGGTAGGTTTAGGGGTAGGAGTAGGATTAGTGGCTCAAAATATTTTTTAATGCTATATTGTTAATAAAACTGCCATTTACCTACACATCTCTGTCCATTACGTTTTATCCTTTTTATATTCTGTATAAAATGGATATGTTTAGGTTTTGGGAGTAGGATTAAGGGATCTTGTTACATTTATCTTTAAAGGTGAAAGTATACAGATATCTTTAAGATATGAAATATACGTAAATAGTTAACGTTTTGTAGCTGTAAAAACGTAATAATGTATACGTTTAAATGTTGCAAATACGTCAATATTATACGTTTCAGCATCTATCCAAACGTACAAAAACTTACGTTTTCTATCTTTGAAAATAACGTATTAATACCTACGTATTAACAATGAGACCAGGCTGCTATATTAGGTTAAGGACCAACGTAATAGCACTGCTTATATGTTGGCATGTAACGTATTTTGCGATTTGCAAAATAGTTTCCTCAGAACGTATTTCATGTGAATAACATCCTGAAATATATTTTATTTAAATAGTTTTGTTTCTTCTCATTTTTAATGTTTTGTGTTGCATTTTCTGTTATTTAGTTCATGTTTATGGTATTAATTTAGTGTCATGAGTGTTGCCCTGGTGTTTTTTCTTTCTTTCTGTGTATATGACCCTGCACTGTAATGCAAGTATTGGGCTTGTTTTATGGACTTACAGTGAGCTCTGATTCATCATGTGGCTTTTTATTGTACCACCATTATTATTATATTGCTTAGCAGTGCATTACAAGGAATAGTTCACCCAAAATTTTCTTCAAAATATCTTCTTTTGTGCTCAGTAGAAGAAAACAATTCACAGGTTTGGAACAACCTAAGGGTGAGTAAATGATGACGGAATGTTCATTTCTGAGTGAACTAACCTTTTAAGCTAAAAATCATTTGATTTGGAGATTTGGTAGTTCAGGTGTAGTAGTAGTTATTTTATGAATAACTAAAAGTATTCATCATAGTGGCTCACAGAGAGATTACAAATATAAAAGAAGACAGGGAGAGAAAAAGCATTCAGAGTTCATCAATGTTCATTCAGCTGGCTTAGAAAACTGATAGAAAGTCTGTATTTTGCTGTCATCTGATGTCTGTCAGTGGCTTGATTAGGTCAGTTCAGGGTCAGCTGGTCACACTTTTATTTTCCATGGTCATCATTACATGTCTTGCCATTCAGCCTGAAAGAGACTTTTTGCAACATATCAAAAATAATAATAGCAATGTCTTGATAGCACTGACATCTAGTTTAGATGTGGCAGATGTTAGATGTACTTTTTATTTAGAGTTGTCATTCTAAATATCTTTCAGTGATTGTTTTTCTTACTGAAAATATTGTGGCCTGTCTGCCGATTATTCAATTAAATCGATTATTTCATTAATTGGTTAAATATCACCTCTATTTTAATATAATAGCAGCATAAGAGGACAAACATGCAAGAGAGTTAGTATTTGGATTTGGTAAAAGTTGTGTCATTACTTGTAGGTTCCCATGATCTTCGCTTTAGAATACTGATCCAAGTAATTAGTAATTTAGTCTTTTATGAAGATGTAGTAACACTTGAGTCATTACTATCCAACACCTTACAAAATACTTGAGTCATTACTATGATCTTCACTTTAGAATTAATTATATGTATTATTCACATTAATTATGAACCTATAAATAATAGTTCAAGTCAAGTCACCTTTATTTATAGCGCTTTATACAATACCGATTTTACAGTGATAACAGAAAAAAATATGCATTTTGGCTGTTTTTCAACTGATGTCAGTTCAGTGTTGATTCAGTTCTGTTGCAAAGATCATCAATTATTAAATTAGTTTTTTTTTTAAATATCTATAGAGCAGTTCAGTTCTCATACAACAGCGTTAGTACAGTCAGATCAATAATATTCTTGAATATTAAGTGAAAATTAATTTTTTTTTTTACCTCTATAGGAGGTATGGAAAAATAGAAGTGATTGAATTGCTAATAGTAAACTACCAAATGACCACTATTACTTACTAATTCCTTAATCAGAGTTTATTGTTAGTTACTAGAAGTTACTAGAATGTTAATATTGCATTACTCAATTGTTCCTGCACTGTAAAAAAAAAATCTGTTAAATTTACGGTAAAAATACTAATATCTGTTTTATACCACTGTAATACACTGACAACCACCAATCACAATGGTTATGCTCATCACAAGTAGCTTTTCCACACGCTGAGAAAGTTAATACTAATATAGTGCCATTCACACAAACACTAAGTAAACACCATCATGGTAACACACATGACATTTTAAAAATGCAATAAACATTAATTTAACAATGTTCATTAAATGTAACATAAAACCCTAATGTACATAATTGATTAGAAAAAAACGTACTCGGTTACTAACGTAACATCGGTTCTCTCTAGATGAGGGAACGAGTGTTGCATAAGCTAGCTTACGCTACGGGAAAATCCCTTTTCTCGAGAATACTGAAGCCAAAAAATTATCCTTAATTTTACATTAATTTAAAACGCTTTGCTGCACAGAGCAGACCTAGGCGAGGCAGCTCGCACGCCTATTGGTTGCTCTGCGGCAACTGCTGCAACCTATGGTGGGACTGTACTGTGGGACAGTAAGCACCAATGAGGGCGCGGGCGCCCGCGCGCGTCATGTCCCGCCAGAAGGGGCGTGGCTTATGTCTATATAAGCAGAGTCCAGATAGGGTGTTCTTTGGTTTTTCATACTGAAGCGAAACCAGAACGCAGCACAAGCACAGCAGGGTTACGCAACACTCGTTCCCTCATCTATAGAGAACCGAGGTTACGTTAGTAACCGAGTACATTCTCTTACGAGAGTACTCTCGTGTTGCGTAAGCTAGCTTATGCTACGGGAACCCAATGTAAAGCGCCGTGCGTGCTAAGGTCGTCCACACATGGCCCCAAGGGCATGTGCCCAGGGTACACAGGATAGTGGGTAATGTCTAGGCCAACGAGGCATGGGCCTAAGAAAATAACATACCCATATGTATGTTTTAATGGAATGGGTGCTTAGCACAGTATAGCAGTCAGGATGGACGAATTCAGCCTGAGCTGCATGACGAAATAATAGCCGCTTTCCGACCAAGTAGTTACAGGAACTTAGTTAAAGGAACTGTCCACTTCTAAACAGTTCTAAGAACTACTCTCCCCCAAACTCGGTTTTGCTGTTTGCGTTCGCACTGGCCAAGTGGCCATAGGAACTGGTAGGAGGGGTAAGGGAGTGACGCAAGCACGGCGGCGGTGGCGCCACATACAACAACAACAAACCAGCATGGAGGAGGCTATCGGAATGTTCCTGTTCTGCCTTGCCGGGACCTTAATAACGAGTACGAACGCCGGCGTTTAAAGACTATGCTTGAGTTCTGTACAGAGAAACACAGAAGACGAAGGCTCCAGCGTAATATGATCTTAAGTTATATAATGGAAGAAGATAGAAGAGCAGAGCGCAGGAGGCAAACAAAACGACGGGTAAGTTTAGCAAGCATTAGCAATTAGCTGGTTGAATGCGTTATGTTTGTCTTACATTATGAGTTAGCATAGCATACATAGGCGAATTGCAACAGACAGTGAAGAAAATGTGTTGACAGTGGGCGTGACTTTATAAGTTGAACCAATCAACGTAGACCTAGGGAAAGGGAACTAAAAAAGTCCTCGCTCGAGACTAGGTACTGAAAGAGTTATAGGAACTACGGTCTGAGGAACTAAAAAATCCCCAACTTAGTCCGGTCAGAACACACGAAAAAAAAGGGTTATAGGAACGTTAGGTTCTAGGAACTGCAAAAGTCCCTCCGGTCGGAAAGCGGCTAATGGTACAGTCTGTCAGTCAGGACGTTTTTTAGACTGAAAACACCTTAGCCTGTAGGGCAGGAACTTCCAGGTTGTAAAACCTTATAAATGTAGACGGAGAGGCCCAGCCTGCCGCCATACAAATATCCTGGAGTGAAACCCCACTGGACCAGGCCCATGAAGAGGCCATGCCTCTAGTGGAATGGGCCCTAACGCCTAAAGGGCATCGAAGGCCCTTAGACTTATAAGCCAGAGCGATAGCGTCAACTATCCATCTGGAAAGGCTCTGTTTCGAGGCGGCTAGCCCTTTGGTGCGGCCGCCAAACGAAGCAAAAAGCTGTTCTGACTGCCTGAAAGCAGCCAAACGCTCAACGTATATCCCTGACTGGGCAAAGAAGATTTACGCCGTTCTTACTAGGGGTGGGAGAAAAAATCGATCCATCGATGCATCGCGATTCTCTCTCCAACGATTCTGAGAATTCCAGAATCGATTCTGAGCTTAGTTTTTAACCAGATGTGCGATGACGTTGAGTTTGGTTTAGAAACACCCGTATTCTGCTTGATTCCAATTCCTCACACACATACACCACTCAAACCTTCCGTAAAATAGCCTAATCTTTCATAAAGTTCGGAAAGGTTGAAGCGAATTACAAGGACATTCACAGGCTTCATTGCACACGCTGTGAGAGACGCGCGCTTTCTTTGATGTTACACTTGAAGTGTGCTGTCTCGCCCGTCGGTATTTTCCTTACAAATGCTCTACGAAGTCATCATTTATGTGGTTTGGAATGCAGTGGACTTATATATTTAAAATATGAACCTCACTAACAGAAGGCTTCTTTCAATTTCAAATGCTGACGCGCGCTTTGTTTGTGAGACTGCTCGCGTGTAGTGCGAGCAGTCTCACTGCGACTCCGTGTAGTGGTTTAATGTACTTGTGCAAAATTAACGTAAACACAGCCAGTTATGTCTTAAGGGATTAAACGAACAGGACACACCGCATTACTTCTTTTATTTCAAAAGAGATCCGTGCGTGAATACAGCTTAATAGATCTTCCGCAGTCTATGATGTCATAGTAAAAAACAACAGTAAAGATGAAGAAAAATCACTCACAGTTCTTGAATGGAAAACGTTCAGATAATCTATAGGCTACTGAAAGCTCTTTTTGTTTGTTGTTTGTTATATTTTTCTATGCTCCTCTTTATTATTTGTTATATTAGTTTAAAATTCTTAACATACAACTGTTTTAATAAAAATAATTTGTAATTATTTTTTAAAAACTACTTAAAGCTGCTGTCCGTAACTTTTTTAAGTTAAAAATAATCCAAATTAATTATTTTTAAAAAAACATCTTCAGCCAGTGTTCAAAACTATCTGCTTGCCATAGCTAGATTCAAAACGGTTAGCTTGTAATAATGATTTTAATTCCAGTGGTACTGGTGGGTTTTCGCGGGAAATTCGAGCATGTCTTTGCGTCATTACGTCACACCCGTACATATAAAGAAGGAGTTTCGGCTAGCCGGCTATACTGCGCGTGAGGAGATGTAGAGATAGGCTTTTCTCGCAGCACTTTACATGATTAAACTTATGGCGGATCCAGAAAGATCCAGACAACAATCATCAGTGTCAACTGGAGATTAACCAGTTATAAAACCCAAAAGACTTCGTTCTTCGGATTTAAGGTGGAAAGAGAAAGAAACCGTCTCATGCGAACACAAGGATACACATCGGTGTCAAATAAGTCTCACTTACAACGACTTTGTTGCTAAGAACTTATTTATTTAACAGAGCCCAACAGACACAGTCTCACTCCCTCTGTATTTGTCTTACAGCTACCAAGTCCCGCCCCCTCTTACTCTCGGGTATTCTATTCCCTGGATAGGTTGTCAATCAACATATATAATAACCTATTCTCTATGACACCTCCCCCTTTAACTTTTCTAAAGAAACACATTGTTGTAACCATAGTTCCTTTTCTAACTAGCACTTGACCATATTCATTTGAACTATAATGAACATTTTAAACATTCGACAGTTTCTCTTTTGTCAAATAAACATTTAACCTCTCACTCATTCAAGATGCATAACTCACCTACACTACACATAAAACATGCATAGATTTCCAATTTACTTTAACTATAAATTTAGTTTGACAGTTGGTTTTATTACTCTGCCGGACCTGGTCACAGTTACTCCTTGTGTCTCACTCGGTGTCTGCGACATTGGCTGATCCACGCTGCTGATGTGCAGTTTTTCAAGCTTCTGCGGGCTTTTCGCTGTCGTTTCGCAGTTGTTATCAGCATTTAGACATTTAGGCACTTTCTGTAGATGTCTGCGGTTCCGCCTCATCTCTCCTTCCCCCTTCGGTGCCTGCACCACGAATGAGCGCGGTGCACTCACTTGCGTTTTGATCTGCACTGGACCTTTCCACGACTTTTCCCCGTCCTGTTTCATCATCACCAGATCACCTGGCTTCAACTCGGGTAATTCACGCACTCCATGTCTCCGATTGAAGTAGAAGGCTTGTTGTGTTTTAGCCAAAGCGTCCCTTTCTCTCACCATCAGTCTATTTGCCCACTTTGGCTGCAGGTTTTTCTTCAACGTAGGCAGTGTAGTACGAATTTTCCTGCCGATCAACAATTCGGCAGGGCTTACCCCTGTAGATGAATGTGGTGTTGCGCGGTAACACATCAAAGCGAGGAGCGGGTCATCCTGTCTGAGGATGCGTTTGGCTACTTGGACCGCGCGCTCGGCATGTCCGTTTGCCTGCGGGTTGTGCGGGCTCGATGTGACATGTTCAAAGTCATATTTTTCCTTAAATGACGTCCATGCCTCACTAGTAAATTGCGGACCGTTATCACTCATGATCTGCTCCGGTATTCCAAATCTCGCAAACGTAGCGTGCAGTCTGTTTATCACCTGCGCCGTTGTTGTCTTTGGCAGATGAAGAATCTCTATGAAGCGTGAATAAAAATCCGAAACAATCAGATACATCTGGCCCTTGTTCTCACAAATGTCTATAGCCACGCGCTGCCACGGTCTGTCAGGTAGCGGGGTTGACTTCAGTGGCTCTTTCCTTTGTGTTTTCCTGTTTTCACGACAGAACATACACAAGTCAATTTTGTTATTTATGTCCGATGATATACCAGGCCACCATACGGATGAATTTGCACGTTCTCTGCATTTTGTCAACCCTAGATGGCCTTCGTGGATGCGCTCAAGGATGTCCTTTCTCAGTTCCCTTGGAATGCAAATGCGTCTGCCCAGAATTATCAGTCCTTCACTTATTGACAGCGCATCTTTCACTGAAAAAAAGTCTCTAATACCTTCCGGTACGTTTCTAACGTGCTCTGGCCATCCCTGCTTTATGAACTTTCTTACTAGTTGTAACTGTTCATCTTTTCCAGTCGCTACTTCGATCAAGCTCAACTTCGACTGTGACACGGGCAAGCCGGCTATGACGGCGTCTACGTAACAGGCTATCTCGTTCACTGTAGGCCTACTGCTCGGTGCATCATCGCCTATTGGACTTCTCGACAGTGTGTCAGCTACTACTAATGTCTTCCCAGGTGCGTATTCCGCGGTCACTGTGAATCGCATCAGCCTCATTAAAAGTCTCTGACAGCGTATCGGTACCGTGTCCAAGTCTTTTTTATTGATCAATGGTACGAGGGGTTTGTGGTCTGTAATAAGGCGAAATCTGTCCAGCCCTATGAGATACTTCTCGAATCTCTCGCATGCCCAGACCCCGGCCAAGCGTTCTTTTTCAATTTGCGCGTACCTGGTTTCTGCCTCATTTAACCTGCTCGAACAATATGCCACCGGCTTCCAGCTGTCTCCGTGCAGCTGTAGTAGGACCCCTCCCAGCCCGTAGCTACTCGCGTCTGCTGACACCGCTGTGGGCTTCCCTGAATCGTAGTATGCGAGAACAGGTGCAGTGATTAGAATCTCTTTGAGCTTTTGAAATGCGCTTTCTTGAGACTGGTCCCATGTCCATGCTACCGTCCCTTTTAATAAATCAAACAGCGGCCCCCCCACTGTTGCCAAGTCTGGTATATAGCGTCCCATATAGTTTATCATCCCCAGGACACGTTTCAGTTCACTCACATTTCTTGGGGCTTGCAGTTCTGAAATAGCCCGTACTTTCCCCGGGTCGGGCCTGACTCCTCTCTCGTCTATGACGTGCCCCAGGAAATAAAGCTCCTTCTGTCTGAATATACACTTTTCTTTGTTGAGCTTGAGTCCTGCATGCTCCATCCTCTCCAGGACGCGCCTCAGATGCTCGTCGTGCTGTTCTTGGGTTTCGCCGTGAACGATTAGATCGTCCATATAGACCGCAACTCCCTCCAAGCCTCCTAGGAGTTCGTTCATTTTGCGCTGAAATATTTCTGGTGCTATGCTGATGCCAAAGGGTAAGCGCTTAAAACAATATCTAGCAAACGGCGTTATGAATGTAGTGAGAAGACTGCTCTCACTATGTAGGGGAATTTGCCAAAAGCCGCTGGCGGCATCCAACGAAGAGAATATTCTGGACCCGGCGAGTTTGGCTAGAACTTCATCAGTCGTGGGTAGGATGTACCGTTCCCTTTTTACATTTTCGTTCAGTTTTTTCAAGTCTACGCAGATGCGCATTTTCCCGTTAGATTTCATTACTGGTACCATCGGCGCGCACCAGTCTGTGGGTTGCGTTATCTTTTCAATAACCCCGTTCTCCTCCATTCGTTGGAGTTCGGCCTTAACTTTGGGGAGCAATGGTAAAGGCACTCTTCTCGCGGTGTGGACTGCATATGGCTCTACATTTTCTTTTAGATTTATTTTAACAGGCTCGGTTCTCATTGTTCCCTGTTCACCGAATACTGCGCTGACTTGCTCGATTCTTTTAACTAAGGCCATCTCTACTGCTTGTTCTCTGCTTAGCAAATTGTTCACGGTGTCACCTTCCATGACGTGAATTGTGAACTTGAACTTTTTATCCTTGTACTCCGTGGTGGTTTCAAATTGTCCCAAACAATTTAGCCTCCCACCCGGGCTGTCATATCTCGCATGTGTCTGACTCAACTTCACTTTCCTTCCCAGCGAGTTAAAAGTCTCTTCATTCATAACGGTCACGTCAGCTCCAGTATCAATTTTAAAATTTACTCGCGAGCCTTGCACATTCAATTTCACAAACCAATTCTCTGTGTCGTCTGCCCCAGTTTTACTTATCGTCCCCAGGTAATATGAATCATCATTACTTGCCTGTGTGCGTGTTCCTCTTATTACCTCATTAACTCTCCTTGAGTAACACATACGCTCCCAGTGTCCTTTCTTTTTACATTTTCGACACTCAGTTTCTGCTGCGGGACATTTTTCCTTGTTGTAATGTTTCGTTTTTCCACACTTTCCGCACTTGCCGCCACCGGTCATTCTATCATTTTTTTCTTTCGCTGGTTTCTTTTCATCCCATCTTCCCCTCCTTTCAGGTCGTCTGCGTGTAACCTCCTGAACACTGCTTGGCGCACCTTCCTCCTGTTGGCTCACTTGCTGGGCGATATCCTCCACTTGCCTCACCATCAGCACCGCCGTGTCTAAGGTAAGGTCTGTCATCAGCTGTAACTTTCTTGAAAGTTCTTTATCTTTGATGCCAACAACAAGCTTATCTCGGATGTTCTCTGTTTTCTGTGCACCGAAGTCACAACTCTCTGCTAATTCGTAGAGTGCACGGATGAACATCTCGGCCTTCTCCCCCGGCCTTTGTATCCGTTGGTAAAAACACGCCCTCTCGTGGATGATGTTCTTTTTCGGGATGAAATAGTCATTGAACTTGTTCAGCACGGCGTCAAAGTCTTTTTTCTGCTCGTCTCTCTCAAACGTGAACGAGCTAAATATGTTTTCTGCCTCTGGTCCCATGGCATATATAAGGGTACTCACTTGTACCTCGCCATCCTGCTCCGCGAGCTTCGTGGCTATCCTGTACCTCATGAAGCGCTGTCGCCATGCGGCCCATTCTTGAGGTCTATCAAAGGTGAAGTTCGTGGGTGGAGCGAATTTCGCCATTTCTATTACTCCACAACTTCTGACACCATGTCAAATAAGTCTCACTTACAACGACTTTGTTGCTAAGAACTTATTTATTTAACAGAGCCCAACAGACACAGTCTCACTCCCTCTGTATTTGTCTTACAGCTACCAAGTCCCGCCCCCTCTTACTCTCGGGTATTCTATTCCCTGGATAGGTTGTCAATCAACATATATAATAACCTATTCTCTATGACAGGTGGGGCTTTTGAAAGGTGCGTGAACTCCCGAAGGGGTTCGAAACGGAAGAAGAGACAGCTTTTTCTGCTGAACAAGACATTTCAATAGTTCAATCGTGTAACAGTACGTTTTCTTAATTCACACAGTTATGGAGTTTCCTTTGTTGTGCCTTTCTCGTTTAGCTATTATGGAGAATATGAATTCTGAACTACACAGGTAATCATAAAACACATTAAATAACGTTAGTCACGCAATGCTGATGTTGTTAACATGAACAATTTGAGAACAAACTAGGCTATGATTTGCACGGCTGCTGTAAATCGCGCTGATTAAATCTAACGATCGCTTGTCATGTCGAATGCTTTCCCCCCCTTAGTTGATCAGAACAAAAATGGATGTTACTTGTTCAGAAGACATTTTCCGGTGAAAATTCTTATGTTGGTCAAGCTTTCAAAAAGTGAATCTGTGATTCTGAATGACAGTATCCACACAGCGCGGTGATTGACAGCAGCACTCGCCTTAAAACACTGTGTTCATCCGCGCTGTTTCATGCCGATTTACAACCCACGTAAAGATGATAATTCCGCGAATCACTGCAGTTACAGATTTCGAACAGAGATGGCGACAAAAAGGGAAAAAGCTACGGACTGCAGCTTTAATTACTTATGTAAACTAATGAATTAATAAGGGGGGGGGGAAGGTAGATAAAGAATCGTTCTGGAATCGGATCGTGACTCCCAGAATCGGAATCGGATCGGATCGTGAGGTGACCAAAGATTCCCACCCCTAGTTCTTACCATCAGATCCTGGGAGGGCTGACAGTGAAATGACTTGCGCTCTGGAGAGCACTTTGGGGACATAGCCGTGTCTTGGTTTGAGAATGACTTGTCATTCAATGTCTTTAGGCCCAAACTCAATGTACGTAGCGCACACACAGAGAGCGCGTGCAGGTCACCCACTCGCTTGACTGAAGCGAGAGCCATGAGAAAAGCATTTTGAGCGAGAGACACCGCAGATCCACAGACTGCAGTGGTTCGAAGGGGTCGCTTTTCATAGCGTCTAGGACCGTGGAAAGGTCCCAGACCGGAACCATAGGGGGTCGAGGAGGGTTTAGCCTCCTAGCCCCTCTAAGGAAGCGGACGATGAGATCGTTCCTTCCCAATGACTGGCCATGCAAGGGTTTTGTAAACGCTGCTATGACTGCAACATACACTTTGAGCGTGGAGGGGGACCTGGCCTCATCCAGAAGCTCCTGTAGGAAGGAGAGAATCTCCGTAACGCCACAGCGCTGTGGGTCTAGGTTTTTAGCCGAGCACCACCCGTAAAACACTGACCACTTTGAAGCATAGAACCGTCTAGTAGAGGGCGCTCTAGCCTGTGTAATTGTACTTAACACTCCTGCTGGGAGATCAGCGGGTACCCCTTGATAGCCCATACGTGCAGGGCCCATAAGTCGGGGCACGGGTGCCCCAACCTGAGTTGGAGGCGTCTGTCGAGATTACTTTCCGTTTCGAGATCGTTCCCAGATCCACGCCTGACTGGTACCAGTCTGACACCTTCCAGGGTTCCAGAGCTGTAACACAGTTCTGGGTTATCCTGAGGCGAAAATGACCCGAAGTCCATGCTCGAAGCGGGACCCGCGTTTTCAGCCAGTGCTGGAGAGGGCGCATGTGAAGTGGGCCCAGCCGAAGCACTGCCGAGGCCGAAGCCATAAGGCCTAGCATCCTCTGAAAGTTCTTGAGAGGGAGAATACTGCTGGCCCTGAATGACGCCGCTGAGCGTTGTATCCGCAGCGCGCGCTGTGACGTCAGCCGTGCTGTCATTGACACAGAGTCTAAGTCTGTTCCCAGAAAATACATTTTCTGGCTGGGAGACAGCGAGCTCTTGGTCCAGTTGACTTGGAGACCCAAGATTTGCAAATGGTTTAGCAATAAAGCCTTGTGCACTATCAGTTCTGACTCTGACTGGGCTAGAATAAGCCAGTCATCCAGATAGTTCAGTATGCTCATCCCCCGAAGTCTCAGGGGGGCGAGCGCCACATCCATACATCTCGTGAAAGTACGGGGTGCTAAAGATAGACCGAACGGCAGGACGGTGTACTGATAGCTTTGACCATCGAAGGCGAATCGCAAGAAAGGCCTGTGATGGGGTATTATTTGAATCTGAAAGTATGCATCCTTCAGATCCACTGAAATAAACCAGTCCCTCAGGCGAATTTGCGCGAGGATTTGTCTGGTCGTGAGCATTTTGAACGATCTTTTAAAAAGGGCTTTGTTCAAGCGCCTGAGATCTAGGATGGGTCTGAGACCGACATCCTTTTTGGGGACCAGGAAATACCTGCTGTAGAAACCTGATTGGCTCTGTATCAGAGGGACGGTTTCTATAGCCCCTTTGTTTAGCAGTTTCGCTATTTCGGCACGAAGCAGATGTACTACTTCGTGTTTCACCGTAGTTTCGACGCTGGCTCGAAAGCGTGGGGGTCTGCGAATGAACTGCAGCGAATAGCCTTTCGTTATAGTACTCAGTACCCATTGTGACACGCCCGGGATTATTTCCCATGCTTTCAAACACAAAGCTAGAGGGAGAATGGCTTTCGGGCTCTGGCCGCTGTGTGTGTGTGATACACAGCGTGCACCGTCTGCCAGAGGGCGTGCGCTTAGAAAAGGCTTTTGGGTACATGATCGAATGATGGGCTCGTTGGCTGTGAAATACACTTCTCCAGCTGCCTCTGTTGAGGGAGCTAAGAGAGCGATGCGCATTGTCTTTGATGGTGGTCTGGCCGCGGCGGGACTCAACCATTTTCATCTTCTCTGGACGTCAGGAAGACTTAGAGGGCTCAGGCTTCAGCGTGACCTTGGGCCTGGGACCCCGGGGGGGACGCAGCCTGTGGCGACTGGAAGAGCGCGAATGCTGCCGAGAGTCCCCAGGGCGACGGCGCTGTGAAGCTGGCGGCGGAGGCGGTGGTGGCGCTGAGTTCTGGTTAGGCGGCTGCTGCTTCGAGCGGCCTGTCGCGGAACTGGAGCGTCTCGGAATAAAATGCTGCATGGCTTGCGACGTTTTCTGAACTCGGTGTCAGACAGAGTCAACCATAAGTGTCTCTCGGTGACAGTGAGAGACGCCATGTTCCTCCCGATAGCCTGAGCAGCGGACTTGGTGGCTCGCAGAGCTAAGTCCGTGGCGCTTCTGAGATCTGTAAAGTTCTCAGGATTCGGGCCCGCCTCGTCCATAACGCGGAGAAGGTTGGCCTGGTAAATTTGAAGCACCGCCATCGAGTGAAGTGCTGAGGCGGCCTGACCGGCGGGGTCCGCGGTGAAAGAGGCTAATCGAGCCCGCAGGGTCGAGACAGCCATCATGTTGCATTCCGGGCAGCCGCCCCTGGAAAGCGCGAGGTCTGGGTGGTTAAGTCCCAGGCAGGAAACGCACAAGATGTGACGGTCCCCGTCGCTGAGAGGGCCTCGACAAGAGCCACATTTGGAAAAACGAGGCATTATAATGCCTCGTCTCTTTTAGGAGAAAGATTTGAAAAGTATATGGGCGCCGGATAGCGCAGCAGGAACGGCGGTGAAGCGGCGAGAAGATGGCCGGCTTCAGTCTGCGAGGAAGATGGCTCGTCCCGCTGATTGGGCTTTTTCGACGGCGCAGGCTTCTCCGGAGACCAGCGATGTGAAGTGAACACTTCGCTGAAGAGATGAAAAATCAAAGAACACCCTATCTGGACTCTGCTTATATAGACATAAGCCACGCCCCTTCTGGCGGGACGTGACGCGCGCGGGCGCCCGCGCCCTCATTGGTGCTTACGTCACATACAGTCCCGCAATAGGTTGCAGCAGTTGCCGCAGAGCAACCAATAGGCGTGCGAGCTACCTAGCCTAGGTCTGTTCTGTGCAGCAATGCGTTTTAAATTAATGTAAAATTAAGGATAATTTTTTGGCTTCAGTATTCTCGAGAAAAGGGATTTTCCCGTAGCGTAAGCTAGCTTACGCAACACGAGAGTACTCTCGTAAGAGAACTAAGAAAAACTATGAAGAAACATAGTTATTTCAACAAAATACATCAAGTGTGAAGTGTCACACAGGGAATTGTGGAAATGTAAATTTACGGTTTTTCACTGTAAATTATACAATGACTTGTTCTTTTTCACTTCCAAAAACTGTCAATTTAACAGTTTACTGTAAAATTACATTAAATGTACGGTTAGATTTATCAGTTATACACCGTATAGTACGGAAACTTTCGGTTAGCCTATTAACAGTTTTTCACCCTCTTTTACCGTTAAAATCAAGATATTTTTTTGCAGAGTGTGTAGTTATGCATTAATTAATGCATACTGCATACCTTCACCACCATGGCTCCCTGAGTTACCCTCACCTCCCTGGTTCCTTAGGTTGCCGGTGTCATCCTGGAGGTTTACTGACCTGCCTGTATATCCCTATTCACTTGCCTGTCACCTGCCACAGCTCTAGGACGCCCTCCCTCCCACCCTGGCTGGATTCTGTTGTGCGCAAGGTTGCGCCTTCCAGAAGGGCGGAGTACAGTCAGGATCCCCATGCCTGTCACCTCCCCTCACTACATTTCCAATAATCCTCCCTGGCCATCACCTGCACACTCTTCTCAATCAATCTGTCTGCCATCATCCTCATCTATCTTTCTACATAAGCCAGCACCACACACACAGAGATCGTCTGGTCTTGTCCCTTACTAGGACTGCTATATCGTCTATGACTTGGACTACCCGTACTGCTATACCCTACTTACCTGAGTCTAATAACCGTTGTTGTTCCCCTGTGCTCCATTCGTCTGTATTCCTGCATCACTGGATTTCCATCTCCTCCATATTTTGATGTTCTTCGTGAACACTGGACCAAACTCAGGGCAACATAGAAAAAAAGGATTCCACACACAGAAACTCAGACCAACCACATCCACAGCCAGAAATCTTCTCTCCTCCTTCTCTCCCCTCACTGAGGCAGAAGTATCTAAACTCTCCAGTCATCCTACCACCTTCCCTCTAGATCCCATCCCCTCACACCTTCTAGAAGCCATCTCTCCTACACTTTTACCAGGACTCACGCATATCATCAACACATCTCTCCACACAGGCATTTTCCGTACCGCATTCAAGCAGGCTCGGGTAACCCCACTGCTTAAAAACCGCACATTAAACACATCACGTATAGACAGTAACAGACCCGTCTCTCTCCTACCATTCATAGCGAAAGCACTTGAACGAGTTGTTTTCAACCAGGTATTATCTTTCCTCTCACAGAATAACCAGCTGGACGTCAACCAATCTGGTTTCAAGAACGGCCATTCAACCGAGACTGCATTGCTGTCGGTCACTGAAGCCCTGCAATTTGCAACAGCTGATTCCAGATCATCAGTTCTCATTCTCCTGGTTCTATCTGCTACTTTTGACACTGTGAATTATCAGATCCTTCTGTCCACCCTCTCATTCCTGGGCATCACAGGAACTCCACTTCACTGGTTTAAATCCTGTCTCACATGTTGGTCTTTCAGGGTTGCCTGGAGAGGGGAGGTATCCAAAGCACATCAACTGATCACTGGGATTCCTCAGGGTTCAGTTATTGGGCCCCTCCTCGTCTTCATATACTGTACACTACATCACTGGGACCAGTCATTCAGGCACATGGTTTATCCTACCATTGCTATGCTGATGACACACAGTTCTACCTTTCATTTCAACCAGATTATCCCAGAGTAGCTGCACGCATGTCTGAAGACATCTCGGGATGGATGAGAGAACATCACCTGCAGCTGCAGCTCAACCTGGCAAAGACTGAGCTTCTCATCTTCCCTGCCAATTTGTCTCTACAGCAAGATTGCACCATCCAGCTAGGTACATCATCAATTACCCCATCAAGGTCGGCCAGAAATCTTGGGGTAATCTTTGAGGACCAACTGACCTTCAAAGACCACATTGCAAAGACAGCTCGGTCATGCAGGTTTGTACTACACAACATCAGGAAGATCAGGCCTTTCCTAAATGAGTAACTATGCAACACAACTTCTCGTCCAGGCCCTGGTCATTTCTAAGCTTAATTACTACAATGCTCTTCTGGCTGGACTTACATCATGTGCAATCAAACCTCTACAAATGATTCAGAATGCTGCAGCACGTCTTGTCTTCAAGGAGCCCAAAAGGGCCCATGTCACACCTCTCTTTATCTCTCTGTACTGGCTACCACTTGCTACTCGCATCAAGTTCAAGGCATTTACGCTTGCTTACAGATCTACCACAGGCTCAGCTCCTCCACTCACTCTTACGAGTCTACATCCCTACCAGAAGCCTATGATCGATAAATGAGTGACGGCTCATGGTACCATCACAGAGAGGCACAAAAACACTCTCCAAAACATTTTCATTCACTGTTGCTGTTTTTCTGGTGGAATGATCTCCCTGCCTTCATCCGGAATGCAGAATCCCTGACAACATTCAAAAGACAGCTGAAAACTTATCTCTTCTATGAGCACTTAACCTCATCATCAAAAATTTAATAAAAAATGTATGCTTTCACTTTTCTTTAATCCCTCCCTATTCTAGCTTATACTATTCTAAGCAATGTCTAATATTTTACAGTTTATTTGCCTCGATGAATCGCTGCTGTATTATCTAATTTGTAAGTCGCTTTGGATAAAAGTGTCTGCAAAATGAATAAATGTAAATGTAAATATGGTCTGGTCTGTTCCTGCAAGGATAAGAGACATTATTATTGTCTATCACAACAGCGATTCAAAAGGTGTGTGTGGTGCTACTAACCTGTTTGGACCTAGTCTCTCTTCCTTCACTCTGATGTTGTTTCTTTTTCTGCATCTGCCCTCATTTACCTTCTGTCAATAAACTGTTTACATGTTTTACCTCTCGCCATTGAGTCTGTTTCCATGACATATATATTAGTGCTGTCAATCGATTTAAAAAATTAACTAATTAATCACACCTTTTTTTCTGTAATTAATCATTCATTAGAAGTTTTAATACGTTTTTAATATATTTTTTTATATTGTAATAATTTCACATTTAATCTCCAAATTAACATAGAAACAACATACAGTATCATATATTTTAAATATTTGTTTAATGGCATGTTTTAATGAAAGAAGGCCAGTATCACTGATACCAATACTGCTACTGATGTCTCTATGAAATTTTTTTTCCCCACAATTAATTAGGCATTATAGTATAATTGAAAGCTATCATTTTTTTATATATTTCTTAGGCTTTACATAACAACTTTTAATTTAAGTGAATTTAAAATAATCTTCACATAACCTAATTTTAATAAATGTCACATTTAGCTGCCCTTCAATATATCAGGGCTCATTTTTTTTTCTTTTGGCCCAGTCAGTGCAGTTCAGATTTTTACTTCCCCTGTCAAGATGCACAAAAAGTTATTGTTTTTTTTTACCCATGTAACCTTGTAAACAGTGCTTTAAGATTTTCAGGTATGTCTAACAGGTAGGATATAGAAATTGATAACACTTCATACAGTCATCACTGCATAATTAAATATTAATTTTCTTAAAGCTACAAACATTATTCAGTCATGCACTGATTGGTTTAAAGCATTTGCTTGAATAAAAGCGTAATCATATACTGTAATGGTAGCCAAAGGATGACGGGAAATATTTGTAAAATATTTTGAACGCATTAAACTGACTAATTTAATCGCGTGCGTTAACGTGTTAAAATTTGACAGCACTAATTTATATATTTCTATAATATTTGTTGGTTGACCTGCTAAATACGTCCACTCAAAACCTCTGTTGACTGTATATTAAGCTTTTTTTAAGCAGCTCCAGTAGATAGAACAGATAGATTACTTTCCTTGTCTTAGTCTATAATTACCACAGCACGTTTAAAGCAACATCCAAGAATAAGACAGACAATTAGGCACTTCGGTGCCTGTCAAAATGTATAATGATCATTTAACTGTATTCACATCCATTGTGACCTTGGCCCTTGTCAGCAGATGATCTTCATTTTAAAGTCTTGAACAGAGAATGGCTGATCTGTGCAATTAAGACATTATTCTTCATTTCTATTGCTCTGATTTGCACTTGTTTTCAGTTTCCAACTTTACAGTATTTACGGATATTGAGTAACCATCATTCTGAAGGTGTTGATGAATACAAATAAAATGGGTTTCTCTCTTGCATGTCTTGACAATATTTAAAGTTTAAAGAATGTTTAAAGGTGCTCTATATAACTTTTCTACTAAAATGAGTATTCCTATTTCTATGTGAAGTCTCCGGGTCGGATTTACCGCGAAATCCAACGGATGTGACGTGCATGCGCGCTCCCGAGCCTCTCTCCTTATATACAGTCTATTGTAGACGGTCAGGGAGTTACGTCCGGTTAAAGGCGCACGTTTTTCGGCTTATATCTCAGTCAATCTTTGATCAATATTCCCAAGACTCTAATCGTTCGTAGTGCTGGACGGGGCCTTTCGAACGAGCCCACCCCCGAGGTCCAACTCGCCCGGCTCCCCGAGTTATAGCCGTTCGAAATCGGGGGTCCCAGCGAACGGCGATCCGGTAGGGGGCATCCCCGAGGCCCGCCACTCTAGCGTTTGGGCAAGGGTTCCCCTGGGACCTCCTCCCCCGAATTTTAACTCTCTGGGTCTTTGCGTTCCAGAGATACGAGTGATTTTCTTCTGAGATCGTGACGTCACCGGCGTCCGCAAATTTGCAGCGCGCCCGATGGTTTTCTGCTAATATCTCCGCGAAAACACCACCAAAAACTATGGAACTTATATGGTTCTTTTTAGCTCAACTAGATGGTCCCAACGAGCTCGGTGCTCGCCGAATCCGTCTAGTATTCGCCGAGATATTTGCGTAATAGACAGTATTGTCTATGAGTTCGAGCACGAGCGCTCTTGTAAAATTTGGTTGCAATCTGAAACATCACCACTAGAGGCCGCTAAAAGTTACAAAGAGCACCTTTAATATTCACAGGTAATGTAATAGGTAATGTGCATTACAGTATTTATAACAGCCACTGCGAACGTGGCGTTAAAATTCACCAAGGTAAGCCCAAGTGCAAAAAGCAGATGCAGCAATGCGAAGCACCTGGTAATACCCAGAGATCCATCTCTGAGTATATCACAGTTGCTTGTCAGTCAGAGGAGGACCAGAGCCAGGAGGCACACCACAGTGCACCGGACCTCTCTGCTCAACCTGCTCTGAGCACAAGAAGAGGGGGTGAATCTGAAATGCTAGAGGACTTTGAGAGGAAGCCACGCTTAAATTTACCACCAGCTACAGACCGCAGATGGGCCCAGCTGGATAGAGACCTGGACATCACCCTGGACAATACCCTCAAGGGCGATGTAACCAAGAATATCAAAACCATGGTAAAAACTGTCTTTCACGTATGTCTGGACACCTTTAGCGTAAAGGAATGCAATGTTATTAGACCACCAGCTGGTCCAACCAGGAGGCAGCGCCAACTTAAAGAATTACGGGAGCAACTGAGAACACTCAGGAAAAGATGGCAGATGGCGAATGATGAGGAGAAACCAGCACTAAACCAGATACGGGTGGAGGTGCAGAAAAACGTAATTCTTCTCCGCAAAGCAGAGTCACTCCGGAAGAAACAGCGAGAAAAGCGCTGTAAGAGGAACGCCTTTTTAAACAACCCCTTCCAGTTTACAGCTGACCTTCTAGGAAAGCCTAAGAGCGGGCAACTTAGGTGTTCCAAGGAGGATGTGGAGAAGAGCGTGGCAGCAGCACACGGTGACCCCTGCAGAGACACCCCACTGGGGGAATGCCCGTTCCAGCTGCTAAGGCCCATGCCACACTTTCCATTCAGCATGGCAGACTTCACCATGGATAAAGTGAAGTCAGTTGTTGGAAAAGCTTGAGCAGGATCCGCTCCAGGACCATCAGGCACAACGTACAAGATCTACAAAAACTGCCCTCTGCTACTGAAGAGGTTAGCCAAGCTCTTACGGACACTCTGGAAAAAAAGGCAGGAACCTAAGCTCTGGACACTCGCTGAGGGCTGCTTTGTACCTAAAGGACAGAACTCTTCAGGACTCAAAGAGTTCAGCGAGATCTCTCTATTGGACGTCGAGGGGAAAATATTCTGGTCCATTGTTGCTAAAAGGCTTACATCGTATCTTCTCAACAATGAGTACATCGACCCCAGTGTCCAAAAAGGAGGAGTTCCAGGATATTCCGGATGCCTGGAACATACATCAGTGATTGGCCAGATCATCAAAGAAGCAAAGACTAATAAAAACACACTTGCTGTCGTCTGGCTAGATCTTGCTAAAGCCTACCCGAGTGTACCTCATCAGCTGATCCAAAGGGCCTCGGAACACTACCAAGTACCCACAGAGGTGGTTAAGCTGGTGATGTCACACATGGATTCAGTGAAAATGAGGTTCACAGTAGGAAACTTCACTACCAAATGGCAAAGGCTGGAGAAGGGCATCATGGCAGGATGCACTATTTCAGTGGTCCTGTTCGTGGCTACCATGAATCTTCTTCTGAAAGCAGGAGAGATGCGGTGTAGAGGTCCTAAAGCAGACGACGGAACAAGACATCCTGCTTGCCGGGCTTTCATGGACGATGTGACTGTGATGACCCCAGCAATTCAAGGAACACAGTGGATCCTAAGTGGAGAAATCCAGGAGCCTCAGTATCCACAAAGGAAAGTTGATGAGAAACACCTTCAGCATCCAAGGCTCAGAGATCCCAGTAATCCAAGACCAAGGGATCCGATGTCTTGGAAAAAACTATGTCCACTCCCTGAAGGACGTCGGCAGTCTCAAAGACACCAAAGTCCAACTGAACATCTGGCTTAAGGCAATTGACACCAGTCAGTTGCTTGGGAGGTTCAAGGTATGGTGCTTCCTGCTGTACGACTTTCCTATGACACAAGTGGAAGCAATGGAGAAGATGTGCAGTAAGTTTATGCGGAAATGGCTGGGTGTTCCCCCTTCCTTTAGCTCAGTGAACCTGTACAGCAAGACCTCCAAGCTCCGCTTGCCTGTTTCATCAGTAGCTGAAGAATACAAGGCCACCAAGGCAAGAGCAGTCAGCACTCTGCTTCTGTCAAAGGTGGGGAAAGTCCAGCACGCTAGCAAGTCTATCAGGTGCGGCAGGAAGTGGAAGCCCCAAGATGTGGTGTCGGAAGCTGAAACACACTGGAAACATCAGGAGATTGTTGGAGTGGTCTGCCAAGCCCGCATGGGACATGGGCATTACAACACCAAGAGGTGGAGCAAGGCCAACACCAAATACAAGAGAGAGCTCGGGGGCAGTGGATGCAGTGGGACCAGGCACTCGAGTGATCACTGTCCTGGAATGAACTCTGGGAAACCGACCAAGGCAAGCTGACTTTCTTGCTATGTGCTGTGGCTGACCTCTTGCCAACCCCCAAGTAATTTAAAGATCTGGGGCAAGGAAGAAGATCCATCATGCAAGCAGTGTGGAGCAGTGCTATGTACACTGAATCATATCTTGACGGCATGCCCCAAAGCACTGGGAGATGGTCGATACAGGTACTGTACTGTACTGTACTGTACTGTACAAGACAAGGTACTGATAGAAGTCACCAAATGGGTGGATCTGCTGAGGGTCAAAGCCAACAAAAACCTGGTACCACAGTCTCCAAAATTCATCAACTTCCAGTGTGATGGCAACCATACTCCCACGGTACAGGCAACTGCCAAGCACCCGTCATCCATTCTACAGTGAGCTTTTGATTGGGAGATGCAAGTGGACCTGGGAAGTAGGCTTGTCTTCCCACAAGACATCACAGCAAGCTCACTCTGTCCGGATCTGGTCCTGATTTCCAGGAGCATCAAGACCATCTTAGTAGCTGAACTTACGGTGCCATGGGAGGACAGGCTAGCTATCTGGCATCAAATCAAGACGGCCAAGTACCAGGACTTGATCGATGAGGCTCTTACCAAAGGATGGCACGCAACCATGTTTCCCATCGAAGTCGGCTGTCATGGTTTCCCAGCAACATCTTTGCGCTATTTCCTACAGAAGGTAGGCCTGGATCCAAAACATCTGAAGAAAGCCACCAGGGAGATAGCCCTGGCAGCCTAGACTAGCTCAAGATGGTTGTGGCTGAGGAGAGCCCACAGTTGGAACCCCTCTGCAGCCAAAGGCTAAATGGTCTTTGCTGCCCCACTCAGGTGACGCGTACAGGTTAAGGGGCGAAACGCTAGTGAGCCTGAGACACCTGCTGACGATGCAGAGGGGTCTTCAACAATGTGGATGCTCCGCCCACCTTCTCACCGTGGAATACCATCACAAAGACACCGTATTCAAGTAGCTCTTGCAATTCCTGCTTGTAGCAAAGCATCTTTAATGTTTATCTCACCTTTAAATTTTCCTGATGAAATGTGGAATCAATTTTTCAAAGACTGCACTCAGCTGGTAATTTTATTATAGGGCTTTGTCCAGCCTGTGGTGAAATGTAGAACAGACGTCTCTAACTTTCGGCTCACTCTCAAAATGTAATGTCTTTCACAGTTAACAAAGAACTCTCCTCATGATAAAGGCATATTAACCATGAAACACTAGCTGTGGAGACCATGAGACTCATGTGAAAATGGTGTATCAGTTCAGCAGTGAGACACTTCCATGCTGATGTAAATGGGAATTAGTTATCACAGGCCTCCAGGGTATAATCACAGCACATTGTTTCAGAGTGGCTTACCCAAAGCTCCTTTTTGTTTGTCAGGAGAATGACATCAGAGCACTGCGGAGGACAGTGTGACGGAAGAGTCATCTGCACTCAACTACTGGCAAAGGAGAACGTGCCACACATGCAGAGATCGTTTATGTTGCGTTTTGCTTTCGAACACAGATGATACATGTTCTGAAGGACATTAATATACAGGTGATTAAAGGAATAGTTCACTTCAAAATTAAAATTCTGTCATAATTTACTCACCCTCAAGTTGTTTCAAACCTGTATGAATTTTTTTCTTCTGCTGAACACAAAGGAAGATATTTTGAAGAATGTCGGTAACTGAATGTCGGAAGTTCCTACTATGGAAGTCAATGGGGTCCATCAACTGTTTGGTTACCGACATTCTTCAAAATATCTTCTTTGTGTTCAGCAGAAGAAAGAAATTCATACAGGTTTTAAACAACTTGAGGGTGAGTAAATGATGACAGAATATTAATTTTGAAGTGAACTAATCCTTTACGCTGACCAGGGCAGTTGATGAAGTTCATCTCCAGGTTTTTATGATCATCTTTTTAGAAATTGCAGTTGAAATCTTTCATTGATGTTGGCTTTGTGAAGTTTTCTGTGGTCATTTTTCTTGTGGAAACATGGTCTTCATGGTGAATATTGAAGTTTGCTGTCACTTTGCTGTATGTTGTTCTATGTTTTTTGGACACAATCCTTCTTAGTGTTTGACAGTGTCTTAGTGTTGATTAGTTTTTGCCCTCTATTCTTCGCTGATGAAGTCTTGCCATGCTTTGAGTACACAGTCATAATCATAAAGATTGTTGTTCTTAAAACACACAACAATTGGGCGGTTAAGGTTACAGATGCTCTTGTTAAATGGGCTCCGATGATTTGCCCTTTTGGACGTCTCACAAGTCGCCCACATTTCACACACATCTTGTACTAACTGCTGAAAACCACTTATACTGCAATGATATACAAACTAGAATATAAACAACAAAAAGATAATTAAAAGATAATAGCAATGTTTTTTTTTTTCACGGTAGCCTACACAAATGATATGTACCCCTATAATGAATGTTCACATTATTTTATCCAACCATCGTATAGGCCTAGCCTATTATTTCCCGTTTTCACAGACCAGGTTTAAATATAATATCCAAAATTGTGCTATAGTTGTGATGCAATGAGGAGATCCAGTCAGATGAAGGAATTCTGATAAAATCAATATATTTCTTAATAGCAAATAATCAAATAATAAATGATAAAGAAAATGTCCAAAATGATCAGTCAAATTTTAATAAATAAATATATAACACAAACAGGTTAAAAATCACTTCTAATATCTCTAAGTAACTATCTAAGTCAAAATCTGAGTAAAATATTCTTGCTGCCCTAAGGAAACGTAAAGTGGTCGAGAGCTCTCAGTAAGCCAGAGTGCAAAAGAGCAAGGGTTTGAGTCAAAGTGGAGACTGACTAAAACAGGAAATCTGTCATCCTTTTATACTTTACAACTCAGATGAGCAAAGGAAAGTTCTCTTTTTTTGTTATGAACTAAAACAATGTGACCCCAGGAACCACAGCTGCAAAATATATGGCTATAGTGGTTTCGACACTTGGGGTAAAAGTAGTTTATCATATGGCTCTAGGCAAGACGTGATGGAAAATTGGTTTCATATTGACATATTGCACCTATTCAAATTAGTATCTAAAAGAAGATGCTCTTGGCTCTTTGCTTTACAATGTAGAAGGGTTATACCCTTAACACTTTAAAGAAAAACTATTTGTTCCCTGTGGTCTGTGGAAACTTTTAAAACTCTTGCACACGTCTACAGAAAGAACAAAAGGTCAACATCAGTCAACAATATAGATAGCTATATCAAGAAAAACACTCATTAAAAGAAACACTAAACCGATATTTCAGATTATATAATGATGAACACAAGAATAGGTCTTATATGATCTATCTTACATGATTAAAAATATGATTGATTAGATGAGCCTACAACATAAACAAGAGAAATAGCCTAGCATATTATTTTCCCTTTTCTATCACATCAAGTTGTAGTTCCACAAATTATTTTTGTCTTTGTTTTTCTTTTTAAGTCTTGCTGAAAAGCCAAATGGCAGGTTACATTGTGACAATTTACCCAGTGACAACTCTTATTGGTGTCCCCTGAAAACATTTCCGTTGTGGTCTGTGTTATTTGCAGCGCGTTTCTGTATTTGGTTGTGTTGTGAACTTTTGCAGCGCGTTTCTGTATTTGGGGATTTTTTTTCAGTATCTTGGTCACGTTGGTCTTTTAACCTTTGTATTTCCGTTTTTGTGCTCCACTATCGTACTTTCTTTCTGACATTTTGCCATTATGCCGTCTAGCAATAACAGTGACGTAAATCGGTCTTTGTCAGACACGTGGGTTTGTTGTGTGTGACGTCACCGCAGGCGCCATTTTTGAGGTATCGCTACTGACTGTGAGCATTGAAGAGATTACAAGAGTAGAGATAACAAGTAAATAACTCGCAAAACTGGAGAAGCACAAGAAAACCGAGGAAATGCCGTACCACAATAAACTCGATAAATATGGCAGGTACCGTTATTTGGAGAAATTGTCATCCATTCAGAACATAGATCCATATATGAGCTGACTGCAGTAAATTGGAGTGCTGATCCCGCATTGCTTTCTCATCCTCATACTGGGACATTGTCAACTATCTTGTTTATGGTATAATCGCATATATCAGTGAACAATTTGAAAACGATAAATCTCTTAAAACCCACGGACATTTTACCAACGGCTGAGTACAGGATTTATTTACATTCCCACCGAAGGTCACAGTATTAACAGCAAAGATAGATTTGCTGTATTGATGATGATGATAATGTCATGTTAAGGATGGTTTAGGTTTAAAAAATAATGAAAAACACAATTCTCCAACAACAGAATACCCCTGCATCGATACCTTACAAATGGCGGCTACGCCCCATAATGCACTTCGTGTATCACGAGTGTGACGTCACCTGACAAAGACCGATTAAGACTTTTTTTTTTTTTGACCAGCAGCTGATTGGACAGATGTGACCCAAATGTAAATTCTATCCAATCACCTGCTTAATTATTTATTTATTTTGTATGTTTCTTATGCAACGATATATACTATAAATTCGTAATATCCCAGCTTCCTGTCTTGGGTATTAGACAATCTTTAATCGACATATCTGTAATTGTTTGGCCAAGGCGCGCCCCCGTTTGGCGGAATGACGTACAGCCACAGGATTGAGTTGAGCGCGGCCCTGTCTGCTCACACTCCTGTGCTTTGCTTTCGCTTCCTTCATTGGCAGGATAAGCAGCACACACTGCAAGCTACTGTGATGGGCTGCTTTTGAAAAGACACAAATACACTTCAATCTTTAATAGTGGCGCTTAAACTTAGCAGATCCACAAGGACCCGCCGAACCTTGAATTTAACAGTATTTACAGAATGGCGAGGAAAGGTTTGTGATTTAACTGATCTACTTTTGTCAATGTTGTGGATAGTTTAGCTTGCTAACAACATAGCCAACTAGCCGACAAGAATCTGACTAGCTCAAACAAAAGACTTGATTCCTTTTGTCCATGTGAGACAATATTGCCTCTTTTAGACACTAGGTTTTCAGTTAATGATATTTAGCTAATATAGAATTTAACAATCGCTGACCACACATTGATTTTAATTAGATTTGGTGTTTGCATCAAGGCTAACCAGTTTCTTTTTCCCACATTGACCAAGCCCAGAAAACAATCTGACATTTAAAAAACAGAAGCCCAAAACAGAGAAGAAAAAAAACTGTTATTCGTGTTCTAAACATTTTAATTTTATTGGCCTAAGTTAAATTGGTTGTCAGCTCAATTTTAGCAGCAGTCAATCCGGATTTGAACTCGTTCAACTGAAGTTAAATTGTAAATAGCGTAATGAAGTTTACAGACAGTCCAGTAGAGTTCAATTGATGTTATTTAAAAAACATATAGCTGTGGATGTTGGATATGTTTTATTATATATTTTGTATTAAATGTGATTATCAGTATAAAAAATATCATGATAATTTACTGATCTTATTTTACTTAGTGCCTGATAAATGCTTATGAGTGGATTAAAATGGCAAAGTTTATTGTATGAAAGATATGTATTTATTTATATTTACAGGTTGGAATGAGGAGCCTTTGGATCATGCTGTAATGTCACAGTAAAGCTTAAGCTTGTTTCTGCAGTGTTTACCTGATACATGTGTACAATGGCATCAAGAAATGAATTTCAAGATATTTACTAAGGCTTAGGTGAGTTGGAGGGTGTTGTGCAGTCATTATTTCAACTTGAATTTGGTTCTGTAAAGTCAAAATAGTTTGGTCAAGAGTGAAATATAGGTGGATTTGTCCGTTGGTTTACCAAAATGCAACTAATGTGCCCTTGACTGTACCTTGTCAACAAGGGCAAGTTCAGACCTGCCTATCAGGCCTGTGCCAACAAGCCATTTAGTCACTACATACATTGGATTCTGATGTTACTCATCAAGCACAGCTATATTTAGAATGATGGTTTCTCGTAAGCATTTTCATGGATTTAAAACACATTTTTGTGGTTATGTTCTGTCACACTACAGACTGGATTGTGATATTGCACGCTTCCGTTGTTAAGGTTTTCATAAAGCTCATTCTTTCATTTCCTTCCTCCACTTTTGATAGATTTTGTGCCCTGAGTTGGGGTTTGCAATGACTCTCATTTGACCACAAAATGGCTTGCTGATGACAAAGTCAAAGATTTGTTATTTTCAGGTCATGAGGAGAGGCAGAAATTGCTGCCGTTTATTTTACTTATATGATGTCTTTGCTCTCTGTTTCCTTAAAGGTCAAGTGGTGAAAGCTTTGGGACCGTCAGCGCTTCTTGTAGTGGGAAGTGAGCTGGCGATGTCAGGGGTCCCAACCCCTCCTCCTCCAGGGGAGATGTCCAGTGGGCCTGTGGCAGAGAGCTGGTGCTATACCCAGGTGAGATGGACTCACTGCTCAAGCGATCATGTACAGACTATGCTGAAGAATTTTTGGAAGCCATTTATATAGCTGCTTAATTGTGTATATCCATGTGTAGTATGTGTTTTTTGTGTGTATGTGTTCGTTCAAGTGCAAGTAAACGAGAAAGAGGAATCAATTCTGTGTTCGAGCACTGTCTGAAACACGACTCTCTCTCTCTGCGTGCGCGTGCTTCTGGTGTGTGTGTGTGTGTGCGGCTGTGCGCACAGATAACAGCGCACAAGTCCCGATTTTCGGCTCTTCTACCTCGTTTAAAATCGTTTGAATGTGTACTCAAAAGCACTGCCCTCCCAAGTTTTCTGCTACACATCATTTATTTTTACCACGCAGTTATGTGCACCCATGTTTATATTATCGCATAATGTGGACTGTATTATTGCACAGAAGTTATATACAGGTCCTTCTCAAAAAATTAGCATGTTGTGATAAAGTTCTTTATTTTCCATAATGTAATGATAAAAATTAAACTTTCATATATTTTAGATTCATTGCACACCAACTGAAATATTTCAGGTCTTTTATTGTTTTAATACTGATGATTTTAACATACAGCTCATGAAAACCCCAAATTCCTGTCTCAAAAAAATAAAGGGTCTCTAAACGAGCTATTAACCTAATCATCTGAATCAACTAATTAACTCTAAACACCTGCAAAAGATTCCTGAGGCTTTTAAAAACTCCCAGCCTGTTTCATTACTCAAAACCGCAATCATGGGTAAGACTGCCGACCTGACTGCTGTCCAGAAGGCCATCATTGACACCCTCAAGCAAGAGGGTAAGACAGAAAGAAATTTCTCAACAAATAGGCTGTTCCCAGAGTGCTGTATCAAGGCTCCTCAGTGGGAAGTCTGTGGGAAGGAAAAAGTGTGGCAAAAAAACGCTGCACAACGAGAAGAGGTGACCGGACCCTGAGGAAGATTGTGGAGAAGGACCGATTCCAGACCTTGGGGGACCTGCGGAAGCAGTGAACTGAGTCTGGAGTAGAAACATCCAGAGCCACCGTGCACAGGCGTGTGCAGGAAATGGGCTACAGGTGCCGCATTCCCCAGGTCAAGCCACTTTTGAACCAGAAACAGCGGCAGAAGCGCCTGACGGAAATCAAGGTGCCAGAGTCTGGAGGAAGACTGGGGAGAAGGAAATGCCAAAATGCCTGAAGTCCAGTGTCAAGTACCCACAGTCAGTGATGGTCTGGGGTGCCATGTCAGCTGCTGGTGTTGGTGCACTGTGTTTTATCAAGGGCAGGGTCAATGCAGCTAGCTATCAGGAGATTTTGGAGCACTTCATGCTTCCATCTGCTGAAAAGCTTTATGGAGATGAAGATTTCATTTTTCAGCACGACCTGGCACCTGCTCACAGTGCCAAAACCACTGGTAAATGGTTTACTGACCATGGTATTACTGTGCTCAATTGGCCTGCCAACTCTCCTGACCTGAACCCCATAGAGAATCTGTGGGATATTGTGAAGAGAAAGTTGAGAGACGCAAGACCCAACACTCTGGATGAGCTTAAGGCCGCTATCGAAGCATCCTGGGCCTCCATAACACCTCAGCAGTGCCACAGGCTGATTGCCTCCATGCCACGCCGCATTGAAGCAGTCATTTCTGCAAAAGGATTCCCGACCAAGTATTGACTATTGAGTGCATAACTGAACATAATTATTTGAAGGTTGACTTTTTTTTTTTGTATTAAAAACACTTCTTTTATTGGTCGGATGAAATATGCTTATTTTTTGAGACAGGAATTTTGGGTTTTCATGAGCTGTATGCCAAAATCATCAGTATTAAAACAATAAAAGACCTGAAATATTTTAGTTGGTGTGCAATGAATCTAAAATATATGAAAGTTAAATTTTTATCATTACATTATGGAAAATAATTAACTTTATCACAATATGCTAATTTAAAAAAAAAAATGTTTTTGCAAATTGTAATTATATTATCGCCCTGCTCTTTATATAAAGTTGGTCATATATATCCAACTTTTTCCATATACATGCAGTATATTCACGCAGGGCAATATATACTATATAGCATATCTCAACTACTTGATTGCTTGTATCATTTCAAAATATGAACTATATTATCGTCCGGCTCTAATCTGCTAAATGCGACTATAACACCATGCCTCAACCAGATGTGGCACTGCAACACCCGGTAAAAGGTGTCTTTTCCATATTAATCAGATTTTTTTTCAACTGTCAACTCAATGTAATCAAACACGTCTATTCAATGGCAAAGGTTGTCTCAGTATTCTTAGTTAAAATGGTGTGTCCATTTCATTGCGAGTGCAGTGCGCTTGCAGAGAGAGCCAGCCCCCATGTTATTCTGATTGGCTGATTATTATAACTTTTATTTATTTTTATTTTTTTTGCATCTGGTTGTTGTCGCGTCTGGTGTGGACAGACAAAATGCTTGTCGCTGGAATCTTATGGTATGGTGTCTGGTTAGGACATATGTCAGGCATAAAGATAGTATAAACATTAACATCATGATTTTCTGCAAAGCTTCTTTGAAACGATGTGTATTGTGAAAAGCGCTATACAAATAAATTTGTCCAGAAATTTGACCACTTTTTTTTATTTTAATGACAAGTGTAGCTTGAGCAAATGTATATGTTTTGATCTTGCTTGTTACGGCACTGTGCACAGTTTGATCTAATGAAGGGTAATCAGTGCATTAAAGTAGATAGAATGACACTTTATTGTGCAAGTGATAATGAAACTCAAGCAGTCATCATAATGTGGTCATGCTGGTTTATCAGATATGGTAAAATGATACCATCGGAAATTTGTCTCGGTAAGACTTAACCTCAGGCTAATGCAATGCAAAGTTGAATAGGAGCTATGTAGTTGCTTAGGAAGTGAATCAGATGTTGGTAAAAACATTTGAAGCTACAGGAAGTGCATGTGCTCTCAGAGCATTCGATGTGTTGTTGACTAGGAATGACTGCACATTGGTATGTGTGTTGACAGTTATCCATTTTCACTGATGGTAATCTTTGGTGATCTTGTAGGTCAAGGTAGTGAAATTTTCCTACATGTGGACCATAAACAACTTCAGCTTCTGTCGAGAAGAGATGGGTGAAGTTTTAAAGAGCTCTACCTTCTCATCAGGGCCTAATGATAAGATGAAATGGTGAGGAGCCCAATTAATGTGTTTGTGTGTGTTATAATACTTTCATGCTCATAAGCTCATAATCTCAATCACTCTGCATCTTTGTCTATCTTCAGGTGCCTGCGGGTCAATCCGAAGGGACTCGATGATGAAAGTAAAGATTATCTATCGCTATATTTGTTATTAGTTAGTTGTCCAAAAAGTGAAGTCAGAGCCAAGTTCAAATTTTCTTTATTGAACGCTAAACGGGAGGAGACAAAAGCTATGGGTAAGAACTTTGTCTAAAAAAAAAAAGGCTTTAATTAGAGATTTTTATTTATTTATTGGAGTCCAGTTGTTTTAAATGCTACATAGATTCGGTATCAGCTGATTGCTTTTGGTGCTCTTGAAGAAAACGTTTCTAACTTAACTCTTTACTTGTTTTCCAAATGCAGAAAGCCAAAGAGCCTATCGGTTTGTCCAAGGCAAAGACTGGGGCTTCAAAAAATTTATTAGGAGAGATTTTCTGCTCGATGAAGCAAATGGGCTGCTACCAGATGATAAACTCACATTATTTTGTGAGGCAAGTATGCATTTACTTCATAATCTGTTCAGTACCTCAGATTCAGACCTCCATGCATGAAAGTATTGGTTTGGGTCAGCCGCACCTGATTAATCTCTTTAAAATTGTATTTATTTAGTGATGTAACTAAATAAAATTTAGTTAAATCACTTACATTTTTAGAAATCTAATACATAGATGATGTACATACAAAAAATGTTTCGCATGAATCTTGGATATCTAAAATTTGCACAAAACAATCTATCATTGCAATGATGTCAGCATTTTTCAATAAAATAAATGAAATCAACAATTCAAGAAAAATCAAGAATTCATATGAATTCAAAGATTAAATGTCTTGAACTTGACACTTGCTTTTTGAACTAGATTTGAAACAAATTCTCCTTTTATCAACTTAGATATATATTTATTTGTCTTTGACCTATTTTCTTGACATGGTTTTTTTCATTTGTAGTTTCTTTCTTTTAGTTACACTGTTGTGGTCATTGGGGTAATTTACAAAACATGGAAATGTGGAACTTGCAAAATTTTAGGCTTTTCTCCTGCAAGTAGATTGCAGGTTGAATTTCCTGCACGCTCTGATCCGTTTGTATGAATATGCTAGTAGCAGTCTGACAGATCACCCTTCTCTTCAGAACGTAGCAGGATAGAGACATCACCTAGAGCGGCAAATGAAATGGGTTGTCAAATGAATTTACTGTAACACAATTATGAGTCTTGCTTGAAAAATAGCCGACATGCCTGTTGAGATCTGCTGCAGGGTTTAATATTTGCAGGGAAATTGGCAATATCACAAGGCAAAGTTGAAACTAAATGCAAATTGCAGATAATGTTTTCCCTCATTAATTGGACAGTTTTTGTAGATGATTATTGCCAGAAAAACTATTAAAAAACTGCAGGATGCTTTCATCAGCTGTGTTTCTGATAACTGCAGTTGGTTTTCATTTTGCATGAAAGTTTTTTTTTTCTTGCATTCACCTATATTTTTATCAACACTCTGAAATATTTTCGAAGCAGGCAAGGTTGCTTGCTAGTACTCTAAATGAGTTTGTCAACATTGTATACAGAGAAAGTATAAATAGAAGCAC
Source organism: Rhinichthys klamathensis goyatoka (assembly GCF_029890125.1). NCBI lineage: Eukaryota > Metazoa > Chordata > Actinopteri > Cypriniformes > Leuciscidae > Rhinichthys > Rhinichthys klamathensis. The sequence goes on along the minus strand of NW_026606572.1, from coordinate 2,704,988 downwards.
TGAGTCAATTAGTACTTAGTTAATAGGAGCTGCATTTTCCCTGCCCAATCTCAATTGCTGTTGCAATCACATAATTAAAGAAATAGTTCGCTCGAAAGAATTCCTTGGAGCAGTGTAGCACTTGGATGACATAGCTTTGATATGTTTGCAGTCAAATTCAACACGTTACCTTGGGTGCTCTATTGCTTTTACAGGGTTCTGAGAAGTAAATGAAGTCTGCCAAGTAACATGCATAAAAATATGCTTAAAATGTTGTTATAATAAAATATAAGAGGACAGTGTGAAGACATTTCAGTACATCACATTGCATTACCAGACCAAGTGGTTTAATTTGACTAGTAATTTAATGTGTGTTAATTAGGTAAGTGTTGTCCAGGACTCCGTGAACATTTCCGGACAGTCCAACATGAACATGTTGAAGGTTCCGGAGTGCCAGCTGTCTGATGACCTGGGTAACTTGTGGGAATGCTCACGCTTCACGGACTGCACTCTATATGTGGGGGGGCAGGAGTTCAAAGCCCACAAATCCATCCTGGCAGGTGAGTCTAATCCAGACCCCCAGCCCTGCTGACCACATCACCTCCATGTTCTCCTCTCATCCCAGCGACGCTAGCTCAGCAGCACCCACCCTTCTGAGGGGTTGTGTATGTGTGTCGGGAGACAGTTTGTGTGACCTTGACAGTATATATATTTTTTCTTTCTGAGGTTGTAATTCTTCAATATGACAGTTTTAGATTCATCATTGAAAATCCAGAGTGTGATCCACTACTAATGTCCTCAAAGGACGACTGGGTCCATGAATGTGACTTCTGCCTTTTGGTTTCTTTTTGCATGTGTAGATTCATAAAAAACTGGACACTTGTGTCATTTGTTTTTGACTGTGAGCTTTGAGAGATGCTCATATAATATGACTGACAGATTTATTGCTTTTTTGACAGCGAGATCACCGGTCTTTAATGCCATGTTTGAACATGAAATGGAGGAGAGTAAAAAGGTATGCATTTGATGCACTTCTTATATTGCAATAGCAATATAGTTTCAGATATGTTTGCCGTAATAAAGCAACTTATGAACTCATACGCTGTGTTTTCTTCCAGAATCGAGTGGACATCAGCGATGTTGAACCAGAGGTTTTTAAAGAAATGATGGGCTTCATATACACAGGAAAAGCACCAAATTTAGAGAAAATGGCTGATAGTTTATTAGCCGCAGCAGATAAAGTAAGTGGGTGTTTTTTGAAAACATGAGATAATGTTAATTATGCTTATTAATGCATATATTTTAGTTTTACGCATCTCCTAAAGTAATAAGAGAAATGTTTGCCATCAGGGCATACACTACCATTCAAAAGTATGGAGTCAGTAAGTGTGTTTTTTTTTTTTTTTAATGAATACTATTATCCAGCAAGTATGCATTAATTTGAATTTAAAAAGTGACGGTGAATGCATTTATACTGGTATAAAAAAAAGATTTTCAAATAAATGCTGTTCTCCTTTCACAAAAATATTTAGCAGCACAACTGTTTTCAACATTGATAATAATAAGAAATGTTACTTGTACATAAATTCAGCTTATTAGAATGATTTCTGCAGGATTATGTGACTGAAGACTGGGGCAATGAAGCTGAAAATTCAGCTTTACCATCACAGGAATAAATTACATTTTAAAACATTCAAATGGAAAACAGTTTTTTAAATTGTAATATTTCACAATGTTACTGTTTTTATTGTAGTTTTTTATTGTGATCATAAAAGTAAATATATTACTGCAACCAAACTTTTGAACTGTAGTGTATGTGTGTATATATATATATATATATATATATATATATATATATATATATATATATATATATATATATATATATATATATATATATATACAGGTCCTTCTCAAAGAATTAGCATATTGTGATAAAGTTCATTATTTTCCATAATGTAATGATAAAAATTATACTTTCATATATTTTAGATTCATTGCACAACAACTGAAATATTTCAGGTCTTTTATTGTTTTAATACTGATGATTTTGGCATACAGCTCATGAAAACCCAAAATTCCTGTCTCAAAAAATTAGCATATCATGAAAAGGGTCTCTAAACAAGCTATTAACCTAATCATCTGAATCAACTAATTAACTCTAAACACCTGCAAAAGATTCCTGAGGCTTTTAAAAACTCCCAGCCTGTTTCATTACTCAAAACCGCAATCATGGGTAAGACTGCCGACCTGACTGCTGTCCAGAAGGCCATCATTGACACCCTCAAGCAAGAGGGTAAGACAGAAAGAAATTTCTGAACAAATAGGCTGTTCCCAGAATGCTGTATCAAGGCACCTCAGTGGGAAGTCTGTGGGAAGGAAAAAGTGTGGCAAAAAACGCTGCACAACGAGAAGAGGTGACCGGACCCTGAGGAAGATTGTGGAGAAGGACCGATTCCAGACCTTGGGGGACCTGCGGAAGCAGTGGACTGAGTCTGGAGTAGAAACATCCAGAGCCACCGTGCACAGGCGTGTGCAGGAAATGGGCTACAGGTGCCGCATTCCCCAGGTCAAGACACTTTTGAACCAGAAACAGCGGCAGAAGCGCCTGACCTGGGCTACAGAGAAGCAGCACTGGACTGTTGCTCAGTTTTGCATGTCATTCGGAAATCAAGGTGCCAGAGTCTGGAGGAAGACTGGGGAGAAGGAAATGCCAAAATGCCTGAAGTCCAGTGTCAAGTACCCACAGTCAGTGATGGTCTGGGGTGCCATGTCAGCTGCTGGTGTTGGTGCACTGTGTTTTATCAAGGGCAGGGTCAATGCAGCTAGCTATCAGGAGATTTTGGAGCACTTCATGCTTCCATCTGCTGAAAAGCTTTATGGAGATGAAGATTTCATTTTTCAGCACGACCTGGCACCTGCTCACAGTGCCAAAACCACTGGTAAATGGTTTACTGACCATGGTATTACTGTGCTCAATTGGCCTGCCAACTCTCCTGACCTGAACCCCATAGAGAATCTGTGGGATATTGTGAAGAGAAAGTTGAGAGACGCAAGACCCAACACTCTGGATGAGCTTAAGGCCGCTATCGAAGCATCCTGGGCCTCCATAACACCTCAGCAGTGCCACAGGCTGATTGCCTCCATGCCACGCCGCATTGAAGCAGTCATTTCTGCAAAAGGATTCCCGACCAAGTATTGACTATTGAGTGCATAACTGAACATAATTATTTGAAGGTTGACTCTTTTTTTTTTTTGTATTAAAAACACTTCTTTTATTGGTCGGATGAAATATGCTAATTTTTTTAGACCTGAGACCTGAAATATTTCAGTTGGTGTGCAATGAATCTAAAACATATGAAAGTTTAATTTTTATCATTACATTATGGAAAATAATGAACTTTATTACAATATGCTAATTTTTTGAGAAGGACCTGTATGTGTGTGTGTGTGTTTTTAAAGCCAAAGTGGTTATTATGTGGGTTACCTTTTTTGTGAACCTGGCAGAAGATAAAAAAAAAAAGTGTTTTTGATAAAAAAGGAAGTGACCAGTTTGTGTAAAAGATTAGTTCAACCAGAAGTGAAACTGTCATCATGTACTCACCCTTAAGTTGTTTCAAACCCATATGACTTTCTTCTGTGGGAAGAAATTTTGTTCTGATCACTAAAGCTAAGTGATTTACTGAAGATGATCTAGTCATATGGACTATTTCGGTGATAGCTTTGTGGGGTTTTTTTTTTTTTTTTTTTTTGCAGCTTGAAAGCTTCAGCATATTGACCAGTACATGATTACAAAAATGTATTATTTTGTGTTTCATAGATGGAAGAAAGTCATACAGGTTTGGAACAACATGAGGGTGAATAAATGATGCCAGAATAGTCATTTTTGGGTGAGCTAATGCTTAAAATGGCATCAAAAACCTTTGAGTTTTGTTCTGTGTAAGTCATGTGTGTCATTCTCTCAGTACGCTCTGGAGCGCTTAAAGGTCATGTGTGAGGAAGCCCTTTGCAACAGCCTCTCGGTTGAAAACGTGGCAGACACCCTCATCCTGGCCGACTTGCACAGCGCCGAGCAGCTCAAAGCACAGGCCATAGATTTTATCAACAGGCAAGCGCTGCCAAAGAAACTCTGCTTGATAAATTCCTGCTGCCACGGCTGTTTACCAGCCTGAGAATGAGAGTGTTTTTCTTCTATCTTATCCATAGGTGCAGTGTCCTCCGACAGCTGGGCTGTAAAGATGGGAAAAACTGGAATAGCAAGTATGTAATTAGCTGATATGTGTGACACAAGATTAATACCAAGCTCTTATCTGCACTCTTAGATGCATTAGAATTCATTGTTTTAGTTTCTGGGCAGCCTGCGCTGCTTGGTTGGTATCCACAGCCCGCATATCTCCTGATACTGGTTATTAATAGACTCTGACTGTCTGAAACATCAAGGAAGGGAACATTTCTGCATTATAAACATATCACAAAGTCTCTATTATAGATCCCCGACGCCCTGCTGATCGTACTCTTCAGAATGGCAATAACTCCTGCATTAGTGCATGCTCATTCGGAGGAAAACGGCCTTTCGTATAAATAGAGTTGCTTGAATCTCCCGTATGCACCATTGAATTGAGCCTCTCGATTTTTAATGTCTTGTGCTAATACTGAAATGTCTTCACCCTCTCCTGACAGTCATGCCACGGACATAATGGAGACCGCAGGCTGGAAGTCAATGATCCAGTCTCATCCTCACTTAGTGGCGGAGGCTTTCCGTGCGCTTGCGTCAGCACAGTGCCCCCACTTCGGCTTGCCCAGGAAGCGCCTAAAACAGTCGTGACGACATTTCTGCTGCTCTCTTGGGCCTGTCCTGGGGCAAAAGCCAGAACACTGCAGAGTTTCGACTCAATACCATTGTCATCTGACCCGACAGCACGTGACTGGGACAGGCTGGCTTCTAAACGACAGCGAAAGCTGTTCGCACCCTTCTCGAGCAATGGGACCGGCATCTGAGCTTTATTTTGCGAATCTGTCACTTCAAACAGCCTTAAACTATCTGCCATGACTCTTGTGTGGAGTATTTGAATTCTCTCAGTTCTACTCTGTGCCTGCCTTGTCCCATGAGACCAGGCCTCTTCCCTGTTGCACTAGTTCCCAAAGTCTCGCTGTTTTGATATGGAGCTCTCTAGGAATGTGTCAGGAATTTGATCCACATGAAATAGTATATATTCCTAATGTTTAGTTGTGCGACTAGACATTACATAAACGTTAACACGATGAGTGCAAGGTCATTTCTTTATACTTTTTGAAAAGATAGCTATGCCCCATATTGATGGCACGATTTCTATGAAAAGACACAGTTTAACCACGTGGGGAGGAGAGAATACTAGTACTATTCCATATTGTCGGAAAATGATATGCATTTCAGATATTTGTATTGATGTGTGTACCAAAATGAATTGTTTGTGTCCTGCCCCTTAACCTGTGAAAACATTGTCATCTAGACACAATTTTACAAACGACTACATTTTGAGACTCAATAGTGTTGCTTCCATTGAATTGGTCTACCAAACACAGACAAGTAGTGTGAAGTGCTCGCCCATAATCGCATTTGTGTAACCTGATTGAACTAGTCAAGACAATCCATCTCCGAACACGCTGTCCTCTGTGATCAGGAAATATTTGGATGCTGAGCATCAGAGTGTGACATTGCTATGTATGTCATATGGATGGATTGAATGCGTGAGTGGGAAATACAGATAGATTGATTGGCATCGATCTATCACGGTTTTGTTTTGAGCTGTGGTGTTAGTCAAACTGACAGTGATTTGGAGCAGTCTGTACATTGTCTTGCTACACTGACTTGTTCTGTTAAAGGACATGTTTTGTGAAGATTCTGGAATTTGTTCCATCTTTTAAAAAAGATATTGTCTGAGAGATTGCCTGCATTAACTCATTAAAAAAAAGTTTTTCAGCATTCAGTGGTGTTTTATGTATGATTTATATTCTATACTTCCATTCAAGACAAGTCTCTTATGCTCACCAAGGCTGAAAATAAATATATTGTGAAATATTACACTTCCTATTTTAATATATTTAAACATTTCTGTGATGGCAAAGCAGCAGGCATTACTCCAGTCTTCAGTGTCACGTGATCCTTCAGAAATATGCTGATTTGGTGCTCAAAAACATTTCTTATTATCAATTTTGAAAGCAGTTGTGCTGCTTAAAAAAAAATATATATATATATATATATGCTTTTTTTTGGACATAAATGACATGACAGTTTTATGCATCCTTGCTGAACAAAATAATTTATTTCTTTTTTTTAAATCTTACTGAGCCCAAACTTTTGAACAATATATTATAATACATCAAATATGATGTTTATAAGTAATTTCTAGATTGGCAGTAGCAGTTTCCTAACAATTGGCAGTCTGATTTTTTTTTTTTTTTTCTTGCTTTGGATTATGTACTACTTGGTGTTTAATTCAGTCCTTATACAGGGAATTAGATTTTCTTCAAAAAGAACAGTGTATTATTTCATGATCTCATCCTGAGTAGCTTGTTAGAGTTAAGTTTCGCAGGAAGTGAAATGCCATCTGCAAAATGACTAATGTTTTGACATTTTGGTTTGGTTATTTGTGAATAACACATTTCAAAAGCGGTGATGGAATGGTCAAAAAGAGCAATAAAAAACAACCGGACATCCAGCTGCATTTCAGATTGTATTTTGCTAAACATAAGTCATTTTGTGATTGATTAAACATTGCAGTGTTATGTTATAACTGCAGCACAAGTTGTGGTGCCATGACCATTGTAATCTTTGCAGAAGTCTCAATGTATTGTTCTTGCATCCTCCATGATGGGGAAATCAGGGGCTAATTAAAGCGAACAGCATGCAGTCTGTAATCTGAGCTATCAAACACACATCTTTTTCCCGTGCCAACATGCCGCTTCATGCCGACCGTTTTCCGCGGCTCCTAGGGAACTGTGATAACATATCACTATTAGAAACCCTCTCTCCCACTCCTGTCTGTCTGGAAGACAATTTTTAAGTGCACCACTGAGCTAATGAGACGTTGCGGATTCATACAGTTCTTTTTTCCATCATAGTACAATTCAGTTTTGTCTTTTGTTCTTTTCTTTTCTTCTGTGTGAATCGAGTGGTAGGAGGCCATCTATGTTCAAAACCAAAAACATGACAATCCATCCTGAAAGAAACAAAAGGTTAACACTTGTGGAAGAGTCCATCGTTTGCATGTGCATATAAACTAATGTAACACAAGTCTATACATCAGAAAGCTTTTTATTGAATATGATCATGTATTAGAGCTTGAAGAAACGAAGCACATATCACAGGATGTAACGTTTTTTTTTATCCAGAGGTAATGTGATTTTGCACGATTTTTCACTGATTGAAGAACCAGTGTTTTATCTGGTCATAAAAATGAAGGAGAATATGCATATGTTTTACTACAAATCTCACATATACTGTCTGGATATGCTTTGTGGTTTTCTTTGTGACAGACATATTGAATAAAAGCAATAAATTAACCCTCTATGGTACAATGTTGCTATATGGCAGCATCCTTTTCCTTCAGTGGAAAAAAAGAACTGCTACAACGTTGGAAATAAAAGGACATTTGAAAAAGAAACCAATAATATGCTGGTTTTAAGCCACTTGACATTTGATTTTGTCTCTTAACTTAGATTTTTTTTTCTTGGTGTCACCCACATGAAGGTGCATTGAAGTGCTCTATAAATAGCTTTATTGAATGAGAATGAACTTGTTCTTTTTAGTGAAATAGTGAAGTATAAATAAATTCAATTAAAAAGTTGTAAAAAAAAAATTGGGTATGTTTTACAAAAAAATACTATTTTTGTCCTACTTCAACATTTATGTTTAATTAAATGTGCTGCTTGCTGTTTCTTTGTAATATCTGTGAAACTTACTAGCAATTTATGAGTGAAAATTGTTTCAAAGTAAATCCTACACCACCTTTTTAGTGTAAATGCCTACCATAGAGGGCTAAAAGAAAGCTGGCAGCTCTTTTCCTTGAGCGTTTTTTGTATATTACAGATATTGAGGACAAACATAAAGCGTACAATTTGCAGTTGTGAAACTAAAGCTGTGATAAGCCAGATGACTAAAATCTACATCTACTTGATATAACTGTCAAACACCAAACGTAGGAAAATTGTTAATGCTGTATTGAGAGAATAAAGAAACTAATTCATCATTAAAAGGCAAAATACACACGGTTTTAGTCACATTTATACACTATTCACAAAATTGCACACAGGATTATAAACTAAATACAATTATAAACAGCTATCTTTTTATCGACATGTTCTTAATGCTAATGTTCATGTGGTGTGGCAAGACAATTAGAGTATCAGTACAATTAATAATCCATCTGATTCTTCACTTCGAGCAGAACTGTGATCCGGATCAGTCGTCCTGATATGAGAATGAAATAAATGGCCATAATCTGTTTGGCACCCACACAAAAACACATATGGAACCTGAGAATTCCAGTTCTGATTATCAGACTATGGCATTTCAACTGGTTCATTGTGACACACTGACAAAATGTGCAAACAAAAAATTGATCTCCAGGTACTGTTTTAAATGATGAAAGACATTACAAGGCAGACTCACATAATGCATTTCATGTGCGTTTGCATAAATGTCTGTATTTACTCCCAACACATCTTTACTTTTCGAGGAATGGAGGACATGAAAAAGTGTGATTCCAGTCCAAAGTCACTGGCATGAATAGAGGTTTGAGACATGACTGACATGCTAAATTTCAGTTTTTGGCTTCGGTCCCCTCTGTCATGGTTTGTAAGTGAAATTTCCCACTATAATTAATGTTAATTAGAGCCTGGAAATGTGGATCTCTGTGGCGAGACCATGACAAAGGGTTGTTAACCGGCTGCCAGATTCACTAAATCCACCTGTCCAATGAATTGTTCTCTCGTGAGACATCGCAAATTACTCTTTGAAATTGTACACAAATCTCAATTCACACATAGATCTTTTGTGAAATGCAAAATGACTAGGAGTAATTTGTATGTGATGTCTTTGCTGAATGATTTAACCCGTTCGCATTTACCTTGACAACTGCATAAATGATTTTCACAATTTAGTGCCAACACATAGCTCAAAACACACACACAAACACACATAAACCTCACAATAAAAAGGTGTTTCACTTATATTCTGTCCTCTGTAGGTCTGTGATTTATTAGCTTGACAAATAGTGAAAGGTGTTTTTGGGAAAGATTCCCAACAGAACTAACCCTAACCCCAACAAAACTCAAACCATGGGATGGGATGTGGGACGTTTAAACCCCCAAAAAAACGTTGATCGGTAATTTTGCCATCACATGTCGTGTGAGGCAAAAGGCAAAGGCAGAGGTTGAAGTACATGCCAGTAATGTAGCCTAATGCGAAACATCTGGATTTATTTGAATTGCTTCTAAATCAGATGAAACACAGGGTGAAAATGAGGTCGACCATTCCCACTGTGGAGGATGGACTGGATCTTAACCTGTGGAAGCGTACGGCGTGTCACTGTGGTAGTTGTAATCTGGGCAGATTTTCTGCACCAGCTTATAGTCAGTGCTGTAAAAGGCGATGTAGATGCATATGACTTTGAAGGGCTTCGAGCAGAGCCAGGACACGTGGCTCTGGGTGGACTCTTGGTAACACACGTTGGATGGGTCATAGCTGCAGTGTGAAGTCTTTTTGCTGCGGTCCGTTTTCTGGTACTCGATACGACAGTTGAAAGATTTTGAGTCCTTCGTCTCCAGGGTGGACTGCTGGGCGATCTCAAACTCCACCACCTTGGAAGGTGGCACCAGGCTTACGGAGACGTTCCCCAGGCCCGTTGAATTATGACGGAAGTATACGCTGAACGTGCCGTTGCCGTGGTCCACTATCTTGCCTGTAATGAGGAGATTTAGTTTCACAGTCTTGATGTTGGAGTTGAAGTCACCCCAGCCGAACATTTTTTTAAACTTCCCCGTTTTTACGATGGGTCTGCGTTTAGTCCTGCTCTGCGACTCTCTGACATCTGTCTGGTTAGATAACCAGTCCCAGGAGTCCTCAATGTTTTCCAAATATGTAATCTCCCTCCTGTTGCTCTTGAACCCAGGGGAACCCCGGGCGAAAAGGCGCAGGGGGTTGAGAACACGGGGGCTGGCGCTTTTGGGGGAAGGGTTCACCTCATTTTCCCCCCAGTCCACAAGCCCCACCTCTGGAATATGGACTCTTCTGCATGTGACCTTCCAACAACACTGAGAAAAACACAAACGTGAGAATACATCATATTATATGTATATGTAGGCCTAATATTAACATTATAATCTTTATTATAAAACAGTACAGTGCAACAGAGCCCGTCCACTTTTTCAGCTGCCTTGGTTGAATTGTTTTTCACATTCCTCTTTCCCATAGGGATTTTTAAAGAAAGTCGCTTAAGAGTTATAAGCCATGAACAAAACCAACCAGCTATGAAGTGAATTGCATCATTACAAACTTATATTTTAAGCAAAAAATCTGACAAAAAGACAAGACTGTGTACTTTGGAGACTGTGTAACGGCTTTAATGTGGGATAAAACTACAATGCCTTGAAGCATTGAGGATAAGAAATGATGAAGAAATATAAAACTTCATTTAAATAAAATGGAAAGATGTTGGTTATATAGAAGCAATGTATTTAGCATTCAAATATTTAAGTAGTTTGAGTACATAGGGAAACTGATGTGATGCTTGTCTTGGTAATATGTGTGTATACCTCTTAGTGTTTAAAAAACATTCAAATGATCTGCAATGGGTTTTCGAAAGTGTAAACACAAAATTATTTCTGCAATACACTGCAGTTCTGATCCTATGTGCCAAATAACCTTTTTGCTCCAGGATTGAGTTCTGGTCCACTTAAGATAAAGTCTTAATAATTTGTAGAAATAAGCCAAACTAGTTTTGCTGGTAATTAGCGCAGGCTGCCATCCTGAGGCACGGCTGAGAGGATCATTTGCTGAAGCAGATGTGAAAGTAGGGCTGTTTGAAATCGCACAGACGAGCAACCCTGTATTTTCTCTATAATTACTAATCTTGCTGTAAGCTTAACAGCAGCATATGAGAACTCAGTCAGCAAAGGACTATGTTCATGAAGACATTTCCATCCAAAATGGTCCAGAGCATATTAGTATTTTAGAGGCTGTGCTTTATCAAATATGGTTAAATTCATTTCTGACTGACTGTGTAAACTTTTTGATGGGTGTAAAATGTTGTTGTCAAAGAGTGTAATGGCTATAGAGAACATCATGCACAACATTATAAATGATGCAAACAGCCAGTAATAGCCCAGTAATTTGAAAGTTCCCTGTATAATGTGAAATCAATGTGTCTCCCATGGATTGGGGGGTTTGTTCATCTATCATTCTTCACAAAACTTAATTAAGACAATACCTCCACGTAAAAACACAGAGAGAGAGAGAGAGAGAGAGAGAGAGAACACAGTGTAAATTTCCATAATTAATTTATGGGCTGCAGGTGAAACTTTCCAACATCTTCAGAAAGTCCAATGAACAAAGTTGGAAGATAACCCTCAATGGAAATGAGAAAAAAGAAATTGAGATTTTTGTCTGTGATGAAACATTTATTCACTTTTGAGTCCCCCTGGTCTTGTACAATGTTCGGTAAACTAGACCGCTCATATCTCTGTTCTTACCTTGGTTGTGATTCACTTCATTTTTCATTTTGCAGACCTCAATGACTTGACAAGGGAAGATGAATACCATTCACATTTAGAGAAAATGTGGTGAGAGACAACTTCAGGTGAAGCAGCAAGGAGATGATAATACTAATGTGGAAGCAGTTAGAGGATGATGAACAGCTTCGGAAATTGCTGTGACAAGTGGAGGGATCACAGGCAAAATAAAATGCTTTACTGGCTTGAGAGGAAAACTTAAAAGGTTGTGCTGACAATCAGTCCCAATCCTCTCTCTCTCTCTCTCTCTCTCTCTCTCTCCTACATGTAGGGTGGCAGTAATTCAACACATATTTTGGTAATATGTTTGATGTCTAACTCAAGGGAAGGACTGAAGCTGTGACTTTGGTAGAGGTAAGGCATACAAGGTTTGCTAAGGGGAAAATCTAAGAACGTTAATTAAGACTTTAACTAAAGTACAGTACTGTCCTGAAGGCTATAGAGTCAGAGTAATAGACAGACATTAACCTTTAATTTTCTTCTTTCAGAAACAGCAGTTTGTACATATAAGAATCATGTCTATGGAAAGTTCCCATAAAACAAGGACACCCAGTGTGTGTGTGTGTGTGTGTGTGTGTGTGTGTGTACAGAACTTTAGAGTCGGTGCGATTTTTTTAAATGGGCCAAGAACAGCATTTTTATTTTATTTTATAATGTTCTCTGAGGTCCACTCATTATGTTATCAAGATTTTTGTATAAAAAAGCATCATCCTAATTTAGAAGTACTAAGGTGTTTTCTAGTTTTGACCCTCTCTTTCAAACACTGCATTTTGATAGGTGTGGCATTTTGATGTAAACGCCCACTGCTATGATTGGGTTTTGCATATTAAAATAATTTTCAATGTCCCCGCCATTACACGAGTGGAATCAGGCAATTAAAAAAATCTGAATTATGAGCTTGGTTTCAATAAAAGCTGTTTTTGGACCAACAAGGAAGTTTTGGGTTCTGAAACTTACAGGACATTTTTATAGTACCATAACCTCTTATGCCAAAATATGAAGGAAATTTAGATTTCTCAATTCATGACCCCATTTGTTTTTTTTGAAAGAAGTCTCTTATACTCACCAAAGCTGCATTTATTTGATCAATTTTTGTGAAATATTATTACAATTTAAGATGTGTAAACTGTTTTCTATTTGAATATATTTTAAAATGTAATTTGTCCCTTTGATGGCAAAGCTAAATTTTCAGCATCATTACTCCAGTCTTCAGTGTCACATGATCCTTCAGAAATCATTTTAATATGCTGATTTAGTGCTCAAGAAACATTTATTATTATTACCAAAGTTTATCAAACAGTTGAAGCTTTACATTTTTTAGTTGTAAATGTGAAAAAAAAAAATCAGTAATCTTTGATGAATAGAAAGTTCAAAAGAACAGCATTTATTTGAAATATAAATCTGTAACTTTTGATCAATTTAATGCATCCTTGCTGAATTAAAGAATTAAAATGAGTATATGAACAGGTAGATAGATACAGATATCTATATCATAAAAGCAGACATTAAATGGTTTAAACCTCTGATAAATATCTGTAATTTGGTAATGTATTGTACAATGTGTCAGTCACCCACACCGATAGCTGGCCGATTTTCATAGTGACAGCATCATAATATGACATGCACAAAGTGAGAAAAGAATCAGTCTAGACGTTCATCTGTAATGAGCATTATGGAGCAAGCTGTCTGCCAGTCCCTGGGGTGGACATATCTTTTACGGCTTGACATAAAGGTAATTGCCGTGGTGACCAGAACTAGCCCTCTAGAAAGTTATTAAGAAGTCAGGGACATCTCAGTGGCGGATCATGGATGAGGATGCTGTTAAAATGCATTTGCTTCGTCTGGTGGTAGCACACCTCTGATGGCTGTGATGGCTCTCCAGCCCCGGGGCATGAATCTGTTTGGATGTCAGACCTGCACCTTCTTGTCATTTTCCGTCCATTTCTCTTTCTTGTGCTGTCTCCCTATTTCTCAGCCCCAGAGACTGTTTGTACAGCATGGTAGTGCAGCTGTGATTTGTACCTCATTTTGAGAATTTACTTCCTTGAATTCTTCCTTGAAACTTTACTTTACTAAGGCTGGAATACACTACACGACTTCTGCCTAGATTTTTGCCCTGTTTTGCAGTCTGGACGAGTTGATGCCAGTTGCTGAAAGTCAGAGCCAGTCTGCAGATATTGGACAGTTGACAGAGTTGACAGATTTCACAGTAAATTGTGTAGTATATGTTGGGCACAGACTCGAATAGACAGATATTTTGAGCTGATTTCAGAACAAATTGTTTTTAATGAGGCAAAATTTTCTGCGTGGGTTAGTTGTGTTTGGGGACGATTTAAAAGTCGGGTAGCATGTGATCCTCAGTTGTTTATATCTTTTTTTTTTTTTTTTTTTTTTTGGCAATATATAAAAGCCTATAGTGGTTTATAATCTGATTTTAAAAGGCCAGTGGTGTATTCCAGCTCATCCTTACTCACCCATTCCATTCTACCTAAGCGTTTTTTTTTCCACGGAAAATAAAAGGATACTTTTTTTTTTTTACATAAAAAATAGTTCATAGTTCAACAATGAACATAAAAGACTTATGCACCATATTTCATGTTTTCTGAAGTCATATGATAGTTTGTGAGAAACTGAAGTTTAAGTCTTTACACTAATAATACTGTAGTTCTCTCAACCAAGTCTAGGCTATGTTCATGTTCATATCAAAAATGCAACCCTTTGAAATCTAGATGCAAACACATTTCCGTCTGTTCCTTGGACATAGCTATTGTGTGGATCCAGTAGTGGAATATAACATAGTTTTATTTATTTACGTATACATGTATGTTTTATTGTTTTTTTTTTTATTGTTATTGTATTGTTTTAATGCATAGTTCAAGTGGGATAACATTGAAATTTATTTATAGGCTTTTTTTTTTTCTACATTACTTTAAAGAACAGACAAAAAAAATGAAGGGAGAGAGAGAGGGGGGATATGGGATCTGATTCAAACCTGAACGATTCTTGTGGGTCTAGTGGGTCAACCATCTGAGCTCATCTAAACCTACTCATGATGTTCTGTAATAAAACACATCTAAGCATGCTGTGTCATCAAATACACACCACACAATTATCCAGACCAAAATGTATATACTACACACATATAAGAGCATTTTGTTTAAGCCAAGGCACCCATAATGCAATCGAACTGCAGTTTCTTGTTAAACAGTACTGAACATGGCAGCAGCTGCCTCTCCATTACACCTTTCCAGCTTCCTGTTCCTCCCCAAAGTCTCTGTCGTTTTATTCCTTTCTTTGCCTCTCTCTCTTTGTCTCCCCACTGTTTCTCCTGTGTGGTGTTACAGGGCATTTCATTTGTAATGATTCACACAAAGAGCAGTTTCAAGAGAAGGGCCCAAAGGCCTTGAGGAGGCAGGTGGGGTCCTGAGTCTACACACGGCTGCAGAATAGATTGCTACCCTGATGGGTGAAACAGCCGCAAACCCGAAACCCATCACTCTTAATCAAGAGCCGGGCTGCTAACAAATGGCAGGTTTTCAGCGGAGAGGATCAAAGAGAGAAATCTCACCCTCAGCCGGGACTGATCGCTGAACTGTACGCTGTGCTGCATGTCTAATGCCATATAATCCCCGCTGCCATTAGCACCTGACCCTTACAGAGCCAAACGCTCATGCATGGCTGCCTTAGGCACCGGACCCTTAAATCATCCGGTCAGACCTGTAGCCAATCAGAGGTACGGTCGCTTTCAATGACTTCCAATTAAAGTGATGTGAGGCCAATGAAATGTGTGCTTTAACATTTGTATGCCATATTAACGTAACTGCATTTAAATTTTAATTCGGAACATGTCAAAACTCCAATCTATTTCATACACGTGATTTAGATAAGATAAATAAAATAATAAGAAGAAAACCCACAGATGTGCCAGTAGTATTTCAGTACTTTCACTTTCTCTGCTGGGTAATATGGTAAGGGAGTAATTTTGTGATTATGCATCATTATGCATCATAACTAAATAGTACATTATAAAAAAAAAAGAAAAAAGATTGAATCCTTTTAGTAACAGCAACTAAATGCCCATATAACCGTAATGATAAAGATATAGTTCTAAATATAATTCTAAATATAAAAGAAAAGCAGAGTCCACAGTCACACCAGAACTATGATAACGGCATAGAGAAACAATATCATTGGAATCACTTTCCAGCTGATGAACGATAAAAACATTGACAAACAATCAGAATCTGCTTAAAGAGCTTGATCTTTAAAGTGGCAAATGACAAAATGACAGTGCATGCTAATAATACATATAGCGATATTGTGGACTTTAATATCATTATAGTTATCTTTATAGTTAAAGTCCTTGGTGTGAACGGCCTTTAAGTGTCCTAGAGCAGTGGTTCTCAACCAGGGGGCCGGGGCCGATAGGGGGCCTAAGCAAACTTCAAAACTAAATTTATTTTTAGTTAAACAACATTTTTTTTTCTTTGAAGAACCAGGGTTCCTACCCAGCAAGCAATTTTGCATTTAAAAAAAATGTCTAATAGCCGTCCAAACACAGCCCTGACGTCTAGGCTAAAACAAGGCAAAATTTGGACTGTCTGTGAAAATGTAATAGACGTCTAACCATAACCCAAGAATAGACTAGTCATCAACTAGATAACATGTCAAAGAAATGAAACCAAACCCCTTGTAATTACCGTTGACTTTGCTTACATGATGGAATATCATATATCTTGCAAGTTATTTTGGCAAAAACGAAAACAAAATAATTAAAAAATTCAAGGTTATTTTGGCTAGAAGTGGGTTACTCATAGTCGGACTATATCGGGTCTATAGTTAACCCTAGACGGTGAAATGACGGCTATTGCTTGCTGTATGGGGTAGCCTAATTTTAAAAGCGTTATTTCTAGACCTGGAAAAGTCAATAAATTAATTCAAATGCCAGGGGCATTTTTATAAAGAAAAACGTTTCTTGTTTGGCCAAGTCAGTTAATATAAAAGTCATGGAAATGAATTGGTTAAAAAGAGTGGAATCCCTGAAGAATATTCAGCTCTTAAAACATCTAGAATTATGAAATGTAAATTATTTTAGTTACTTATTTTTATCTATAGGCTAAATAAGATTTTGGAGCGCGTACAGTTCTTAGTTCTTAGCGCGTTAACAAAATGAAACAGTTATAATGTCAAATTGAATAAATGCGTTAACAGCTTTAAACGTGGTTAATTATTTGCATGTGTTAACACCCTAAATATGTCAAAAACTGTGGGATCAAGCTGTTAAAAAAAAATGTGAAAAACCATTAAGGACCAACATAAATGGAGTCAGACAAGGTGCTATTGTATTGCATTTTGGAGTCAGACAAGGTGCTATTGTATTGCATTAACAGGTTATATGCAGGTTTGCATATAACCTGTTAATAAGATCAGGACTGTTGGGTGAGAAGTGATTCTTATTCTTTCTTTCCCCTTTAATACCTGTCGGTTCTTTGTTCCACACTCTGCTGGTGTACTAACTATCATCCCATCAACACCTCTACAATCCCATTATATCCATCTGTCTGATCTTTGTTCCTACAAATGTGTTTGACATTTCCTCAGCAAGAATAACAGCTATGATCACAAGTTTCACATGCAAAGACAACACTGGACTGGAGAGAAAGTATCGGGAGAAAACGTGCATGAAAATGTTCGCAGCACTTCAAGCTTTCTGATTGGGAGCACTTCTGATGTTCCATCTTAATTTCCCTCTTTGCTTTGGATGAAGATCATACAAATATAAATAGTGAGAAGCATATGCAGCAGCCCTTCCTGTCAGCGCAGCATTACAACTGACAGTACAGATGTCTCTGTTCTTTGATTAGGATGAATCCTAACTGTTTTCAGACATACCAGTCTCTTTTGAATACAATGAAGCAGCAGCAGCAGCAGAAAAAAAAGAAGAAGCCTTTTTTTGGCTTCCTATAGATATGATATTTCATATAGAAAGTCGGGCTGGAATCCTCACATCAGAGTGACAAAACAAGAGACAACAGGATGAATTAAAAAATGAAGGTAAAGGAAATATGACGGAGATGTGAAATAGCTGAATGCTCAAATAGAGATTCATTGAAATGAGAAAAAACGATTTAATATTTTAACATGAATAATAAATACTAAATCTGCAGACTTAAAGAGATAGTTCACCCAAAACGAAAATTTAAAATTTGTCATCATTTAATCACCTTTATTCATTTAATGTCCTTCCAAACCTGTATGATTTCTTCTTTGTAGCACAAAAAAAAAAAAAACTTTGAAAAATGTCTTAGTGTTTTTTTTTTATTGTTTTTTTTTTGTCCGTACAGTGAAAGCTAAAGAGCATTCTTCAAAAAAACGTCTTTTGCATTCTGCAGAAGAAAGAAAGTCATAATACAGGTTTGGAAGGACAGAGAAGCTACACAACACATCTATCATGATATAAAGCCTGAAATATACAGGCCTGTCCTTCAGCTCTGGAACACTCTGAAATCACAGTTTCCAGCCCATAAGTGGAAAAGCATTGATTTTATATCTCAGGTAATGGATGACCCTGGCATTAATTCCATGGCAAAAATAAAAGTCAGAAACTTTGACAAATGACATTACCATAAACTGTCTAATGTGCGAGACACACATTTAAGATTGCACTTGTAAACCTTTTAGAGTAACTATCTGCAGTTCAAGTGACCAATGAGCCAAAACAACAACTTTCATTTTTAGATTTCTATAGTAATAAATGAATACCAATTTATGAAATTCCATTTGAAATTAACACAAAGTTTCCAAGTTTTTTTCCAAGTTTCCAAGGCCAACAATTGCACTGCAGGCTAATTCTTGCAGTCTTTCTAAATCAATAATAATAATAATTGTATTATTATTATGATCACTGGAGTGGTGAGAAACAGTCATCTTAAATCACTGAGTTTGATCACCATGTTTCCATACATGTTCTGTCAAGAAAATCTATCAAATAAAATCTGTCATTATTCATTCACAATAAATGTGTCTAGATGAAAAGTAGATAACTTGAAAACCAACTATGAAAACCAACAGCAAACTAAAAACGATGGCAACATGTAAATGGCACCTGCTCTTAGATTCCTGTGTTTTTCCACATGAAATTAACAAACACGAGAAAGTGCACACCACCCAACATCCCTGCTTAGAACGGTAAATGTCACAGACATCATTGTTTATGAGGGATTACTGAGGCCAGGCTTCTGGAAAGCAACAATGACCCCAATATAGACACAGATACACATCACTGGTGTATAAGCCCAGCGCTGATAATGCCAATCTAAAGCGAAACGCTCATATTTACAGACGCACTCACTGAAACCCTCATGTAATCTCTCTCGCAGGAATTTCTGGGTTACTGGACCTACAAACACATTTCACGACTCCATTCTGGTTATGCTTTTTTCCTCTCATTTGGTGTCCTCAGCCCAATTTTGAGAGCCCGATGTACGTTCTCCCCTCACATGGCAAATCCAGGGAGGGCTTGATGTGAAGACTCGGGCTGCAGCAGGTTCTGAAGAATATAAACAGCGTTTTTATTGTCCAGGGGGACGGGTGTGTGAAAGAGACGAGGGCCTTATCACAGCCCAGCAGCTCTGTAATTCGCCTCCGTGATACAGCACCAGAGCGGAGAACCTTACACGGCTGGCACAATCCAAAGACGGATTAGTTTTTCTGACATAAGCTTCCTGAAAAACTAATCAATCAGGCCATGCGGCATTATCAGAGGCATAAGATTAAAGCGTGGCTCCTAATCCGAGCACTGTACATTTTTAGTAAATTCTCCACCGCTAGTTTTCCTCCAGTAAATAAATAATGAAATCAAAGCTAATTGCGCACAAAGACAGCGGGAGAGCTGGACGACCTCGCGATAGGGAATTCACTGCGAATCATTATTCCGGCTTTAAATTTGCTCTCCATAAACCATTGAAGTCTGCGTATTCAAACGCGCCCTCTGAGTTGAGATTTCGGCTGAGGCAGAGTTTCATATTGAAATAACTGTGAGGACATTAAACTGACAGACATTTCTGTGGTATTCTTACAGACCAACATCATATAAGCGTTTGAGTGAACAAACATCTGTGTGCTGTTAGAGTTAGTTGTATGGACATCACACACCACCTTCCTAAATTACTCATCATCTCTTCTTTCAATCAGCAAAGCAGTGCTCTGGAAAATCTTGAGCACAGATTGATGGCTGTTATGCATCTTATCTATGAACAAGAGCAAAGCACAACGGCGAGCAGCAGAAGGGGGTGTTGAAGAGAGCGGCGCTCTGGCAGCAAAGGCCAACTGCGCTGAACTTCAGCCATGCAGAGAACAATCATTACACAAAGATGAGGAATGAAAGCAAATGTGTCTAAACAATAGAGTCGTGCCGTTGTGCGCAAGTGGATTTAGTGCTGATCACATTGTTCTCTGTCCTGCTCTCAGAGGTTGACTGCAGCAGATGTCATGGAATGAATAGTTACTAGTGTGTAGGCTCTGACCCTCTTATCTGTCCCCAGGGAGCTGCACAGATGCTGGGCTACTTCTCCAGTATTTGAATCACTGTGTGTGTGTGTGTGAGTGTGTGTGTGTAGTAAGAGAGAGAGAGAGAGACTGTAGGGACTCTAATCCATTGGGACGCTGCCTTTGGAGGATTGTACAAAAGTGGATGTACTCATAGACAGAAGCCATTCCCATAGGTACAGCCGAATGCAACGGACAGCCAAATTTGAAAAATTATTATGTGCAAGGTTGGATTTCTTCATAAATGCATCTAACTGAAAAGGATGTTTGTATGCAGTTTTGTGACACTGATAATTTTGAAGTGTTTTAGAAACCATCTATATTACCAGTCAGAGTTTTCTGCAATAAAATGACTGAATTATTTTTCTCCAAAAGTGACTAGCCTTCTCATCACAATCTTATTTATATAAAAACAAGACCAAAAATCGAAGAATGAATAATAGGCTACACAATACACATCCTTGCTTTTTCTCTATGAATAGAAAATATTTAATGTGCAAAGTTAGACTCAGTCGAGAATAAGATGGTTCATGAGCTACATGTAATATTCTTTTGTTTTATCTGCTATACATCCACACTTGCATCTGTGTCTTCCAATATTTGTCCTTTTTTCTCAGTACAGCATTCAAAGTGGTACTAATTCAACGTTCCTAAGCTCTTAAAGTTGAATAAATCCTTGCTTTATGTAGTTAACATTTATTTTCAACATTGAATTGACTTCATTGCTTAGTTAAATCAAATTAAGATCTATCACATCAGCTGAAACAAAAGTATGCTGTTATGTGATTCCAATATAAAGTTTAATGCAACAGTATGCATGAGAGAAATAAAAAGTTGGTAAATGTGTATTTCTACTTTCTACCAAGAAAAGCAAATAGAATTAAAAGAGACTGAAAAGACTATGGATAATGATCGAATCGTCCACCAGAATTACGCAGATACTGTACTATTATTTTATTTAAATTAACTAGTTTAACTGAAATATTCTATAAGTATTTAACTGAAAAATTCTATAAGTATTCTGTTCTTTACAGTACATTTGCTTAAAGTTTGCACATAATTGCATACAGTTTTCATATAGGTTATGTGTAAATGGACAGAATGGTACTCACCTTGTGAAAACAGAACAGGAGCAAAACAGCCGAAACAATCTGCATCTTGACTACAGAAAATTGTCTTTGACTCTTACTTGGGGTGGGAGAAGCAAATATCCAATTCACAGGGTTTACAAGAAGGTGCCATTGCTCTCAACTACCTGAATTTAAAAAAAAATGACACGAAAATGAATGCGTTTATCAGAAGATTACTGTCTGAAGTGTTGAATGGCATCATATTCCATAAAGCAAACTGTTTGCTTACCCTTGGCAAAAGGTGTTGATCATGTTGAAAAGTGACGGTAACCAGCGGGGTTTATGATGGCACAGCTGGAGAAGGTCCCACAGGCGTCAGTGATACTGATAAATGTGCTCGGGACAGGAAAGGCTGCTTTTAGATAGATTTGTATTGGAAAGTAGTGTCCGAGTGGCGACGGAACGCAGCGATGACTTACGAAACGCGCCGAGTCCGATCAGTGCGACGGTGTGAAGCCTCGCAGCATTTTGCGTGATTGATGCGAGTGCTCGCTCGCGCAGTCCGCCGTGTGTCTTCTTGTTTATGGCAGTTTGTTCTGATTAAAGTTTTATACAGCCCCAAAGTAGAGTCGATCTTTGACCAAAAGCTCAATATCTTAGTTGGTTCGTCTGTAGTTTGATTTGTGAATGTGTATGTGTGTGGTGATGTGAATCCCTCTTTGAAGTGCTCTTCAGATTTAGCGCCTGTGAGGGACTCTCAACCGAGAGACGTCAACTGTAGATTAACCCATTGTAGACACGTACGTGTCTGTTTTTTTCTTGTCTTTATCTGAGGTAAGGGTTTCATAAAGACAGAATAACATACCGTCAGTATTACTAATTTATTCGCATATAATGCAGGTGTGTTTTAAAAGTTGTTGAAAGATTCCGAAAATGTTTTTGAGGTGACGAACAAAGTGCCCTGCTGAGGACTAGAGAAACCCGTCCATAAACTTGTCTAGGATAATTATTGTACGCGTGTAGTCTAGTTTAACAGGGTTATTATTTAATTAATATGTTACTGAAGGCTGCATAAGCCACAGTAATAGCATTAGAGAATAGCGAGAGAGAGAGAGAGAGAGAGAGAGAGAGAGAGAGAGAGAGAGAGAGAGAGAGAGAGAGAGAGAGAGAGAGAGAGAGAGAGAGAGAGTATAGTAAGACTTAATAATAATGCGTTTTACCCAAGGTGAAATATAGTGCAATAACAACATTAAAGCTACACCCACACATTAGATTAAAATGTTAACATTGCAAAAATTGTTAGTGTGCAATGAGTGTGTCTGGAGTACTGGAGTTGTACACATTTAAACCTTGACTAGTGCAACTTTAATGCAGTTAACACAATAGTTGGTACAGTCCTATAGCGCCACCATGTGTGCAAACTGCCTCAAAATAATGTAGGCCTAGCTATGGTGCTGTAATATTTTATAATTTTCAATTAGATATTATCCGTTCTTTCAATTAGTTAATTATTTAAAAAAAAGATGTACTGATTCTGAATGTAGAGTATAGGCTACTATGTCAAACGTATTTTGAATGTCAAATTGAAGTATTTAAATGTCTGGCCTATCCAAACCAAAAATTAAATGGAGTGAAATTAAAATGTTTCAAAGGATAGCTATAACCTATTTAGGTTAGTATTCACAAGTATAAACTGAACGCACTTAGCTTTTAAAAAAAGTCAAAGAGATGGGGGAGACTTACCATCAAAGTAACCACTTAAGTTTGTAAAGCAACCTGTTCAGTTTTTTATCAGTGTCCTGGCTATGAGTCTCAAGAACACACCAGATGATTACCGAACTGAACTGAATATTCTCTTATCACATCATTTTACAAATTTACTTTCCCATCTCCTGCCAGAACATTATTTTAGTGCTCCAGCAGCAGAGCAGTTCAACCATTTCAGTTAGGCTTACTACTTAATTACTTACTACTTTAGTTACAAACGGTAACACTTTACAATAGGGTGCTCTAATATGCATTAATTCATACTTAACTAATGCACAGATAATCATGAGTTAATGTATGACTCATGAAGAACAACCATTAATTAATTACTGCATCAGCAACTAATAAAGAGTCTATGATTAATAGATTAAGTAATAAATGAATTGCTATTAATTAAATGTGTCATCATGTATTAATTCCTTAATAACATATTTTATTAACTAATAGTGTAAATGAATGTGTTAATTACCACAATTAGTCAACGCTATGCACTTCAACTTCCAGTTGTCTGCTTTAATTAATCATTAGCTAATGATTTGCAAAGGTATCATTATGTTATGACTTTACTTGTTGAGGCACATGACTATTAACTAATTGTTAAGTATTATGTCATTATGCTTTTGTCATCCCCACTAAAGGTCTGTGGGGCAGTTGCACATGCAGTGAGTGTAATGTCAGAGAGTGTTTGAAGGATGGGTAAGTTGGGCCGCACACAAATATCAGCACACCAGAATCTGAAATACTGACGCTTACACCGCAAACCAAGGGGGTAATCCATCGACCGGAAGTTGAAGCCGGCCGGGTGCCGCCATGTTGTAGCAGAACTTCACTTGCGTTAGCATTTCCATTGACTCCAATTCATTTTGGCGTCACTTTGACAGCGAATAACTTTACATCTGAGGCGTTTAAAGACTCCATTTGTCCATTATTTATTTCTAAAGAAACACGACAATGTATAAAGGGCTCCATTACCTTCTATGTTACATTATGGCCCCGTAGAAACAGATTTAGTAAAAATAGGCTAACGATTGCGTCATAACCACTCGACTCTCTGTCGCGCTGTACAGAAATTACCGTACAGACAGGAGGAGAAGCTCGCAGGCAATCGGGGGGACGTCCCGTCAAGGGAGAAGACCATAGATAATGAGTCCATAAAAGCAACGGAATACTTACTCCTGCTCACTCACGCCAAATAACTCTTTGCTCAAGTTCCCCGTCTCTGCAAGATTAACGTTGGCAGTTTCCACGCACAGCTACTAGAAGATTAACGTCTGTCAGACAGGTTGCTCACGTCATCAAGCTTAGTTTGAGTCGGTCTGAGTCTGCGCGTCAGGAACGGAAGTTCTCAAAAATCGCTAAGAGTGGGCTTCAACTGTCTCAACTGAGTTCCAATGAGATCGCTCTGTCCATTTCTTTTACTGTCTATGGTTTAAACTGGACGAGACCATTACATCTGTCTACACTGGACATGACAGACCATTGCAAGTCCATTTGTCCTTCATAACAGAAGTAGCGCAAGAGCTCGGAGTACGTCAGAAATAGAGTGAGGCATCAGTTTACTGTCGGGGTTTTGTTGTGTCGTGTAGCATTGTGTCGCATCCAGTGTTGTATCACTGATTATAATGGGTTCTAGTGTCTTTGTCCGGTCTAGACAGTGTTATGAAATAGCAGAGCCCGGCCGCATATTCTCAGTGTTCTTCCTAGAGCTCAAGCTTAACCTGACGAGAAGGGTATTTCTGCACAACCGGAGGCTGCAGTTTCAGGACCCCAGTTCTAGGACCGCAGTTTCAGGACCCTAGTTTTCTGTTTCAGCGCCACAAACCGAACTGGATCACCAAAAACACTCATTTAACCCCTTTCGCGGCAAAGATCACAGACGGCCCCAGATTATTGTTGTTCAAAATTCATTATTCGTTAAAACATCACACTCTTACTTATTTGAACTGGACAAACGAGCATCATTAGAAAGATTTAAGACTCCAGCTTCAATAGTTGACCACTGTTATAAAACTGGTTTGCAGTGACATTAATTTCTTAATTTATGACAGGAGAGCAAAATTATTAATCTGTAAAGTTTGTTATTTTGAATAGAAATCATCACTCATAAAGCAGTCATTCACGTCTTCTCCGGTTTATTTGTGTTGACATACATGCAATCACCCGCCAGCGTCTGCGTCAGTTATGATCTCAGTGCTCTCTTATTGGCTATACAGCTGTCAATCATCTCACGTGGTTCAACGTGACGCTCCTGTGTATGCTGTGTTCCTCATTCTGACCTCCGTGACACATCTCTTCACCTGAAAGAAACTAAATGCACGATTTCGAGTAAATATGGTTTGTGTGTGATTTCCGTGCGATTTAGGATATTTTCATATGAATAAAGAATGTTTACACTATTGCTAAGCAGGTGTAGCCATTAGCTGCATATAAAATGCTAAATATAACATATTTCAACATCTTTTTTTGACTCAAAACCATTTTAAACCGCGACGGGAATATGATACAAATACTCGATGGTAGTTTAAAGTGAGCTTTAAGTAAAAGTGTAATATTAATCTTTTAAATTGTGTCATAGCTTGATGCTACTTGCTCTAATCCACCTGCTGCAGGAGCTTTTCTATTCCATAATCTTATTTGTTAAAATATATATATATATTTTTTTTCTAACAAGACTTAAGATAATAGGTGGATCTTGATACTATGTACCTGGATCCTAGAACTGCGGTCCTGAAACCGCTGCCGCCGCATCCAGTTCGGTAGGTGGCGCTGTCATAAAAAAGTAGGGTCCTGGAACTGCGGTCCTAGAACTGGGGTCCTGAAACTGCAGCCTCCGGTTGTGCAGGAACATACTACTGAACCTGACACACTCCTGTGCCATGAACTGTTGGATGCGGTGGTTCAT
This sequence comes from Rhinichthys klamathensis goyatoka, assembly GCF_029890125.1. NCBI lineage: Eukaryota > Metazoa > Chordata > Actinopteri > Cypriniformes > Leuciscidae > Rhinichthys > Rhinichthys klamathensis. The sequence goes on along the minus strand of NW_026606572.1, from coordinate 2,678,954 downwards.
CTGGCAAAGTGGAATCCCGGTTGTAGAAGGCAGGACATTGAAATCCATAGTGTGTATGTCAAAACCAAAATTACATATTACTTAACAATTAGTTAATAGTCATGTGCCTCAACAAGTAAAGTCATAACATAATGATAGATTTGCAAATCATTAGCTAATGATTAATCAAAGCAGACAACTGGAAGTTGAAGTGCATAGCGTTGACTAATTGTGGTAATTAACACATTAATTTATACTAGTTAATAAAATATGTTATTAAGGAATTAATACATGATGACACATTTAATTAATAGCAATTCATGTATTACTTAATCTATTAATCATATAGACTCTTTAGTTGCTGATGCAGTAATCATTAATGGTTTAGTTCTTCATGAGTCATACATTAACTCATGACTATCTGTGCATTAGTTAAACATGAATTAATGCTTATTAGTGCACCCCTATTGTAAAGTGTTACCTTACAAACAAACAATAAACTGTCACAGTAGTACAAACCACCAGGTGTTAGCTGGAAATATGTCACAAATAAACTAAACACATTACTGTCACCGGGGTTAAGGCCAAGGGTTTATTCACCACACTCCGGAGGAGCAGACACCAGAGGACACCAAGAGTCAGACGACCACAGTGACTTTAAAAGGTAAGTTTTTATTTAGTTTAAACAGGGTAAAAGCAGGGACAGGGACGTTCGTGGCTCTTTGCGTCGTCAGACTCGTCGAATAGGCTCGTGGGACAGACAGTGACTCCTCTCGTCGTCAGGCTCGGCGAATAGGCTCGTGGGACAGACAGTGACTTAAAAGCTCACTTCACCAGCAATGCTGCATACTTCCAGACTCAGACCGTAAGTGGAAAGTTAAGGATTCTTCACGGTACAAAGTACTCTTCGTCGGTGCACAGTAATGAGACAGTGGTTTAAAAGCTTACTTCACCAGTGATGCTGCATACTTCCAAACTCAGACAGTGAGTAGAAAGGTAAGGATTCTTCACAGTACAAAGTACTCTTCGGTTCACGGTAGTGAGACAGTGGTTGACAAGCTTACTTCATCAGCGATGCTGCATACTTCCAAACTCAGACAGTGAGTAGAAAGGTAAGGATTCTTCACAGTACAGGCTGCTTTTCAGCTCAGCTGTAGCACTATAGGCTTCTGATGGAGAGCAGATATAGTAACAACTTTCCACAAACGTGTACGCATGGGTTGGGGCCACTTCTCAGCAAAAGCACACCACACTCGTGTTCACTTCAATTTCCCAGCCATGAATCAATGTGTATCAATAAGGCAAAAGCACTGCAATTCACTCACACGATAAGGCTGTTCAGAGGCCTCTATCCGTTTGTTACACTCACGTGGGGGACATTAAATCTTCCGTTCCTGCTCAACACACTCTGAAACACATAGCTTCTCCAACAGTCAGATCCACACTCACTGCATCCTCTTCAAGCTGTTTGAATGTTCGTAAGATGAAATCAATTCACTTATCTTTCTCCCTCTCTTCACAGTGCAGGTTCAATCGATAACTAAGTCCAGTAGATTTCCCACAGACGATCACTCTGATCCAGCAAACTTCAATGGGCGGCTCTCACACCTGCTGCAGATTTTGCCGAGGAAGCTTGTGCCCAAAACTGCTCCGAGGCAACCAGCGCGCCTGCGCTGAGGCAACCAGCGCCTGCCCTGAGACAACCACTTCTCTCCTGCCTGTACTCCAAGCCCCTCTCTTTATACTCCTTTTTCCCGGGCATGTAGTTCAATGAAGCACTACTCATTGGCTTCAGCTGGCGCTCATTATGGTCGGCGGCCATGATGTGTAAACCCAGAGCCGGCCCGGTGTTACACCGGCATTTCTTCCCCCTTGAAACGAGTCAACAAATTTTTTGTTCACCTGGTGACACCCTCCCCCACCGGATCCGTTCTAGTCCCGAGAACGGGGTCCAGACTCCCATTCTCCATACCTGATAGGAGGTACTCCTCGGGTCTCCCGTTGGGAGTGTCGAGTTGGAATACCGGGTTCTTCTTCCCTTGATTCGGAGTGGGGGCTCTAGGGAAACGAGTCAACAAATTTTTTTTTTTTTTTGGTTCCCGGTTTGTTCACCCGGTGACATTACATTTTTAATATTTATAACATTATGGTATTGTTTGGAGTTCTGCTCCACCATGACTTTACAATAAATTACTGTGCAGGTTTACACATTTTCATGTTGATTGAAAATATTTAGAATACTGGTACTGCAGTGCAAGCATGCGTATTCTAAAGATATATAGTATGTAAGCTACATGTGGTCGATGTGCTTTGAAAGACTTGTCAGGCAGGTCACCGATAAATGCGTGCAAACAGAAAAGGGTGAGAGGTTTTAGGAGGCTTGGTCATGACTGGAGTAGTCATTTCAGCTCATGTCCACCCTCTGCCTGGAAGGGGTTTAGTTACAGTCTACAAGCTTTTAAAATGGAAGGGAAACAATATATAGCCTTATATATATTTCAATATATAGCCTTAGCCACAAGACACAAACAATATGTTAACGTGAACAAATCGCTCCACTTTTCTGTTGTTATATCTAATAATTGTAGCCTACAACTTTGTTGACATGGCATGACAGAACACCAAAAACCCACTTTATTTTATAAAGACTTTTACAACTCAAATAATAATTATTAGTGTAAGTGCTTTAATAAAATTAAAATAATAAAATATACAATTAAATTAAATGCCCTTAAAATCGTCTAAATTTACTTCCATTGTGACTCATTTGAGTAACCTCAAAAATGAGGGGCGGGTTGAAAAATTCGTACAAAAAGGGGCTTCTGAAAAATGCTCATTAAAAAAAAAAACAGTGTTAAAGTTCATCTATAGCCTACATGGGCTTTATCTTTGTTGTTTCATGCCTAGTGAGGCACAAAGGAGCCACACCTTGAAGATTGATAAAGTTGGTAGATACACCTCTTTGCAGCTCTCACCTAATTTTTTTACACTCTTTTAGTAGCCTATATTAGCCTATAGCTGATAATTTTGTTCAGTTCATCCAGTTTTAATAATTAGTAGCCTATAGCCTATTTGTCAAACCTCTACTACACTGTCTTTCAATAACACAACAAACGCTGCAACAAAAATGACAGCGATGACAAAAGAACTGTTAAGAACCTGCTCACATGAATGCTGGATATTGCACCAGTTCTGTAATTTGGCACTGCATTCAAGTCAAGCTTATATAGTACTTTATTGCTTTAGTGCAACTCAAGTAGAATAAAACAATGTCGCAAATTCTTCAATTTTAGGAATCAGAATTTTAATAATTTAAATAATGAAAAAAAATAAACTTCTGTTCCGTTTATAATGCAGCTCTATTCATGTTTTCACTCTGACCTCGCCGGAGTGACAGAAATGAATGAGAAGGTGGAGCCCTCAGAGCGCTCCCGCCTATTACATCATCATCATTGGCCAATGGCAGTTTGAACTTCGAAGGTGTTTATCAAAAAGTTTTTTGTTCGTCTTAGATTTCACTCAAGGTGTATCGGGACCGGACCACTGAGGTGTGGTTTTCTGTAGATGAGTGGAAGGCGGATTACATTCTTTTGAGGCCCTGCCTTCTTTGTTGTCTGTAGCAACATCCCTTTTAGGATAAAAACCTCTGCTGAGAAGTGCAAATTCATAAGTGTCTTGCAGAAATTCAAATCAACCGAATTTTGCCAATACTACCAGCTCATATACTTGTATTCATTGCTGATTATGAATGAAATTAGAATGGCTGCCTCTGCTAGTGTGTTGCTCTTGTGCCTTTTCTGCCTGGGATCAGCAGAGGCTGGGAAGTTATTGGTGATTCCAGCATATGGCAGCCACTGGACAGGCATGAGGCCTTTGGTGGAAGAGCTTGGCCGTAGAGGAAACCAGGTGGTGGTCGTCATCCCAGAGGAAAGTCCGAACATGGGTCCAGCACTGCATACCACTACTCTGACATATCCAGTACCCTACAACAAGACCCAGCTACAAGAGAGCATGAATGCAGGTATTAATGAAATGTTGAGTGCAGATGTATCTAAAGATATGGACCGGTTTCAGAGTTTTATCAACACAATGGATCTACTTAAAGTTATTATAACCCGGAATGCTGAGGGTTTGCTCTCCAAAAAGGATTTGATGAAGAAACTGCAAGATTACAACTTTGATGCTATTCTCACAGATCCATTTGAGACTGTTGGAGTTATTGCTGTAGAATATCTCTCAGTTCCAGCCATTTATATGCAAACAAGCCATCCTTGTGGTGTCGACGCTCTCGCCAGTCAATGTCCAGTTCCAGCCTCTTATGTTCCACAACCTTTAACTCACTTTACTGACCGCATGAATCTTTGGCAAAGAAGTGTGAACCTGGTAAGGACTCTCCTGCAGCCCATGGCTTGCGGACGTATGTTTGCTCGTGCAGATGAGATTGCTTCACGTGTATTGCAGAAAAAAACATCGATGGTGGAGATCATGAGCCGTGCAGCTCTCTGGTTTATGCATTTTGACTTTGCCTTTGAATTACCACGTCCATTGATGCCAAACATGATCCTAATTGGAGGAATGGACAGCAAGAAAGCAGGACCTTTGTCACAAGTAAGTCTTTCTAATAGCTGTCATTTTACACTACTGCTAATTTTGCCTTTAATGTCTACTAGCAAAGTTTCTCTAAATTTGGCCATGGAAGCAGGCACGTGCACAGGTAGGGCTCAACCTGTGCAGAGCACATGCCCTTTTTGCTGAAGTGCCCTTTTTTTGGTGGTGGTGTTTTTTTGGGGGTTTTTTTATAAATAAATGCTATTGGTCACCCTTTAAGTCTATCTGTCTGTTTTAAAAATATTTAGCCAATGGAAGATCTTAAAAAGCGCTTGTGTAAATCTTGTTCGATCCTCAAACTGTCAGTAAAGCTGATAACTCCGCCCCCTCTATCGTGACTGAATGAGCTGAAGCTCCGCAGCGGCCGCACAGCAGACAGCAGCTGAAAGAAGTTTTGCAAGGGTAAACAAAAATCTTGTTGTTTGAATAAGTACTAAACACGTTGTCTATAAAAGCTCATATTTTATTTATTTGATGTCTGACTAAGATATGTGGGACCTGAGAGAGAGGGCTATGCTAGCATTTGCCATAGTCATAGCCAATACATAGCCTACACTTAAATAGCCTGTGCATACAGTAGCATTTCATTTTTTATAAAATGCGATTTTGACCAAATGTATTTTACAACAGGAAAAACTGAGCACCTATATATAGCTATAACAATCTAGTTGGTAAGCTGTTGATGAAAATGGAATGATGCCGCCGGCGCCGTTTCCATAGGAAAATCATAAGCACAGGCGCGCCCCCGCGCTGTTCGTACTGGAACTACAAAGTGATCCTCGTCGCCTAGGTAACATATATTTCTAAGAAATGTGTTCTTTGATTTATGATTGCTGATACACTTAATTTATTAACATTTAATCATGTTATGGTAATAATATTAAATTAAGGTTAATTCAAGGCTGTTAATATGCACGTATTCGCAATGTAATTTTGAATCTATATAGTAGGCTATTCTATACTCTCCGGTCGTCCTCACATGTATAAATGTAGTAAAACATGGTTTTACTACAGTAATATTGTAGTAGTAACTTAAAAAAAACATTACAGAAGATCACTGTTAAATCTTTATATTTTATCATGCAGAATGTAATTCATGATTTAATACATTCCAAGGCTTGATTTATTTGATCCAAAATAAGCAAAAACAGTAATATTGTGAAATATTTTTACTGTTTTCTATTTGAATATATTTTAAAATGTAGCCTAATTTATTTATTTGGTCAAAGCTGAATTTTCAGCATCTTTACTCCAGGTCAGTACTCTTCAGTGTCACGTGATCCTTCAGAAATGCTTTTCACTGCAACTGTACTTTTCACACTATTTTATAATTTTTTTCATTGCTGGCTTATTTTAATAAGAGACCTTCAAGACACCAATATTGGTCCTCCACAGTATCAAGTTTTTGCCATCAAATTCTTCTTTGCAATCAGATTCTTTTCAATGAGAGTGTTCACGCCACGTCTGTTCCTGAGCCGGTTAAGAACCAACTCCAAAGCCTTTGCTCAGAGGAGAGACTCTCAGACCTTCATGGCCACAGTGAAGTCATAAACATCTTCAAGCATGGCTCACAGAAGGTTGCTGTTGTAATTAGGTTTAAAGAAGCCCTAAAACCTTGTATATCTTTATTATTATTATTATGGTTGTTATTAATAGTGAATAAATCTAAAGCTTTTGAGACTATTTTTTTTTTTTTTTTTTTGATTTGTCATGAAGACCATTTCCTCCTTTTATGTAGGCTTACTAAATAATCTTGATATAAAAAAAGGGAGGGGGGTGCCCTTTTTCAGTATTAGCACATGCCCCTCAAAAGGTCTGTGCACGGCCCTGCATGGAAGAACACCTGAAAAATAATGAACACATTGGCCTTTTCTTTCTCAATATGTATTTGTAATCAATATTTCCAATCATACAGTGCATTTTATTATTTATACATTTCTTATTAACTATTTCATCAATCTCACTACTCTAAATGTACACAGTAATTCCACTGCTTTCCCATGTACAAACTCACTCTAAAACAGATGCACTTCCTGAATTTTCTAAAGAGAGAAGTCACAATATTATTTTGGCTAATTATTAGGCTAATAGACTATATTAGGCTAGTTTTGCACCATTTGGTTGACTTGCATCATAGTTTCCATGTTACAGTATGTTGTGCAAAACTTCGTCATTTTTTGTAGTATTAACTGGTAAAAATCTCTGTACACATATGGAGGCTGGTTTTATTTGAGTTTGATCTTTAAGTTCATGCTTCACTCTCTGTTTAAAATACATGGGCATACTGGAAATATATGCAGTTAAAGTCCCCATGAAATCAAGATGTATGTCTATGTTAGCCTTACTGTTATCTATAAACTAGTGTGCTTTAAAAACAATGACAAAATTAGCATTTAGAAGATATAAGCATTCAAAACTCAGCCACCACCTTATAAATAGATGCTGAAGCTGAGGCTAAAATCACTTGTTCACACATTTACATTTTTTTACATGGTGAATGGTACATAGTGCACTATATATGTGATAGGGAATGATTCAAACTGTGTAAATATGCTTTCCATTGGGGCAAATTAAGTCTGGTTTCACATTAGCGTCACGTGAACTGCCGCAGCGTGCACACAGTCTGCTCCGGTCTATAGACACAATAGCACAGAGCGGATCGGCGCATACCAGAAAATTTATCGGACCGATTGAATCCTGCACATAATGTTAAAGCGATACGGAGGAGATTAGGAGGAGAAACAGTTACAATGCGTGTTGCAAACTGCGGCTGTACTGAGCTCAACCATAGACAGTAAAAGAAATGGACACAGCGACCCCATAGATTTCAACGGAGAAAAGTGAAGCCAATTAGAAGCACTCACTTCCTGATAGCCAAGCGTACTGCGCAGGCTCAAACTGAGCTTGACGATGTAGATGTGACGTGAGCAACCTGTCTGACAGTTGTAAGTGTTCTAGTAGCTGTGCCAAGACAAATCTGAATTGAAATCTGAAACAAATCCGTTGTTGAAATATTTTGTCCCGTTGCTTTTATGGACTCTCAATCTATGGGCTTCTCCCTTGACTTTATGTCTCCACGTCCCCCCGATTGCCTCAGTAAAAGATTGCCTACGAGCTTCTCCTTCTGTCTATATGGTAATTTCTCTACTGTGCGACAGAGAGTCCCGTGGTTATGACGCAATCGTTAGCCTACTTTTACAAAAACGGCTTCTACGGGGCCATAACGTAAGATACAAAGTAATGGAGCCTTTTATCCATTGTCCTGTTTCTTCAGAAATAAATAATGGACAAATGGAGTCTTTGGACACCTCAGATGTAAAGTTATTTGTCTGCTACAATGGCGGCCCCCAAGGGAAGCTTCAGTTTCCGGCTGATGGATTACCCCCTTGAGCTCAACGGCTCTGGCCGAGCTGTGATATAAACTTAAAGCTATTGGCTATTTTTTTTAAAGGGGAGGGGCTGTTCGATATGTCCTGCCCTGTCTTCCTGTTTCAGTGGAAATTACGTCAACACATTGAATAATGCTGCACGTTTCAAGGCACTTCAGTGGGCCTTTAAATTGTGAGAAGTGCAACTTCAATGCAGTGAATGCAGTTCATATTGATAAATGTTTCAATAGCGCCACCGTGTGTGTAAAAACCTAATCTATTTAGAGTGCTATTTTGTAGCCTGCTCTTTTAGATATCAGCTGTTCTTTCGATAGAAAATACACATCAATAATGATGATTGCACTTTAAATGATGGATATTATGGTATTTAATAGTCAAACTATCTAGTCAAAAACTAACTTAAATGAAATATCAAATGTTACTTTCTACACTGGATTGTACTTTTGGAATTGGCAATCAACATGTCATTTTCCCATCTAACTTTAAAGCCACCTGTTCAGTCACTATTTTCTCAGTGTCATGAGTCATGACTATATAAGGTAGAAAACACTAGATGTTAACTACATTTACATTTCTTTATTTTGTAGATGCTTTCATCACATATTTTTTTATAAACAGCCGTATATTAGTTAGTTTAACAATTTCAGTTTTTAAACTACAATACTGATTAATCATTAATCAGTAAATAATTAAGAAAATTATAATTAAGAAAAACTCAATTCACAAATGCATGTTACATAAAGACAATCAGGAACTTATTTTATATTCCTTTTAACAAATTATTTCCAGCATCATACCTGTGCCATCAGAGCATCAAGAGAAACATGCCTTTTGTCATATAACCATATTCCAAAACATTTCACGCAGTTTGGATCCCCACTGCAGTGCAAGCATGACCTTGCACATTCTAATAGAGATAATAAGTAAGCTACAAGTGGTCGATGTACTTTGTAAAAAATGTTGATGTGCTCAGTTGATATGCTTTGATAGCTAGAGTTGACTATAGAGGGCTCAAAGTCTACCTTTTGTCCGAAAGGTGTCTTTATATAAAATCTGTGTATAGTAGTTTTTTTCTGTCAAATATAACAAGAAAGAAAACCAGCATGTTCCTGGTATTGTTGTGAATGATTCACTAGTGAACGTTGTCTCAAAGAAATAAAAAAAGGGTTGCCTTCGTAATATTTAGTCAAATTGCAATCTAGATAAATATGCTTAAAATATCACTCCGCTTTTTTCATTTATGAGATCTGGATACTTTTCTCACTCTTCTACTAAGGGCATGCTTTGCCGCTTAAGAATCGAGATTTTCAACTTTTCAGGCCCAGCCTACTGTTGTTTGTTGAAACTCCCCTTTCAGGATAAAAGCCTGTGCCGCAGGATGTGCAAATTCATAAGTGCTTGCAGACTTATAAGACAATCTTCTTAGCTCTTACCAATACTACAAGCTCATCTGCTTGTAATTATTGCTGATTATGTGTGATAGGATTGTTAGAATGGCTGCTTCTGTGTTGCTCTTGTGTCTTTTCTGCCTGGGATCAGCAGAGGCTGGAAAGTTATTAGTAGTTCCTTCAGATGGCAGCCACTGGACAGGCATGAAGCCTTTGGTGGAAGAGCTTGGCCGTAGAGGAAACCAGGTGGTGGTCGTCATCCCAGAAGCAAGTCTGAGTATGGGTCCTTCACAACACACCACTACTCTGACATATCCAGTACCCTACACCAAGACCCAGCTACAAGAGCATGTGAATGCAGGTGTTACTACTCTGACAAGTAAAGATTTATCTACAGATCTGGCCAGGTTTCAGAATTTCCTCAACACTATGGATCTGCTTAATATTCTTATAACCCGGAATGTTGAGGTATTGCTCTCCAACGAAGCTTTGATGAAGAAACTGCAAGATTACAACTTTGATGCTATTCTCACAGATCCATTCGAGCCTGTCGGACCTATAGCTGGTGAATTTCTCTCAGTTCCAGCCGTTTATATACAATCAACCCATCCTTGTGGTGTCGACGCTCTCGCCAGTCAATGTCCAGTTCCAGCCTCTTATGTTCCACAACATTTAACTCACTTTACTGACCGCATGAATCTTTGGCAAAGAAGTGTGAACCTGGTAAGGACTCTCCTGCAGCCCATGGCTTGCGGACGTATGTTTGCTCGTGCGGATGAGATTGCTTCGCGTGTACTGCAGAAAAAAACATCGATGGTGGAGATCATGAGCCGTGCAGCTCTCTGGTTTATGGATTCAGACTTTGTTTTAGAATTTCCACGTCCGTTGATGCCAAACATGATCATAGTCGGAGGAATGGACAGCAAGAAAGCAGGACCTTTGTCACAGGTTAGTAATCTAATAGCTCTTATTTTGCCACTACTACTGATTTTCCTTGTGCTATTTTCTGTTATCATCCTCAAATGTAAAGTAAAATTTGCCAATATCACAGTTTCAAAAGAAAGACACTTCAGAAAGATAAATAAATAAACTCATTCATATATTCAACTGGAATGAAATACCTCTCAATATGTCTTTTCATGATCAGTCTGCAGTTTGTTTGGAACTTTTGAGAGATTTTAAGTCATTTGTGAAATTTACAACAGTAAGTGGGATCAAGTAATTCATGCATTAAAATGTTGTAAGAGGAAGAAACTCTCTGAGCCTTTTCACATGTCTGTGTAAGAACAGAAAACAATAGTTCTAAAAATATGTTTGACACTTTCTGGAATTTTATCTTTTTTACAAAACTCTACGAACTTGTTCTTCAAGTTTCTGTGTACAGGGGCAAAGTGCAAAACCTCCCCAGCACCCACACACCTGCTCCTCCAATGAATGCATTTATCAACAGAAATATATTTAAATTTTCTCACTCTAGATGTGATTAATATTTTAATCATACCATCATTTTATTATTTATCTTTTTTGACAAATCCTTAATTTCAGCTTTTAACTGAAAAAATGCCAGTAGCAGTGTGCAATCTCACTGTAAACTGATGCAGTTGCCTTGCAGTTCCTACAGAGGGAAGTCTCACTGTGGAAACGTCTCGGTTACGGATGTAACCCTCGTTCCCTGAGTAGGGAACGGAGACGTTCCGTCGGATGACGACGAATGGGGGTTTCGCTTAGAAGCCTATCGACTTCGAGTATACAAAACGAGCCAATGGCAAACAAATGCCATGGGTCTGCGGAATTTGCATGGCGCAACTCCACCCCACCTCGTGGGGATAAAAGGAGAAAGCCAGCAATATGCAGATATGTTTCTTCGCTGAGGAGCCAAGACTGAACTCGGCTGTTCCAGCGGTACAGCGGAAGTGGCAGGCAGACGGAACTTCTCCGTTCCCTACTCAGGGAACGAGGGTTACATCCGTAACCGAGACGTTCCCTTTCGTTGTCACTCCGAGTTCCGTCGGATGACGACGAATGGGGATACCAGTCTAATCACGCCACTTCTCAGCTGTCTTCCAGTGCCCTGCGTAATCTGAGATCCCTGTCGTGAGACTAGCACGGACGAAGGACTCCTATTATCACAGGAATTTTAACCAAGGTACACTGGGGAGCATATCCCAGAATTAAAGGGAAGTATGCAATTATTGCCAACCCAGAGGGGGGGACTTAGGAATACACATATGACCCGAGGGATGCATATGGGGAATCACTGGGGTGTCCAGCCGCAGGTGGAATATTTCAACCCCAGGGGTGGCAAGGTGGCTTGCCGAGGGAAGACACATGCTCAAGAGGCTTACAGTGGAAATACACATGTGGGGGTCGCTCAGAGGAGGGACCATGCACACGGGGAGGCACCTAGCCGACGCGCAGGCAATAGACACTGGCGCCAGCATCAGAAGTGCTGGAGGAACTCAGGGCTTTCGGGGAAGCTCACCTGAGCAAAAATATCGCACGTATCCAGTCCGTGGAGTGGAGTGGCGAGCAAGCGAAGACACCTTAACGGAACCCATGTTAGCTTGAAAAAGTCAGTACACGGGAGGAGACTGGCTCCACTCGGAGATTGTAAAATCTGGCGAAAGTGTTAGGTGTCGCCCAGCCTGCAGCTCTGCAGATGTCTGTTAGCGAGGCGCCATGCGCTAGAGCCCAAGAGGATGCCACACTCCGGGTGGAGTGGGCAGTCACACCAAGGGGGCACGGTCGACCTTGCTGCTGGTATGCCAAAGCAATGGCGTCCACTATCCAGTGAGACAACCTTTGCTTGGAGAGAGCCTTTCCCTTCAGCTTCCCACCATAACAGACAAAGAGCTGGTCTGAGGTCCTGAAACACTGCGTTCTGTCTACATAGATGCGAAGAGCACGTACTGGACAGAGCAGTGCCAAGGCTGGGTCTGCCTCCTCCGGGGGCAGCGCTTGCAGGTTCACCACCTGGTCCCGGAAGGGAGTGGTAGGAACCTTGGCCACATATCCAGGCCGGGGTCTCAGGATCACGTGAGAGTACGCCGGCCCGAATTCCAGGCACGCTTCGTCAACGGAGAATGCGTGCAGGTCCCCTACCCTCTTGAAGGAGGCCAATGCAGTCAGAAGCGCCGTCTTCATTGACAGGAAGTTAAGCTCGACTGACTGTAAAGGCTCAAAGGGAGCACTACGCAGGGCGGTTAAGACCACTGCGAGGTCCCAAGAGGGTACGAGAGGAGGGCGAGGAGGATTCAGTCTCCTCGCTCCTCTCAGGAACCTGGTGATCAGGTCATGTTTCCCCAAAGACTTACCTTCTATAAGGTCATGCTGTGCGGCAATAGCGGCTACATAGACCTTAAGGGTGGAGGGAGACAGCCTTCGCTCCAACCCTTCTTGAAGAAAGGAAAGCACAACACTGATCGAACAACTCCGGGGCTCTTCTCGGCGAGATGAGCACCAGCTGACGAAGAGGTTCCACTTCAACGCGTAGAGGTGTCTCGTGGACGACGCTCTAGCGGAAGTGATGGTAGCCGCCACCGCTGGTGGCAGGGTACTCAAACCTGCCTCGTCCCGTTTAGGAGCCACACGTGGAGGTTCCAAAGATCGGGACGAGGGTGCCATAGGGTGCCCCGTCCCTGAGAAAGGAGGTCCTTCCTCAGAAGAATCGGCCAAGGAGGTGCTGTCGCGAGGAGTACAAGTTCGGAGAACCAGGTCCGGGTGGGCCAGTACGGCGCGACCAGAGTGACCTGCTCCTCGTCCTCCCTGACCTTGCGCAGGAGTTGCGCAAGAAGGCTCACTGGGGGAAACGCATATTTGCGGCCCCGCGGCCAGCTGTGCGCCAGAGCATCCGTGCCGAGCGTGCCCTCGGTCAGGGAATAATACTGGGCGCAATGGGTCGAGTCGTGAGAGGCAAACAGATCTATCTGTGCGTCCCCGAACTGGTCCCAAATCAGCTGAACCGTCTGGGGATGGAGTCGCCAATCTCCGGGGAGGGGCTGAAGCCGTGACAGCTCGTCGGCTGCACAGTTCAGGGCTCCAGGGATGTAAATGGCTCGAAGCGACCTCAGATGCTTCTGACTCCAAAAGAGGAGGTGGCGGGCGAGTTGCGACATACGGCGGGAGCGCAGACCACCTTGACGGTTGATGTACGCTACAGTGGCGGTATTGTCTGTTCGGACTAGTACGTGTTGATTCTTGAGCACGGCCCGGAAGCGGCGCAGAGCAAGACGTACAGCCTGCAACTCGAGGCAATTGATGTGCCATAAGCGGTGGGGTCCTGTCCAGGAGCCCGCGGCAGCACGTCCATTGCACATGGCACCCCAGCCCGCGGTGGAGGCATCTGTCGTTACAACAACATGCCGGGAAGCTCGTTCCAGAGGCACTCCTGCCCGTAGAAAGCTGAGGTTCCCCCACGGGGTGAAGGTCTGACGGCAGGTCGGAGTAACTGGTACTCGGAGCGTGCCGTGTTGCCATGCCCACCTCGGGACTCGGTCGCGAAGCCAAAGCTGAAGCGGTCTCATATGAAGCAATCCGAGCGGCGTTGCCGCGGCTGCAGATGCCATATGCCCCAGGAGCCTCTGAAAAAGTTTCAGTGGAACCGCACTCTTGCCCTCGAACTGTCTCAGGCAAGTCAGCAGTGACTGCGCGCGCTCGCTCGTAAGCTGCGCGGACATGGCGACCGAGTCGATCTCCATACCGAGAAAAGAGATCCTCTGCACGGGGCAAAGTTTGCTCTTCTCCCAGTTGACCCGAAGGCCCAAAGTTCAGTTCAGAATATTCATAGTTCAGAATGCGAACCCCGTGTTCCCGGAGGGGAACAAGGGCTGCCTCGACGACCTTCGTGAAGACGCGAGGGGACAGGGCTAGCCCGAATGGGAGAACTGCGTACTGATATGCCTGTCCCTCGAAAGCAAACCGTAGGAACGGTCTGTGTCGAGGGAGAATGGAGACATGAAAGTAGGCGTCCTTCAGGTCGATCGCTGCAAACCAATCCTGGTGCCGCACACATTCGAAAACGCGTTTGGCGGTGAGCATCTTGAACGGCAGCCTGTGAAGGGAGCGGTTCAATACGCGCAGGTCCAGGATTGGCCGTAACCCACCGGTTTTCTTCGGGACAATGAAGTAGGGGCTGTAAAACCCGGACCTCATTTCGGCTGGAGGGACAGTCTCGATCGCACCCTTCGCCAGCAGGGTAGCAACCTCCGCTCTCATGATAGGGGCATTGCCACCGACCATAGTGGAGCGGACTCCCCTGAAGCGGGGAGGAGACCGCGCGAACTGAATCGCGTAGCCGAGCCTGAACGTTCGTGCGACCCAGCGGGACAGGTTGGGAAGCTCTAGCCAGGTTCCCAAGGACTGTACCAGCGGGGTCACGCGAACCACAGACTTCCCGTTGGTGGAGCAGCGAGGCGGTATGGCTGACCCAGACGTGGACGGCATAGCGGCCCGGTGTGAGGGTACAGTCATAGACCGCAGAGTCCTGACAGAGGAGACCAGGGAAGGACGAACGTTCCACGGGGTCTGCTCTGCCAGGGGTCTGGCGACAGAGGAGGATGAGAGCGGCACGGTCCGGGGACGGCGCGCACTGTCATCCGGCTCTGGGACAGAGGAGGACGAGGGGTGCACGGCCCGGGGGCGGCGCACCGTGTCGTCCGAGAACTCTGTGTGCTTAGAGATGGGAAGTCAGCTCTCTGGAAAAAGAGGTTCTCCCCCGGCCCTCCACCGGGGAAAGGAGTGGCCCTGCAACCACCTCCTGGAGAACTGCAACCCATCTCTGAGCTGCCCGTAACGGGAGCGCCGCTTTGCCCGGCATTTGGCAGGCTGCAGGGCTGGTACGGGCTGGGGCGCTTTCCTGCGACCACCTCCACGGCGCGGCCCGGAGCTGCTGGGGCCGGGCGGGAGGGGGCGAAAGTCGCAGGAGGGCGCGTTCGGCGGCAAGCTGACTGAGGCGTCTGAGCCGGCGGCAGCAGCTGGCCGCGGGGTCAGAACGTGTTTGGTAGCCTCAGTCTGCTTCTGGGCGGCCGAGAACTGTTGGGCAGAGTCCTCGGCCGCGCCGCCGAAGGGCCAGCCTGGGATATGGGGGAGTTGAGGAAGCGGGTTCGCTCAGCCTCGCGCATATCAACCAGGTTAACCCAGAAATGTCTGACCACACAAGTGGACATCACCTGACCCAGGGAGCGTGCGGTCACCTTCGTCACTCGTAGAGCGAGGTCGGTGGCGGCAGGCAGTCTCTTAGATGAGCCCTGAATCAGCCCTACCCTCGTGCATGTCATTGAGCACCCCGAAGGATGGCAATAACATGCAGTGAGACGGCAGCCTGTCCGCTGCTCTATAGGTCTTTGCCACCGGAGTAGACAAAAAAAACCTACAGGCATTGGAGGGGTGCTTAGGGTCGCCACGCCAGGTGGAGGCGCTGTGGGGGCACAGACGTGCTGCCACAGAACACTCCACGGGGGGAACCCCAGTGTACCCATGGCCACAGCCTCTCGAGGGCAGAGAAGGTGGAAGAGGCTGCTGAGCAGTCGCGAAGTCAAAGGAGACTCTCACGATCTCATAACCTCTTCATGCACATCCGAGTAGAAAGGATTTTGGGTTCGCCTCCCCAAAACCAATCATCAGCCTTGAGTGCTCGAGACATGGCAGAGTAATCCACACATGCCCGATACTCGCGGCTGCCCGGGAAGCATAGCTGTCAACTCTGGATCAGACTCGCTATGTTGCACACCCGAGAGTGGCAACATAGACGAGCCCTCACTTCCAAAGGACTCCAGCTCACCTTGTGACGCGGCGATAGACACGATTTCATCAGCCGGGGAACTGAATGAGATGCCGGCCCGCCGGCGTCCTTAGGACGTGGCTCTGACCAGCTAACTCATTCAGAACCGCGCGGGTTGCAATGTTAAAGAGAGGGGTGTGGACCACGGATATTAATCGGCGGTTTAGTTCCACACCAGCCATCTCAGGTCACCCTGGCCACCAGCCAAAGTATTCTCTCACGTGGAGAAAATAGATCGGGGTGTGGAT
Source organism: Rhinichthys klamathensis goyatoka (assembly GCF_029890125.1). NCBI lineage: Eukaryota > Metazoa > Chordata > Actinopteri > Cypriniformes > Leuciscidae > Rhinichthys > Rhinichthys klamathensis. Next base: position 2,662,564 of record NW_026606572.1, on the reverse strand, counting down.
GAGGGGACTCTCACTCAGTTGAGCTCATTGAGTCTTGACCGTTACATTGCGATGGTCATGTTCCCTTAAGAGAACGTGACGCATCCGCGAGCGCTGTTCGAACGTGATCGAAGCCCAAACACGTCAAAACAGCGCTCGTGCCCATCAGCTGAATCTATCAGACTACCGCACTCAGAAATGCACGGGCAGATCGTCTTTAAAAAGACGCGCCGCGTGCACGCTCTTTTTGTGTGAGAAAAGCTTGCAGCAGTGCTGAAGCGCCCAGGGAGAAGCACACAGCTGTTCAGATCAGCAGGCAGGAATGTGAAACTCGCTGGAACACGCCATCACACCAACACCGACTGGAAGCTGCTCGTCTTGAAGATTCTCGAAGATAGTCAGAGAATAGACTGCAGGAGTGAAGAGAACATCTTGGCTCCGAAGCAAAAACATATCTGCATATTGCTGGCTTTCTCCTTTTATCCCCACGAGGTGGGGCGGAGTTGCGCCATGCAAATTCCGCAGACCCATGGCATTTGTTTGCCATTGGCTCGTTTTGTATACTCGAAGTCGATAGGCTTCTAAGCGAAACCCCCATTCGTCGTCATCCGACGGAACTCGGAGTGACAACGAAAGGGAACTGTGAGCCATGCATGGTTTTGGACCGTTAGTTATTGTATAAGCCAATCATGCATGATCTCAATTTGCAAGCTTAGTTGGCCAACAATGCTTCTATCCCTATAAACACATGCAGATAAAAGGCCAGTATTGGAAGACAGGCTGTGTTTGATTCTTCACTCCTTAAAAAGAAATGTTTAAAAGGGCACAACTAGCATTAGTAATGAACTTTAATTAGACATTGTTTCACAGATTTTAGTGTCTGTTTCAAATGTTGCATTTTAAAGTGTCTTGGTTTTTGGTTAGTGCTTGTTTAATAGGTTATATAGATTAGTGATAAATAGATTTAATAGTTTTCTGTAATATTTCGATTTCTGTTCAAATATGAGGTAAAATTGCAAATACACATTTTAACACGTCCTCGTCCATTTTTAAATCTTTAGTTACTCTACCAACACATCCATTATTTTGCATATTTTGCACCTTATGACATTTCATGCTTGCCATGAATTTTGCATTTGACCAGAATCATTTATAAAAAGTAATTTCCCTCACCCCCAACCCCCGCTTTTAAACATCTTTTTAAACTTTCACCCCATTTGGTTGCTTCACCACCTTATATAGATAAAGTCCCACCCAGCTGCAAGGATCTCCACCTCTGCTTATAAACCAGACTCATTGTGAGATATTGGAGTAGTGTAAGCTACACATTACCTGGTTGTTTCTCATTGACCTCACCTATAGCTGGCAAAAGCCACAGTGAGAGCTTTTATTATACCATTGATAAAATGGCTGGCGTGTGGTTTCTCCTGAGTCTCTTCTTCTTGGGTTCAGGTGAAGCTGGGAAACTGTTGGTTATTCCATCAGATGGCAGTCACTGGTTAGGGATGAAGCCTATTGTGGAGGAGCTGGGGAGGAGAGGAAACCAGGTGGTGGTCGTCATCCCAGAGGCGAGTCTGAGTATGGGTCCTTCACAGAATACCACCACTCTGACATATCCAGTGAACTACACCAAGGATGAATTAGAAGCAGACTTAGCAGATCAATTAAACACAGTTCTAAGTATTGATATCTCGACAGACCTGGCCAAGTTCCAGGTGTTCATTATTTCACTGGAGATTCTTCAAAGCTTCATAGTGAGGAACGCAGAGGGTCTACTCTTCAACAGGGACTTGATGAATGAACTGCAAGATTACAATTTTGATGCTATCCTCACAGATCCATTTGAGCCCATTGGAGCTATAGCTGGTGAATATCTCTCCATTCCAACTATTTATATGCAAATAAACCTTCCTTGTGGTGTCGACGCTCTTGCCAGTCAATGTCCAGTTCCAGCCTCTTATGTTCCACAACCTTTAACTCACTTTACTGACCGCATTAATCTTTGGCAAAGAAGTGTGAACCTGGTAAGGACTCTCCTGCAGCCCATGGCTTGCAGACATTTGTTTACTCGTGCAGATGAGATCGCCTCACGTGTACTGCAGAGAAAAGCATCGATGGTTGAGATCATGAGCCGTGCAGCTCTCTGGTTTATGCGCTTTGACTTTGCCTTGGAATTCCCACGACCGTTGATGCCTAACATGATTATGATCGGAGGAATGGCAACCAAGAAACCAAAACCATTGTCACAAGTAAGCTCCCATAATTACATTTGCATGCAATTGCATGTACATTTGCACTAACAGTATCGTTGCTCACTTTAACAAGTGTGCTTTAACAATGTTCACAAAATAAAAAAGGACAAAGAAGTCAGGTCAGTGAGGTTCCAGAGTCTTTTATTGTTCTCTCTCTCACAAACAACGAAACGAAAGTAGCGCTTCTGTGCCTTCAACTAGTTCGAATGTTCAACAACATAAAATGTGTACTCAGCGTTTGCCCCATTCCTAGGTCTGCAGGCTCTATTTATCCCGTTTCTCTGCCAGTTACTGGAATCAGAAAGAGGTGTTAATCATTTGCACTTGACCCACTTCTCACTGCTCTTCTCTGCACTCGCTCTCCCTGTCCAGACTCCACTTTACCACACACCCTTCGCAACAAACAACATGAAAAAGTATATCTCTTGTCACTGAGGCAGTACCTTTGTTGAAGGTTGACATCCTCCTTCCTCCTACGCTGACATTTGACTATTTTCGATCCTGATCGCACATTAATTTTTTTTTTTAATGAAACCACACATATAGGGAGAGGCCGGGTATGGTTGTTGTAACATCACCATGAATCAGGGATAAGCTAGGATTCATATGATCATTTCATTATTTACCCACTTCCTCCCAGATCCCATATGAATGGTTGTCAAGGCTATAAATAGACACATGCAGATTTTATAAAGACAAAAATAGATTTTTAGGTAAGAATGTAATTTTATTTACCTAAACTATATTTTGTTTAGTACTTAAAATTTTGCTGATAAAATCATATAAGTTTTATTAGATTAAATTGTTTAGTTTCTCAGGCAAAATGTGATGCATTTTAACCTGCTAATACAGTTAAACAACAGCTGACAGAGGTGGGGTACCTTGTGGAAAAAAGTGCACTTTAGTGTACTTTTATAAAGTGACTTATTACACAAATAATATACTTTAAAGGAATACACTTAAGTGTAAGTTAAATGCAATGTTACTTAATGCACATTATATGTAATTGATTTAAAATGTATCACAGATTAAGTTAAAATAAAATGCAATAAATTGACATTAAGAGTGATTTTTTAAGAGTTTATTCTGTAAACGTAAACTTTTGACCACTACTGCATCAACTAAGTGATGAATTACCTCAGTCATCAGGCCAACATCATAGAATGCTGAGAAAGGTTCCTTCACATTTCCCACAAAAAACAGGATTCCATTGACCACACCATCTTCACTGACACTGGGCTTAAAGTGATTAAAAATAGAGGACATTTTTATTCCTACTTTATAGGGAATTTAACATAACTTTATCAATTACACAAATATAGATAAATAACCCAAGACTCATGCAAATTGAGAAAGGTAATCTTCAAGTTTTCCTCATCTTGCCTTTTAACTTTCATACCGCGCACATCTTTCATGAAGGATGTTCCTGTATACACGATTGACACAGCAATGCTCCTGCCTTCTTCCTTCGGTTTGTTACAAAATATATGATGATTAGAGGGGGATCTGTAAATGCACAGGTGGGAATGTACTTGTAAATGGAAAAGATTCAAAGCATATAGCTATAGGGATTGTTAGTGTCTTGATAGCAGTGTTTTAGCTTGATCAGGGTGTGCTGGCTGGGCAACAATTCAGGACAAATCTTGTAACATCATTCCACACCGCTTGCACTGTATCTCCAATAAAAAAATTGAACTGATCCAGCAAAATGAATGTTTAACTCGAGATAAGCACAAAAATATTACATATTCCAAAACAAATAGTAACTGAACAACTCACTCTTTAAATGCAAAAAGAAAAAAATACATTACAAGCACTATTTCTAGAGGTGGGTGATATATTAAATATTTATGGTGGTTATAACTTTTATTATTTGTATTAAATGTATATAAATGTTACCATATTGGATCAGCATTCAGCAAATTTTAATTTAAGTCATTTAGTTTGTTTAAAATTATTTAAAAAGTCAGATTAATAAAAATAAAAAAAATCAGCAGCCAATTTCTAGGACACGCCCCCAAGCGAGAGATGGGTGGGCGCCTGGGCGGTATGACCAAAATTCTGTTTCATAGTAGGCTACAGGCCCGCCGACAGGGGGGGACAAACGGGTCTGTTGTCCCGGGCCCAGGATAGGGAGGGATTATTCGCTTTCTTCCTAATTGCCCCCCCCCCCCCAAGATTGAAATGCATCACTGTCATCATCGGTGAACAGATAATGGGTCAGATCCGAGTCTATTTTTGCTGCGCTGCTCATGCTTAAAAGTGAAAGCACACTTTTGATGGACAAAAAATAAATATGATTTCACACAAAATGCACAGATTTTGCATGTCTAGTGTGTTTTAACAAGAACTGCAGTAGGCTATGTCAGAAAAGAAAATGAAGACATTTATAGAAAATGTACCCATTTAAACGTGTTTTTATTATTCATTTTGGGTAAAAGTATATGGTGTTTTATAAAAATAAAAATAAATCGTGGGGGGGCCCATCTAAGATTATCTTGTCCCGGGCCCAGGCAAGACTGTCAGCTGGCCTGGTAGGCTATGACTAATTTTATTTCACGGTAACATTATATTTCACGATATAGTTATTTATATATGTAGATATTCTCGAAAAATCGACAAAAAGGGCTTTGTATAATAAAAAACCCAAATACTTTAGAAATGAAAAGTACACCTTGTTTGATTTTTAATTTTCTTTTATTTGGTAAATTATTTCTTTGGTAAACTATTTAGATAGCTAAATATAGTTAACAAAACACACTCATCAACTTTTAGATTAACTGCCCCCAACTGATTGATATTGAATACAACTCATAGGTGCAATTAAACTTTAAAGGTGCTCTACGTAACTTTTAGCGGTCTCTAGTGGTGATGTTTCAGATTGCAACCAAATTTTCCAAGAGCGCTCGTGCTCTAACTCATAGACAATACCGTCTATTACGCAAATATCTCGGCGAATACTTGACGGATTCAGCTAGCACCGAGCTTGTTGGGACCATCTAGTCGAGCTGAAAAGAACCATATAAGTTCCATAGTTTTTGGTGGTGTTTTCGCGGAGATATTAGCAGATTAGCAAAATTGCGGACGCCGGTGACGTCACGATCTCAGAAGAAAATCGCTCGTATCTCTGGAACGCAAAGACCCAGAGAGCTCAAATTCGGGGGAGGAGGTCCCAGGGGAACCCTTGCCCGAACGCTAGAGTGGCGGGCCTCGGGGATGCCCCCTACCAGATCGCCGTTCGCTGGGACCCCCGATTTCGAACGGCTATAACTCGGGGAGCCGGGCGAGTTGGACCTCGGGGGTGGGCTCGTTCGAAAGGCCCCGTCCAGCACTACGAACAATTAGAGTCTTGGGAATATTGATCAAAGATTGACTGAGATATAAGCCGAAAAACGTGCGTCTTTAACCGGACGTAACTCCCTGACTGTCTACAATAGACTGTATATAAGGAGAGAGGCTCGGGAGCGTGCATGCACGTCACATCCGTTGGATTTCGCGGTAAATCCGACCCGGAGACTTCACATAGAAATAGGAATACTGGCCTTCAGAGGTAATAGCAAAACTCGACAAGTGGATCATTTTAATGTGTGATTACAACCCCTTCACACACAAGCCAATAAAAAAAGGATTCATTTTAGTAGAAAAGTTACATAGAGCACCTTTAACCCTCTGGGGTTGTTCGTTTAACAGTCACACTTGGGGTGTTCGGGTCCAAATGGACCCAACGGGCAGGATTCATATTTAAAGGGGTCATATAATGCCATTTTTGTACAAGCTAATATGATTCTTTAGGGTCTAAATTAAAAGTTTGTAATATACTTTAATTAAAAATTCTCATTAGTATTGTAAGAAAACACTTATTTTACCTGGTCAAAAACAGCTCTGTTTTCAGCACGCCGTTTCAGTGCATATGACTTTAAATGATAATGAGTTTTGCTCACCCCGCCTCTCTGTTCTATGCGTACACGTTTGTAACACAATACCATAACGTGTTGTTCATTATAAACGTGGGATTATGAATTATATGGAGAACGTCGTACATAGAAAACATGCAGTAATGTACCCTGAGTGTAAACCTTAGACTCATTCATCGTGAAGCGATTTGCAAAGATATAAATATTAATATAAAGTTTAATAAAAGGTAACACTCACTTCAGTTGTTCTAGAGGTTCAGCAGGAACACGAATATCTGGTACCGATTCTTTATTCAGGAGCAGCTGCTTAGCAAAACCAGCTTTATACTGATCCTCGTTTATAAAGCAGTCTGGTGAGAAATGATTCGCGCAAACATGAGAGCATTGACGTTGGTCGTGGGGAATATTCCCTTCGAAAACAAACTCAGCCACTGCGTCTTCAGCGGTTCGGATTTAGGAACATTAAAATGACTACTGTGTTCGTTATTACACCCAAGAACAGAACACCACAATCGCTTAGACGCCATTCTGCTCATAGACAGTGCTCCAGCATATCAACAATGACCGCGCCGGTCCGCGCAGACTATGATTGACAGCTCTCACCCGCGAGGGCGGGTCTGTATTGAAACGCGCCTATCAATCAACAATCGCGGGAGGGGCGTCCGACCGTGTGACGTCACACGGTCGAACGGCTCGATTTGAGGCAGGGGAAAACATATAAGGAGATTAAAACAAAACCACTGGATGGATTTTTATCATTATATGATGGTTGTGTACAGGCACTGCCAACACACATTTCAGTACAATCAACTTAAAAAAGTGCATGTACCATTATATGACCCCTTTAAAAAAAAAAAATAATAATTTTTTTTTTACTTGTTTTTTATAAAAAAAATTCTTTTCTTTTTTGGTGTTTTGAGATATTTTATGATTTATAATTAATATTTATGCAATAATTATGACCCATTTTTTCCCATTGAACATAATAGAATTTTTTTATTTTTATTATTTTTTTTTTATCAAAGCTGTATTACATTTTAGAGTGAAGCCTAGGCCTCATGAAAGCAATTTTTGAAAAAAATATAGATGCCATCTGGTGGACACACTGAGCATTTTTATCACACAATAGCACATTTTTACCACTAGTGGATTTACAGCTCTCTGTAGAAAGGCTTGGGGATTCTAGTGATTTTTGCAAATATATACCAATTTTTTTTCAGGTTGTTGATTTTTAAAATATAATAACAGATTCTCAAAGACTATTTTTGTCTTGTTTTTTGTTTGTTTGGTTGGTTTAAATGGTAATTTGAAGTGCCAGTTTTACTTTATAATACAGATTATTATAAATATATAATACAGTGTGTGTGTGTGTGTGTGTGTGTGTGTCTGTTTTGCACTCTTGATGTTTTAGAGATTCACCCCTTCACCGTTGAGTCATTTTTCTGCTTTCTGGCTGATTTGTATATTGTATGCACAAAAAAACTGTTTTCATATTTTTGACAATTTCCCATTCATTTCCAATGGGGGTCATTTGGACCCGAAGGTCCTAAGTGTGAGTATTTTTATTATTTTTTTTACAACCACTTAGACTATTCAAATAGACTATTCTATTTGAATAGTCTGTGTTTTCATATTGAATAATCTATGTTTTCATATTTTTGACAATTTCACATTCATTTCCTATGGGGGTCCATTTGGACCCGAAGGTCCTGAGTGTGACTATTTTTTTTACAACCACTTAGACTGTTCACATCCTGTCCCCAATTTTTTTGGGTGTTCATATACCAAATACCAACAAAGTCACCAAATTTCGGACCATTCCGAAGAAGCTGTGATTTTTAACATTTTTTTTATTTGAATGATTCGGGTCCATTTGGGCCGAACAACCCCAGAGGGTTAAATAAAGTGTTGCTGAATAATTTTTCAATCTCATGTTATTCATCAATCAGTTTATAATATCTGAACATTTTATATTGAACTATTCTATTCATAATAAATTAGTTACTTCCTTTTAATTTTTTTAGGATATTAGTAATACAGTTATGTTTAAATGTGTTCCCCGGTACATTTTTGCCATGTCTGTTTAAGTGGTTTGTGATGTCACCGTCACCTGGAGCTTTAATCAAGAGAAGTTCAAGTTCAGAAGTGACTAAAGGAGAGCAGCAGTATGAAAACCGAACAGCTACGCGTTGACTAAGTAGTTTAAATTATACATACCTTACAAGTTACAAGTAACTGCGTCATCTTTTTACCATAGCCCGTGAACAGACACTCCGGGCTCCCTCTCAGTGCGTGTGCACGCGCACGTCTTTTGCATCAGTAAAATGCGATCGGTTAATTTGAGTGTCAAGTTGTAAGATTTCACGTATCGAATCAACGGAAGATTTTATCAGCTGGTTCAGTGGCCAATTGTATTAGAAATATATAACTTGCGCTGCATATTTAGTAATTTTGCCTCAGATACAGGATTATAGGCATGTTTCTTTGACAAATCTCAGTGTCTCAGTCTCACGCACGTATTAGAGTTAACCACGCCCACTTATTTACATGTCGCGGTATACACGGAATAAAAAAATCTGTTACGGTTGACATTACTACGGAGCCCCCCTAGTCCCACTTTGTCAAAAAAATTTATTATAACTATCTCGTGGCCTCAAGATAAGTAACTCGTGGCCTCAAGATAGTATCTCGTGGCCTCAAGATAAGTAACTCGTGGCCTCAAGATAAGTAACTCGTGGCCTCAAGATAAGCATCTCGTGGCCTCAAGATAGTATCTCGTGGCCTCAAGATAGTATCTCGTGGCCTCAAGATAAGTAACTCGTGGCCTCAAGATAGTATCTCGTGGCCTCAAGATAAGTAACTCGTGGCCTCAAGATAAGTAACTCGTGGCCTCAAGATAAGTATCTCGTGGCCTCAAGATAGTATCTCGTGGCCTCAAGATAGTAACTCGTGGCCTCAAGATAAGTAACTCGTGGCCTCAAGATAGTATCTCGTGGCCTCAAGGTAGTAACTCGTGGCCTCAAGATAGAGATACTATCTTGAGGTACACGAGATAGTAACTCGTGGCCTCAAGATAGAGATACTATCTTGAGGCCACGAGATAGTATCTTGAGGCCACGAGATACTATCTTGAGGCCACGAGATAATATCTTGAGGCCACGAGTTACTTATCTTGAGGCCACGAGATAGTATCTTGAGGCCACGAGTTACTTATCTTGAGGCCACGAGATAGTATCTTGAGGCCACGAGATAGTTATAATATTTGTTTTGACAAAGTGGGACTAGGGGGGCTCCGTACATTTCTACCGTGGTAACGATACCGCCATAACGCCCAGGGGGATGTCAGAAATTATTAGAATGCAATCATAGATACATGGTAAATTCACCTCCCGAGACTATATTGCGTTTATATCTGCGATTAAAATGCACTCTTAATCGCAAAAACAACTGCCATGTTACAGTGAAAAATTTTAAGAAAGCATATCAAGATGCAGTACATAAAGTCTCATCTGTCTCATCTGTAATCATCCAAACGTGGCGCTCCTTTTGTTCTTTTCTTATTTGGGCAGCTTGTTTCCTCACGCATTGCGATCTTTTACTGTCTATGATCACGATTACAGAAAAAATGTTCAAACTCTAGTAAAGTAGTGCGTCATCGTGATGTATTTCTGCCGCATGCGCATTAAACAAAATGTTCATGTATTTCATGCATGGTTAAATGTTATTTTAGCTTTGTCATTTCTGTTCAAGTTGAAGTTGTGCTAACTCATTGTGTTGTTAGACTCTGTAAGTTCACAAAACTTGACTTGACTAATTTTTACAGTGGTGTAGTCTGATTAAATTAAATGTAGGCTATTTTAAAAGTGCAATGTGTAATATTTCTGAGGATCTATTGACAGAAATGCAATATAAGATCCATAACTATGTGTTCAGTGGTGTATAAAGACCTTACTCAATGAACCGTTATGTTTTTATTACCTTAGAATGAGACATTTATATCTACATAACCGCGGGCACCCCCTTCTATGAAGGTCGACATATTGTGACGTCATGTTTCTACCGTAGCCGACAGCGAACAAACAGCGCTACAGAGCACGTTTCGTTCATACCTTGAAAGAGAAGCCTATTAGTTCTTCTCCCTCGCTGTGTTATGGCTTTGACAATCAGTTGATTAGTACTATTGACCGTAAAACAGTAACGTTACAGGAGTCACCAACCCGTCGATCGTGGTCGACAAGTCGATCTTGGAAGCATTTTAAGTCGATCGCGAAGAGTTTTCAAAACTAGAGAAAAAAAACAATATTTTTATTCATTTATAGTAAATGGTGGGATGCGGAGGCGCGCGTGCTGTTACAATCACGTCATTTTTGCCACGCGCACCTTTGCGCTCATGCGGACGCGTCGAGTATAAACAATGCTTTACGCTTTAACCAGCTCAGCCACAGCCCTACTGTCACGGGTGTGGTGCGGGTGAAGAAAGGCAAAGTCATAAACTCCAGTTCAATTAGTTTACTTCAAAAACTCACAGGTACAGATTGGCAGGAAGACAGGCAGGAACACTCACAAAAACACTATGACAATAACAAGAACCGACCAAGACAGACTGAACAGAAGCCACCTAAATACAAGAACAAATCAAACATAACAAGGTGAAGACAGGTGACACTGATGATAAAGACGAGGAACAGGTGGGTAAATGAGGGAGTGAGTTCAGGTGTGGAGTCAAGGAGGATGCTGGGTAGTGTAGTGCAGACTAAGACAGACTGGTGCAGACGGAGACTGTGACACCTACAGCATAACATGAATGATTTATGGATTTATAAACAAAAACGAGGGAAAAAACGTTGGAAAATATTGGTTATGCTTGATTCAGTTTGTTAATATTACTATCGTGACCTTACCTTAATTTTTGTCTGATCAATTAAAATTGCAAATAATATATACAATGACTTGAATACACCTGTTTTATGATTATGTTTAAAAAAAAAAGTTTTGTAAAAAATGTTTTTGTAAAAATCTCTTTTCTAAAAAAGAAAAGAATTAAATTCTTAAAAATGAATCATTAGTTTGGCTTAATCTTTTTTTTAAATATTTTTGAGACAATAACTGTTACAAAGTGCCTTGTATTTAGCTCTTCAGGTAATAGATTTATATTAGTAGGGTTTTCTTATTGAGAGTTGACATATTCAATGACTGTGGACTGTTAGTGCCCCCTTGTGGTATTACTGAGTAATTGGAATATGCTAGGAAGTGCGTTAGTTGTCGTTATGACTCCGTAGAGTGTGGACTGTGGAGCGCAAGAGAGTTCGCCTCATCTCATAAAGTGGTGTTATATATAATATAAGCGTGTGCGTGCATCTAAAAGTAAGTTTACGGGTTATCAACCCGTAAACAGTGAGTATCACAGTACCACAGTGATTAATTTAACCCGAGCCACATCGGTTACTTCATAACAAATTGGTCCTTCGAGCCGGATCAATTTGTTATGAAGTAACCGATGTGGCTCGGGTTAAATTAATCACTGTGGTACGTCTGGTCAGGACGCAATGAAGATGCACATAGGTTTTGTTGAGGATTTATTGGGTGTACTTGTGTGTGTGTGGTTCTATAAGACAAATAAAAACAATATATCAATTTTTAACATCCATACAATAATTGTTGATCAATAACAAAGATATTTCAATAGTTAGAAAGGCATTAGAACATATCCAGAAGTCATATTATTCACTTTTGTCATCTTATCTAACTTTAGTCAGACTGGGGTTCGAACCCGCGTCAATAACGGCACGTCGACAGCGCGTGCAAATCTGAATGACGAAGCACTTTTCTTAGCATACTCGACAATATCAACAAATAATATAAATATACCCAATGAAAAGGTATTACAATAATGTTCGAGATAACATCAGGAGCATACTGTGAACAATTATGACCATGCACTGAGATTATATGCAGGTCGATCAGCCGAACAGACGACTTTAATTATGCCTATTTAACCTAACGAACAGAACTATGTTGATAACCCGTAAACAGTAATGAAATAAGATTGATAAACATAGAAACTTACTTTTAGATGCACGCACACGCTTATATAACACCACTTTATGAGATGAGGCGAACTCTCTTGCGCTCCACAGTCCACACTCTACGGAGTCATAACGACAACTAACGCACTTCCTAGCATATTCCAATTACTCAGTAATACCACAAGGGGCCACTAACAGTCCACAGTCATTGAATATGTCAACTCTCAATAAGAAAACCCTACTAATATAAATCTATTACCTGAAGAGCTAAATACAAGGCACTTTGTAACAATAACTATACATGCAGAAACTGGGATTTGCACCACATGAACCAAACTAACTTTGCCTTGTCATAAAAAGATACTCTGATATTTTAAGATACTTTTTCACTTTTTTTCTGCAGGGGGTCATCTTTATGATATAATTTCCAGTTTTATGTTTTTATTTGTGCATGTATATATATTCTCTCAGAACTATTAAACAATATTAAGCCAAACTACGGTACTTCATAATACATTTTTAAGAATATCATACTTTTCAATCTTTTTTATTTTTTATTTTATTTTGATATCAGGATAGTTGTATCAACTGGATTTTTTTTTTTTACTTTCAATATATGTATGTGTATTTTTTTTTTTTTACTTTTACCTTTTTAAAAATTATTTATTTAAAAAACAATTTATTAATATAGGTCAGTGCTGATTTCTATAATTATTATTCATTGTTGTTATTCATATTTGTTTATAATAGATTAAAATGAGTTTATACAGTTTAAAAAGTTAAAACTGTATATGTAGAAATTTACTTATATATAATATTAACTTAACATATAATAAATTCTGCAAAAGTTTATTGTTATAGTTCATGGTACCTAATGCATTAACTAATGTTAATATGACAAAAGTGTTACCAACATATTAACCTGTTGTAGACATTTGGTCCTCTTTACCTTTGTATGAACAAAGCTATCTCTAGATAACTGTAAAAATTCTTAATGCTCTTACGTTCTTGAAATATTAACCCAGAGCCACATTTAACCCACTTGTTAGACTTTAAACCACAGTGCAGTGACGTAACATCAAAGTCTGAGCTTATTAGTTGTGCTGTACTCACATGCAGCCAGAGATCAACACACTCCCCTTTTGTCTAGTTTAGAAGCGCCTCCTCATTTGAAAACATTCCCAGGCGTCTTAAATGTATCGTATCTCCAGTTGCTGTCTACTGTTCGAACTTTAGAGGAATAGTGAGAGAGAGTACTAAGTTGTCCCGCTCTGGGTCTATTAGCCTGGCTAAGCTTGTTCTCCTCAGAGCCTGTGCAGGCTGGAAAGGTGCTTGTCATACCAGTGGATGGCAGCCACTGGCTGAGCATGAAGATCTTGGTGGAAGAGTTGTCTCTGAGGGGTCATGAGATGGTGGTCCTGGTTCCTGAAATCAGTTTTCTGATTAGGGCATCTTGGCAATTACACCACTAAGTCTTTCTGTATGCCCGACACCATTGATGAGCTAAATGCCAACTTGGACCACCAAGAATGCGTTTGAGAGGCCTCCACAATTTACTGATATTTTTGTGAATTTGGGGAGTGCAGTTCACAAATATGCAGGTGAAAGGCTGTGACTCAGCTAACAGGGAACGTTCCCATAACTTTCACTAACGTTATGTAAAAGTTATGTAAATGTGAGTTAAAAACGTTCCTGAAATAATGTTTCTGGAACGGTCTTATAATGTTTATAGTTAAAAAACATTCTTAGAACTTAGAACAACGTTTTTAGAACGTCCTTGTGATGTTATTTGTTCTTGACTGATGTTCTCATAATGTTGAGTGAAAACGTTCTTGTAACAACGCTCAAGTTATTTCTGAATGTTTTCTTAACGTTCCAAACATCCGTTTTTTTTAAAGTATTAAGAACATTTTTTTCTTTGTTTATGTGAACATTAGAAGAACATTCGGTAACTTTACTTGAAGGGATGTGCATAAGACTGACATGACACCTTCATAATCATGACATGACACGTCATGAATATGAAGGAGGTTTTATGCATGTTTATGACAACTGTCATTAAGTGTCATTCGCTCAATTATGACATTTTTAATGCAAATATGACATTGTTTGAGATGTCTTTGTTATGACAACTTGACATAAACCAATAAATCATAACCTGTCAGTGTCCTGGTAATGACAACTTGACATAAACCAATACATCATAACTTGTCAGTGTCTTTGTCATGACAACTTGACATAAACCAATACATCATAACCTGTCATTGTCTTTGTCATGACAACTTGACATAAACCAATACATCAAAACCGGTCATTGTCTTTGTCATGACAACTTGACATTACTAAGACAACACAACCTGTCATAAATATGTCATAAACATGACATAGCAGATTAATTATCAAACTTAAGAAACCACTTAGCTTTATGGGTTAACATTACATTAAACTGTCAGGTGGTTTGTTTTGACATTGGCTGTCATGAGGCCATTATAACATTTTAATGACAAATTCAATTTGTACCACTGTAGTTGAGGTCAAGAAAAATATTAATGACACAGTTATAATGGCGTCATGACAGCCAATGTCAAAACCAACCACATCATAGTTTAATGTAATGTTAACCCATAAAGCTAAGTGGTTTCTTAATTTTGATAATTAATCTGCTCTGTCATGATTATGACATATTTATGACAATTTATGTTGTCTTGGTAATGTCAAATTGTCATTACCAAGACACTGACAGGTTATGATGTATTGGTTTATGTCAAGTTGTCATAACAAATACATCTCAAACAATGTCATGTTTGCATTAAAAATGTCATAATTGAGCGAATGACACTTAATGACAGTTGTCAAACATGCATAAAACCTCCTTAATATTCATGACACGTGTCATGTCATGATTATTAAAGTGTCATGTCAGTCTTATGCACACCCCTTCAAGTAAAGTGTTACCGAACATTCCATTCTATCATTTTGGAAATGTTATGAAAATGTTATTTCTGAATGTTTTCTTAACGTTCCAAACATCCGTTTTTTTTAAGTACTAAGAACATTTTTTTCTTTATTTATGTGAATGTTAAATTCCATTCTATCATTTTGGAAATGTTATGAAAACTTTATTTTTTTAATGTTTTCTGAACTTTCAAAACATGTTTGTTTTTTACGTATTAGGAAAGTTTTTTTCTTGGTTTATGTGAACGTTAGAGGAACATTCAGTTCTATCATTTTGGAAATGTTATAACCTGAATGTTTTCTGAACGTTCAAAACATCCGTTTTTTTTTAAATATTAAGAACTTTTTTTTTCTTGGTTTATGTGAACATTAGAGGAACATTCCATTCTATCACTTAGGAAATGTTATGAAAACCTGAATGTTTTCTGAACGTTCAAAACATCAGTTTTTTTAAAGTATTAAGAACGTTTTTTTCTTGGTTTATGTGAACATTAGAGGAACATTCAATACTATCAATACGTTTTTTTTTTTTTTTTATGTTGTCTGAATGTTCAAAACATCCAGTTTTTAAAAAATGTTTTAAGAACGTTTTGTCCTAACATTTATACATAACTTTTGTTATGGAAACGCTCTCTTTAGGTTATAAAAAACTAACTTGCAGGGAACGTTCTGGAAAGCTCTCTTTAAAATATACTGTAAAATAAAACCTAAAAATAACCTGCAGGGAACATTCTGGGTAGGTTTACTTTGGGTTATAAAATAAAACCTAAAAATATCCTGCAGGGAAAGTTCTTGAAAGTTCTCTTTAGGTTATTAAAAAAAGAACCTACAGAGAACGTTCTTATTTGGTTCCCCAAAAAGTAAGCAACTGGGAATTATGGGGAACGTTAGGGGAAAGTTCTGTGTTTGTTGGGTTCCTTGTTAGCTGGGATTGAACAATGCATTACACTAATCAACCAGGACTTTGAATTTCCCTTCAGTAACAGCATTTCATCTGATTCTGAACTAAATTCTCTCATTGCCTTTCTATCACTCACAACTCTGCGCATGCACTTCATTCCATGCCATCTTTAAACCAAACATACAGCGTCTCCAGACAACCATTACACTCTAATGTCTCTCTTCAGCCTGAAGCATCACTGTAAAATGACAATGTTTGAAACTCCATATGAAACAATTCATATACACAGACAGAACACAATTTTGTGTTGTTTTCCACATGTCTCGTTAGATTTGACTTGTCTAGGTTTATGTTTGAGTTTGTGTTCTTTTCTCCCTTGTGGTGGGGTTGTGTGTTTGGTTTAGAAAATGTAATTTTTGCTCTTTATGATTCCATTGTTTGGACTGTGTACTTCCCAGAGAAGTACTACTACAGTAAAATGTGAATCTTAAAGTAAAGTCTTATCCGTTATTTTTGTAATTCAAATATATTTAATGCACTTAGAAACTTTATACTCTGGAAAAATGTAAATACTCTGGACAAATGTGTCAACAGTTTTTGGTACTTAAAATACTTTGAAATCCAAACCTGTAGCTGTAAGAAATTAATTGCTTACATTTTATGAATTCATATAAACATAAATAGAAACAGCTCAGGTTACGACTGTAACCTATGTTCCCTGAGAACAGGGAACGAGACACTGCGTCAGAACGCTATGGGGAACGCCTCCGCGTGAACCGGTGTCTGAAACGCTTATCTAATCATGGCAGTCCTATTGGCCGGCAACAGCATCATCACTCGTGCGACCCGGAAGTATATAAGGGGACCCTGGAGAACATGTCAACAACTTATCGTCTGAAGGGGACTGTTCAGCAGGCATCCCCAAGGCATGGCGAAAAGACGGAGTGTCTCGTTCCCTGTTCTCAGGGAACATAGGTTACAGTCGTAACCTGAGACGTTCCCTTTCGAAAGGGAACTCGCACTGCATCAGAACACTATGGGGAACAATCTACCCACACTGCCATGCTGAGGGGAGTGCATGCCAAATTATGTCTGTGACAAAAAAACATAAAAAAAACGGCAGTTTCACTGAAATGCCAAAAACACTCCCCCTTCGGGTCACATACAGGCTGTCAGTGACAGTATTCCCTACAACCACTACCCAAGCTCTAAGCCTCAAAGAGGCCTCCGATACAATGAAGGCCTACCAAGGCTGCTCAAGGCTTTGGAACCAACAACTTCAGTGGAAGGGGTTCATTTAAGGGAATATGGCCAGGGGGTCAAAAGGAGTCCCGTCCAGTCACTTTCTGTGGGGGACATGAAGTCAACCCCACATGCCACCAGGGAGGCTGACCTGGTCTAATTTAATGACCTAGTCTTGCTGTGACGATCTCCTAATTTACCCCTGGTTGTGGTGTATGCCCTGTGTTTGTTTGGTTTATATTCTTTCTATAAATGTTTGTTTCTCATTGTTTGGTAACTTTGTCTAGTCGAAGGTGCACATTAGACTGATAAAAGACACCAAGAGATGTATTTCTTTATTTTCTTTATTTGGAATTTACATAAATTATTAGTGTTATCCTCATTTGCAAAACTAACCTTCTGGGTTCATGTCTGCAGCATGGTTCCGGGGGTGGGTGTTTAAGAGGACGTGCGGCCTTCCTGTTCCTCATTTTATGCCATCCCAAAGAATTCTGGGTAGTGTAGGCATAGTCCATTTCTCAATGTGAGCAGGGGGTTATTGTTTCATGTTTTATCATTTATGTTGATAGTATGTAGAAATATATTTGTTTATTATTTGTATTACTTTTCTTGTATAATTGAGGTTAATGTATTTTTAATATTATTTTCCTTTAGTGTAGTTATGTATTATGTATGTGAACATATTATTTAAATTCCCTATTATTGTCAAATGGTTGGCCCTTTCAGTATAAAGGAATGCATTTTTGTCTGTTAAGGCAGTTCTGGTGAGGGACCTCTGTGAGGAGGGTCACCTTTAGTGTTTTATTTTTTGATGTGTTATTATTTTTCCTAAGTCAATAAAGATTTCATTGACTGCAAGCAGTGTCTCCTGCCTTCGCTCTGGTCATGTCTTCACACTTGCCAACAACCTGTTTCCTAAACAGAGTCTCTAACATATTTTGCCTCACTTGTGGAGGCATCCGATAGGGAGGACTGCAGATAGTGGCAGTGATCGCTCACAGACCAGATCATAGAGACGGGCATCCTGGAGAGTAAAACTCAGCCAAGCACTTTCTAACCCTTGCGAACGAGGGGGGTAACTCTACCCAATCCTGGTTCTACACAGTGCTTTAAAGCCATGTGGAGGCTGGGCACTCTGAAAGGGACCCTAATAGGGGAGCGCCTCCAGCTCTAGGGCTGATCTAACAGGGAGGCCTCGTGAGAGTCCTTCGACCTCCCGACCAGACTTGGGGAGCTAAGTATTCATACAGAACAATCCTCAGATAGATTCTGAAACACTATACTCAAAACCTGATAAGTATTGACCAGGCTCTGGGCTAGGTTTTGCCTTTGCAATGCTAAGCATCCAACTCGTTGGGGATCCGCCTTCAAGGGGGCCTGTCAAGGCCTAACTACTTGATAGCGGAACTGTTAGCAGAGCTAGCGACAGAAGTCAGGTGCTCTCACAGACATCTCTGTGGGCCTGGTTATACTTATTTCACATTGCCAACAGGCAGTGTACTCAGCAAAAGTGCTATCGACCCTTTAAAGCAAGGGGAGTAAATCTTACGCTACCGGATTATCGAGGAGGCCTACTGTAAGGCCTACAGCTTCGACTTTCATGGACGTCAGCCCGTGCAGTGCTTTTTAAACAGAGTCTCTAGTATTACTTGCCTTACTTGTGGAGGCATCCGATAGTGAGGACTGCAGATAGTGGCAGTAATCATAGAGACAGACATCCTGGAGAGTAGAACTCAGCATAGCGCTTTCGAACCCTTGCAAACGAGGGGAGTGACTCTACTCGATCTACACAGTGCTTCAGAGCCCTGCGGAGGCTGGGCACTCTGAAAGGGATCCTAATAAGGGGAGCGCCTCTAGCTCTAAGGTTTACATTGCCAACAGGCAGTGTACTCAGCATATCATATGAGCTATGGGTAGCAAAGTTCTCTAATAAAGACTCTAACAAGGGTAGTACTATCAGCATGACCCTAAGGAATATATCAAGGTCGAGGCCTATTATCTTGTATTTTTTTTAAGACAGATTTTACATTCTCTACTAAACCCAAGGAAATGGAGGCCACAATAAGTGGCCAACGACATTCAACCTTATGTCTTAAATTATTTTATTCAAGGGGCTCAGCGGAAAAAATCTTTTTTTTCAGCGGAGGCTTTTTGAAGATAGCCTGCTACCTATGCTGCTATCTACCCTGTAACACCACAGGCATTTTTACGCATAGTGCAAAAGGCGGGCCTTGTCTAGACGACTCTTGTAGTAAGAGGAAGCCAGTATAGGAACAACTATATTTACAGGAATAAATTATCACTCTAGCTCTAAGGAACCTACACTCAGATACTGAGAGGCTTGAGGCGAGAATGCTTAGCAAACCGCCACCAATTTCCTAGTTACTAAGCCCAAGCCAGAAAACGAGGCGGCCCTGTGAGGGCCGACACACGAATATAAAGTAACTGAAGTTCAGAGCTATAATCTCAATGACTTTCTAAAGTGAGAGGAGAACTGCTGCTCTAGTATAAGGTGGCTATCAAGGTGGCCCGAAGAGGGCCAATGCTTGACTTTGTAGTTATATCTGGAGCTTGACAGAGCGGTGGCCTCAGTAGAATAACTCCCGATAGGGAGGAAGCCATCTCACACAAAAAATGTCTATTAGGTGCTCGGATGAACGGTGGCCTCACTAGAGAATTTTCCATACAGCCAACCTGTTCACTACTACAGATTGGCACTACCCGTTATATAAGCCTGACGACTCTTACACAAGAGGAGGCCTATGGGAAGGGTATGCATAGCCTACCTATATATGGAACTTCAGGGCCCTAATTTCACCATCCTATGAAAACCATATTTAACACCCCCTTAATACTTCCTAACAGGGAACCGTGGCCTATTATTCAACCTTACTAAAAACTCACGTAAAGGGAGAAGACCTACAGAGCTCAACCTGCTGCCCATATAGCGATGGCCTAAACGACATTCAGAAAATGGAGGCCTATCACCATAAGAGCACGAAAGAGCACACTTTCTACCAAACCCGACACCAGACCTACAGAAGGGATCCAAATTGAGGGAATAACTCAAAATAGGTCCAGCCTAGGCTGATGCAAGAAGCGCTTGGTGTGAGAGATTTAAATGCTTCAAATCTGTCAGCAGATCAGCCTGGCATGCTTGCATGGCTGTGAGGGTTTGGGTTGTATATCCTCTTCACCCTCATCAGGCATCTCCTGCTCTCTTGGGCTGGTTGTTTTTATACACAGCACTCCTCTTCCATTTTGAGGAAAAGAAGCTCTTCCATGGGGACCCTGAACACGTCTGTTGAATGTATCTATTGGACAGCCAATTTCATGTGTCTGATTATTGGGAGTTCCTTCATTATAAAATGGAAAAGAATAATGAAGTTTTAATATTTCATATAAATGTAAGATTTGCAAAATCGCATATACTGATAAATACCTACTGCTGGATGTAGTTTTTTCTTCACATCTCCTTGGTTTGGAGGTTTTCTGTCCTGTAACACAATTTTTTTGGTTGATATAGTATTGGTTGGGATAGGGTGATGTAGTGTGAGCTGGATAGAAATAAGGAGATGCCTTTCAGACAAAACTCCAAAGTTAGAGAATTAGTACCTGTAGTGGCTTTCCTATAAGCCCAGGAAAGGTGGTAAGGTGTTCTTCACGCATAGTTAAAACAATGTCCACACAGCGTTATCCGTTTGAACAGTTTGTTATCCATTTAATGAGATGTATGTTTACAGAGTTTACAATCCATTGGTTCTATGGTAATAACCATATATTCCCGCCACCTGTCCCTTTCTGATTCAACCCAGTTTAGGAGTTTAAAAATCATGTGATTGAACAGGTGTGGCTTTCACCTGCACCACTGGTGCACACTGCCATCTAGTGGTTGAACAAATTACATTTGGCTCCTACAGTACCCACCATCTCCTTATATTTGGAAAGTCATACTTTAAGATGGAAATAGAAAGAAAACTTTAAATATCAACTGTATCAATGCAATTACTTGAGCTGGTAATTATTTACATATCAAAATTCAAAGGAAGCTCCCAACACAACGTGTAGAGTATTCTGAAAAACAATAAAACTCAGCAAAAATGTACTGTAAATGCATAGTTAAAATGGGGAGGTTTTTTCTTCTTTTACTCAGAGACATAATAATATAAATATAACAGAATTAGGACTATCTATCTATCTATCTATCTATCTATCTATCTATCTATCTATCTATCTATCTATCTATCTATCTATCGGCTGCATGTTGTCAGACACCTTGTGCATCCAAAAATCTCACTGGATTATTACAATTAATCGCAAAAGGAATGTTTGGAAATGTAAGCTGATATTTCCTACTGACACACAAAAGCAAAAGATATAGGCCTAAATAACTGTCTAAACCATTTTCTGGGGTGAAATAATAACGTGCCTAAGACTTTTGCACAGTAGGCCTACTGTAATATATATATATATACACAAAATAAAAATCATAATGTTGTAACACTTAACAATAAGTTATCCAGCTGTTCATTGTTTGTTCATGTTAGTTTACAGTGCATAAACTAATGTTAACAAATAGGCCTACAACTTTTGATTTCCATATTAGTAAAAATTGAAATTAACAAAGATTAATACATGCTGTAGAATTGCAGTTCATTCCTATTTTTAGTTAAACAAAGCAGTTTACTAATTAAACCTTATTGTAAAGTGTTACCATTAAAACAATAATAAAATTGCTTCATCGCCAAGCCCATTTATAACACCCAATCTAAAAAGTAATTGAACTGTCCGACAAACGCTGAAAAGGATAAAGGATGAAAACAAATGTAAGCTTCCCACACAGCGCGGGAGTAATGAAATGTGAAATACATGCACATAATCGGTATTTAGTTTAGAAGACAAATAAATTGTTAACAACTCATGCTCTCTTCGCCATGGTGTTATGTTTTAATAACTCCGCCCCCTGCCTGAAATGTGTGGCCTGGTTTGTGTGTCCTGAAACGTGGAAGGGCGCTGCGGTATGGAAGGATACTATTGTGCAGACCAGTATAAAGGCCAGTATTTAAAGACAGGCTGTGTATGATTGTTATCTTTAAGCTCATACTTCACTCTTGAAAAAGAAATGTTTAAAAGAGCACAACTTGTATTAGTGATGACCTTTAATACACATTGTTCCAGAAATTTTAGTGTCTATGTTATAGCATTTTAAAGTGTGTTGGTTTTTTGTTAGTGCTTTTTAATAGGTTATAAATTATAGATAAGTATTCCATTGTATTTAGATTTTTTGTTAAATTGTGAGGTAAAAAATGCAATTATACATTTTAACATGTTGTCTCATCCTATTTTTTTTTATTTATTTTTTTTACTTTTGTTACCCTACAAACATATCCAGTATTTTGCATATCTTTTAAAAAAACTAAAAATATACACCTATTTGAATAACAAGACCTGAAGACATTTCATGTTTGCTATGAGTTTGGTATTTGACAGGAAGAATCATTTATTTTAAAAAAGTATTAAAAAAGTAAACATATCTGTACAATAGTTACTTTTCTTTTTTTCCATTTTCATCTATGCCATAAGCCATATGCATTTTTCTCTATTTAATTTTTTTTGCATGACATAACATATTTCTAAACTTTCACCCCAATTGGTTGCTTCACCACCATATAGATAAAGTCCCACCCAGCTGCAAGGATCTCCACCTCTGCTTATAAACCAGACTCATTGTAAGATATTGGAGTAGTGTAAGCTACACATTACCTGGTTGTTTCTCATTGACCTCACCTATAGCTGGCAAAAGCCACAGTGAGAGATTTGATTATACCACTGATAAAATGACTGGCGTGTGGTTGCTCCTGAGTCTCTTCTTCTTGGGTTCAGCTGAAGCTGGGAAACTGTTGGTTATTCCATCAGATGGCAGTCACTGGTTAGGGATGAAGCCTATTGTGGAGGAGCTGGGGAGGAGAGGAAACCAGGTGGTGGTCGTCATCCCAGAGGCGAGTCTGAGTATGGGTCCTTCACAGAATACCACCACTCTGACATATCCAGTGAACTACACCAAGGATGAACTACATGCGTCATTGGAAGGCAATTTAACTGCAATTCTGAGTAATGACCTTTCTTCTGACCTGTCCAAGTTTCTGGTTTTCTTTTACCAAATGCACCTTCTTCAAACGTTTATAGTGAGGAATGCAGAGGGTCTGCTCTTCAATGAGGACTTGATGAAGAAGCTTCAAGACTACAGATTTGATGCTATTCTCACTGACCCGTTTGAGCCTGTTGGGGTCATTGTTAGTGAATATCTCTCCATTCCAGCTATTTATATGCAAATAAACCTTCCTTGTGGTGTCGACACTCTTGCCAGCCAATGCCCAAGTCCTCCTTCTTATGTTCCACAACGTAATACCCACTTTACAGACCAGATGAATTTGTGGCAAAGGTGTGTCAACTTGGTAAGGACTCTCCTGCAGCCCATGGCTTGTAGATACATGCATACTTGCGCAGATGAGATCGCCTCACGTGTACTGCAGAGAAAAGCATCTTTGATGGAAATCATGAGCCGCGCAGCTCTTTGGTTTATGCGCTTTGACTTTGCCTTTGAATTTCCACGACCGTTGATGCCTAACATGATCATGATTGGAGGAATGGCAACTAAGAAGCCAAAACCATTGTCACAAGTAAGCCCCCTTAATTACGTTTGCATGTAATTGCATGTACATTTGCACTAACAGTATCAGTGTCGTTGCTCTTTGTCCCTCTATCCCATTGCTCACTTTTCTCTATCCATGTCTGTCATCAACTCATCATCATGGGCTGTGAAAATAGCCAGCAAATCCACGAGCAAACCTCACACCATTATCTATACTATATATAGAGAGTGTTTTGTCTAAATTAATGGTGTCTAATGGGCTGAGAAAGAGCAAGAAACTGTTTGGGTCTCTTTTTTTCAGAGTATGTCTGTATGAGGACAGAATCATTCCAGAGATATGCTTCTCTTTAAAGATCTCTGGATAAAGACATCCTCCTTCCACACTGAAATACGCAGAGATTTAACAATTTTCTACCCTGATCGCACGTTATCATGATGGCTGATATATTCTTTTAGATGGGCTAGCTCGAGCGGGACATATTAAAGGGCACAATGTTTTTTTATAGCCGATAGCCCATAGTTTTTGTTACAGTCCAGTGTTGTGTTAGATATTTTTGTGAGATATAAATCACAGATTATTGTCCGAGTCTGTTTTTTTTTTCTAACAGATCAGCATTTGTACAAACTGGTTCTGTTTCATATTTAGACATTTAAATTAATTTGTTCTCTCTTTTTAAACAGTTAAACCAAGTTTTAAAATGAAACCAGACATAGAGGGGGACTGGGTATGGTTGTAACATTGGGAGAGCTGTAACACCACCAATTCCACCAATCAGGGACAAGCTAGGAGTCATTATTTACCCACTTCATCCCCTTACATACAACTAAGCACAATTTATTTGTAATAATCCTAGACAGTGGAAAAGAAAGACAGGTAGATGTGTGCCTGCCAGTGTTTTTATTTTAAGGAACTGGTAAGCTTTCAACGAAAAACAAGTCAGTCTGATCAGACTCCAGTCAATGAAATCTTTATTTTGGCTGTATGGAATCATTTGGCAGCTCTAAGCCAAAGGAAGTGTGAGTAAATCGTGCCCTATGCAGTATCTGGGCCCACCTGCACTCCAAGGTTAACAACATTGATTTTTTCACCATTGTTACTCTGATTGAGTTGAATTCAGTGTAGAATAAAAGATTTGTGTGACAGATAACCAGAGAGAAAGAGATACATTAGATTTGACGTAAGTAGAGTGTGGATGTATTCTAATGTGTGCTAGTATCTCTTTCGGTATACATGACAACCTTTAAAAGTAAAAAGATCTGCTAAAGCCACTTTTTCCACCTGCATCGTGAAAGTGCTTTGTAAGATTGACTCTTGTATATATTTTAACAGTATGTTGGATCATGTTAGATTTAGATGTGTTTATCTTTAGACCTTTTGTCATTTCTATAAATTCATTAGAATTTTAATCAAACACACTCATTTGCTTAAGATTAAATTGCAAACAGGTCATCGTGTGTAAAAACATGTGCTATGTAATCTTTCTCTCAGCACTTTCTTTCATTCAGAGTAGTGTGCTTTTGACCACTTAACCCCCTCATGCCACAGCCCTCTTGAATGTGAGAGTTCATGTTTTTGCGTGACTGCCCTGTGTTCGTGTGTGTTTAGAGAGTTTGCATGATATGTGAGGCAATCCTGTACTGACAGACCATAGTGACTTGCAGAATAGTTTTGAACATTTTGTCAAAAGGTCAACTTTATCCTCTAACAAACTCTGTACTTATGGACCAGAAAAGTGACTTTTTTCCTTCAATTTATAAACAATTGTGAGGGGGAAAATACTTAGTTATGCTTGCAGCTTGATTCAGTTTGTTAATATTACTATTAGTGGCCTCACGTTTATTTTTTTTCTTTCTGATCAATTAAAAAATGTCAAATCCAAAATACAATGACTTGATTACACCTCTTCTATGATTAAGATGTTTTAAATTTTTTTGTTAAAACTAATTTTGATATTTTTAGGCATAAAGTAAAAAATTGTCAGGGTGATACAACTGTCCTGATATCATAATGAAGAAAAAGGTAAAAATTAATCATTAAGTAGTTTGGCTTAATTTGGCTTTTTTTTTAATAGTTCTGAGACAATAACTATACATGCAGAAACTGGGAGTTGCACCACATGAAACAAACTAACTTTGCCTTGTCATAAAAAGGTCAAATTACCTGATATTTTAAGATACTTTTTGACATTTTTTTACTTTTACCTCTCTCTTTGTTCTCGTAAAAACAATTTATTAATAGGTCAATGCTGATTTATAATTATTATTATTCATTGTTGTTTTTTATGTTTGTTTAACAATGTCAGTCCATAAAGTTTGAAAAGTTAAAACTACCTGAATATGTAGAAATTAACTAAACATAATTCATAAATTCTGTAAAAGTTTATTGTGATAGTTCATGGTATAATGCTTGAACTAATGTTAATATGACAAAAGTGTTACCAACATATTAACCTGTTGCAGGTCCTCTTTACCTTTGTATGAACAAAGCTATCTCTTGATAATTGTGACAGTTCTTAATCCTTGCACATTCTTGAAATATTAACCTAGAGCTACATTTAACCCACTTGTTAGACTTTAAACCACAGTGCAGTGACGTAACATAAAAGTCTGAGCTTATTAGTTGTGCTGTACTCACATGCAGCCAGAGATCAACACACTCCCCTTTTGTCTAGTTTAGAAGCGCCTCCTCATTTGAAAACATTCCCAGGCGTCTTAAATGTATCGGATCTCCAGTTGCTGTCTACTGTTCGAACTTTAGAGGTATGGTGAGAGCACTGAGTGTTCCCGCTCTGGGTCTATTAGCCTGGCTAAGCTTGTTCTCCTCAGAGCCTGTGCAGGCTGGAAAGGTGCTTGTCATACCAGTGGATGGCAGCCACTGGCTGAGCATGAAGATCTTGGTGGAAGAGTTGTCTCAGAGGGGTCATGAGATGGTGGTCCTGGTTCCTGAAATCAGTTTTCTGATTAGGGCGTCTGCCAATTACACCACTAAGTCTTTCCGTGTGCCCTACAC
This sequence comes from Rhinichthys klamathensis goyatoka, assembly GCF_029890125.1. Classification (NCBI taxonomy): domain Eukaryota; kingdom Metazoa; phylum Chordata; class Actinopteri; order Cypriniformes; family Leuciscidae; genus Rhinichthys; species Rhinichthys klamathensis. Next base: position 2,635,633 of record NW_026606572.1, on the reverse strand, counting down.
CATTGCTGAGCTAAATGCCAACTTGGACCACATAAGGAAGAATGCGTTTGAGAGGCCTCCACAATTTACTGATATTTTTGTGAATTTGGGGAACCTGATAGAGTTCACAAATATGCAGGTGAAAGGCTGTGAAGGGCTGCTGTACGACGAGCCCCTGATGAAGAGTCTAAGAGAGACGGGATTTGATGTTTTGCTCACCGATCCTTTCTTACCGTGTGGGACTATCCTTGCCGATTCCTTCTCACTTCCCGCCATTTATTTCTTGCGTGGAATTCCCTGTCGGCTTGATGAGTCAGCCGCTCAGTGTCCCTCGCCTCCGTCTTTTGTCCCGCGCTTCTTCACCGGTTACTCAGATAAGATGACTTTCCCTCAGAGAGCAAGAAACATGATTATGACAGTTTTTGAAATGTTCCTTTGCCGTAAACTGTTTGCCAGCGCTGATGAACTTGCCAGTAGATATCTGCAGAAGGACACTACATACAAAGAGCTATTAGGACATGCTGCAGTTTGGCTTCTAAGGTATGACTTTACCTTTGAGTTCCCCAAACCTCAAATGCCAAACATGGTCCATATAGGGGGCATCAACTGTGCAAAGAGGAGTCCACTGACAAAGGTAAGATGTTAATAAGCATAGCCTTTAACAACAGTGAAATGAACTTAATTAGAGGTGTTTAAGTTACCGGTATTGATAATCTGCTCACTATCTCTCAAAATGCTGTTTTACACCAGCACAAATCCTCTCATTATAACAAAGCAGAAATACAATGTCAATGAAAGATTCATTGTGAAGTTGATTCTTAAAATCATATACTTCACACTTCAGTACAACAAGTGACAAAATAGACAAAAATAGATATTTTAATGTTATGATTTGGTGTCTAAAACTAAATTCAAAAGTAAAAAAAAAAAAAAAGGCTATATTAGGGAGTGGAAATGACTAATGAGCGAATAAGTGCTCATCTGCCGCAATTTACTGGTTACAGTGGTGGTTCCATCATGTGTTATTTAGATTTTGGTTTGTTCCCTTTCAAGGGAACTTGTGCTGCGTCAGAGTAGTAATGGGCACTTTCAAATCAGTGGTTCGGAGTGCGTATCAAACTGCTTAAGTCAGGTGATTTTAGTAAACAAGACTTCGTTTCGTCATAACTGTTTCGAAATGTTTCGGAATTTCAATGGTTCACCATTTTGAACAAGTTGAACAAGTGTCTATGTTTTTTACCTGATCTTTAAACTTTGTTGCATTGACCAGCAGGCATCACCAGCGTGTAGTGTTTCGAATGCATCGAAATAGGGAGTCATTTTGCAAAGCAATTGGTTCAATTGATTCGATGCTTTGAAAAGCTTTCTCCCATCACTACGTCAGAGTAGCGCCGCTATGGAAATGCCTCTATGTGATTGCATCTTGAAGCACATGTGAAATCAGTCCAATGGCATGACAGAACATCATAAGCAGGTGACGTCATGACCAGGAAGCTAGCACACCCAGACCAAATGCTATATGTCCCAATTTAGAGGCTGCATCCTTAGAAGGACTCGGACTTCAGAGGCTGCACCCTTCGAAGGCAGTGAAGGTTGGACCGAGCGTTGTTAAATGGGACGATCTAGCCTACAGACGATTGTTCTTGCCGCCTTTCACCTGTGACAGCTGCCATTGATGAGTGACAGTAACGTTTGTACGGGACTTATTTGAAAGTTATATTGAACACTCTGAAAACAAAACGGGGTTCACAAACTGTCTAAATTCCACCATGGTCCATTTCTGTATATAATAAAGAGTATAAACTATATATAATCACATCTTAGTAAGATATAAGTCAACATTTGAACCGTTTAAAAGTTTTTTATTTTTATTTTTACATTTGTATCATTAGATATTTAAATAAGTTGAAACCCAATACTTGTGATTAAAAGTGTCATTTGGCAATTTCTCCCCAAAAAATCCTGTCGTCACTGGCGTGCAAGGAATTCTGGGGTAGGCAAGGCTGCAAGGATACATCTGTTGTACTCTTAATTTCATGGGAAACAAGGACGCATTTGAAGGAGCCTTCAATTTAGGACAGCCTTTGTCGCGCAGCAGTGACCCAATCGGCCTTTGAATGTAATTTTAGTGTCTATGTTTAAAATACAGCATTTTAAATTGTCTTGGTTTTTGTTTAGTGCTTGTTTAATATATATTATAGATAAGTATTTAACAGTGTTCCATTATATTTGGGTTTTTGTTATAATGTGAGGTAAAAAATGTGTCCTCATCCTAATTTTTTAAACTCTATAGCATATCCAGTATTTTGCATATCTGAAAAAAGTCAAAATATTTGAATAAGAAGACCTGACATTTCATGGTTGCCATTAGTTTCGCATTTGTCAGGAAGAATCATTTATTTGAAAAAAGTATTAAAGTAAACATATCTGTACAATAGTTACTTTGTAATATACTTTTCCCTTTTTCTTTTTTTAATTTTCATCTATGCCATTACAAGCCATATTTATTTTCTTAGCAAATTAGACATAATTCTCTGTTCAGACTATTGTAATCAAGCTCTCAATATTGTTTCCCTCTTTTGAAAAGTAATTTGCAACTGCAGCAAATGGGAGCGCAAAAATATACTTGTTGTATTTTCTGTTTATCACTTTAGACAACTACCACTTCAGCTTCTGAAAACCCCAGCAATGTGAAAAGGGTCCATTAGCTGCGGTCTGGTTTCCAGTGTTGACATTCAGAACAACGGTTGCTTGAGTGATATTGCTTAACAAGTAAATTATTTCGGGATTTTGGTATCAAACTGATTAGAACATTAATAGCTGAATTCGTAAGGACTTAAGGACGCTCCGGGTGAGAATATGCTAGTTCTCGCGAGAACCAAGTTCGTTTTAGACTTCTAATTCGCGACCGGTGTTTTGTTTTGCTCTATCCTTTGCGCTTCCGCGTTTGACACCGGGAACTTACGGTTACTTTAGTTACTTTTGCCTGCGTCCTACGTCATACGCTGGAACACCAGTCTCTCATGAACGCGCGTACGACAGTTAGCGAAAGTTAGCGAAAGTTAGAGATTACAGTTTGTAAAGTTTTAAATATGGATGTTTTCTTACACAAACGCATCGCTTCGCTTCAGAAGGCCATTATTAACTCCCCAGAGCCATGTGGGGCACTTTTATAATGGATGGATGCACTTGTATGTACTTCAAAACAGAAACAGCAATTCACTGCCTTAATTAAAGCTTGGAAGAGCCATGACATCTCTGATTGTATTCGTCTGAAAGAATAATGTCATATACACCTAGAATGACTTGAGGCTGAGTAAATCATGGGCTAATTTTTATTTTTGGGTGACCTATCCCTTTAAGTATGGTTTGGTGTTCAATACTGTAATCTAGCATGTATCTATTTGAGTAAAGCCACTAGTAAATATCTGACTATTTCCACCTTCACCACAAAAGTGCTTTGTGGGATTAACTCCAAATCCTGTAGGATATTTTAACAGTTTGTTCAATCATGTTAAATTTACTCCAGATTTAGATTCACTCGTGTACTGAATTGCTCTGAAACCAGTGCAGGCTTTTATATTATGATGTGTTCGGTCTAGACCTAGTTCATTAGAATTTTAATCAAACACACTCCTCTGCATCTGACTTTGTTTAAACATACGTATATTGTTTCCATCTGTTGTAGTTATTTTAATTATGAAATAATGATTAAGTGGCATATAAAATAGGCCCCCGAGTGTAAAAATGTGGTCTGTAATCTTTCTCTCAGCACTTTCTTTCAATCAGAGTAGTGTGCTTTTGACCACTTAAGCCCCTCATGACACAGCACCTTGTATATGAGGGAGGAGCTGGGAATAATTATTTAATTATAGTTGCACAATATATGAGGCAATCATACTACAGCCAGACTATAGAGACTTGCAGAACTGTTTTGAAAGTACACAACTTGACAAAAGTTAAAGATAAAAGCAATAAATTTAACCTTGAAAAAAAAAATTCTTTCTTAAATTCTTGAATGATTTATGGGTTGATCATACTTTAAATTTTTTTATTAAAATACATGTAGATATTTTTAGGAGGCATAAAGTAAAAAAATGCAACTTTTTGTTTAGTGCTGATTTATAAATACTATTGTTCATTGTTGTTATTCGTGTCTGTTCATAATAGATTAATGTTAATTTATACAGATTGAAATGTCACAAATGTATGTAGAATTTAACTTTAGCCTATAAAGGTATGGTAGACAATTTTTCGGTGAGGCTAGCAATAGCGAGCTAGCTTTGAAAGCATAAGATCCCACCCTCCCTTCAGAGCGTCTCCAAAGCTACGCCTCCTCCAAAACACATGAACGAGAACAGCAATGAGCAGACAAAAGCATCACGGGAGTGTAAGGGGTATACAGTCAAAGACCCAGAACCCGATATGAAGAAAGAAGACCCGGAGTCAGAATTATAAAAAATTTAAGAAAAGTTTTACTGAAGATAGTTTGCATTCTCATCAGCAGAAGTCAGCTTCAAGACTCACATAGGAGTTCGTAGGCCGCACCCCTTACAGTTACAAAGATCACAGCAGTTATACCATTTCCAAGGTCTAAGCTACGTCATTGCTTACAGGTTGAATGATTCTCATTGGCTAAGAAACATTAAAGCCTAAACAATTTAACACATGTGAGGAGATAGGGCTGCCTATCGCCATTAGTAAAGATAGTTGTCGTCCACTCATTGGATTTAGGTCTGTGGTGGCCTCGCAGGTTAGAGAAGGGCGCCGGGGTGTCTGGTCCGACCGTCCAGAACCTACATAGAATGTCATACGCACACACACACAAATAACAGACACTAGCAAATAACAGCTCCCATCAAGGCTGAAGAGAGTCTGAGCTCCTTATTATCAGTTAAGTATACCAAAACATAATGCTAAAACATTCACTCGTTTGGGAGAAAAACAGATAACTGGCATTTACTCCCAAGGAAGGAAATATACTGGAAAGAATACATTTTAATACAACAATTAAAGTTTGATAGTAACGCTCAATATAGCTTGACTATATGTCCAGCGAAGAATCATATGTGCCCACGTTGCCTTTAGGACCCTCTAACCTTTCTACTGATCCCAGAGAAAGAGACAAACGGCCTTGTGGGTTACGTGGCCTTCGTGTCCTGCGTGTACTACGTGCAATCTCAAAGTAAGATTGGGATGCACCTAAAAGAAACTGGTTACTTGCATCCATGCATTTAAGAAAATATAATTTCACAAGCACAAGAATATAAAAATTATTATGTGATAATGAATATATTTGATTATTGATTTTTATAAAGGAAGTATATAACCATTCAAAATGACATATGATTATATATGTATTTGAAGAGGCAAGGGATTTTGACCAACCCTTCAGTCCCCCGTTTTAGACCAATGTGGGGTCCAATACCGCCACGTCTGGTCTAACCAGTGAGGTCACTACGGAAGGGAGGAGTGGTGACGCATGCTCCCCTGATGGGTCACACTTGTCTCTTCACCTCGTCATGGACATGCTGGATACTAAAAATTCCAGTCCCCATTAAGAGGCTCTCCCACCTTCCACTCACAACAGGACATCAATGTCATTCTTCCTCAGTTTATCAGTCAGGTTAAAATTTTTATAAAACACATAACTGATTACGAAACAAGTACATATTGGAAGCCAGGCTAAATAAGCAAGCACTATTGCTGTATTCCTACTAGCATGGGCTAGATCCACAGTCACTACTCAGATCCTAAATAAAGACATTGTCTATAATCATGAATACCAGAATATATGCACTAGTTTTTTTTTTTTAAATAATATTATGATTTCCAAATCCTTTTATTATAAACAAAGTTGGATGGTTAATCCATTATTTTCACTACCCCTTTTATAGACCCTTTAGGTTTAAAACACAATGGTTGTCTAACTAAAAATAAACAACAAACAATAAAATATTAATAATTAAGACCCATAATAATCGATGTAAGCACTTTAAGTCTTTACTGAAATCATCCTTCAGTTTACAGTCACATAGCATGTACCATTTTAATTGTATAACATCTTATACCCTTTTTTGTTTGTTTCAAAAAATAGAAATAAAATAAAACAAATTCACATCATCATTTCAGTCATTATTTTACCACTAAAATATAGGATCGTTCCCCATTCTGCTTAATAAAGCTTTTGTTCATTCCTTATCCTTATATCACTTGAATCCCTGTCAATCATACAATGTCTAACCCTAACCTTTTTCATACCATTTAAACTTAATTTGACTTCCATAAATCCTATCAGAAATTGTATTTTCATAACATACATTTTCTTCTACTATATTTCTTCCATCTTGCCCTACATGCCAGTTCCTTCTGCATCCGAGTCTCTCACCACTGTCAGCCTAGTGACACTTAAAGTTCCCTCGTTAGGGGAATCATGGTATTTTATTAATTCTTCAATACTCTTGTTTTCTTATCATTAACTTCAACTTTATTTTTCATTATAACTACTTCTCACAGTACTTGTCTCAGTTCCACTTATCTTTACAGTTTTACAGAAACCAAAATATTATGTTACTCAGATCCCAGCCCACAGCCATATAGCTGCTTTCTCTTTTTACCTTTATTAAATTGTAGTTTTCTTAGACATCTAATGTCATACATACATTTAAGGGATTGAGAAATAAAACCTTTTCTTTTTAGAAGTTATATTCACTCCTTCTTTGTTCGCCCTCCGGCCTTTCAATAAAAATGAGGGAGCTCACTCTGGATAATTTGGATAGTGACTTAGCCAATGTGTCACTTTGTCTCTCTGCCGTCAAGTCTATATATATATATATTTTTTTTTCCTACGTTTATCCTTATGATCCCACCTAGTTGTCTATTTAAATTTAGACCCTCAGTTGAATTTAGACAAGAGTTTTACCCCAGAATGGACGGCAATCTTCTTTACAATTCCAATTTATATAAAATACTAATCCAGAGAGTAATTCAGTTCAATATCATAAATGACAAAAGCATTCATAATTACCAATAGCAGACAGAGCTGGAAAACCACTCCAATTAAAGCTCGTCCCATGTTCTGCATTGTCTTTTCATCAGATTGACTTAGAATTATCAACTTTTCTAAAGTTGGTCATTTCACTTAACCCATCTGTAATGATAAAACACTAATTCCAGAGGTTAATGACACAATATCCTCAAAATCAGGAAATAATAGTACCCCAAACTAATACATACAAGACATAAAGTGCTGTCACCATCATACGCACTCATACTAGACACACATATGTTAACTGTTCATTTTCAATGTTAATTTTTCTTTATATTATTGCTAAAAGATTTAAATTTTAAATAAGATTTTAAACTTCCCATTTTCCGGTAGCTTCTACCTAATTTTACATGGTCTCCCAACCAGTTTCAAAGCATGTCTTGTTCATTATTCATTAGAATTTAACAAGGTCAGCTGGGTTGTTTTGTTTCATTATCATTATTTTGCTTCAGCTTGCTCTAGCAGGCCAATAATGGAAAGACAGACACAGTTACCATCCCTTCCTCTGCTCAAGCAGTCTCTCTCACTATAAATAAATAATCTTTTTCAACAGCCTTCTAAGGCTGTAACTTAGACATAATGTAATATTAAATTAATTACAATAACCTTTGACCATTCACCTTGTTATCCAGACTTTTCTCAAATCTACAAAAGCTGTCTTCATCTTTAGCCACCACCATGTCTAACGACCTTCAGGAGTTAAAACTATGTCATAGACCTATTAGTTCAAAATCATCACTATGATTTTCCTTGCCCATAAGGCAAACCAGTACATAAAAAGTTTTGCTACTGTCTCCACAACAACTAATGGGAATCACTTCATGGCCTCAGCTGGCTCTTGAAAGCCCATTTCTGTTAGCCCTTTATCTATAATCTCCATCAGGGTGTTTTCCCCTGGCATATTTGCAGACGCTTGTCACAATAAAAAAAACAAGCCATACAATGAATGCGGTTTCTGGTGATTGGTATTAGAGGAACACTCACGTTTCGGGGTCAGACTGTCTGTAACTCCTCACAGCTCATCCGCCCTAACGATAAAGGATGCTGCTGGCCTCACAGTCATCCGCTCCACTCTCATACCTTTCTCACATAAACACCTCCATCTTGAGATGCCCAGTGACTTTACGTGATCCACTCTGGCTTAGGTTGCCCCCTGTCTGGCCAATAGAAGGTCTTACCCGTCATTGAGTAGCCACTCGTGCCCACTGGTGACCGCTCTTTCCCATCACAGGCTGTTTGCTTCAACAGAACTCAGCTGTTTTCTAGAGCTTAGGAAAGGCACGTTCAAGAGTCACCAGAGCCATTCGGATTGCCTAATAGTGTTCACATAGGGAGACAGGTCAATAACAACAGTATTTAATCACTTAAATCCATTAACTATCTTAAAAGCAGCAACCTAGCTACTTGGATTATACTCAGTGAATTTAGATCACAACCGTACATTCAGTGTACATTTCCGTCGGCCCCTCCCCCGTTTCATGGTGGGGACTAAGATCAGACAAAGAAGTTACTGGTCCTAAATTAACCTAATCAAAATGTCATCTCTATCTGTATTATTATTTTAAATACTTCTTTAAAGTCATTCAGTTTTATTTTTAAAACATCTCTGTGTCTATGATCCTTCAACTGAAACACTGTGCTTTACACATTATCACAGATACCAGCTTTTAGCTGACTCATTGAATGAGAGAGACTCTGAGACTCTATTGGATGGTACACTGCTCTCTCATATACTTCTAACTTTATCTACCATCTTTTAACTCTATCCCAGCTTAAGGCATCTTTGCCAGATATTACATACGGTTTCAAATAAACATATTATTTATATTTGTCTTTTGCCCACACATCAGGAAATTTAGGCATTACAAATTTCCACTCAGATTGAGTCTGTTGCACTGGCAGTTTCAGCCACAGCACACATCAGATTCAGATAAGCAAACTGTTTCCTTACAGCCAATAACAAACTTATCTTTTGAAAGCAAAACATCAGCTTCTAGTTCTTTCATGGTCAACTTTTCAAGCTGTTTGTTTAATCAGCATTTAGCAACTGTTAATCCAGTACGGCTTCTGCTTATTTGTTCTTACATAATGGTAATTATTCTAGTTCTCAATAACATTTCACATTTCTCAATCTCAATTTTAGTTGTCAAGTTCTCAATTACCATAACTTAATATTTGACTTAAGTTTTCTCTTGGAGTTTATCAATCTCCAATTAGGATTCACACTAAGTTTGAGGCAAGCACTCTCTGCTTGTGATACTTTTGCAGTTATTGTAAATCATCTGTGAGATTAGTCTCTCTATATCATCTAAAACCTTTTTTAAAAATTTTAATGGCAACACAATCATCCTTTTAGTTACTTTGATATATTCTGCAACTCACATTTGTTGGAGTCATTCATTTTACATCAACCTGTATTCATCAATTCACTTATAAAAATTAGTATTATAGATCTTTTCTTCAAAAGGATTCACTTTAAGACTTCAATCTTTTGACCTTGTTTTATCTCTTGTTCTTTCTCAGACGACAACTTTAATATCGTCATTTAAACACTGATCTACTTTCAAACTCACATTATTACCAGAAATGTGTCACGTGTTAAATGGCCCTACTGACCACAATCAAGACACTCTCTGTCATCTGGTGAATTTGTTTCAGCCTCAACTACAGCATCACACCCTTGAAACAGTGTGTCCCATTCAGGAATGCAAACAGAGCTACTGATTAAGCAGTTCTCTGTATTCTTTTACAGTCCACCAGTGGCTGATTTAATCATAATAACCCAATCATAATCTTCATCATTATTATTGGCAGAACATTAATTTTCATAAGCTGCAAAATATTGTTTTCACAAAGTGTCTGTTTAACTTTAGTCGCTTGTCCAGGGAAATTATCCCTGACCCAGAATTTCTTTCACTTGCTTCTTGTAATCATCGTAAGCAATACGAGGCTAAACATTTTAATTTTTCTGTTTCTTTGTTTGGTTGTAGCCAGTCAAGTTGTTTAAATTTCCAATCAGAATCAAAATCCTGACTACCATTTACTTAATCATTTCTGCAAATTTATTTAAAGTGAGGGCTTTAGAGCACAGCTGCTTACAGCGTTTGCTTTTCCTGACTCACTATTTGTTTCCGGACTCTTCAGGTTACTGATTAAGTTATTACATTTTTCTGCCATATCTTAATCATGGTTCATACTCACCTGAAGTTATTGCAGAAATGGAGGCGGCGATCTTTGAACAACACAGCTTGGCTTCTGCGTGATGAAACTGCAAAGTATACTCCAAAATCACAGTTACATATACTGGTCCATGCCAATTTGGGTCACAACTTTTTAAATTTTTCTCTCGGAATTGTTCCTGATGCATCCCTGGCAAACAACCCTATTATTGTTAGTATCCCTAACTGCCTGATTCACTTCACTAAGTTCGGGGATCCCCTATCTGAGATGGAAGAGATTGAGCAGGTTTACGGTGCCACTGGACCTCTAGCCCAGGGACGTGCTCTGCTGGGGTGGTGCTACACCAGTAATGCCCAGCGGGGCCCCCACAGAGCACGCTTCGCTTGCGCTGTCTGCTGCCGTTACCCTTAACGACGCTCTCAGCGACTTCTTATACTGTCAGCAGTATAATTAACTTACTCCTTCACTCGCCTCATCGGAGTGAAGCTTCACTCGCCTCATCGGAGTGAAGCTCTCCCGCTCTCCTTCAAAATCTCTTCCAGTCAGACAGCCCTAACAATTAACAAAAGCTTACTACCTTGTTTGTTGATTTGCCAGGGGTGTCACCGAGAATAATTGCCCGCATCCTCCACCATAACTGTAAGGGGTATACAGTCAAAGACCCAGAACCCGATATGAAGAAAGAAGACCCGGAGTCAGAATTATAAAAAATTTAAGAAAAGTTTTACTGAAGATAGTTTGCATTCTCATCAGCAGAAGTCAGCTTCAAGACTCACATAGGAGTTCGTAGGCCGCCCCCCTTACAGTTACAAAGATCACAGCAGTTATACCATTTCCAAGGTCTAAGCTACGTCATTGCTTACAGGTTGAATGATTCTCATTGGCTAAGAAACATTAAAGCCTAAACAATTTAACACATGTGAGGAGATAGGGGTGCCTATCGCCATTAGTAAAGATAGTTGTCGTCCACTCATTGGATTTAGGTCTGTGGTGGCCTCGCAGGTTAGAGAAGGGCGCCGGGGTGTCTGGTCCGACCGTCCAGAACCTACATAGAATGTCATACGCACACACACACAAATAACAGACACTAGCAAATAACAGCTCCCATCAAGGCTGAAGAGAGTCTGAGCTCCTTATTATCAGTTAAGTATACCAAAACATAATGCTAAAACATTCACTCGTTTGGGAGAAAAACAGATAACTGGCATTTACTCCCAAGGAAGGAAATATACTGGAAAGAATACATTTTAATACAACAATTAAAGTTTGATAGTAACGCTCAATATAGCTTGACTATATGTCCAGCGAAGAATCATATGTGCCCACGCTGCCTTTAGGACCCTCTAACCTTTCTACTGATCCCAGAGAAAGAGACAAACGGCCTTGTGGGTTACGTGGCCTTCGTGTCCTGCGTGTACTACGTGCAATCTCAAAGTAAGATTGGGATGCACCTAAAAGAAACTGGTTACTTGCATCCATGCATTTAAGAAAATATAATTTCACAAGCACAAGAATATAAAAATTATTATGTGATAATGAATATATTTGATTATTGATTTTTATAAAGGAAGTATATAACCATTCAAAATGACATATGATTATATATGTATTTGAAGAGGCAAGGGATTTTGACCAACCCTTCAGGAGACAGCGTTAAACTACCTCATGTCTCAAAGCACATAACATTACAATAATAATTAACATAAACAACGTCTAGGTTACTATTGTATTGAGATGTTATGTCAGAACTGAATTGGGATCTTGCCTAAGAGCCCAAACACCTTCAAGTGTAAACTAAACAAGCCAATGCACAATGGCGTTCGAGATTTGTATCGCGCACCCCGCCCCGCGAAGCGGCTATATATAGGAAGCGCGTGCAATCACACATTCAGGTTTGCGCTGAGGATCCGAGCTGGTGACCCTGCCACTCAGCGTTGGAGCACCAATTGCGGCGATGGGACGTAACGTCTCCATTCCCTCCTTCAGGGCATCACTATTGCTGCCCCTTCCAGTGTAACCCACCTGATCCCCCCGCACCTGCTGGGGACGGAAGATAGGACGGGGCTTTACGCAGAGGTCAATCACTTACAGTATTTTCCTTCTAACCCATACAGAGAGACTATCGGATAACACTGGGAAAGCGTCCCCTTTTCAAGCGAAAAGAGACGCTACGGGGACCACATCCTTCCCGTAAGGAGGTGTCAAGTGGAAATTACACACATGGACTGACCGTTAGGGCAGAGCTACATATGGAAGCTCTCTGTGGTAGATTCAGCCTAGTTAGGGTGAAGTCAATACCGAGCAGAGAGGCAGAGCGGAGTATGCTTAGGGAAAGACATGGGCTCGCCGTCAGGGGGGGGGGGCTGTACCATGGAAGAATACACATATTGGATCACCGTAGGGATCACGACATATGGGTTCCTAGCCTAGCACAGGGGTCAACCACTGGCTTACTTACGAGTGTTAGACATGGTGATAGACGTCTCCTCCACGTCTGGCTGCCGCAGGGTGCTGGCGTTACTGCCCCAGGAGCCTCTGAAAAAGTTTCAGTGGGGCCGCTGTCCTGCCCTTGAGCGAGTTCAAGGAGTTCAGCACCGACCGAGCACGTTCCTCCACGAGTCGTGCTGACAGGTTGATTGAGTCCAACTCCATACTGAGAAAAGAGATCCTCTGCACGGGGGAGAGTTTGCTCTTTTTCCAGTTGACCCGAAGCCCCAGAGGTGCTGGCACACTAGGTCCCTGTGTTCACACAACTGATCTCGCGAGTGGGCTAGTATGAGCCAGTCGTCGAGATAGTTGAGGATGCGAACGCCCTGTTTTCTCATGGGGACAAGGGCCGCCTCCGTGACCTTCGTAAAGATACGGGGTGACAGGGACAGCCTGAAGGGTCGGGTATTGATATGCTCGACCCGGGAATGCAAAGCATAGGAACGGTCTGTGTCGAGGAAATATTGAGACACGACAGTACACGTACTTCAGGTTGATTGCTGCAAACCAATCTCAGAGACGGATGCATTTGAAAATGCGTTTCTGCGTTAGTATTTTGAACAGGCGCTTGTGAAGTGGCCGATTCAAAACACACAGATCGAAGATTGGTTGTAACCCACCGCCTTTCTTGGGTACAATGAAATAGGGGCTGTAGAACCCTGACTTTATATCGGCTGGAGGGACCGGCTCTATCGCGACCTTCGCCTTTAGGATTGCGATTTCTGCCCCAGAGATCATGCAAACGAGGTCAGAAGGACCACAGATGTTCCCGCAGTGGGGCAACGAGGTGGAGCACAGGGACCAGACCCAGAAGGCACAGTGTCCCGTAGGGGGGTTCTGACTGCACAGTGCAACACTTACCTGCCTCCACGGTTCGGCAGGGAGTGCGTGAGTAGGCATCGTGTCCTCAAACCACACCGAGCTGCCGGCTGGTGATAGAAGAGAGGGATGAGAGTGACAAGGCATGGCGGCATGCACTACCATCCGCGCCCTCTTGGGGCCCAGGGACAGAGGAAACTGCTCTTTTTCTGATAATTTGGGTACATAAAACTAAAACAAAATTCAACACAGGATTCTCCACCCAGCCCTCATCCAGGGGAATGAGTGGTGTGCTCACCATCTCCCGAAGAGCTGTACCCTCCATCTCTGGGCCGCCTGTCTCAGGGCCCCCTGCTCTTATCCCTTTCCATGGCCGGCTCCACGCTGTGGCCTGGGTGGAGGCTGCTGCTGAGGCTGTGCCAGAGCGGAGGTGGAAGCCACAGGGGGGCGCCCTTGGCGATGATCAGGTGGGGGGACTGCAAACAGCGGCGGGGTGGAGACAGCAGCAGGCCGTCGGTGTAGCCGAGAACTGCTGGGCAAAATTCTCGCCTGTGCCACCAAAGAGGCTGGCCTGGGATGTCGGGGAGTCGAGAAAACGTTACCAATTCGGTTTCAGGGCCCCCTGCTCTTATCCCTTTCCATGGCCGGCTCCACGCTGTGGCCTGGGTGGAGGCTGCTGCTGAGGCTGTGCCAGAGCGGAGGTGGAAGCCACAGGGGGGCGCCCTTGGCGATGATCAGGTGGGGGGACTGCAAACAGCGGCGGGGTGGAGACAGCAGCAGGCCTTCGGTGTAGCCGAGAACTGCTGGGCGAAATTCTCGACTGTGTCACCAAAGAGGCCGGCCTGGGATGTCGGGGAGTCGAGAAAACGTTACCAATTCGGTTTCAGGTAGAAAAAGGTGCCTTCCATTATCTGGTAACCTCTTATTTGAAGTATTTCAAAGTATATTGAAGTAACTCAGATGTATTGTTGTAAATTTTAAAAGTAATGCATTACTTTACTAGTTACTTGAAAAAGTAATCTGATATGGTAACTCAAGTTACCCTCAACACTGACTGCAACGCTCTTTTTTATGGACTGCCTTCAAAGCTACTCCACAAACTTTAGCTAGTACAGAACTCGGCTGCTCGAATCATCTGCAGAACTCCTCTAGCTGAACACATTACTCCCATATTACAACACTTGCACTGGCTCCCGATTAAATATCGTACTGATTTTAAATTCTTCTTCTTACTTACAAGGCACTCAACAATCTTGCCCCTTCATACTTATCTGACCTTCTTCATATTTACACTCCTACTCGGACTTTAATTCTTAATATTTACACTCCTACTCGGACTTTAAGATCATCTTCTTCAGTCACACTTGTTGTCCCTTGAACTTGCACTACTTCCATGGGGTCCCGAGCCTTTAGTCATGCAGCTCGTTATTTATAGAACCTGCTGCCACAAGATGTGCAAAACAGTGAAAGTCTTCGTGTTTTTAAATCTCGCCTTAAGACCCATCTTTTTCGGCAGGCTTTAATACTGGTATCCAGGCTGTAATAATGAGTATTTTTTTGTTGTTGATTGTTTTATTGTGTTTGTAAGGTGTCCTTGAGTGTCATGTAAGGCGTCTATAAATAAAATGTATGATAATAATAATAATGACTGTGAGATGGGGCCAGGTAACGACCACATACAGAAACACACGGGTGGAATGATTTTAAAAAGACAGTGTCACACTGTGCTTGCTGTTTTATGGAAATAAGCTTTTTAAGTGCTGAAGTGCACAGGGGAAACGGCCATGGCCCAGCTGGTAGAACTATTGCAGCCTGCAGTGTGCAACCGAAAGCTCTTTTAGGCTGTTTTAGAACAGCAAGAAATGCTCTTTGAAGTCGCGACCACCGCTGCAGCGCTGTCACTGACTGAAAGGGAACTTAAAGAGCACTGACCTGTACCTGCTTACTGCTGCAGATTAATTTCGGCGTTGATAGTGTTGGCATTGAAATGCATAAATTCAAGTCATGAACTGCTCCGAGTATAACGTCACGTGTTTCCATCTCTTCCAAATTACAGTAGTTATGTCGTGAACGCAGCATAAGCTCATTGTTTTGGTTCAGGAGGAACTGTAAAAGGTGGCTGCTGTTTCGGTTGCGGTGCTCAGAGACTGACGTCTGTCTAACTCTGCATGGCATGAAACTCGCTAATGGTAAATGGACTGCATTTATATAGCGCTTTCACAGACCCAATGGCCACCAAAGCGCTTTACATATTGCCTCACATTCCCATTCACTCACTCATTCATACACCGACGGCGGTGTCAGCCATGCAAGGCGCCATCCAGCTCGGCGGGGAGCAGCTGGGGTTAGGTGTCTTGCTCATGGACACCTGGACACTTGGTCAGGTGGAACCGGGGATTGAACCACCAACCTTCCAGTTTGTAGACAACCACTGCCGCCCAATGACGTATGATGTCTGCGTGAGCAGGGTGCATGGAGGTATGGAAATACATACTTTGATAGGCAGGAAGGACATTGTATCATTGCATTCGGACTGAATTCAATGATTGGATGAACATTTTATGTTCGTATGCCTTCCAGAGAAAAGATATATACATATAAATACATTTGGACCACTTAACTTAGTGATTGTTATCAGGATGTGAAGAGACTTTCAACCAGCATTACACGAAAATGTATCTGGAACAAATCACCTACCCTGCCTTTCATAAATGCTGTAAAGGCATTGTTAGTTCATGATACCTAATGTTAGTTCATGATACCTAATGTATTAACTAATGTTAACATGATGAACCTTATTGAAATGTGTTAACAATATATCAACCTGTTGCTGACATTTGGTCCTCTTGAACTTTGTAACAAAGCTATCTCTAAAAAGCAGTGATAGTTCTTATATGCTTGTACATTCTTGAAATAATTAATCCAGAGCTACATTTAACCCACTTGTTAGACTTTAAACTGCAGTGCAGTGACAGCTAAAAAATCTGAGCTGTTGCAGCAGGTGGCCTATCAACACTCATTCCCCTTTTGTCCAGTTTTGAGGCCCCTCCTCTTTTAAAAACATTCCCAGGCTTCTTAAACGTATCTCTGTATGCTGTCTACTGTACAAACGTTTGAAGAATGGTGAGAGCACTGAGTTTTCCCGCTCTGGGTCTATTAGCCTGGCTAAGCTTGTTCTCCTCAGAGCCTGTGCAGGCTGGAAAGGTGCTTGTCATGCCAGTGGATGGCAGCCACTGGCTGAGCATGAAGATCTTGGTGGAAGAGTTGTCTCTGAGGGGTCATGAGATGGTGGTCCTGGTCCCTGAAACCAGTTTTCTGATTAGGGCATCTGGCAATTACACCACTAAGTCTTTTCGTGTGCCATACACCCATGCTGAGATGAATGCAAACTTGGACCACATTAAGAAGAATGCGATTGAGAAGCCTCCACAATTAACTGATTTTTTTGAGAATATGGGGAACCTGATAGAGTTCACAAATATGCAGGTGAAAGCCTGTGAAGGGCTGCTGTACGACGAGCCCCTGATGAAGAGTCTAAGAGAGACAGGATTTGATATTTTGCTCACCGATCCTTTCCTGCCGTGTGGCACTATCCTTGCCGATTCCCTCTCACTTCCCCCTGTTTACTTCTTGCATGGAATTCCCTGTCGGCTTGATGAGTCAGCCGCTCAGTGTCCCTCGCCTCCGTCTTTTGTCCCGCGCTTCATTACTGGTTACTCAGATAAGATGACTTTCCCTCAGAGAGTAAATAATATGCTTATGACATTTTTTGAAATGTTCCTTTGCCGAAAACTGTATACCAGCTTTGATGAACTGGCCAGTAGATATCTGCAGAAGGACACTACATACGAAGAGCTATTAGGGAACGGTGCAGTTTGGCTTCATAGGTATGACTTTACCTTTGAGTTCCCTAAACCTCAAATGCCAAACATGGTCCATATAGGGGGCATCAACTGTGCAAAGAGGGGTCCACTGACAAAGGTAAGATGTTAATTAGTGAAATGCACTTACTGGTAAGACTGTACAGTTAATGCAAAATCAAAAAACGGCAATTATTAATCTAGGTTAATGTTAATGGCTACCAGGGACCTTTATTGGTGGCTGCGATACCTTGGCTGCCTGGTCAGGTCAATGAAAAGTAATATATTTTTTATTGCAGGATTAACAGAGTTATATTACTATGTGTAACATATAATTTGTAACTGTTTAATAAAAGAGAAAAGCAAATAAATTAAAGTGATCTGGTTGTTATATTCGTATCACGTGAGTTCAACGGCAAATGTGTACATTTTTTATGTTATAATAGTGATTTGATAATGTCTAAAAAAATAAATGTCTAAATATAAATTAAAAAGCAAAATGTGTAAAAAAAAAAACTGGGCTCTATTATGGAGTGGAAATGGCTAATGAGCCAATAAGTGCTCCTCTGCCACCATTTATTGGTTATTGTGGTCATTTCATGTCTTTTGTAGATTTTAAAATAAAAGTGTTTGTTTTCCTATACATCGTGAAATTTTTAGTTTTACAAATGGCGACAATCTTTGAAGGATGAACTAGAAAAAAGGTTTTAGTCATCACATTAAAAATAACATTTAAATTAGATAATTTTGATGATTTTGAGATTTGAATACCTAGAAATAGTTGTGTGAAGTACTTTAAAGTCCTTGAAAAGTACTTAATTCTTTTAACAGTGGTCTATAGCTGTCTAATTTGCTGGGTTATTATCAAATGATTTGGACGCACCACACACACACACTTGTCGTACTGTTAGTCCTTGTTGGTTGATTTTTTTCAGCTATCACTATACCTTTGCTTGAATTTCAATTTCGTGCATTTCAAATTGTCAAATGGATTCAATATGTGTAGATGTGCTTGATGTGATATTTGAGGGTGGCTGCTGCAGCAGCATGTAAGGTCAGGAATGAAAGAAAATATGTGGGACGGTCACATCGAGGGAGTAAGATTTGATGACGTCATCAGGCTTATGGTGAATTGATGCCACTGATGCGTACATATATATATATATAGAGAAAAATATATTTTTTCTATTTTTTAGTTGTATTAATTAGCATTGATGATTTAACACTGAACATTAGTATATTTTTTAATTAACATGAAGCATGTGGTCCAGGTCAACATGCTCTAATCTAAGTTGATGCCATGTCTATGTACTTTTGATTAAAAATCCATTGATTACTTCAATGCCATATTTGGACTGAGCACATCCTACTAGCTGCAAACATCGCCACTCCCTTGAACCCAGTCCTAACTCACACAATATAGTACTTTAACCTTTGTGGTTACACTGCGTAAGTGTTTTTCTTACTTAATCTCCTTCAACTGCCTCTGTCCTTCACACCACTGATAAAATGGCTGGCGTGTGGTTGCTCCTGAGTCTCTTCTTCTTGGGTTCAGCTGAAGCTGGGAAACTGTTGGTTATTCCATCAGATGGCAGTCACTGGTTAGGGATGAAGCCTATTGTGGAGGAGCTGGGGAGGAGAGGAAACCAGGTGGTGGTCGTCATCCCAGAGGCGAGTCTGAGTATGGGTCCTTCACAGAATACCACCACTCTGACATATCCAGTGAACTACACCAAGGATGAATTAGAAGCAGGCTTAGCAGATAAAATAAACACACTTCTGAGTGTTGACATCTCTACAGACCTGGCCAAGCTCCAGGCGTTCATTATTTCACTGGATATTCTTCAAAGCTTCATAGTGAGAAACGCAGAGGGTCTACTCTTCAACAGGGACTTGATGAATGAACTGCAAGACTACAGCTATGTATATGCAAATAAACCATCCTTGTGGTGTTGATGCTCTTGCCAGTCAATGTCCAGTTCCAGCCTCTTATGTTCCACAACCTTTAACTCACTTTACTGACCGCATACATCTTTGGCAAAGAAGTGTGAACCTGGTAAGGACTCTCCTGCAGCCCATGGCTTGCAAACGTATGTTTGCTCGTGCAGATGAGATCGCTTCACGAGCACTTCAGAGAAAAACATAGATGGTGGAGTTTATGCGTTTCGACTTTGCCTTGGAATTCCCACGTCCGGTGATGCCAAACATGGTCATGATTGGAGCAACAGTTAGCCAGA
Source organism: Rhinichthys klamathensis goyatoka (assembly GCF_029890125.1). NCBI lineage: Eukaryota > Metazoa > Chordata > Actinopteri > Cypriniformes > Leuciscidae > Rhinichthys > Rhinichthys klamathensis. Next base: position 2,616,023 of record NW_026606572.1, on the reverse strand, counting down.
AACCAAAACCTTTATCAAAAGTGAGTCTTTATTTTTCAGTTCCTAATAGGCTTACTAATGCTGTAGCTGTGTATAAAGTTTGATTTAAAATAGTAAATCTGGAAACACAGGACAAGCAAGGTTATAGAATGTAATATCTGTTCAAAAACAGCAGCTGCTGGACACGACCAAATTACTCTTACTATTTTTGCTGCCATATCTTTATATAGCAAAAACAGTATAGGCTAAGGCTAGTATGGTATTTCAAATTCAGGGATTTAGTCCAAACGCACCGAGACCTTTCACTGTTTTTGTTCCTTTGAATGATGTAAAAACTGAACTGGAGTCATTGTAAGAATGAAGAAAGAAAAGAAAAGAAAACCTTAGTTTGACAATCTTTTATTATTATTTCTGAGATAATTAATCTATATTCAGAAAAAACATAAAACAAGTAATGATATCACAAAGAACACCCCTGCAAACCCAGGGGTCAGAACGTGTAAGTGAATTAGGTTATTGTGAATTAGGTTATTGCACGAATTGCACGGTCAGAACGTGTAAGTGAATTAGGTTAGTTCAGCTTTATCTGACGGGTCTGTTTTTTAGTTTCGGGTTGTATTTAATCTTCTAAAACCCGTCAGATCGTCCGCTTTTTGGCGGCCGCCAAAGCCTTTTTTGATCGGTGCGTGATGTAGAATAGAATGACTGCTGTGCTTGACAGGGCGCATAACCAGCAGAGAGAGCGCGCGCACTCTCACGTCTTCAAACAACACGAGCGCTGTCTTGCTCTCTCTCCCTCGCGCATATTAATCAAAATCAATTGACACGATAGTAAAAGGTCGAAAGACCGCAGTTTCACGTGGAGCATTTGGAGATTTTTAGAGATTAGAGACTCTAGGCCTACACTCAATGAACAACATCTCAACACTAAATTATAAAGGCCTGTCTCATATAGACGCCTGTCTCAAATACAAGCCGGTGCAGTTTGACGATTTGGGAAAATAAAAGCCTGGGCTATTATTTGAAGTTATACGGTACATATATAGGTAAAAGGGTGAGTGATAGAATGAAATTGGAAGCAGGGAATGGAACTATGGAGAAGATCCATTGAAACTGTGAAAAGCACCATCAGCCTATCATTTTCAGAGCACCTCATTAAATTGATACTTGCTTGGCCTGGGCAGAGGAAACAATTCTTGAAGTTGTTGAAAATTGAAGTTGTTGGTTCTGTGAATGTCAAATGTTGAAGTTGCCATCGTTTTCTTCTCAGTTGGATGAAGAAGATATGATGAACTTGCATGGGTAGTTCGACTCTGTTCTCATGGCTGGAGGGCAGATTGTGGCCTGCCGACCCTGGGCCGGAGAGGACACGCAGAGCAAATGGTAGGAGTTGCGATGGACTTCTTCTGTTTTGAATGAAGACATCGTATCAAACTCCTGAGGTTGTCCTTGATTCTGTTGTGGTTGAGTCCTCTCTCTCCTGAATGAGCACGTGGCTGGTGGTGAGTCAAGGCCTGCTGCCCTGGGGTCTGGGGCCTGGTGCGGCCCCGCAGGACAGCAACCCACACGTAGGAGAGAAAGCCAAGAGAAGGAAGGGCTTCTGTGAATGCCCTTTTAAAGTCTGTGAAAGGTCCAATCCCTCCGGGTTTGCGTGACCAATGAGAAGGATGGAGATTCCAGAGCGGGAAAGTTACGCTGTGGTTAATTTATGAGTCTTTGTCCTAAGCGTGCTCATTTGCATGTGCAGCTGGATTGGTCTCTGATGAAGACAACTAGGGAAGATTCTTGTAATACTAATATGTTGGGCAGCTATCGGCATATCATGTACACAATCATTTCGATCTTCAAAGTACCAATTTATAGAGACCAAACGTGGTATAAGTGAGGTTACATTGACCGTTGGTTCTATAATAAAATACATAGTATCGAAGGGATAATAGTATCAACAGATAATAGTATTAAAGGACACCACATAAGACAGTAAATCATTCACAAAATGTTCTGGAATGCAGGTTAATTTCATGTTAATCAGTTCATCGATAAATGAACGCAGGAAAGTCTGTTTTAAAAGCTGTTTCTGTCTTCCCCATCATCTCTGTCTTGAACATGTGACCACATTTTTAACAGCAATAAACCAACTTATCTGATCGTAGTCCTGGTAACCCAAAGGCCCTTCTTGCACTGTTGGGGGATGTTGAGCTTTAAAGATTATTTGTTAACCATAACAAATAATTGTGTCTGATTGGTCTCAGTTGTTACAGAGGACATAAAGTTTCAGAGAGACAGAGCAGGGAGAGAATGGACAGATTGTTTTCTCTTCTTGACAGATTAGTAGAGAAATAAACTTTTGGTTATGTGAATTAAAATTTGTAAATTAAACAATCGTATACAATTTTTTTTTAAGTTATAATTTGTAAATGAAACAAAAAAATAATTTCTGTTCATTGTTTATTTTTGTAATGCAAGTTATAACTTGTAAATGTAATAAAGAAATAATTCTGTACATTTATTTTTGTCATGTCAATTAATTTGTACATTTGATACAAAATAAATTGTTCTATACATTTTTACTTACAGTACTTTTTACAGCTATTTACAAGATACGTTTTAGATAAGAAAAACAAAATAAAAGTTTAAATTAACTGTACATAAAACAGATTGGAAGAAAACATTTTTCTGTAGACTAGCTTTTATTGAGCTGAGCAGGAGATCCTGGATGGGCTCCACAATAGAGACACTGGTAAAGAAAAATTAAGAATAATTAACTCACATACTCAAAAATCAAACCATAAAATATTTTAACATGCAAAACCATTCTATGAGCTTAACTCTGCAGGACAGCAGCCCTCCAGGACCTAACGTTGCCTATCCCTGATCTATACGACATACTTTTAGTGTTTCTATTATATACTGGTCATTATTTTTCAAACAATATCTAATATCAAAATCTAATATACATGTGTAAAAAGTCAGTTTTTCAGAAAAAGTACAATATTTGCCTCTGAAGTTGAATAACAATCTAAAGTAGGCCTACTTAAAATGTATACTTAAATACAGAGTAAATGTATTTTGTTACATTCCACCACTGGTTATTGTCACATTAACAAATTGTTGCTAGCTGTGTCCCAATATTATGAAGCTGCAGACTCGGAGCCTGCAGCTACAGTCCCCCACCCAGAGTCCCGCATTCTCAGACCCCTCGTTTTTCGAGACAGCGCCTCCTGCTGTTCGGAAGATCGTATAACACCCGCACGCAGAGTCCCGTGTTCTCAGACCCCTCATTTTTCGAGACAGCACACCCTTATCCAAATGTCATTGAAAACAATAGGATGCAATATTACGGTCTTGTTTTATTTAAAGTTATCCAAATAAATATTTGCGTTCCCTGCTTAATGCATGCATGTGCCAAAAAAACTCATTGAGTTACTGATGGAAGGGATCTTTTATCCCAAAACCTCAAGTGCCAAACATGGTCCATATAGGGGGCATCAACTGTGCAAAAAGGGGTTCACTGACAAAGGTAAGATGTTAATGAGCATAGCCATTCTCAGTTCTATGCTGTTTCAAAATACAGAGCTTTCACATGTCACATGTCTTTTACTGGTAAGACTACAGTTAATGCAACAAAAAAAAAACATTTATTACATCATACTTTTATTAAATGACCCCAGGACAACCAAGATCTGCATAACTCTAATTGTTTAAGAGTGCCAACCTGCACAATCATGAACAATGTAATGTTTAACTGTCTAATCTGCAATCAACTATGGTCATAAGCTGTACTTCTAAGATGTGTATAAATGAACGTGGGATCACTCAGAGAGTCAGTTTAGGAGTTAAGATATTGTGCATAATTTTAGAATTTTCTGGTCCAGCATGAATTTAATTGGAGGCTAAGTATTTTTTTTTCTTCGTTTGACCACTATAATCTTCAAGCATGAAATGAGACGCATTGTCTTTGTAATTATGTTGTGTACTTTTCAGTAAGCAAAAAGGGAAAGGTACTCTTTTACCAAGCGGTTTTATTGTTGCAATATGCTGCTTTTCAGAAGTTCAAAGTTTGAACATGCCAGTTCATGTTGGTATTTGTGTGAGTGAATGAGTGAGTGAGTGAGTGAGCTAAAAAATGTAAGGAAGAACTGCTTACATTGAATAGGAGTATAGTTAACAGTGAAAGCTTGCGCTTTTGTGTCCATGAAACGTCACGTGATATCTCAATACTGATATCTGTCTTCTGTGCAGGAGCTGGAGGAGTTTGCGAATGGTTCTGGAGAGCATGGGTTTGTGGTCTTCACTCTGGGCTCCATGGTGTCACAGTTACCCGAGGCCAAAGCCAGAGAGTTCTTTGAGGCATTTAGGCAGATACCTCAGAGGGTAAGTGTGGAACACTTAAAACAAAGACTTCTTTTTAAATGCTTAAATACAATTGAAATGCAGTCTTTAAAGTAACACTATGATGATCATGTTAAAGGACCCTTTGGGGTCCAAGAATGTCCAGAAGTGTTGTCATGTTTTGCTAGAGAAATAAGTGACCTGGGGGCGCATTAAAGAAAGATCCTATCTTATCTGTTTGGTAACCATGGCAATTTCAGTTAGGACCTCATTTAGGACAAAAGCTATTACAAAATGACATTTCTTAAGTGCTTATCTTAACCACGGATAGGAAAAGGGTAGTACAGAAGCTTCCTAACTCCACAAAAAATCCTAAAAACTGTCTTAACTTTAGGACAACCCCAATGGTGCCCTAACGTCAAAATTATTTGTGAAATTAATTATTACTGTAAAAATCACATAATAATAGCCCTGTCTGAGAATGGCGTCACATTTATTAATGATACAAGCTGAAGAACAGCGATGTTTGATGGTGGAAAGACTGAACACCCAAATGATGTGCTGCACTTTGACGACAAAATTCTGAAAAATAATTACAGACTCCTATGAAATAAAAGGATTAGGCTTTGCCTTTTCTATCAAGCTTATAAAAACTTAACTTAATGAATTTTGTTTCTCCATTCTCCAGTTTTTCCATTTTACTTCCCAGCCGCTGTTTGCGTGTCGTTGGTTGCTTGGTAACAGACCTGAGAGTTGATTACCGAACTCAATGGAGGGGTTTAAGATTTCCTAACTACAGATAAGATGAGATTTTATAAGATAGGATAAGAATTCTAAATCAACTTAAGATTTGCTTCTGTAATACGAATTTGTGAACATTCCAAAATTAACTTGTCAGATCTTAACTTAAGACTTAAGATAGAAAGTTTCTGTAATATGCTGGAAAAGGTCTAGGGAAAATAAGCCCAAAATAATCAACCTGGTCTGAAAAAAAAATTCTGGTTCCCTTTCAGTCGAGAACGTCAGAGGTAGTCGACGTTGACTGAATGGAGATCACGCTAGGGAGCCAATTGTCTTCGAGAACTATTGAACGAGCCAATGGATTTGGCGTGTGTGATGACATCACACACTCCGCCCCACGGCGCGGGTATAAATACAGAAGTGGATGCATGCACTAGTTGCCTTTCGCTTCGGAGCCAATCATTTGATGTCTCTGAAGAGTGCTGTTGTTTACAACGAGCGAGTGTGTCTGTGTTCTTCTGGAAGACTCTCCCAGTGCTGGTGGTTTCTACAGCGCGAGTGCAGCGGTGATCGCGAACTTTGAGCACTCAACTGCTGTTTTAACAGCAACAAATTTCTAAATGTTTGTGTGTGTTGACGGCTGGTTAGAGGGCGTCAATTGTTGCATCACGTGTTTGGGCTTACAGCAGGCTGAAGCAGCTTTTGTGGACGGTTCATGTTCCCATTGCAGGATTATGACTTTTGCTGTGTTGAGATCTAAACTCGCCTTCGTCCGCGAAGCGCGAGTCCCCATTACCATGCCCCACCCCCGGGTGCCGTGTGGGATGGGTGATCGGAGGATAGTGATGGATGTCTCGCCCGGTAACCATTCCTTGTGGGCTCCTCACTCCTCCATCACACCGCAGCCGATGGAATGCCTGTTGAACGTGCTGGTCCCTCTGTAATGGGCCGATCAGCCGTTTCAATTGGGGTTCCCCCAGAGGATAAGATGTCGATAGCAGCATCGGAGGGTGAGTTGGCCTCTGGAGATGACAACTCGGCTGTGTTATCTCCCTCTGGGAGTGTAACGTTGCCCGAACCAGATCCAGAAATGTCAGCTATGCTGAAACGGGCCGCCGAGGCTGCCGGGCTCGAGTGAAACCCTCCACCGTGTCCCGTTCAGTCTCGGTTGGAGGATTGGTATCTCGGGGCAGGCCGCTCTGGTTCTCAGCTCGCCGCCCCAATGACTTTCTTTCCCGAAGTGCATGGAGAGCTTACCAGGTTGTGGACGGCAACTTTCTCTGCCAGAAACTGCCTGAATAGCTTTTCCCCCTCGCTACCCTTGAGGGAGGAGCGGTGAAGGATTATGAGGCTGTCCCTCCAGTGGAGCGGGCTGTCGCAACACAGGTGAACCTGTGCCCGACGGCCACTGCATCTGGGGGATCCTTGTCTCCCCTCGCAGGCCTGTAAGCTCGCGTCAGGTTTGGCGGTCAGAGCTTACAAAGCCTGTGGGCAAGCCGCCTCCTCTTTGCATGCCATGGCGTTCTTGAGGTCTATCAGGCCAAAACACTCATGGACATGCACAAGGGTAGTCTAGACCGTGCGCTCATGAGGGAGCTCCGCACTGCTACTGATCTCGCCCTCCGGGGCACGAGTCTCGCAGCGTGCGCGGTCGGCCTAGCGATGTCCACCTTAGTGGTCCAGGAGCGCCATTGTTAGCTCAGCCTGGTTGAGATGGTAGATGCGGACAAGGTTCGGTTCCTGGACTCCCCAATTTCCCAGGTTGGCTTGTTCGGCGCCAACGTAGGTGGAAAGCTGCACCCAACAGCTCTCCACCGCCCAGGCGCAGATGGAGGCCTTCCGACACATCCTGTCCCGGCAGCCCGCTTTTGCCTCCACCCCGCCGCCGGTGACAGTTCCTCCGCCTGCCCGTCGCCGAGGGCACCCCCCTGCTGCTGCCTCCGGTCCCGCGGGGCCCCCGCAGCAGCCTCCACCCGGGCCCCAATGTAGAGCCAGCAGCAGGCAGGCCGCCCGGTCTGTCTCAGGCACTGCCAAGCCAGGGGGCAAGTGTCACGCCGGTTTCACAATGCACACGTTAGCAGAGCGTAAGCAGCGCGTATTTTTTTCGGCGCCCATGTTAACAGATTAGAGCATTCACACCGCATGCAGATGCGGCGCGGCAGCGCGTAGCAGGAGCAGAGCAGGAGCAGAGCAGGAGCAGCAGTGCCGCGATAGTTTCGGCGCCCAGTCTATTTTTGCCGCGCTGCTTACGTTGAATTAAAGTGACAATGCATTGATCATGGCCAAAATACACAGCAGTTTTACCCAAAAAGCGCATTGATGATATCTATTGTGTTTTAAACAGTCAATCAAATGACCTTCATCAATTTAAAAAGAAAACAAATGTCCAAAAATAAACTTGTTGCCCAAACTACAAAAACAAAGATGAACCAAAAGTTATATAATATATTAATTAATAAAATAAGCTTCTTGACAAGTCTTTTCTCTCAAATGTATTTGAAAACGAAATAAAGAAACTTACCAACTTACCCATTATAGAGTACTCTGTCTGTACACACGCCGCGGTTCAGCAGCGCGCGTCAAACGCTGCCAGTGTGAAAGCAAAACGCGCGTGTCCTGCTTCCGCTCACCGTACGCACTGATCCTGCGCTGCTTACGCTCTGCTAACACGTGCAGTGTGAAACCGGCGTCAGACGTAGCGTCCCTGAGACAGGCCAGCCAGGGATGGAGGACAAGCTCTTCAGATGGTTACTGTTCCGCCACTGGCTCCCCGGAGTCCAGTGGTACCCAAATTGTCAAGAGAGCAAATTCTTCTGTCCCTGGGTCCCAAGCAGGCAGCTGTTGGTGCTGTTCGAGGACCTGGTCATCCGCCTTCTCACACATCCCCTGCCGCCAGTGGAGACAGGTAAATGTTGCACTGCACACTAATGCCACTGTTCTCCACCTTGCTGCCCCACCTCGGGTATGCCGGTGGTCTTCTGGGCCTGGGCCTGGTTCGTAGAAGCAGAAAGAGCTTCCAACCGGTCCAGACCAGACTGTGACCATCAGACTCGGCTTGTCGGCTCCGCTCAAATCAGTGATAGTCATCACACTACGTGTTGAGCAGACGTGCTCCTTGAAAGCTCAGTGATATTCCTCGCACCTAGTGTTGAGCAGTGCTCCTGTCTTGTGCGCGCATATCTCTGTCCTACTGGCGAAGGACTTGATATAGCTGCTTCCTCCAGCCAATATGAAGGCCAGTTGTTGTAAACTCGTTCTTCATGGTACCTAGTATGTGGTGGGTCGTGACCGTCTTGGCCCAAGTCGGTCCGCAGCATCTGGCCTCAATGACATGTACTTCAGATCTCTACCTTCCGCACCGCAGGCCATCCTGTGTGTTGCATGTGAGGGTTCGAAGTATCAGTACAGAGTCCTACCCTTCGAGTGCTCCATAGCCAGTTGGGTCTTCAGGTCAACTGGGAGAGAGTAATCTCGCCCACTGGCTGAGTATCTCTTTTTCAGTTTGGAGAAGGACTCAGTCCATCACGTCTCTTCAAGAAGAGAGTGTGCTCGGCTGGTGCTGTATAGAAGTGAGAAAGGGTCCCACTGAATGAACTTTCAGAGGCTCCTGTGGCATAGGGCAGATGCAGGATATGAAGACCGCTTCAGCATTCCCCGGAGGGAACAGAGGACGTAGTCCCCTTGCCACTACTGCTGGACCACCGCTGACTCCGAGTTACGCTCGGCTCCTCAGCGAAAAAGCAACTAGTGCGTGCATCCACTTCCGTATTTATACGTGCGTTGCGGGGGGCGGAGTGTGTGATGTCATCACGCACTCCGCCCCCCGCAACGCACGTATAAATACGGAGGTTCAATAGTACTCGAAGACGATTGGCTCCCTAGCGTGATCCCCATTCAGTCGACGTTGACTACGTCCTCCGTTCCTTCCTTCAGGGAACGGTGGGTTGCATACGCAACCAGGACGTTTTGTGTGGTAGGGCTTATGCACATCATGTAGTCTGCATAGGGCACCCCATTTGAAAAGGATTTTTTTCCCAGTATTCTCATTTGTTCTGTGAAAAAAATTTCTAGGACTTTCTATGTCCTCCAACTCCCCCAGGATGTTATTCAAAGACCAAACGGCCATCTCATCACGATATAAATGCACTGAATTAAAAACTGGGATTTTATTGTCCACAAAACTCATAAGACATGTTAACTCCAGCCACTGATTGTCTAAATGAGACTATTTACAAATATACAGTAATATGTCTATATCAATGGCTGCATATTTTACTATTTAAGAAATTTCTTACTGTTGCACCAAAAGCAGCTAAAGTCATAAAGATGTTGAATAAAATAACTGTAGATGGTAAAAAAAAAATTACAGTCAGTATGTGGGTTGTAACGTTAAACCAGGGGTGTCCAAACTCGGTCCTGGAGGGCCACTGTCCTGCAGAGTAAAATGCATAAAACTCTGGCTTGAATAACAGCACCATTTCATAACAAAATAATGTTATGCAAAATAATGCATGTCACCATACTGTATGTTCACTTTTAGCTCTCTTTGATTTGTAGGTGCTCTGGAGGTACACTGGACCAGTCCCTGAAAATGCTCCAAAGAATGTCAAACTGATGAAATGGCTTCCACAAAATGATCTCTTGGGTATGTTTATATTCTCCTTTGACCCTCTAACCTTCCTGGAAGACATTTTAATTAAATAAGTGTGCTTTTTTTGGAACTGATGGCAAGATTCAGGATGTGCATGATGTTTGAATTACCATGGCATATTATAATTCACTACAAAATCATTTGATAACACACTAACATACCGAATGTGTTGTTTTCTTTTATGTTATAGGCCATCCTAAGGTTAAGGCTTTTATTACACATGGCGGATCACATGGAATCTATGAAGGAATCTGTAATGGGGTGCCAATGGTGATGCTTCCTCTGTTTGGAGACCAAGGGGATAACGCCCAGCGTTTAGTGGCTCGAGGTGTTGCAGAAGCCCTGAGTATCTTTGATGTGACCTCAGAAAAACTGCTGGTTGCATTGAGAAAGGTCCTCAATGACAAAAGGTAAACATATGTATTACGTTCAGCCTGTGCATTAAAAATGCAGGTTATGCACTGGTACATTCTGTGTTGATTAATACAACATTTATTTAGTATTGAACTCAAAGTGGCATGTTTGCATATGTGAATAAAAAAAAATACTATCTTTCTACAAAATTTCACATTTAATTAATCGTGTTGCATACCATTTATTTGTAATTATTCACTGAGTGAAAATTGTTTTAGTAAATCCTACAACAAATAGTTTTGAGTGTGTAGATTGTGGAATCTTTTTGTTTGCAACAAAATATAAAAATACTTCCTCCATTTTTGACTCATCAGCTACAAGGAGAAGATGTCAGAGCTTTCAGCTATTCACAGAGACCGTCCCATTGAGCCTCTGGACCTGGCTGTGTTCTGGACTGAGTTTGTCATGAGGCACAAAGGGGCAGATCATCTCAGATCCGCAGCCCATGAGCTGAACTGGATTCAGTATCATTCCCTGGACGTCATTGGCTTTCTCATTCTCATTCTAGTGACTGTTATTTTTGTGACCGTCAAAAGCTGCATGTTCTGTTTCAGGAAGTGCTTCAGAAAAACTCAGAAAAAGAAGAAGGAGTAGATACATAAAGTCAACTTTTTGTCCTTTTTTTGTGGGGTGATTGTAAGAAAGCTCTTTAATCTGTGTTTTTGTAACTTTAATACCTCCATGACCTGGATCCATGACTTGAATAAAGCCTCACAAAACCTATACTGAGTGTTGTGTTTGTGTAGGACTCAATAACCACACCGTGTAGCTCCGTTCATGTTGCGTTTACTGAACTGACGCAAACCTTACATTTGTTGACCCTTGCCATAAACCACTGTCGTAAGCAATGAATGAATGAATGAATGAAACAATACTGAACATTTTCAGACGTAACATTTTCTCCCCCGGACCCCGGAGGCGTCGCAGGTGACCATAGTGGGTGCGGTCAGGCTGAAATGGGACAGTGTGGGTGGGGACGTGAGCTGCCATTTGATAATGCACACAGCTTCGTGGCAGGCCGGGGTCCAGTCCCACGTAACATCCTTCCTGAGAAGCCGGCGGAGGGGGGCCGTTGAGTCAGAGTAGTGTGGCATGAATCTGAGGTAGTAAGCGGCCATCCCCAGGAAGGAAGACAGCTGGGATGGTGAATGCGGGTCTGGCAGGGACAGAATGGCCTCAGTGTGGGACATTATCGGGGCGATGCCCTCCTTCGAGAGCCTGAAGCCCAGGAACTCGACCTCCTCATCCCCGAACATGCATTTCTCAGAGTTCAGTGTGACCCCATGCTGATCGTCATGCAGTGCGGTGGAGGGCGCATGCACCACCACGTCATCCAGGTAGATGGAGACACCCTGGATACCAGCCAGTATGAGTGACATTATCTTCTGAAAACAGCTCGGGGCTGATGAAAGTCCAAATGCCATGCGTTTAAACCTGAAAACCCCCACGTGCGTGACAAACGCTGTAAGATCCATGCTGGCCAGTGCCAGAGGGATCTGGAGGTAGCCGTTCCATAAGTCCATCTTACTGAAAACAGTGGAGCCGTGGAAATGGCTAGTGAGCTCCTCAGCCGTAGGTAGAGGGTACTTATCAGGGATGATGGCTTTGTTGACATCTGTGAGGTCGACACAGAGCCGCAGTCCGCCTCCCCTTTTCTTGGCTATCACCAGGTTAGACACCCACGGCGAGGCGTCGACGGGCTTTATGACGTCCGCCTCCACCAGGCGATGCAGTTCGGCCTCCACCGCATCACGGAGGGCCAGGGGAATGCTTCGTAGGGGCTGGATAACAGGGCGGACTGACAGGTCCACAGTGGGCTGGTGTACAAAACCAGTCATGCGGCCCAGCCCGTTGAACAGTTGTGGGTAGCGGTCAGGGCAGGAGGCGAGGAGGCGGCAACCTGCAGGACATGCAGGCCCCTAGCATCACTCACAGTAAAACCCAGGGCAAGGAACAAGTCTAGGCCCATAATGTTAGCTCCCTTCCGGGTGATGCAGAACAGGCGTACATTGTTGATCATACCTGACGGGTAGGCGGGCCACACCCAGAGTGGAGATGGGAAAATGGCCGTAGCCTAACAGGGGTTTAGCCGCTGCTTTCAGAGGCACGTGACTGAAAAAACGGTCATATGTGCATTTGTTCAGAATTGACACTTTCGCCCCTGTGTCCACAAGGAGTGGAATGAGAGCTGTGCCCACACGGCATGTGCAGAGCTTGAACGAAGGCTGTGAGGTCTGTACAGTGTTTATGGGGACAGCCACAGTATCATGGCAAGCAGGGGAAGAGCGACAGCAGCGTGCAAAATGGTTTAACTTGTTGTAGTTACGACAACGTTTCCCCTGGGCAGGGCATGACTGATCTCTGGTTGCATGTTTAGGGGAGCCACAGTTGCTACAGCTCTTGTGCCCACTCTCCCTGGGCCCCCTGTCCACTCTCTGTACATCCAAACGGTCACTCACCCAGTCAGCCGCCTCTGCAGTCTCTGTGTGCTGAACTGACGGTGGTGATGATGTCACAGGCTCATGCACAGCGCGGCCAAACTTGCGCGCCTCCATTAGGGCCGTTTCCAACTGCTTTCCGATTACTAAAGCGTCCGCTAGTGTCGTGGAGTCTGGCTCTAGTAAAAGTCTCTCCCTCAGTTGGTTACATGACGTTTTCTCTATTAACTGGTCAACTATAAGTCCATCCTCCACCAACGGTCTCACCCAGCTTTTGCGTTCTCTGACGAAACTCAAAACGGTGCATCTGCCGGCTTCTTCCGGAGCTGAAGTGGGCCTTCAAGGCGGCCGTGGCTGTGACATACTTATCATCCAATAAGGTGAGCGTGGCGAAGATTCGCTGTCCCTCCTGCCCGAGACAATGGCGCAGGAGCGCACACTTCCTCGCCTCCGCTAGGTTCGAGTGTCCCAAAGTTAGCAAATAATCCTCAAACGACGTCACCCAGCGATCCAAAGGAACAGCTGGATCGCCGGGAACAGGTAGGAAAGGTGGCGGTCAGGGATGTAGTGGAGGCTAAACGCACGTAAACGCCGTTTACGCACCTCCCAATATTCGGAAATAGCGTTTATCCACCTAAAAAAAAAAATCCGGACGAGAAACTTTTTTACTCGGACAAGTGAATGACAGATTTACTTGTTCGAAGAAGGACAAGAGTATGAAAAGGCTTAAAGTCGAGCCCTGCCTATAGCAATGTCATCAGGATACACATACACCGGTAGGCAGTGGCCCACCTTACCGGGTGACCACGTCATGGTCCACCAGAATTTATAATTTACCCACCTCTTTTTTTACCACTACACCTCTGGTGGCGGTGGTGGTAAGACAAGTTCAGACATCCTCGTTCGCCAAATGTTGTGTTTGTGTAGGACTCAATAACCACACTGTGTAGCTCCGTTCATGTTGCGTTTACTGAACTGATGCAAACCTTACATTTGTTGACCCTTGCCGTAAATCACTGCCGTAAGCTTTAAAGGCACTGTAACCTGTCACTCGCAGTGCATAACATAACAGAGTCCAACAGGAAACAATACTGAACGTTTTCAGACAACACTGAGTGTGAACATTTACCTTTTTTTCTACACTACTAGTACATGTTTTAGTTTTGCCTGGCTATGTTATTTCAAATCACTGTGTACAAATTCATGGGTATTGAACAGATTGTGAAAATGCTATAATATTTTAAGTACTTATTTCAGAAAACATCTATGAATCTTTTTGCTTGGTTATCTCTGTAGCTCTGTTACAGATAATTATTAGACTGCATTGTGGTCTATCCGAAATTTGCTTAGCAGGTGACTTCATACAATTGCTGTCTGTTAAGTAATTTACTCACTGCTCACTGAAAGAAGAAACAGAGCATCTGCTTACAATCTCAATCCATGCAATAGGCTTTGATTAAAAAAGATAATATTATTAAATATTCTCAATAAGGTATCTAGTATTAGATATTATCAATATTAGATCTCTCTCTCTCTTTCATTACCTATTTCAGTCATATCCGACTCTTGGTGATTTTCTTGGCAATGTTTTTTTCTGGGGTAGGTTGCCAGGTCTTAATAATTAATATACATAATAAATGATACATAATGAAAAACAGATAATGGGTGGGTAATATTTAACTCTAGGGGTGATAAACTTCCCCTTCAGTTTGACGTTCATAGTGCATGAACACTATTCTGTCTTGGCCTGCAATTAACAAAAGAACCTGGTTTGTAAGCAAGCCACTGTTTCACCTCTGTGGACATTTCACCAGTCCATCAAAAAAGAAAAAAGAAAAAAGAAAAAAAAAGATAAAGATAAACTTAGCCTAGTCTATAACTGAGATGCAGTGAAAGTGGCAAATATTTTGTTTCCTTGTGATAAAGAGACTCATGCAGGATTAAAAAAAAAACAGAATATAAAAAAAATAAATGTGATGTTATTGTGGGGGTATTTTGGTCACTTTTTAACCATGCAAAGTCCGCCACTTTTTGACCCTTTTTAAAACGATAACTGTAATGATCTACAATTGGTATACCACATGTAAGAAGGTAAGAAACCATCTTAAAAACATCCCAATTTCAACAGGACTTTTATTGTGAAAATTGTGTGGTGGGTGGGAGAGGCGCCGTAGAATGTTAAACAGTTCCTTTCACTTTTTGTTGTAGAGATTCAACACGTTTGCGTTTCGTGATTTGTGTGCATTTAGAGGTTTGACGTGCTGAAATGAATGAAAATAATATTAGCGAGGGTCATGAAGCTGAAGAGTATGTCGGACTTGCTGATTTTGTGGCTGAAGGAGATGAGCAGGTATATGCTGTTGAGAACATGGTCGCCTTTCAAAATAAACTATGATTTCACAGTGAGTGTGAGTGTGAGTGAATGTGATTCTTGCTGCCTTCACGTGCTATTGGACATGGACATTTCCTACTTCCCACGTTCTGATTACGAGCTCGTCGCATTCAAGTGGTCTGCTTTTGGAAAGAACAGGAATCATTGGACACCGGGTTAATTCTTTCTTATTTATTGGGGAAATAGTAGATAAAGCCAAAATGATATAGCGTCACATTCATTGACAACCGTAAACATTCACCAGGTTAACTTAGCTTGCTGACGATTCTGGAATTTCGGTCAAATACAGGCTATTTTCGATAAAACATATCGTACAATCCGCTTCAAATGTTCATTCATATGCACTGTTATATTCCGAAGGATCCGCATCATAACACCGTCCCACATACTAAACAATCACTATTGTTACATGCACCAGCCTACTTTAATGGTGTATTCACACCGAACGCGAATAGAGCGTCAAATACGCGTCTATCGCGTCTAGTTAGACGCTTGAACATTCGCTCGAGTTCAAATTTTTCAATTTGCGCGGAAGACATTCGCGGCAAACGCGTCGCCCAATTCGCGTCATTCGCAACGCCCGGCGCGAATGATGCGTCTATTCGCGTCTTTGCATTGACTTTGCATGTATTCTACTCGCCCAAATAATTAACGTCGCGTTCGGTGTGAACACACCATAACGCCCGGCGCGAATGATGCGTCTATTCGCGTCTTTGCATTGACTTTGTATGTAATCTACTCGCGCAAATAATTAAATTCGCGTTCGGTGTGAAGTGAACACACCATAACGACAAGACAATGCGACGTAGGTTGTGGGAAAAACTAATAATTCTTCCCTTACGTCATTAACAGTTTGTGGCCCGCCCATAACTTGGGAGCTTCCCAGAAGTTCCCAGTGGTCCTATGGTGGTACTACTACGACTTGAGAGAGCGTTTATGTGCATTTTTTTAACTATGAAACTCCGATAAGCACGTGAAGGCAGCATACTCATTATTGAGCGGAAGTATTTCATTTTTTTGGGAATAGAAGACCAAATGCCACAGCTAATTCTGGTTTGCTTAACATTTTATACTTTAGATAGAGAAACAATGATCAAAAATTGTTTACATGTGATAATTGTGGTGACATATACGCGAAAAAGCAATACAATATATATACAATAATATACACATACAATAATATATACACACAGGGGCGTAATTTATGGGGGGGTTGGGGGGGAGATAACCCCCCCAGTATTTATACCATGATCACATGAAAAATATGCAGAACAATTTTTTTTTTTATATATTAAACATAACAACCTACCTAAAAATAAACAATATTTACCTAAAAAAGGTAAATATATATATATATATATATATATATATATATATATATATTTACCTTTTTTACTTTCTTTTAACCGGCAGCTTAGTTTCTCAGTTGGCGATAAACTGCTGGTCCATGAGAGGAGTTCAGACGTGTGGTGGTGGGCTGAACTGCAGGGTATCTTTGGTTATGTCCCATCCAGCTATTTGCACAAAAGAGTAGATGTTGAAGATGCTTGGCAAGATGACGAATACTTTGGCGATTATGGGACATTAGTAAGTACTAAAATGTTAAGCTAGTCAATCTAAGCCTAGCAAGCATCCAGTTAAATCTTTAAAATTGCTTCAATACAATGGTAGGATTAAACTTAAAGGACTTTTCATACAGAAGCAAACTATGTGCTAACATGTATTATCTGGATCTTTCTCTCAGAGGCTTCACCTGGAGATGCTGTCAGATAAACCCCGCACAGATACATACAGGCAGGTGATCCTGAGTAATAGCGCCTCCCTGAGGGGGAAGGTGGTCATGGACTTGGGCTGTGGGACAGGCGTTATCAGCCTCTTCTGTGCTCTTCTAGCACAACCTGCAGCGGTGAGACAAACGAAATATTTGCAGAATGCTTTACAGTCATTAAAGGTTTAGTTCACCCAAAATTGAAAATGTTCCACTTACTCACCCTCAAGCCACCCTAGGTGTATATGACTTTCTTCTTTCAGCCAAACACAATCAGAGTTATATTAATTATAAAATATCTCTTCCAACCTTTATAATGGGAGTGAATGGTACAATTTTTTCTAGCCCAAAAAAGCAATTCCGTCCATCATATAAGTAATATATACAGCTCCAGGGGGTTAATAAAGGCCTCCTGAAGTGATGTGTTTTTGTAAGAAACATATCCATATTTTTAATTTTATAAACTATAATCACTGGCTTTCACAAGTCGAGTTCCAGCCGAAGAATGAACTCTGACCCGACGTATTGATGAACCCGGAAGCGCAGAGGAGAGAACAAAACAAAGGTCACAAATTAGAAGTCTAAAACAAGAATTTTCAAAGAGAAATGTCAGAGGAGTTTGAGTTTGTTGCCTAGCCATATTTGTTTGAACCGTGAGAGGCTTTAGCGGACATTAGAGGAAGCTAGTGATCACAGTTTATAATGGATATTTTTCTTATAAAAATGCATAGCTTCAGAAGACCTTTATTAACCCCTGTATGGATTACTTTTATGATGGATGGAAGTGCGTTTTTGGGCTTCAAAAAAATGCTATTCACTCCCATTTTTAAGCTTGGAAGAGCCAGAATATTTTTTAATATAACTTTGATTGTTTTTGGCTGAAAGAAGAAAGTCATATACGCCGAGGATGGCTTGAAGGTGAGCAAATTATGGAATAATTTTCATTTATGGGTGAACAAACCCTTTAAAGCTGCAGTCCGTAGCTTTTTTTGGGTTAAAAATTATACAAAATATATATTTGAGAAAATACATAACCAGCCAGTGTTCAAAACTATCTGCTTGCCTTAGCTCGATTCAAAGCGGTAAGCTTGTAATAATGTTTTAATTCCAGTGGATACTGGTGGATTTCCGCGGGAGATTCGAGCATGTCTTTGCGTCATTACGTCACATCTGTACACATAAAGGAGGAGTCTCGGCTAGTAGGCTATATTGTGTGTGAGGATGTTGGAGGTGGAGATTTACAGCCTTTTCTCACAGCACTTGATATAATTAAACTTATCAATTTGATGGCGGATCCAGAAATGTTCAAACAACAATCACCAGTGACAACAGATTCACCCGTTGTAAAATGCAAAAGACTTCGTTCGGACTTCGGAGTGGCTACAGAAAAAAAGAGACTGCAACCGGGCCTATGCGAAGACAAGGATAAATATCGGAAGGGCATTACATGTAGTCACGCAATGCGGATGTTGTTAACATTAACAATTTGAGAACAAAGTATAATTTGCATGGTTTTGCGTGATATAAGCGATTTTTAGATTTAATCAGCGCGATTTACTGCAATGTCAGAACCAGAACAAAAGTGGATGTTACTTACTTGTTCAGAAGACATTTTCCAGTGAAAATTCTTATGTTGGTCATACTTCCAAAAAGAATAATCTGTGATTCTGAATGCCAGTATCCACACCGGCACGGTGACTGACAGCTGCACACTCTCCTCAAACATTGTGTTCATCCGCGCTGTGCCGTGTCGAACTACAACTCACGTAAAGTTAAAGGGTTAGTTCACCCAAAAATGAAAATTCTGTCAGTAATTACTCACCCTCATGTTGTTCCAACCCCGTAAGACTTTCGTTCATCTTCGGAACACAAATTAAGATATTTTTGATTAAATCTGAGAGCTGGATCACTCCTCTATAGGCTTCTTAAGGGATCGAAACTGACCGGCCCAAAAGTTATGAAAGACATCGTTAAAATAGTCCGAGTGACTACAGTGGCTCAACCTTAAGTTTATCAAGCGACGAGAATACTTTTTGTGCGCAAAAAACAAACAAAAACAACGACTTTATTCAACTAATCATTTCCTTCTCTGTACGGCCGTGATATTTCACGTAGTGATATTGCCCAAAGCTTCTGTTTTTTTTTTTTTTTAGTTGTTTTTTTTTCCACTTTATTTATTTATAAAGGGACCATGCACAATTTTTAACATAAAATTTCCATTTTATGTATTGTACCGGATTTAGCCAAAGGCTATTTTTCATCCGTAGTCCCCCAGGCAGGTCAAAGCTAACCATATTATGTTTAATATTCCTCACCATTTTTTTTACATGTTTTTTAAAACTGAGATTTGAGTCTAATATTATACCAAGATAATTGAACTAATTTACTATTTCTATCTTTTCACCATTAATAAATATCAAAATCAGGAGATTTAACGTTTGTTTTTGAGAAAATAATTCCTTTTGTTTTACTGATGTTTAAGCTAAGACATGACTGTTCCAGCCACTGTGTAATCTTTTCTGTAGCAGTTTTTAACTTCTCAGCTGCTAATTCTGCTGTTTTCGCATGTATAAAAATAACAGTATCATCAGCATACATTTGTACTTGTATCCCTTCACACTGCTGCGGAAGATCATTAATATACAAACTAAATAGTAAGGGACCTAGTACGGATCCTTGGGGTACACCCATTGTATAATGCAAATCACAGGACTTAACCCCTTTAATTTTTTACACATTGTTCTCTATTTAATAAGTATGAGGATACCCATACATAAACTGTATGATTAACGGTATCAAAGGCCTTACGTAGATCTAAAAATATAGCCCCAACAAATCCTCCTTTGTCAACTTTAGATTTTATTTGCTCTATTAAATGTAAAGTAGCTGTTTCGGTAGAATGATTTACTCTGAAACCAAACTGCATACAATGTAGGCCAGACTCAATGGTGTTAAGATGGGATGTCAGCTGTTCAAAAATGATCTTCTCTGCAACCTTTGAGAGTACTGGCAGTATGCTTATGGGTCTGTAATTACTAACTTCATAATGGTCTCCAGATTTAAAAATAGGAGTAACAATAGCTTTTTTCCATGCAGTAGGAAAAACACTACCTTCAAATGACAAATTAATTAAATGAGTGATGACCGGAGTTAAACTATCTTTGTGAGTTTTAACAAACATAGTATCCAAATGATGAGCATCTTTACATTTTGAATTTTTCAATGAGCTAATAACTTTATTAACTTGCGTTTCATTTGTCTTGATTAGATTAAAACTTTTACATACATCCTTAATTGGACAAGTATTTATTTCCCTTCTTAAAAATGTATCAATACTTTGTCAATAAATGTATTCAGTAAATCCATCAGTCAATAAAAAAAATGATTAAAAATAGTAGCAATGGCACAATCATCTTCAATTAGCTTTCCCTTAACTTTAAGTTTAACATCTCCTATTAAATTTGGTTCCTTTCGTAACAGAGTATTTATGTTTTTTTCCAAATTAGCTTACTATTACCTTTAGCCTCATTCATTAGATGCAGGTAATAATTGCATTTGGCTACTCTCAACTCTCGAATAACTTTGTTACGCAGACCCTTGTAACAAAGCCTATCAATGTCTCTTCCAGTCTTAATAGCTTTCTTTAATGCTAATTCCCTATTCTCCATCAACTTCCATAAATTCACATTGAACCAGAGTAAAACATTCTTATGCTTGAATTTATTCTGAACACTCACAGTAAATTTATCTCTTACAGAATTAATTCTATTATAAAATGTATTACAACCGTAATCCTTGGGAGATAAGATATCATTCCACTCTAGATCAGCTATTTCCTCATCAAATGCTACTAATTTTCCTTTAGGTATACAATGAACACTTTATTTAATTGTAACACTTTAGAATACGGTTCCTTCTTTAATGAATAACAAGAACCAATGAGTAACACAATATTAACAATCTAGTAAGTATTATTAACTAACAAGAAACTCTGATTAACGAACTAGTAAGTAATAGCGCACAGATGAAAGTGGTAGTTCACTATTAACTAATCAATAAGTACTAGTTTTTTAATGCTTCCCAGAGAACTACTGAAAAAGTTTATTAACAATCTAGTAACTACTATTAACTAAAAAGAAACTCTGATTAACGAATTAGTAAGTAATAGCGCACAGATGAAAGTGGTACTTCATACTTCTATGGGAATTACTAATTATTTGGATCCGTATTCTAAAGTGAAGATCATAGGAACTAACTAGTAATGACTCAAGTGTTATACTACATGATCTAGTCATGATTTGTGCAACCAAACACAAAAGTAATTTTAAGCGTTTGAGATTTTTGGTGAACTTAGTATACTTTTAGAAAATGTCTTTAGAAGTATCTAGTAAGTAACACTTCAGTCATTACTAGTTAGTTCCCATGATCTTCATAGAATACGGATCCAAATAATTAGTAATTCCCATAGAAGTATGTAGTAACACTTGAGTCATTACTAGTTTGTTACCATGATTCTTATAGTAGTGACTAATGAAAAGCCAATAAAGTGTAGAATCTTATAATCACTCACAAGATATGCACACACACACACAAACTGTAAACCCGAATAAGTTGGCACAATGAAGCAGAACTGACATATTTTTATTTTGTATTTGTACATTTGAATTGTTCTTAACTTGAAATGTTTGAGTACACTAATTCATACATTTAACTTAAAATTTCATGTAATCTCAATGTGAACACTTTTATTAGTATAAACTTAGCTAGCTTTAACAAGCTAGTTTGCTTACATACTATTTTGTTAACATCTTAACAATAGTATGCTATACAGTAACACTTGCAGCAATAAAAAGGTATTATTTGTTCTCAAATCAAGCTCATGCACCACTTGTCACCATGATGGTAACTATCCTAAAACCAACATTAACAGAAATTCTTCTAAATTAGCATAACGAAACATTAATCATTACTAAATCACCCGCTTAACATTAATCTTGCACAAAAAAACATTGTATTACACTTAATTTTAGCATTTACTCTCCCTTTCGAGTGCCATCTGCAAAGCATGCTGGGAAATATACATCCCAGCCGTTTCAGTTAAACTTAAGTTCGTCTAAATTAAAATAAATAATTTCATAAAACTCAAAACAATGAAACAGTTCAGTTTACTTAAAATATATCCATTCTGTGAACTTGAAAGAAAAAGAAAGTGCTAAATACTCATAAAAGTTAATTGACTGAACTAATTAGTTTAATTTAAGTTTTTCCTACTCAAACCAATTAAGTATTTTGAGCGTTAGGGTTTACAGTAGGTTAAATAATAAAATAACTGTATATGGCATTTGGGTGGCTGAAGACTCAATATGTTCCAGTACTCACCATGACTCTAGTGATTCAATGCCAGTCCAGAGGAATGCCGGAAAATTGGCCACAGGACAAGTAAGGTCCCGACAACTGCATTTAAAAATCCATTTCTTTAAAATTATTTAGTTGATAAATAGGCAGCATAGGCCAATTATTAACAGCTTTCCCAAATCATAAGTCTGCTATGCTATTACATATTGATAATATAAACAACCTTGTGTATTCGTTTACAGTAGCAGTTAAAATGTTAATGTAGTGCTAGTCATTTGTCCTGCATTGGTTATTGATTAGTTTTGCATGAATTATGAAACTTTTTCAGTAGTTATCTGGGAAAGCATTAAAAAAATAGTAGTTATTGATCAGTTAATAGTGAAGTACCACTTTCATCTGTGCGCTATTACTTACTAATTCGTTAATCAGTGTTTCTTTTTAGTTAATAGTAGTTACTAGATTGTTAATACACTTTTTCAGTAGTTCTCTGGGAAGCATTAAAAAATATTGATTAGTTAATAGTGAACTACCACTTTCATCTGTGCGCTATTACTTACTAGTTCGTTAATCAGAGTTTCTTGTTAGTTGATAATAGTTACTAGATTGTTAATATTGTGTTACTCATTGGTTCTTGTGTAGTTATTCATTAAAGAAGGAACCATATTCTAAAGTGTTACCCAATGAAAAACATTAATAGAGGTTACTATATTATTTTTAAATCTGTTTTTCGTTAGTTTCCGTGCAACTAAGGTTAAATTGTGATCAGATAACCCAGTGATCAAATTATAACTCTTGATTATCCTTTCAGGTTTATTAGCAAATATTAAATCTAACTGTGTCTTTGGAGATTTAGCAATTCTAGTTGGCCCTTTAATTAACTGATTTAGATTAAATTTATCTGCAACAATTTTAAATTTTTTCCTCTTTAATTTATCTTCCCAATTCAAGTTAAAATCACCCATAAAAATTATTTATTTGTTAAGATTACATTCTTTTAAAATTCCTGTAAGTTGATCATAGAATGTATTGTTAGCAGAAGGGGGCCTGTATACACATAAAACAGTAAATGATATTTGAGGAGATAGAATCATTTTCAACCCCACAAATTCTAAATCATTAGCGAAGTTAAACATGAGACGTTCACACTTAATGCTGTCTTTAACATAAATGAACACTCCCCCTCCCCTTCCAGAAGATCTATCCCGTCTAAAACATTGATATCCAGGCATAATAAATACACTAGACTAGAAGATGATGATTGTTGCAACCACGTTTCAGAGATACAAAGGAAATCCAAATTTGAATTGGATAATAAATGAAACAACTATTCGCTCTTTGCAACAATGCTTCTTATGTTCAAATGACCGCCAAAAAGTCCTCTCGGTTTCACTTTCGGATCCCATAGGACCTTCGCATGATTAGCAGTCTTAAAAAGATCTTACATAATGACTGCTTTCTTACTGCAGGATTTCGGCACAGGGAAGCGTTTCCGTGATACATTGGGGTTTCTTTTACTCTTGTAGAATGACTGGAAAGTAGTGTAGAAGTGTCATACCTTGGAGCATTGAGAACGTGTTGATTAAACTCACTTCATTGTTTGGGAGGCCAGGTAGATCTACAGGAAATCCCCAGGCACACCCTTCATTGTGAGACGCCACCATGGTTGTTGCCAAGTGAGGCTCAGCTCCAGAGTCCTGCTGTGTTCCTGGGTAAACTGGTCCCGGATTTAATTGAACATCCCCGGAAAGCAGTAGTAAGATAAGCAAGAAACCATGAGCCTTTCGATTAAACACACCGGATCTCCGTTGTCTAACGGTCTGTTTCCATAACTCAAAACAGATGAATAAATTGCATGATAGCCGAATAAGTTGATGAAAACTTCCCGCACGGATAGATACCGGAAGAGTATCGAAATAAAGACAGTTTTTTCCCTGATCCATGTAATTGCTTGAATTCTTGAAGCACAGCTGATCAGCGTGAACAGTTCTGGGCTGCGTTTCCCAAAAGCATCGTAAGCCTAAGTTGATCGTAAAAAAGATCGTACGACTGATCTTAATATTATGGTCTGTTTCCCAAAAGCATCGTAACTTAAGTAGCACTTGAAAGTCTTCGTAGAACTACGAGTGCTCTGGAGTAATCGTTAATCCCCAAGTGCATCGTTAGAAGACGAGTTATGAGGTCACCTGCAGGACAACCGGCAGATTACACTTTTTATCTAGATTTAACACATTACACTGCAACGTGAGTATAATATAAGGTTTTGATTGTACTTTATTGTACCGTTTTATTGTACTCGTGTTTTGTTTAAATGAATTTATAAATTAAATAATTAAAAAGGGAAGAAAAAAATAGAAATACACATCTAAATTAAATGAATGAAAAAAAAAATCATAAAAGAAATAATGCGGGAATTATGCTTTAAAGACGGCAAAATAGGGATGAATTCCAAAAAATCTGTCAATGACTTGCTGACGTGCGCGAAAATCAGCCATGTATTGGGCATTTTTACGGACCTTCCCTGATCTTTGAACACCCCTGGTTGCATGTTTTGTTTTTCCTTATTTGTATGGTGTCCTTTAAATCTGTTAAAAATAAAATCTTTGTTTCGCTCTATCTCCTCTAAAAGGACATTCATTTTATCTTTTTGAAAGGTAGGCCTATTCTCTTGTTTTTTGTTTTTTTTTTCCAGCCATTTTGTGCCTCCGCCTTTATAGGTGCTTTATATAGACTTGTCTTGATTTCTAATCCACTGACGATTTTTAGGTTAAATGTATAGAATACGATTCCATAAGGTTATATTTCAGCACTTCGCGAATGGACAGCGATGCTTTAGCACTTAGAGCGCGTTCTCGCGCGTTCATGTTAAGTGCATTTTTGGGAAACGCGCGTGGAATTGCCGCGAGCGTTCGTAACCTTGCACGTAGAGAGCGCTCTTGAGCTAAGATACATCGTTATCGGGAAACCCGGCCCTGGACACCACACGTACTGGTAGTGCAATGGTGGAAAATAGTAGTATAAAAAAAAACATACTACAAAACATAGATTCCAATTTCTCATTATTAAAATATTTAGCTCTGCTTAAATTTAATACAGCCTCAGACAAGTATGCATTAAAACAACGAAAACGGCTGGCTAGTTGGAGAAACAGGGAAATTGCAGCACCTCCCAAGATGCGATCC
The DNA here is from genome assembly GCF_029890125.1 of Rhinichthys klamathensis goyatoka. NCBI lineage: Eukaryota > Metazoa > Chordata > Actinopteri > Cypriniformes > Leuciscidae > Rhinichthys > Rhinichthys klamathensis. The sequence goes on along the minus strand of NW_026606572.1, from coordinate 2,590,774 downwards.
GTCGTCGCCACCATTTTAGTGGCCTATATAATATATCAATATAAGCTGTCAGGCAGTTAAGTTTGAACATAAGTCTGATTATCAGTCAAGATCTTTAACCATTTAAGAACTTTAATTTAACTGAAGTAACAACTAGTAACACTTCTTTAATCCTGTAAAGTCTACTGTATCATATTTGATACGTGAATTTATGCTTATAAATTATAACAAAACTTTCCTGAAAAACCTGTTGAACTTTCCTAGAAAATCTTATTGATGCCTTCTGCACTCTGATTGAAAGTTCATACCCTTTTTGTCACAGTTCTGCAAGAGATAGGACCCAGATGCAAATGAGCAGACAAGGGGTTTCATTAACCAGACTGAAGACAGCAGGGAGAGTGAAGTGTGAACCACAGTTCAAACAGTAGGGCAGGGCAGACGACACAACTGATGACCACTGAGACCGTCTGGTCAGTAAGATGGCAATGACGTGAGTGCAATAGAGGCAGCTCCAAAGGAAAGACCAGGCAGGAACACAATTGGAACTCGTAGCTTGATGTAGATCTCAGATGTTGCACCAGTCTTGCCGCCAGGTAGAGGCTCACGGAACCAGAGGCTTGAAACAGGCGTTAGAAAGCCGTCTAATCACTAGTCAGGCAGTTAATGCCGAGTTCAGACTGCACGATTTTCAAAATAATCGGGTCACTGTTGTTTTCACACTGCATGACTATCTGGGGTAACATTCAGTTGCTGCTGTGTTCACACTGCACGATGGATCGGCGACAGGAGGTTTCACACTGCATGACTTTACAAAAGAAAGAATCGCCGAAAACTTCTGCCTGGTCCGCAAACTACGTTTCACAACCAAACAAACGCGAGAAGTGATAGGAAATAACGGAAGATCACGCGTGCGTGAGACCGGAGTTCTCGCGCGACACTGAATTTATTATTAAAAATGATAGCCTACAAATTGTCTGTGCACTGATTTGTAGCGAAAATGAAAAAAATAATAAACAGTTTATGCAGGAAATGGTTGGGAAGACGAGGGGAGCAAGGACTAGCTGTGTTTTGCAAAGAGAGTTGCGGGTAAATAAATAATTTTGCAAATGTCCTGCTGTTGCTGCTGGTCATGCAAATGTTTGTGCTTTGTTTCTGTTTGATATAATTGTAAATATAAGCCTATCTATTAAAATACTGATATTCTGGTCTATAACTCCTCCTCCTCCCTGTATCTTGCTCTCTCATTGGCTGTCGGTCATCGCCGATGTAGTTTTCAGTCAGAACACATTCACACAGCAGGATTGTGAATCGCCGACAGGTCCAGATATTTAGCATGCCAAATATCTCACGGGCGTCGGCGATTCTCTCAGATCGCGTCTTTGCTCATTCACACTGCGTAATTGTCACTCGCGTGAACGAGCACCGATTTGCCTGTGATTTTGGGCATTTGTCGGCGATTTCTCAAAACCTGTCGGCGAGCCAAAATCGGGGCTAAAATCGTGCAGTCTGAACTCGGCATAAGAGTCAGTGGCCAGGGAACTCAGGATACAGGGCAGGAACACACAGAAGAACATACAAGACTCAACTCAAGACAGACAAGATATAGCAACAATTAAGAGAACCAAAATTAAACTGAGAAGATCAATCACTAGAGAAACAACAACTAAAGAAATATAACTATAGCAAACAAGTGAAAATAAAGCGTAAACAACTAAAATCCTAGAAAATAAACTGGAATTGCAAAAGAAAATACTTCCACTTAACAGGGAGAATAAGAAATGAAGAAAATAAAATTCTAAAACAATAGAGAAACCAAATTAGGTTACAATACACAAGAGCTAAAGCTAAGCAAAACAGTGCTAGAGAAAAACAAAATAGCAACAATGATACTCTGATACTGGAAACAAGATTTTTAAAACCTAGAGCAAGCGCAAAGATAACTTCAGGAGCACAAACCGGAAAACACCATAATACACAACAAACTAGCAAATAGATGATGGAAAGAGGCTCAATATAAAGGGACCAGAGCACATGAGGATCAGGTGAGCACAATTAGTAAAAAAGAGGACTAGACATGGACTAAACAAGGGGGCGTGGTAACGGGAAACAAGGAGGCGGGACAAGAGGAGCACATGGCAAACACAAACAATGACAGAGCCATGTGCTCAAACACAGGACAAACATAGAAACATGAAACAAAGACAACACAGACAAGACTGTCTGGACAGAACCCTGACACTTTTTTATGAAGTAAAAAAAAAGTCCACCTTCAGGTTGTGGTAAACATGTTTTTGCTTTGGAATTCTTTAGAAAGTATATGTAAGAATGGCTTTTCTAATGTTAGTAATATTTTAAGATGAACATTTACTGGACTGAAGCAACTTTCTTTGCTTGTTTACTTGATTGTCCATACATAATTGTAAAAATTATTTGACGGTGGGGGATTTTATTTTATTTTGTCCAAAGTTTCAATAAACTGATCCATTAAAAAAAGTAGAATTTTCTACTTGTAACATCATATGTCAGGCTTTACAGGGTTAAAAGGGGAAAAAAATCCATGTTAAATATTTTTGACTTTAATCAAATATATATATATATAAAAAACCTCTTTCATATGAATTTGTACAGTTTTTGTTCCTGTAGGTATATGCTGTGGAGGCCAGCTCAATGGCAGAACACACTGAGGAACTAGTGAGGCAGAATGGCTGTGAGGAAGTTGTGACCGTCTTTCAGGACCGAGCTGAGAATCTCACTCTTCCTGGGAAAGTGGATGTTCTAGTGTCAGAGTGGATGGGCAACTGCCTACTGGTATGAGAGCAGCTTTGAACTTCACTTCAATATTCACAGACAAAAACAAACTGAACATCGGAACACAGACATTATGTCTGTTGAGTGGATAAACAATGTCACCTGTGAAATTATTTTCACTTTAACTGTAATATTATGTCTTCCATAATTGTCACGGTTTAACCACTATCTTTCAGTTTGAGTACATGTTGGAGTCAGTGTTGCTGGCACGTGATCGCTGGCTGAAGGAGGGTGGAATGATGTGGCCATCCTCTGCCTGTCTGACCGTCGTTCCTTGCCAGGCCTTCTCTGACTACAGGCAAAAAATGGAGTTCTGGGAGAAACCCTATGGCCTAGACTTCAGCTACCTACAGTGAGGCCTTTCATATTGATATACAGCTCTTTCTGACATGTGTGTTGTGGGTATTTGAGGTGCTTGCATTTTGCAATAGGTGGCAAAATATCAAATCAAGTGGCTTTAAAATGATAATGTTTACATTAGTATTGTTAATTATTATATTATTAATTATTGTAGCACTTTCTGGTTGTCAAATGTTAGTTAAACATACTCTTATTTAATGTGATGAACTACAGCTGTGATTGCTCTGATATGATAGGACACCTGTGAATTTGAACTTCATACATCCACTAAAAATGACCTTGAGACCATTTGGACCATAACAGTCCAAAAAAAAGAAAAAAAAAATATTCAGATGTTCTTTACCTAGGCCTACTGCACATTTTGCTTGTAAAAATAATTCATTTAATTGAGAAAATACATGTATTTTCCTAAAACTAGGTAATGTAGCAGTTTATGTATTTATTAAATAATTAATAGATAGAGTAATTAAAACTGTTTTGTAAAAATTTTTGAAACAAGGTGACCCAATTGTTCAGCTAAATACATCAGTTATATCACACATTTAAGTAGTACTCTGATAACTCTGACCATGTATATATGTATTGTGTATGTGTATTGTAGGTCACTTGCACAGAAAGAGTTTCTCTCCAAGCCTAAATTCAGCCATCATCTCCTAACTGAGGACTGTTTGTCCAGCCCAGCTGATGTTATCACTCTTGATATGGTCACAATACAGGTCTCAGACTTAGAGGTAAATGTTAGAATTTGGATTAAATTAAATAACCATTATTTAAAAGGAAACACATGTTAACTACAGTGCACTGCTTTTCCCCACTTTTGTCCAGACCCTCAAAGGAGAGTTTAGTTTCACTGTTGAGAAGTCAGGCATGTTCCATGGTTTCACTGTCTGGTTCAGTGCACATTTTCAGAGTTTAGAAGAGGATGGACCATCACTGGAATTGAACACCGGACCATATTCAGAGTATGATGCATAAACAGAAAAGGGATCAAATACAAATACATGATAGCACACTTGATATTCAGTTCACAATTTCAGATCTGAATGCAAGTTCTAATTTTAAATTTACAGTGCACTGGATAATCTGTGTGTAAAACATAAATCTGAAACTTTAAATGTAAAACCTGTAAAACAGAGCCTTCATTTTCCCCAGGATAACTCACTGGAAACAGACTCTTTTCATGTTGGATGCCCCAGTGACAGTCGAGGAAGGGGACGTTATAGTGGGGTCCATACGTCTGCAGAGAAATCCAATCTGGAGACGTCACATGTCAGTCACATTTTCATGGAACATAAACAGCACAGAAGTTTCTAAGGTGAGTATCTACATGTATCATTGCTTGATCTCCTTCAAATCAATCATATTCTTTGTTTTCCAGTTGTTTTGCTTCAATGTGCTTTGCTTTATTCATCACCTTACAAGTAGGCTTTTACCTTGTGTGCATTAAGAAATCTCAATGTAATACCAACGTGAACATTTGAAGCATCATTTCACATTCTGAATATTTTTGCAGGTCCAGACAAAGTGTTTTCCAATGTGGAGGTGACCGTAAGACACATCCATGTGCTTTAAACAGAACCTAGTCTTTCTTTTTGCTGTTATGCAAACAGCAGTAAAACATGACACTACAAATCGTGACCTCATAAAAGCCTATATAAAATGGATTTTCAGGCTTCGTTTAGCTAGATAAAACTGACATGGTTAAAGTAAAATTCACTAGATTTTGTTAACAGACCTAAAAATCTATGAATCCAACACAACTTATTAAAAATTCCAGAAAACATGGCTTATGTTGCAAGTAATTAATTATAAATTTGTCTGTACTTTTTAAAATATAGTAATAAGATGGTCTGAATAACAATAATGGAGTATGATGATGTACAGTATAGCATGTATTTTGGCAAACGAGCAGTAGCGATTTTCTTGTTGCCTGGCATTTGTCACTGTACGAAAAATTGCTGGTTCTTGTGAGAATAGATTCTAGACAAAAGACCTGTAACAAATGGTGGGATCAAGCCTAAATTGAAAGAAAAATGTAGAACATCTTTATACCATAATCTTTTGGTCAAACCTTTTTTTTTTATCTTTATATTAACTTACAATACAATAGCGTTATACATTTTTGACTTTTTCAAATAAAATATTTTCTGTATCACAAATCTATGTTTTTAAGCAAAAGTTCAATGAAAAAGGCCCTTATTCCTCATAAGTAAAAAAAACAACAACAACCATATTGCCTGCTTACAAGTTGCTCTTCCTTAAACTTTCTGTAACTGTTTAGAACTCTATGGAATTGTTTAGAATAATCCAAAGCTTGGTATACATACATATATAGGAGAGAGAGACCGAAATAGAGAGGGAGCTTTATGAGCAAACAACTCAAATTGATTCTTGATATTTGTTTCAGTAGCAAATTTTTAATGTCGCAAAGATAAGTGATACTACCTTACAGAAGAACAAAGCTATCTTGACCAATAATCTAGTGAGATTTCAGCAATCACATAGAAGAAGAGGAGGTGTGCCTTCAGAAGAATCTTCACTAGAAGAAAAGTGCAAAATAAAAACAAAGAATTAAATCTATAAAACCAGGAATCCAAATGTATGCAACAAATTAAAAGGCTCCAAAATTACGATTCACCATGACAACAGCACCCAACAAAAATACATCTGCATACTACCAAGTCAATACGACGTAAATTTAATTCTTAATCTTAGAGATGTTCGGAAGGGATGATGTTAAGTGTGGGGCAGTACACAAGAAGCTGTGCAGCAACATCAATTCTGCAGGAGCAAGAGACAAGGCCCAGAGACAAAAGTTGCTCAGAGTCCGAGAGAGGAGGATGGAGTTTGACTGCCAGCCGCTTACAAGTGCTGCAGAGAAAAGGCTTGAAGCTGAAGAGGAAGAACATGTTGTAAGAAAGAGGCACATCTCAGCTGCGAAAGCGGGCGCTTGAAGACTTGTGCAGGCTAAAAGACAGAAGAAATAAACATTTTGACCATCAAGTTGTGACTGGTGTTCCAAAAAGTTTAAGTGGTATTAATAAAAGTGCCTTTTTTTTTTTTCCTTTTTTTTTCTTGAAGCAAATGTCTTTTCCCTTTATTTTCTAGTGTACCAGAACGCTTCATTTACATGTTAAATTCACAAAATAATTATTCTGGGGGACGATGTCCCTAGACCCCTCTACAAGAATTACATTCACAAACGTCACCTCTTCTGAGTTTGCAGTATGATTATGACTCTGACTGAGAATATTCAAAAATGTACACAAACTCACACACACATTGACAGTGTTTTTTGTTAGACTTGCATGTTCTGTACACAGGTACACTGGAGTCGAGTGTTCGTTAAAGCATACCGTTAAGGAAGTTTGTTCTAGTAGACTAATTTGGAAACACATGCACACACTGTCAAACAGTAAGTGGATTTGAGCTGTGGTCAGTCACAAAGAGAGACATTGTCATCATAAGGGGTGTGATATTCTTGTAGAGGTTTGAATTGGTGCATTTTGTAGTAAACAAATGTGGGTATTTTGTTTAAAAGTTTGAGCATTCTAGCACAAAATATCAGTTACAGATGCTGAAGCAAAAAGTGTTACAAACATACCCAGTCTCATATTTGATATTTTTGTTTGCTTCAAAATATAAACTGAAATGTAGCCTACAAGAAATCAAGGCTCCCCTGGCTTAGCACTCCATATGTGTTTTGAAACACACACACACAAACACGTTTATTTCTTCATTTTGGTTTATAACGATTTTTATTGATGGAGATCATTTGGTTTGCTTGAACTAACAAATAAAAACATTATGGATTGGTACGATCAAATTCCTTGTAAAGAGCGTGACAAACTTACTGCTGAGGAGTCCAAGAGCATTAAACATTATCAGTTTATCACAGGTAGGCCAACGTTCACCAACCAACTTTTTTTTATAATGATGATGATTACATGCGAGGGAATATATATAAAATATTAGGCCAATATTTTATCTAGTTTTGTGATTACGTGTTTATATGTATAATAATGCATATTATTATCTCCACATTAGCAGAAGAGTGGAAATATGAAATAGCGCTTAGCGTAAAAAAAAAAAATAGGCTATAATTAGAGTTGTCACATTTTATGCCAGGGTTTATTTAAAAAAATATATTTTGATCACATTCCTTTCTGGTTATACAAAAATGGTAGCTAAATGAAAATGATCAAGTTATTAGGCCTACCATAGGAACTTTGGAATGCGGAAGTAACGCGTGTCGTGGAGCAGCCAATAGTTCCAAACACTGATAGTTCCAGCATTGAAACCCATTTATTTTCAGTGTTTCCGAAGTACGCTCGCTGGTAAATTAATGAAATTACTGTATTTTTTTTTTTTTACTTTTACACACATTAGCCGACCTCTCGTGAATCTAGTCAGTAGTTATATTTTATGTAGCCAGTTTAAGTTAATGTTTATTGGAAGATAATAGGTTAATTGCAGCTATAGCTTACGTGACCAACACTTCACTAGCGTTAGCTAACTTATGGTAACCTGATGTATATAATATTATTAATAATAATATTATATATATATATATATATATATATATATATATATATATATATATATATATATATATATATATATATATATATATAATATTATACACACACACACAATTCATTTATGGGTTAGGGTTAAGTAAGGAATAATTGACGACGGGCCGTTGAATTATTAGAAAAATAATGCACACCCGGGGTGGTAATGCGGTCACGACGCGAAGCGGAGTGGCCGTTACACCTCGGGTGTGCATTATTTTTCTAATAATTCAACGGCCCGGAGTCAATTATTCCGCTTATAGGCTACTACAGTTACCACACCTCGAAACATTGTTCAGATGATGTGATTCTAGACGTTTGTCAAGTTTTTGTCATTAAAACGCTCTTGTATGTAGGACTAATTTCTTACGCATCTAATCCCATGCCTCCGTTGCTAATTCCAAAACGTCATTTTAGAGTAAGTAACGGAGGTTTGAGCCACTGACAGCAGACTAATGCAGTTATTAGTGTAGTTATTAGAGAGACAGAGGTTGCAATAATGAGACAGAAAATCATGTGCGTCATATTATTTAATTAATTTATTAATTCATACGTTATAATTCATTCGTTAATTCGAACGAATTTATTTATTAAAATTAAACTGCACGTTTCCATTGATGGTGAAGTCAGACATCCAGGGACGGACTGGGACTAAAAAACGGCCCTGGACTTTGACTAGGCCCGGCCCAAAGCAATCGGCGCGCGGAAACTCGACAACAACAACAATAACGCCTGCCGCCTGGCATGAGTGACTTTAATTGTGGCTCATAATACTATACCTAGCTAACAGCAAATTATACAATCTATTCCATGCTGTCTTAACATGAATTTATTACTTAATAATCTTAATTAATTTATGCAGTAATTAATCTTAGCTACTGCACAAATAATAATACCACATCTAAATGAAATTACACCATTACAAATGTAACTTCTGTATTCAAAATCTTCAAAGTTTGTAAGCATTAACTGTAACGTTACCAACATTTTTAAAAGTAAAAGCACAACATATTTCTTAATATTAGCTACTGCATGTGGCATTTTACAGCTAAAATGTTGAAGTTTAGCTGTTTTAACTACTGTAATCATTAAAAATGTAGCAAGCTGAATATCACTTCCTAACATCATCCCTAGCAAGTAACTTGCAAAGTAATTTCTGATTAATTCGGTTCGTGAGTAGTAGAGATAAAAGCCCGCCCGCACTTGATTGGTTGGGTCCTTACATGCGCTTCGTGAGGCACACGCGCACACTAGCACACACACGCAAGGTCTCTAGCTCGCTCCCTCTCTCTGCCGTGCGCGCACCGCATGTGCGCTCTTATTCGCTCTAGATTCCAAGAGATTTTAACTAATTTGCGGGCATCAGTGAGCCGCTATCAATATGCGGGAGACTCCCGGAACTTCCGGGAGACTTGGGATGTCTGTGACTGCGTGTGTGGCGGGTGGTGGGGTGGTGGGCCGGTGGGCCGGCCCGCCGGCCGTCCTGGAGTAGGCCTACCGGCCGTTCTGTGATTCTCCAGATCACACAGATGGCCAGTCCGCCCCTGCAGACATCGAAAATGTCAGATCAAGCGCATTGGGCTGCATGTTAGCAGAGGTTTTTTTTTCCCTGGTGATCCTTGGCTTGATTTTCGTTTGTACTTTTGTTTCCTGAGAGGATCAAGCTCCATGTCTTTCTTTCTTTAGCGGAAGGTGCCCTAGCTTCTCAGGCTTGTTTCACACTTGTGCCCTGTGACAGACATGATCTGTCTGCTCTCCAGCCCTGCCTCTGACAGCATTTGAACTGCAGTGCTTCTTAATGAATGGTTGGTGTATCTTTTGGATAAGCCGACTGCCCCACTGATACGCGGAAGCATGTTTCCAAGATAGTTTACACCCATCGGTTCGTGGGAATACCAGCAATCTCTCCCATCAAGCTCCTCCTGTGGGACTTTCAGTGGATGAAGGTAGAAGGATGTGGCATTAGGTGGGCATTTGGCGATGTACTTTCTGAAACTTTTAACAGGGCAAAGGGGGTCCCCTGTATTGGCAAACATGAATCCTCGGTAGCAGTCTTTGTTGGGATCGGTGGGCTTTTTGTGGGTTTTTTTGTTTCTGCATTATAAGATAAGCAAATATATTCATCATCATTTTCGTCTTTTTTAATGACGAACGAATGCTTTCTCAATTCCCGATTTCCTTCACGCCCCCTCCTTGCCAGGTTCAGCTGAATATCAAACCAGACTTTGCGAACCAGCCCGGCTGCTGTGTCTGGTGACATTAGTTGCGAATGCGCTCTATTTCAGCGGTCAAAATGGGAGGATGATGAGAACTGGAGTCTTTCCCAGCCTTGCGAAACTTTTTCAGGACGGCCTTGAATACGTCGTTGGATGATTTGAATTCTGTCTGTCCTATGATATTGTATTTGGATATATAGCGGTTCAGTCCAGCTCGTAGGGAGAGAAAACTTGACACTGAATACTCTGCGCCAGATGCGTTTCGGACAGTGGCATAGAAAGCCCGCAGCTGGGTATTTAAAGAGTCTGCCCCGTCTCTCTCTAGTTTGTCCACAGTATTTTTTAACCACAGTCGTTAAACACATTGACAGCCCAAGCTGTTTTTTTTTTGGTGTTTTCTTCATGTTTTTCGCCCTCGAGTCGGTCTAGCTGTTCTTCGCTGATTGTTTTATGTCTTTTGTTGTTGCCGGCTGCCTTTGATGTCCTCTTCCGTTTATTTGTTTTTTCATCTGAGCTATCGGTCGCCCAGTTGTTAAAATGTTTATGTTCACCATAAATATTAAAATTTACTTCCGGAAAATCAAAATAGTCTGTCATTTTTTTTCCTCTTGAAGTTGAAGTGGATTTGTCGCTGTCACTTCTTGTTATGAATTGTATCCTATTTAGTATTTTCCGTTATTACAGTTGACTACGCGAAGTGATATGGAACTGTAATGCGGTCAAGACCTGCCTGGAACTACTTTAGCCGTGCGTTTCCCTGAAAATAATTGCACACCTTAGAACGTTCTCAACCAATCAGAATCAAGCATTCAACAGCCCTGTAGTATAAGTGTGTATATATGCAAATGTCAAAATGTGTGTTTGTGTAATACATAATACACATGCATTCATATATATATATATATATATATATATATATATATATATATATATATATATATATATATATACATACACACACATGCATGCATATATATATATATATATATATATATACATACATATATATATATGTAGCGGGAAATTTCACTACAATGTAGGGGTATGTATCTATTCTGAATATCTTGGACGCCTAAGGAAATGGCAGGATCTAAATCCCCACCCCTAGGACAATTAACTCCTTTACTTATTATAAATAAGTATGTTTTAATCTGTCTTGATCAACTGTGCTTTTTTAGCAATGACTGGTGAGAAGGCGACTCCAGGACTTAAAGTGTACACGGTAGCTTTCCCAGAGTGTAATAAAATTAATTAACCCCTTTTTTCTACTACCAGCCTACAAGACAGGAGGAATGCCCCTACTCCAAGATGACAGAGATTGTAGATGTATTTATTCTAAATCAAATAAAATAAAGGAAATGATTGTAAGTGCAAAAAATAAACTTTTGTTTCACATCACGTATGAATGAAAAATAAACAATATCAGAATTAAAGCTTCACTTAGCTTCAAGCTTAAGTTCAGTCTCTTTCCTTTATGCAGGAATACTCAAGTCAAACAAAATAAAATAAACAACAGCTCCAACAGAATATTCAGGTGAGAACCAGTTCAGTCAGCAGTACATAATGAATATTACATTTCACATCAGATATTTGTCTCTGTCAATCCACATACCTGAGTAATATTCACAACTCAATGTTTAAATTTTACCTCACCACAGAACTGGGCTGGCGTTGGACTGTCCAGGTATGGCAGGGAAATCAGAACAGCTATACGGAACTTGTTCAAAGATAGCAAGTCTTTTCCTTCTTCAAACACAGGAAATGAATGGTTTAAAAAAAAAAAAAAAAAAGGAAAAATATTATTTTCCACGAAGAGGCAGTCTCCAAATGCAGATTCACTCACTTGTGCAAACTAAATTGTCCGTACACAAGTCCATGCAAGTGTTAAATTGTTGTAGAATTACAAAGTTGTTAAACAAAAATACTGCAAAGCGTCCAAAAATGTATTATAGAGAAAATATAGAAAGATGAAAAGCAATTCTCAGGAAAGAGGCTATATACTCAAAAATAGGGAGGAGAAAAAATTAAATCAAAAGAATTTCAAAGAGTCTGTAATGCCGCTTGCGTCCACAGAGCGGCGCTAATGTGTCAAAAAGGCTAGCGAGGATTTTTCTCGAAAAACAGGAAAAACCACTCGTTCTGAATCGGCTTTATTCTACATCAACAACCACAAAAAAAAAATGATGTCCGTGATTTTCTTCTGGATGTCAACTGTATTGAAACAACAGTGAAGAAACCTCACAGTACCTCAGCTCCCTTAACTCGGAGACAAACACTCTGGACACACAGCTGTCAGCACGATGAGCAATGTCTCCCTTCGTATCACACCGCCATGTAGTTCAGCTGCGATCACACTTGTAACTCGTGACACTGACAGCACAAGCTCGGTACAGCTTCTCGTCCGCTCACCTCGACACTTGTCAACTGCGGTTCACGTAAAAGAAAATAAATCACTAGTAAACAGTTTATTTCGTCTTTCACTCAGCTTTACTCGCGCTCCCGATCGTCTCACTCGTGCTCTCCGAATTTTTTCCTTCGCGCTCTCCCTCACGGTTGCCGTATCTTCCGAGAAAAACTTTCAAAATAAAAGTCCTTGAATACCTCCACATTCCCCCCTGCTTAACCCTGCCATACACAGGACTCTCCAAACAGACCAGTTCCTGGCAAAACAAACAAAACACAAGAACAGTTAAATTGGATTCATTGACACAACATTTTCAACGTTTGCTTAGACATTCTCTTTAAACATAACACATTCTTTGATATTTTCTTTACACATATATTGGCACTTTAAACCCAAATTACATAATGTAATCATCCTGATATCTTACAGGAACTCTACCCTGGGTTTCTCTCTTCGAACGTCTGAGATTAGGTACCTCACTAGTGTCTACTTCTGAAATATCAGAGTCTTCAGATTCCCCATCCTGACCTGTGTCTACTCTCTCTCCCCCAGGTACATTACCCTCCTCACATACCACTCCACCCCCGACTTCCCCAAGTAAGCCTGTGTTTGGTAAGTGTGCAGTATATGGAATGTAGACAATGTCTTGCGAATCTGAGTCTGACAATTCTTTTTCCCTTCCTGCATGAGTAACCTGCCTTGTGGGTGAGGGAAAAGTACAGTGTCTCAATTGATCCCTGTGAACCACCTTTGTGGAACCTCCCTGCTCAGAACGTACAGTAAAGACTGGTAAACCCGCGTGATTTTGCTGCACTACCAAATACGGTACAGACTCCCACTTATCTTGGATTTTGTTCCGTCCTCTAAACTTGTGGTTACGCAACAATACTCTGTCACCAGGTCTAATAAGCGCTCCTGAAGCCTTGCGGTCATAGACCCTCTTCCTTCTCCTGGAAGCTTCTTGAGCAGTTACCTTCGCTGTCTCCACTGCAGTTCTTAAGCGTTCATGGTGATTTTTCACCCACTCATCTAGATCATCCGCCTCATCATCAGTTAGGTCTTTTCCTCCTAGGACATCCATGGGCAGCCTTGCGTCCCGTCCAAACATTAAATAAAATGGAGAATAACCGGTCGATGAATGAACGTGACTATTGTAGGCCATCACAAGTTCAGGTAAGTACGTTTTCCAATCCTTCTTCTTTTCCGCAGGCAATGTTCGCAGCATATCGTGCATTGTGCGATTGAACCTTTCGCACTGCGCGTTCCCTTGCGGGTGATAAGGACTGGTGCGACTCTTGCTGATTCTATACAATTTACAGAGCTCCTTGATTACACTTGCCTCAAAACATCTGCCTTGATCCGAGTGCAATCGGACGGGACATCCATAACAGACAAACCAGTGTCGTACGAGGGCTTTGGCGGTGGTAAGTGCTGTTTGATTTTTTGTTGGAACCGCCACAGTAAACCTTGTAAACATGTCCGTAAGCACTAGAACATTTTCATAACCCCCTGCTGATCTCTCAAGCATGGTGTAGTCCATGGCAAGAACTTCTAGAGGTGCAGTTACGTTGGTGCAGGTCATAGGAGCACGAATCTTGGGGAATACATCCTTAGCTAGGGTACATCTTCGACACTGGGTTACCCATGTTTGTACATCATTAGCCATTGTGGGCCAATAGTAACTCTGTCGCATCTGCTCTAATGTACTCCTGCTACCAAAATGTCCTCCATGTTCATGGACTCCCTTATACACTTTCTCTCGTAAAGACTCAGGCACTACCAACTGCCATATCTCCTCTCCGTCTCTTGGGTCTGTAATCACTCGGAACAGCACTTCATGTCTTAATTTCAAACGCTCCAACTGTCTAGCTAGCTTCTTTTGCTGGATTTCCATATCCCGGAAACTACGCGTCGCAAACCTCCTGCTCTCGAGTACAGCGTTGTACACAGGTGCTATACAAGGGTCCTTCCTCTGTTGCTCTTTGATGGACGACCAGCTATAACCATCAACACCCTTCCTTATGGCTGCTTGTTTGGCCACTCGGACAGAAGACTTGTCTGAAGGCTGTCTTCTGCCGACTTGCCTTTGTTACCTTTTCCAACCAGGGCATGTAGGGGCTTTGCCAGCTGTGCGAATCTTGGAACAAACCGACGATAATAACTCATAAATCCCAGCAGCTGTCTAACCTCCCTAACCCCTTCTTCTTTACCTGGCCACAGGCATGCCCGTACCTCGTCTGATGTCAACCGAATGAAGTCTTTTCCATTATCATCCTCCTCGGGTTCCATACCCCAGGGAATCCTAGAAAGAACGTCAGCGTTAATGTTCTGTCTGCCAGGCTTGTAACAAACCTCAAAGTTGAACTCTGCTAACTGTGCAGACCAACGCTGTTCCACTGCTCCGAGATTGGCTGTCTCCAGGTAGCGAAGAGGGTTGTGGTCAGTAATAACCTGAAATTTTGCAAACATCAGGTACTCCTTAAATTTCTCAGTTACTGCCCATTTAAGGGCAAGTAACTCCAACTTGAAGGCACTGTAATACTTGTCATTTCTTTCAGATCCCTTTAGACCTCTGCTCGCGTAGGCAATGACACGTTCAACACCCCCCTGCTTTTGACTGAGTATGGCTCCAAGTCCGTTGAGGCTCCCATCCGTCGTGAGTATGAACAGACACTGAAAATCAGGGTAAGCCAGAATCGGAGGTGACATGAGACAACTCTTAAGCTTGTTGAATGCGGACTGACACTCATCACTCCAGACGAACGCTTCTGCCGACTTGCCTTTGTTACCTTTTCCAACCAGGGCATGTAGGGGCTTTGCCAGCTGTGCGAATCTTGGAACAAACCGACGATAATAACTCATAAATCCCAGCAGCTGTCTAACCTCCCTAACGTTCGTCGGTGAAGGCCACGCATCCAAGCACTGAACCTTGTCCATGTCCACCTGAACTCCCTTCGGCGAAATTATGTGTCCCAAGAACCGGACCTCTGGCCTCAGAAGAAAACATTTACTCGGTTTCAGCTTCAGTCCGTGCTGACGCAACCTTGAGAAAACAAGCTCCAACTTCTCACAATGACTCTTGAAATCCACAGAGAACACAATAATATCGTCAAGATAGATCAAGAGAATATCAAAGGCCAGATCACCTAATGCTGCACTCATCAATCGCTGAAAGGTGGCCGGAGCGTTGCATAAACCAAAGGGCATCCGTGTCCACTCAAACAACCCGAACGGTGTTGTGACAGCAGTCTTCTCCCGATCTGATTCCTTTACCGCCACTTGGAAATAACCTGCCGTGAGGTCCAGTGTGGAAAACAACTGTGCATTCCCCAAAGCATCCAAGGATTCCTCCACACGCGGAAGGGGGTAGGCATCCTTGAATGTGACTTGGTTGAGTCTCCTGTAGTCGCAGCAGAAACGAACACCTCCGTCTTTTTTTATCACAATGACTGCAGGCGAGGCCCACGGACTGCGACTCTCGTTCAGTACACCCTGACTGACAAGATCTTGCACATGTCTCTTAAACTCTTGAAAGACTTGAGGTGGGACTCGTCGATGGCGTTGTTTTATTGGCTGTGCATCTCCGGTAGGTATGCTAGGTGTCACTGTTGTTGTGTATCCATAGTCTGTGTCACTCTTGGAGAAAACATCACTATAACGTGTCAGCAGAGCATTTAACTCGTCCCGTTGCACCTCAGACAGTCCGTCCTGATTCATCTGAACTGGAATTGACAGTTGTTCGGGCTGGCTCTCAATCTTAATGCTGCACTGTACGTGTCGCTTAACACGTAACTCATCATCATCCTCTTCAAATTCCACCATTTGCTTTGGGACTACTTTTTGAGGCTTAGACACAACTGCAATCCTGGATCTCGGCATCAACCTGACGGTTTCTTGACAGAGATTTAACACTCGCACCGGAACTTTACCCTTTTCTGGGCTTGCAAGAACATTGGCTACTAACAATCCTTTTGGAAGGGTAACAGAACCTGTGCACTCCACCAACACTTGATGCTTCACTTGATGGGGTATACTGCAGTGACCTTCCACAATCTTCTCACTTAAGGGTGGGATTATCACGACTTGCTTCCCAGACACCTTGACAAATCCTATCCTTCCCTCTGGGCCTAAGAGTCCTTCCTCTTTTTTCACTTTTGCTATCACCCGCCTCACATTAGCATCTGCACGTTGGCTCACTTTGCTCTCCTTATCCAAATCCTTTCTAGACAGTACAAGGTTTTTCAATTCACTAAGCACATTCATCCCCACGATTCCAGCCAATCCCTTCATCTCCTTCACATCGGGGTTCGAGTCTGTGAGCACGAAAACACACTTCCCTGGAAGCAGACTTCCCATGCACTCTATATCTGCCTGTAGACATCCAAGGACAGGAATGTCTAGTCCATTTGCAGCAGTGAGGCGCACCCAGTTAGCAGACGACAGCTGTATCTCTTGCTCTCCGAAATGATGTTTGAAGTGAGATGGTGGTGACTTCTGAACACCGGTGTCCAACAAACATTTGGTGGGCACCCCTGCTATTTTTACATCCACTGTCAAACAGTCTCCAAAAGCACTATCCCTTAGTGTTTCTGGTGCTATATCTGCATTCCAGTCAGCTGTATGGCTCCGGATTACTGAAGGCCCATTGGTGCTTGCAAAGTCACTCGACGAAGCTCCTCTTAACACCTCAGATACTTCCGCCATTTGTGATGACGCAGTGCCCCGGTTACCCAACTCCTTAAGCTGCCTACAACGTCGACTGGTGTGACCTGGTTCACCACATGTGTAACAGATATATTGGCCTTCACTGTTTTTCAGTGGCTGTCTTCTCGTTACACCAGGCTGGGGATCGACTCTCCCCTGACTATGGACTATTCTGTACAATTCTTCCTGCCGTGCAGCTATCTTCTCTATTGCCTCGTGCAACTTTTCTAACATCAGTGAGGATGAATTGTCACCAGCCGCAACTGTAGTGTGAACAGCCACTCTCGCACGCACAGGGGTCTTCAGGTTACCTTCAGGTTGTGCTTCCTCTTCCTCAGACCATGTGATGGCATCCTGCATCAGCTGTGCAAAAGTCAAACTTCCCTCTTCCTTGACCCTTCGTTTCATCTCTCTTCTTAGGAAATCATCCCTCAGCCCAAGAACTAACTGCTCTTTCAGAACACTCTCTTCATCTGAAACTCGTCTGGGCTCTCTGCGCTTCACCTTGTGGAGCTTTTCTCGTAAATCGTAAGCATATGCGCGTATGGTCTCACCAGGTGCTTGTTTTCGATCATAAAAGTCTTTCAACCTTGTGCCAATAGGTACCTTGTCTCCATAGGTTTCCTGGAGCAGCTGAAAGATGGACTCCACACTGTTATCCACTTCTTCCATCATAAACGTCACCGTATCTTTAGCCTCCCCCTTTAAGTGCTGCTTTATCAGCTCCACCTGATCTTCTTCTGGCACCTTCATGACTCGAAAGGCTGATTTCATAGAGACAATCCACTCTTCCACACTTCCTTCTCCAGGTTTTGTGGTGCCAGTGAAATCGGTAAGTTTATGATCTCTTGGGATATAGATCGTCGCTGGGGGTGCACGAGTGGATGCTTGCTGCTCCATTACTGCTCTGGCCAGTGACAGGGCTTCTCGCTGTTCTGTTCTGGCATGATCCAATGCCCCAGCTTGCTCCGCTAACCTCCTCTGCATTTCAGCGAACTCCTTCTTCAGTTCTTCCAGTTCTGCCATTTTTCTTCTTGCTCACAGACCTGGGACAGAATACTGCAACAACAAAAACTAGGCTAAGTATGATCCTGTTCGTGACGCCAAATTAATGTAGCGGGAAATTTCACTACAATGTAGGGGTATGTATCTATTCTGAATATCTTGGACGCCTAAGGAAATGGCAGGATCTAAATCCCCACCCCTAGGACAATTAACTCCTTTACTTATTATAAATAAGTATGTTTTAATCTGTCTTGATCAACTGTGCTTTTTTAGCAATGACTGGTGAGAAGGCGACTCCAGGACTTAAAGTGTACACGGTAGCTTTCCCAGAGTGTAATAAAATTAATTAACCCCTTTTTTCTACTACCAGCCTACAAGACAGGAGAAATGCCCCTACTCCAAGATGACAGAGATTGTAGATGTATTTATTCTAAATCAAATAAAATAAAGGAAATGATTGTAAGTGCAAAAAATAAACTTTTGTTTCACATCACGTATGAATGAAAAATAAACAATATCAGAATTAAAGCTTCACTTAGCTTCAAGCTTAAGTTCAGTCTCTTTCCTTTATGCAGGAATACTCAAGTCAAACAAAATAAAATAAACAACAGCTCCAACAGAATATTCAGGTGAGAACCAGTTCAGTCAGCAGTACATAATGAATATTACATTTCACATCAGATATTTGTCTCTGTCAATCCACATACCTGAGTAATATTCACAACTCAATGTTTAAATTTTACCTCACCACAGAACTGGGCTGGCGTTGGACTGTCCAGGTATGGCAGGGAAATCAGAACAGCTATACGGAACTTGTTCAAAGATAGCAAGTCTTTTCCTTCTTCAAACACAGGAAATGAATGGTTTTTCAAAAAAAAATAAAAGGAAAAATATTATTTTCCACGAAGAGGCAGTCTCCAAATGCAGATTCACTCACTTGTGCAAACTAAATTGTCCGTACACAAGTCCATGCAAGTGTTAAATTGTTGTAGAATTACAAAGTTGTTAAACAAAAATACTGCAAAGCGTCCAAAAATGTATTATAGAGAAAATATAGAAAGATGAAAAGCAATTCTCAGGAAAGAGGCTATATACTCAAAAATAGGGAGGAAAAAAAATTAAATCAAAAGAATTTCAAAGAGTCTGTAATGCCGCTTGCGTCCACAGAGCGGCGCTAATGTGTCAAAAAGGCTAGCGAGGATTTTTCTCGAAAAACAGGAAAAACCACTCGTTCTGAATCGGCTTTATTCTACATCAACAACCACAAAAAAAAAATGATGTCCGTGATTTTCTTCTGGATGTCAACTGTATTGAAACAACAGTGAAGAAACCTCACAGTACCTCAGCTCCCTTAACTCGGAGACAAACACTCTGGACACACAGCTGTCAGCACGATGAGCAATGTCTCCCTTCGTATCACACCGCCATGTAGTTCAGCTGCGATCACACTTGTAACTCGTGACACTGACAGCACAAGCTCGGTACAGCTTCTCGTCCGCTCACCTCGACACTTGTCAACTGCGGTTCACGTAAAAGAAAATAAATCACTAGTAAACAGTTTATTTCGTCTTTCACTCAGCTTTACTCGCGCTCCCGATCGTCTCACTCGTGCTCTCCGAATTTTTTCCTTCGCGCTCTCCCTCACGGTTGCCGTATCTTCCGAGAAAAACTTTCAAAATAAAAGTCCTTGAATACCTCCACATATATATATATATATATATATATATATATATATATACTGTACATGTGTACTGTGCACATGTATTTGTGTGTGTTTTCTGATGAAGGGGTACATTAGGGGTACATTAGCCATACTGAAATGAATCCCGTTAACAGTTATGGATCGTATGTTAAAAACATACATGTTATGGATCGTATTTAGGAACATAGTTAATTCACTCATTAACTATCTCTCCGGTTTCATTTTATGAAGTTAATATTTACCGAACATTGCTGCAAATATAGTCGTTACTTTCTACGTTATGGGAGCAGTCCATTTCCCTCCTAAATCATTCATTTGTACCGAACGGACCGCCACTGCAGACCTCTTTGCGTGATCACGAAGGTAGGCTAATGGCTGAATCGGAATTTATAAGCAAGATCACGGGAATCAATAGCCTAATACAGCCCAGTTGTGCTAAAATAAATATCACGAGACGTCCATCATCAGATGAATGATATGGAAAAGTTAAGTTAGAGCCGCTAAAGCCAGTGCTACTACCCATGCGAACATGAACACTAAGCTTTTCCCTCCAAAAAAAAGAAGCCTAAAACTTATCTAAGTAATATACAGTAGGCTATTTCGTTGTCACCCTGCCTCTCCAAATGCAAAACTGATATTAACACACTGCAATAATGCAGTAACAGCTGAAAAAGTACTTGGGTGTGTGTTTTATTTTATATTTACCGCTCAATAATGCAATCGCTGCTGTCTGTCCGATAGAAGAACATGACAGCCAGCGTATGTTTTGGAACTATTGGGGCTTACATGAACCACGTGACAGCCATCGTGGCGACATCAAAGAGTGTCGCAACTCTGTCTCTCTGGGTAGGCCCAGAGCCATAGAGAGAAAGAGTTGTGACACTCCCATAGACCCCTGACTGTAAAAAATAAAATCGTAAAAAAACGGTCAATGACTGGCAGCTATGGCTGCCAAACAAAAACCGTAAAAATAAAGTAAAATATCCTAATTTAAATTGAGTGCAAAAAACTTTTCCAAACTTTGTCCTTAAATGTTTTACAGAAAAACACTGTTATTTTACAGTTATTTCCTGAATTATTATGATCAAACACCTTCACTGTGAAAAAAAGGTCAAATGACTGTCAGCAATGACTGCCATACAAAAAAACATAAAATGAATGTAAAACATCCTAATTTAAATCATAAATACTATTGCAGAAATCTTCATTAAGCTTTTTAACAGAAACACAGTTATTTCACGTATATATATATATATATATATATATTTAAAAAAAAAAACATATTTAAAAAAAAAAAAAAACATATTCACTGTAAAAAGTAAATATCTTGCTATAAACTACATGCATGATTTACTGTGATTATACGTCATCAGCAACTACACAGTTACTGTCTGTTAAATAAAGCAACACACAGCATTTCATCAGTGTTACTCTGCTCATCCTGGACTGAAGCTCAGGCTCAACTCTTCAACACAATGGTGACACACAAAACACACCATACAGAAACACTTTACATCCCAACAGAACATTAAACACTAACAGATCTCTCAAGATCTCAGCATCTTCACTTATTACAATCCTTCTTTCATACTCATTCTTATTGAGAAATAACAGAGGTTTAGAAGTTGATATTTTATTGAAAATAATAAAGTTTGATGTCACCATGATAGAGGTCAGTGTTGGCTTTAGTTGGGCTCTTGACCCTACATATATTAACATTAGTTGTTCTCTTAACTGTGCATGTCTTTGATGCATATTTGTTATTGTAGGAAATTGAGAAAAACTCAGATCAAATGATGTTGGTCACTTAATAGTGATAATATTCATCAAGCAGTTGTCTGCTGTATTGATACCACCTGATTGGTATGACTTTTTAATGGCTGATTAAGTTGTAAAATGTTAATTGTTAATTTAGAATGCCAGTATTACTATAGAAGATCATACAATGCTGTGATATAAGATTTTATGAAGTCATTATGCAAAAAATGTTTTGACAGAATCATACAGACTCACTCAGACATCAAGAATTAGCGTGTGAATCTCAACAATGGTGACAATGAAAAAAAATCTGACCTATTATAAAGTCACAAAAAGGCTTTGTTGATTGTCACCATTGTTGAGATTCATATGTTGATTCTTGATGTCTCTATACTCCTAACAAAATAAACCAACTCAAAAAAAATTATGTAGAATATATAATTTTTTTAAATTTGAGATTGCAATAATACTGATCCACAATATTTCAACAAATCATGTGAAAAAAGTATGATAATAATTGCCTTTGTATAACACTAAAGTCCATCTATATATAATGTATTCACAGCTAATAGAGATTTGACTGTCATATCAGTGAATCAGATCATCGTATGACTATAAAATCATCAATAAATGACCAAGATCATCTTATATTTTCTCTTGCAATTATTGCCATAATAAATGTGCATCAAAACACAGTTAAAGCAGCCAGAGAAAAAGTAATGTTGAAACTCAAGAGTCATGAGCCCAACTAAAGCAAACACTGATCTCAATCATGGTGACATCACATTTCTATTAAAGTTTTTTACACTTTATTTAAATTAGGATATTTTACTTTAATTATATGGTTTTTGTTTGGCAGCCGTAGCTGCCAGTCATTTGACCCTTTTTTTTTACAATGAAGGTATATGATCATAATAATGCAGGAAATACCTGTGAAATAACAGTGTTTTTTTGTTTTATTTGAATTAGAAGATTTTACTTTAATTTTATGGTTTTTGTTTGGCAGCCGTAGCTGCCAGTCATTTGACCCTTTTTTTACGATTTTTTTTTCACTGAAGGTATATGATTGTTATTTTACAGGTATATCCTGAATTATCACAGTGTTTTTCAGTTTATTTAATTTAGGATTTTTTACTTTAATGTTACAGTTTTTTGGGGGCTGCCAGTCATTTGACAGTTTTATCATTTAACTGTTTTGTTACTGTTTAATTACAGATTATATTTGTAATTTTACATACATTTTTATGTAATTTAAGAAAACAGAAAAAATACTGTATGAAAAATACAATCAATTTCCTGTATAAAAAATGTGAATTACTGCAATTTGTCATTAATGTCACAATACCTAAAATAACAGCTGAATTTTTATTTTACAGATATTATTTGTAATTTTACAGTGTTTTGAGTACAATTTAAAATGAAAGAAAATGATCGTCAAAAAATCACAGTTATTTTCTGTAAAATTAGGATTTTTTTTTACAGTGTACCCCCGTTGTAAAAAACGGCGGCGCTTAACTGCCAACTTCCGGGATTTGAAGATCTGATTAGTTCCAAACACTGGAACTAATTTGGGCATTGGACTAATTTGGGCGTTGGACTAATTTGGGCGTTGGACTCCATTCACTTACATTGGTGCGCGTCGAGTTGTTCCAGAGGTAAGTTGCTGAAATATCGACCTCTTTTGAATTGTCAACTGTCTATATTGTATCAGAGGCCCTTTGCGATGATTATACTGGTCTTCATTTGTATATGCACAGCGTAATTATTTATATTTTATCTTGGTTGTTTCAACCAATTTTCAAGTACTGCCTGCTAGCTAGTTAGCTAGTGTGACTTCGCCAGCTGTGAAGGTAGCATCTAATTAGTTCGGTAATGAATCGCTACCACCTTTATAGCAACTTTTATTTAATTGAATTTTTGGGATATGCTAACTTTTCATTATGTGACGTGTTGGCTGAGTTTTGAGTGGTGAATGCTGCAGGTCGAGTTGTTCCAGAGGTAACGTAAGTTTCTGAAATATCGACCTCTTTTGAATTGTCAACTGTTATTATATTTAATTTTTAATTTAAATTTTTAATATTAACAATTCTTTATATTTTATGTTGGTTGTTTCAACCAATTTTCAAGCACTGACTGCTAGCTAGTTAGTTAGCGCGACTTCGTCAGCTGTGACAGTAAGAGTTCGGTAATGAATCGCTTCCACCTTTATAGCAACTTTTATTTAATTACATTTTTTGGAATATACTAACTTTTCATTTCATGTATTATTTTGTTTTGTTGTGTAACACCCTCTCTTCTCTCCTTTTCCATTCTGAGTTGCTCCATTAGGTCCTCTATGGCCCCTGGCAGTCTGGTCGCTGGATAACTCACCTCCCCCTGGCAAAGTGGCCTCGTCATTTTTATTTTTCTTGTTGAAAAACCTGTTTTTGTTGCCCTTGGTTCAACGGCTGTTTCTTTAAATAGTTGTAATATTTATAATATTCATATTTTCAGGCTCCCTCTCCAAAAGTTAAATACTTTTAATAATTTGAAACCCCATGTTTGCATCTGCCTTCAGCCCTGGTTTTTGTTTTTCTTGTTCACACACACTCACACAAGCACACAATTTTGTTGTCTGCCATTGTTTAATAAAAAATATATTTTATTTGAAAACCTTCATTTGTATCAGCCATGCCTAATTGATGTCTCAACAGCTGTAACAGAAGTTACAAGTGTTTTGTTAGTTAATTGCTTAAGTTACTTTGATTGAGTTACAGCTACCTTTACTCTTAAGCCTGTTTTATGCTTCTGCGTCGAATCGACGGCGTACCCCCGCAGACCCCCGCAAACCCCTCTTCGACGACTCCGCCGTAGCTCGACGTGCACCTCCGAAAAATTTTAACTACGCGTCGAGGCGACGCAGACCGCAAGGGCTGTGATTGGTCAGATAATACATCATTTCCGGAGTGTAGCTTTTCCGGTTTCCCCCTCCCGCTAAACCGCCATTTTTAAAGTGTCCACTGCACTGTTTGTTTCAACGATGGATCAAGTTGAGGAACATTTGATTCTTCTGCGATTAAACATTTGCAATAAAATAATTTGTTGTTCAACGTCGATTAGCTCCAGCTGCAACAACATTCTCTCTCTTTCGCTCGTTTGTGCATTTCCATTACAGATTCCCCTAAATGTCGATAAAAAACTATTGCGAAATGACGGCGTTTCCATTAACCGATGTTACTGTACGTTCACACTGCCGCCGACTTGAGCGGCAAAGAAGCTCTGGCCGCCGTGTCAAGGACGCTTGTCAAAAAGTACAGGGAAGCTTGTTGACGCTTTATGAGCACAGTAATGAGCTCTTGGTCCAGTTGACCGAGAGATCCAGGCTTTCCAGATGACTGAGAAGCACAGTTCTGTGAGATAACAGTTCCATCTCTGACTGCACTAGATTCAGCCAATCGTCCAAATAGTTCAGGATTCGCAGCCCTTTTTCTCTCAAGGGGGCGAGAGTATGCATCTCTCAGACCTAGAGAAATAAACCAGTCTCTCGGGCGAACTTGCGCAAGAATTTGTCTGGTCGTGAGCATTTTGAACGGCCGTCTCATGAGAGCTTTGTTCAAATATCTCAGATCTAAGATAGGTCTTAGAGCTCCGTCCTTCTTGGGTACGAGAAAATAGCGGCTGTAAAAGCCTGACTCGCTCAGAGAAGGAGGTACTGGTTCTATGGCCCCTTTGCACAGCAGTGTGGCTATTTCTGCGCGGAGTAGATGTGCTACATCCGCTTTCACTTTCGTCTCGGTCCGTGCTCGAAAGCGAGGGGTACGGCGAGCGAACTGAAGCGAATAGCCCTGACTTATAGTGCTCAGCACCCATTCTGACACTCCTGGAATAGCCTCCCATGCTTTTACATGTATAGCTAGGGGCAGAATGGACTCCGGGTTCCGATCGCCGCTCATTGCGGGCTCGGGAAACTGAACCGGAGGTGTGTGCGAGACGCGCGCACCCCCTCGGATCTCGGGAACGGCGGCTCGCTGACAGCGTAGACTGTCTGTATCACTTGTGATGACCCGACTACTGGGAATGGGGGGGTCGACGGCCTTGGACAGGAGGCTGGAGTGATGAGAACTCGACCACTCCTCACTGTCTGATGCCAGGATGGAACAGCTGTCACCCAGGTCAATTCCTTCAGCTTCGTCCCCTGAAGGGGTCGCCCTTCATAGCGTCTAGGACCGTGGAAAGGTCCCAGACCGGAACCAGAGGGGGTCGAGGAGGGTTTAGTCTCCTAGCCCCTCTAAGGAAGCAGACGATGAGATCGTTCCATCCCAATGGCTGGCCATGCAAGGGTTTTGTAAACGGTGCTATGGCTGCGACATACACTTTGAGCGTGGACGGGGACCTGCCCTCGTCCAGAAGCTCTTGTAGGAAGGAGAGAATCTCCGTAACGCCACAGCATTGTGGATCTAGGTTTAGAGCCGAGCACCAGCCGGAAAACACTGAACACTATGAAGCGTAGAGCCGTCTCGTAGAGGTCGCTCTAGCCTGTGTAATCGTATTCAGCACTCCTACTGGGAGATCAGCGGGTAGCCCATACATGCAGGGCCCATAAGTCGGGGCGCGGGTGCCAAATCGCGCCCTTGGCCTGAGAAAGGAGATCCTTTCTCACTGGGATAGACCACGGGGCCGTGTTCACTAACTGCATCAGCCCCGGGAACCAACCTTGGTTCCTCCAGAGCGGTGCCACGAGGAGCACAGAGCATTTGTTCTCCCTGATTCGCTTGATCACCTGTGGTAACAGCGCGGTCGGGGGAAACGCATAGAGCGGGCGGCTGGGCCAGTTGTGGGCCAGCGCGTCCCTGTCCTTTGCGAAAAATATTGGGCAGTGCGCGTTCTCTGATGACGCGAAGAGATCGATTTCCGCTCTACCGAAAGTGTCCCATAGTAACTGGACTACCTGAGGGTGCAGGGACCATTCCCCTGGGGGAACGTTGTCTCTGGACAGCATGTTCGGACCCACGTTCCGACAGCCTGGCATGTGCGCTGCCATTAGCGAGCGCAGGTTGTGCTGAGACTACACGAGGAGGCGTTCTGCCAGTGCGTGGAGGCTCCGAGATCTGAGACCACCCTGGCGGTTTATGTAGGACACCACCGCCATGTTGTCTGTGCGGACTAGGACATTGTGGCCCTTTAAGAAGGGGAGAAAATGCCCCAGGGCGTTCTCGACCGCTTTCATCTCTAGACAGTTCATGTGTAAGCGCCCTTCCTGGGCTGCCCACAGGCCGAAGAGCGGCCTGCCCTCGTAGAGGGCGCCCCAAACTGAGGTGGAGGCGTCTGTTGAGATTACTTTTCGTTTCGAGATCGTTCCCAGATCCACGCCTGACTGGTACCAGTCTGACACCTTCCAGGGCTCCAGTGCTGTAACACAGTTCTGGGTCACCTTGAGGCGAACACGGCCAGAGGTCCATGCTCGAAGCGGGACCCGCGTTTTCAGCCAGTGCTGGAGGGGGCGCATGTAAAGTAAGCCCAGCCGAAGCACTGCCGAGGCCGAAGCCATAAGGCCTAACATCCAGTTTTTGAGTAAACTGCCGACCTTGAAAGACGCTGCTGAGCGTTGTATCCGCTTTCATATCATTGATACAGAGTCTAAGTCTGTTCCCAGAAAGGACATTTTCTGGCTGGGAGACAGCGAGCGCTTGGTCCAGTTGACTTGGAGGCCCAAAACTTGCAAATGGCTGAGTAATAAAGCACTGTGTGCTATCAGCTCTGTCTCTGACTGGGCTAGAATAAGCCAGTCGTCCAAATAGTTCAGTATTCACATCCCCGTAGTCTCAGGGGGGCGAGCGTTGCGTCCATGCACTTCTTGAATGTACGGGGTGCTAAAGATGGACCGAACGGCAGGACGGTGTACTGATAGCTCTGGCCCTCGAAGGCGAATCGCAAGAAAGGCCTGTGATGGGGCGTTATCTGGATCTGAAAACAGGCATCCTTCAGATCCACTGAGATAAACCAGTCCCTCGGGCGAATTTGCGCGAGGATTTGTCTGGTCGTGAGCATTTTGAACGATCTCAGCATTAGGGCTTTGTTCAAGCGCCTGAGATCTAAGATGGGTCTGAGACTGAGACCCATCTTTTTTGGGGACAAGGAAATACCTGCTGTAGAATCCTGATCCGCTCTGTATCATAGGGACGGTTTCTATGGCCCCTTTTTTCAGCAGTTTCGCTATCTCGGCACGAAGTAGATGTGCTACTTCGGCTTTCACCGTAGTTTCGACCCTGGCTCGAAAGCGCGGATGTCTGCGAGGGAACTGCAGCGAATAGCCTCGCTTTATAGTGTTCAGTACCCATTCTGACACGCCCAGGATCATTTAACATGCTTTCATACATAAAGCTAGAGGGAGAATGGTATCTGGGCTCTGGCCGCTGCGTGGGTGACACACAGCATGCAGTGTTTGCCAGCGAGCGTGCACTCTGTGAATATATCCTGAATTTCGTGTTTATTGATAAGAGCTCTGAGTGAGTGTGTGTCACAGGGCAACCCGTGTTTGTGAGTAGGGGTGAGCACTGCACAGTGGGCACATTTCCTACATTTAAAACACACACGGCGTGAGCCGGCTTTATTGATGTGGGCCGTGAATGAGTGTGTGTCATTGAACGGGCCGTGCTTATGTGTAGGGGTGAACACTGGGAAGTGGGCACATTTCCTACATTTATAACACTATCGGCGTGTGCCGGACAAACAGACATAATGCTCTTTTTGAGATTGATCTGGGTGGCCGTAAAAACGGCCTTTGGGTACAGGCGAGCGGGTCGTGTGACGGGTTCGTTGGCTGTAAAATACACTTCTCCAGTCGCCTCTGTTGAGGGAACTGAGAGAGTGAAGCGTGCTGTCTTTGATGGCGGTCCGGCTGCGGCGGGACACAGCCATCTTTGTCTTCTCTGGGTGGTCAGGAAGACTTTGAGGGCTCAGGCTTGAGCGCTATCTTGGGCCTGGGTCCCCGGGGGGGGGGGTGGCCTGTGGCGGCTCGAAGAGCGCGAGCGCTGCTGAGGACCCCTCGTATGACGGCGCTGTGAAGCTGCCAGAGGAGGTGGCGGTGGCGCTGTGTTCCGGTTAGGCGGCTGCTGTTTTGAGCGACCTGTCGCAGAACTGGAGCGCCAAGGAATGAAGTGTCGCATGGCTTGCGACGTCTTCTGCACCTCCGAATAGCGCTCGGTGAAGCCTTTCACCGCCGGGCCGAAGAGACCGGACAGAGACACAGGCGCATTGAGGAAAGTGGCTCTGTCGGACTCCTTCATGTCGGACAAAGTTAGCTACAAGTGTCTCTCAGTGACAGTGAGAGACGCCATGTTCCTCCCGATGGCCTGTGCAGCGTACTTGGTGGCTCGTAGCGCTAAGCCCGTGGCGCCTTCTGAGGTCCGTGAAATGTTCCGGATCACGCACATACACGCAAACTCCACACACACGACATGCGCGGAACTCCCCAGGCACATACTCATATGAGACGCGCACACACAAACTCTCCACGCACATGCTCATATGAGACAAGCGCTCACACACAAACTGTCCACGCACATACTCGTATGAGACGCGAGCACACACACACACAAACTCGCGCACATACTCAATGAGAAACGTCACCCGAATCCGCAGCCAAAAACACATCATCCACCCGACCCAATAATGTTCTCTGATTTAAGTATCCGCACCCGATGGTCAAATTACAATTATTCTGTGTCGTTACGCGTGATTATAAATGGATGATCGTCACCTTCAACAGCGGACTCGGCGGTGGTAGATGGCCTGATCTCTGATTTAGGACCTCTGAAAGCCAATATTCGCACTCATGTAAAAAACCTGGGTGTCGTTGTCGACTCCGAGTTAAAATTTGACAAGCAAATAAACTCTGTTGTCAGAGGCAGTTTTTCCCAGCTCAGGAGTTTACGGAAATTGAAATCTATTTTATCTTTTGGCGACCTAGAGACAGTCATTCATGCTTTCATCTCAACAAGGCTGGATTATTGCAATGCTTTGTATGCTGGTATCAACCAGTTTTCATTAATGCGCTTGCAACTGGTACAAAATGCTGCAGCTCGTTTCTTAATGGGGAAGAAAAAACGTGAGTATATCACCCCTATTTTATCACATTTGCATTGGTTATCGGTCAAGTACAGAATTGAGTACAAGGTTTTGACTTTTGTATTTAAAGCCTTGCATGGGAAAGGATAACGTTATTGCTGACTTTCTTTCGCGTCATGAACTGGACCTGGACGTTCTCTCTTAAGGGGTGTGTGTGGGGGGGCCACCCGGGGGGTGACGGGGCGCATAGCTACCGTCATGGCAGCGATTCGTTACCTATTCTAGTGCACAAAGACTGAGTACAAATGTGGCCTGTATTTGTCTAGCGTATCAATTTGTTCTGTTAATCCTCATATTGTTTCAAATCAGCGGTTAACCTAGCCTTTCACCACAAAGCCTCATAGTTATCCCGTAGCTTTTGTGTGCACACTTTTAACATCTAATACTACGGTGATTCATATGCTATAGCTACTACTAACAATACATATCTTGCTGTTTAAAAAAGAAAGAAAAGAAACCATGTCATTTACTTCACATTTCTAACCAGTTACAATAACCACGCAACACATGTCTTTGTTAATTATGCATCTGTTTATTTAGTTTAAGAGGAACATAGCTTTGACATACCATCTTTGTGTCTTACTGGCATCTCCGGTTTGTTTGTGTAAAGGAAGATTTGCCGCAATTGTGGGGTTTAAATGACGCTATGACTTCCGGGTCAATGGGAAGTGACCCGGAGTTTGAATTTTTAGCTGTTAATATGACTTGTGGCTTGCCAATTGTTAACTGGAACTCGGCGCAGTAATATCATCTCTCGTGAAAAGTCCTCTCCCCCGCTCCCTTTCCTCCTCCCTCTCATTTCAGGGGGAGAGGACTTTTCACGAGAGATGATATTACTGCGCCGAGTCGAAGTGCTCCCAAGCACTTGCTATGGTATTCTGCCATACAATATAGTTATCCATTTTACACGTTTAGAAAAGCGCAGCGTTTTATTTTGTGTCACCGTCTTAGGTCGAGTTACACTACTCGTGTAACTGTATTTAAATAGGGAAAACGTGGAGGTGTTTGGTCGCTTCTCTTCTTGGCACGTATTGAATGAACAGGGCTGAGATAAGATCTAACAAAGTTTCGCCGCAAGACAGCGATTTAGTGCACGCGCTGAGACGAGAGAGGTATGTATCAACTCATCTTAGTTAAGGGAATAACATAGTTTAATATGAAAAACCAGTAGAGTATCCCTTTAATACTGCCCGTAGAGTCCCATTGCCCGCTGCTTCAGAAAGTGAAAGAAGAATTAGGAAGGATGGAAGCAAGTGGCGTGATTGAGAGGGTCACCCAACCAACAGACTGGTGCGCGCCTATGTTGCCCGTCATCAAACCCAACGGACAGGTGAGATTATGTGTTGACCTGAAAAGACTGAAAGAAAACATCAAAAGAGAATGATTCATGCTGTCGACGTCAGATAAAATTCTCGCAAAACTAACAGGAGCCAAAGTGTTCACATCGCTAGATGCCGCAAGTGGCTTTTGGCAGATACCGCTGCATCCTGAGAGCAGCCGGTTAACAACATTCATCACACCATCTGCCAGGTATTGTTTTAAAAGACTTCCTTTTGGCATTAGCATTGCACCTGAGATTTTTCAGCGGAAAATGCAAGAGCTGTTGTTAGGTCTGGAAGGAGTCCAAGTGTACATGGACGACGTCATTGTATATGGAGTGTCGATGCAAGAACACGAACTCTTTGGCATACCAATAATTTGGGAGTCATTGGGCTCTATTTATTGTCTGCTCTTTAAAACACCCCTCAAGTCTCTATATGAAGAGGAGACAATGACGTCTGTAGAGGAGGAAATGCGAAATAGGTAAAAACAAGTGCAAAAAAAAATAAGCACAAAAATGGGAGTAATTTGAACTGGACTAATTTGTCTAACGAACTGATTGACTTAATTTAAGACCCTGCATCAGTGAGCCACCCACCCTACCTTCTTCAGCCACCCCAGAACCTTCATCAGCCAACCCAGAACCTTCCTCAGCCAACCAAGAACCTTCCTCAACCAACCCAGAACCTTCTTCAGCCACCGCAGAACCTTCTTCAGCCACCCCAGAACCTTCCTCAGCCAACCAAGAACCTTCCTCAGCCAACCAAGAACCTTCCTCAACCAACCCAGAACCTTCTTCAGCCACAGCAGAACCTTCCTCAGCCAACCCAGAACTTTCTTCAGTCACCCCATAACCTTCTTCAGCCACCCCAGAACCTTCCTCAGCCAACCCAGAACCTTCTTCACTCACCCCAGAACCTTCTTCAGCCACCCCAGAACCTTCTTCAGCCACCCCAGAACCTTCCTCAGCCAACCTAGAACCTTCCTCAGCCAACCCAGAACCTTCTTCAGCCACCGCAGAACCTTCCTCAGCCAACCCAGAACCTTCTACAGTCATCCCATAACCTTCTTCAGCCACCCCAGAACCTTCCTCAGCCAACCTAGAACCTTCCTCAGCCAACCTAAAACCTTCTTCAGCCACCGCAGAACCTTCCTCAGCCACCGCAGAACTTTCCATAGCCAAGCCAGAACCATTTTCAGCCAAACAGGAACCTTCCTCATCCATCCCAGAACCTTCTTCAGCCACCCAGAACCTTCCTCAGCCAACCCAGAACCTTCTTCAGCCACCCCAGAAACTTCCTCAGCCAAGCCAGAACCCTTTTCAGCCAAACAAGAACCTTCCCCAGCAAACCCAGAAACTTCCTCAGCCAAGCCAGAACCCTTTTCAGGCAAACAAGTACATTCTTCAGCCAAGCAAGAACCCTCTTCAGCCAAGCCAGAGCCTCCTTCAGCCACCCCAGAACCTTTCTCAGCCAACCCAGAACCTCATTCAGCCACCCCAGAACCTTCCTCAGCCAACCCAGAACCTTCCTCATCCAATCCAGAACCTTCTTCAGCCACCACAGAACCTTCCTCATCCAACCCAGAACCTTCTTCAGCCACCCCAGAAACTTCCTCAGCCAAGCCAGAACCCTTTTTAGCCAAACAAGAACCTTCTTCAGCCAAGCAAAAAACCCTCTTCAGCCAAGCCAGAACCTCCTTCAGCCACCCCAGAACCTTCCCCAGCCAAGCAAGAACCATTTTCAGCCAAACAAGAACCCTCTTCAGCCAAAGAACCTTCCTCAGCCAACCAGAACCTTCTTCAGCCACTGCAGAACCTTCCTTAGCCAAGCCAGAACCCTTTTCAGCCAAACAGGAACCTTCCTCGTCCATCCCAGAACCTTCTTCAGCCACCCAGAACCTTCCTCAGCCAACCCAGAACCTTCTTCAGCCACCCCAGAAACTTCCTCAGCCAAGCCAGAACCCTTTTCAGCCAAACAAGAACCTTCCCCAGCAAACCCAGAAACTTCCTCAGCCAAGCCAGAACCCTTTTCAGCCAAACAAGAACATTCTTCAGCCAAGCAAGAACCCTCTTCAGCCAAGCCAGAACCTCATTCAGCCACCCCAGAACCTTCCTCAGCCAACCCAGAACCTTCCTCATCCAACCCAGAACCTTCTTCAGCCACCCCAGAACCTTCTTCAGCCACCCCAGAAACTTCCTCAGCCAAGCCAGAACCCTTTTTAGCCAAACAAGAACCTTCTTCAGCCAAGCAAGAACCCTCTTAAGCCAAGCCAGAACCTCCTTCAGCCATCCCAGAACCTTCCCCAGCCAAGCAAGAACCATTTTCAGCCAAACAAGAACCCTCTTCAGCCAAAGAAGAACCTTCCTCAGCCAAGCCTGAACCTCCTTCAGCCACCCCAGAACCTTCCCCAGCCAAGCAAGAACAATTTTCAACCAAACAAGAACCTTCCTCACCCAAGCCAGAACCTTCTTTAGCCACCCCAGAACCTTTCTTAGCCAAGCCAGAACCATTTTCAACCAAACAAGAACCTTCTTTAGCCAACCCAGAACCTTCCTCAGCCAAGCCAGAACCCTTTTCAACCAAACAAGAACCTTCTTCAGCCATGCCAGAACATTCATTGGCCAAACAGTAACCCACTCCTTCACGCAAATCAGAAGGAGAAAAGACTTCATTTCCAGTTTAACACCAGCCCAGATTAAAAAAAATGTAATGCACTCTTCATCAAGTGGTGCTTCCATGTCATGCATTGAATTCATTTAAAGCACAACTAGCCATAAATTATAATTTAGGCATGGAAGACTTATCTAATAAATACCTATGGGAAACATTAATGGGAAACGTACTTCCAGAACCAAGGCTGCTGAAAGCATGGGTTGGCACTGTTGCACTCTACAGTGCAGGACAACATCTGAGCAGGGTTTACTTTTTATTTCCTGCGTGATAAAATGTGCTTCATGTTACACTTTTTATGTTTCATTTAAATACACATTCTAAACCACTGGTAGGTCATCTCAAGTAGGCTGGTAAGATTCTATGGACATATCCTCAAAATGTTATCCAAAATGCTAAAGACACTACGTTTATAGACCAGTACTGGGGTGAAGAGTCAGGAAATGCAACCTTGCAGTGCAACTAACGTTGGGCTCACAATTTACAGAGATGAATGAGAGTGACATTATTGCTAGATTTTCTATCATTTGTCTTATCGTCATCCCCTCAACATGCTTCCCTTAGTGTTTTTACATGTAGAAAAGGCGAAAACACATTACAGTGTTCAGTTATCTCCCTGAATGATGATGTGAGTTACTATGGAAATTCTTGATGTAGCATGAATAACCTACAATACACTAACAAAACACTGCCTTAAACTCACTAGCAGAAAGGCCTCCTAATATGGCATCTAAACAAGACAGT
This sequence comes from Rhinichthys klamathensis goyatoka, assembly GCF_029890125.1. Lineage (NCBI taxonomy): Eukaryota > Metazoa > Chordata > Actinopteri > Cypriniformes > Leuciscidae > Rhinichthys > Rhinichthys klamathensis. The sequence goes on along the minus strand of NW_026606572.1, from coordinate 2,556,422 downwards.
TACCCACAACTCAACGCGGCGTGACGTCAGCTTCACATTCTCTATATAAACCATTGAATAAAAGTTTCATTTTTCATTCTGAAGTCATGAAGATCTGGATACGTCCAGTGACTGCGGTGAATAGTGCTGCTGGCAACAAGGGAAAGACCTTGTAACAGCCTGGAGAGACAGCTGACAGGAGGAAAGAGACCCCAATGGGGCTGGTAAGGGTTAGCTACCCTTGTCGGCAGTATCCAGCTCCGTTTTTACAGGATGCTAGAGACACCTGCCCAAGGCTTCTGAGAAATTAAAGAGAAAAATACCCCTAGAGTCTGCGAGAGCGGGGGCGGAAGATGACTCAATGTTGGACAACATGGTTAACGACTTAGGAATGGAAACGGATATGAGTATGGAGAGTAAGACTAGTTCAAGATCTGCAGTTAGTAAAGTCATTGAACTCCAATTTGTGTCTGTGGCTGGAGCAAGGCGACAATGGTCAGGGGTTTGAAGGTTCATCAAGGGAAAATGAAATGCTTGAGGGAGAAGGGACAAGGGCCTCGCATTGATCAGTACTTCTTACGAAGTCAGTTAGGTCAGTCGAATGAAATCCAGCGACAGGAAGCAAACCACAGCTCGCAGGATATCAGCACCCCTGTCATAGAGGAGAGGAGGGCTTGCACAGTTAGTGATGAACATATTCATACTTGTGAACCCGGTCAGACTAACCAGCATAAGAGAGAAAAGAACCTCAACGGGCATAGGCCTGGAGTTAGATGGCCAAGAGCTTGTGAGAAAACGGCATGGGACACGGTAAACACAGATCTATGCTTTGCATTGGAAAGATTAACTGGTACAGTTGAAAAGAAGCTGGATACATTTGGGGACATCATTTACGCATATGGAAGTGAGAGGTTTGGTGTGGAAAAAAGGAAGGAAAAAGTACAAACTACTCCTGGAATGTCTATACGGCAGCAGAAAATTGAAGGGTTAGTTAGAGAAAGGAGACAGCTGAGGAAGCAATGGAAAAGAGCAGAACAAAGTCAGAAGGAGGGACTCAATCTCTTACAAAGGGCCATAAAAGATAAGCTGGCAACATTACGCAGAGCTGAGCGCCTACGGAAACGCTACAAAAAGAAGGATCGTGCGAGGGCTAATTTCTATAAAGACCCATTCAAATTCGTAAAGAAGTTATTCACCAGGGAGAAGAATGGCACTTTAAAAGCATCTAGGGTTGAGCTAGAGAGATATTTGGAGGAAACGCAAACAGATGCAAAAAGGCATGAGCCTATGTCAATTCCATCAGACATACCACCTATCAACCCACCAGAATACCAAATGGAGGTATGTGCACCTAAGTGGAAAGAGGTAGAGCAGGCTGTGAGAAAGGCAAGGGCTTCATCATCTCCAGGGCCTAATGGAGTTCCGTACAGAGTGTACAAGAGTGCTTCAGGAGTTCTGCGAATTCTGTGGAAATTGATAAAAGTGGCATGGGAAAAACAGGTTGTACCTAGAGCATGGCGCAGAGCAGGTGGGGTCTTTAAACCTAAAGAAAAAGATGCTACAAGCATCAGTCAGTGTCGTCCGATTTCACTCTTAAACGTTGAAGGTAAGATTTTCTTCAGCATTATTGCCCAGAGATTGTCCCCCTACCTATTAAAGAATGGCTTCATTGACACTTCAGTTCAAAAAGCGGGCATTCCAGGGTTCTCAGGATGCTTAGAACACATCAATGTTATCTGGCAACGAATTCAGTCAGCTAAAAAAGGAGAGGAAGGAGCTCCATGTGACATTCCTGGATTTGGCTAATGCATATGGTTCAGTGCCACATGAGCTTCTTTGGGCAGCATTTGATTTTTTCAGAGTACCAATGTCAATAACAAATTTAGTGAAAGCCTATTTTGGAGATTTGAAATTTAGTTTCTCAACTCCAAAATTCAGCACTGCATGGCAATGCTTAGAGGTTGGAATTATGGCAGGATGCACCATTTCTCCACTGGCTTTTACCATGGCAATGGAAGTAATCATTAGGGCATCAAGATGGGTAGTAGGAGGAGAGCGCTTGGCTTCTAGGATGCGACTACCACCAATCAGAGCATACATGGATGACATGACAACCATGACTACAACAGTAGCCTGCACTAATCGGTTATTGGGGAAGTTAACAGATAATATTGAATGGGCACGAATGCAGTTTAAGCCCTCTAATGGCGCTTTTCCACTACACAGTACCAGCTCGCCTCGGCTCGGCTCGGCTCGCCTTTGTTTGGTTTTCCACTGTGTAAAAGTTGTACCTGTACCTGCTTTCGGGTACTTTTTTCGTACCACCTCCGGCGAGGTTCTAAGCGAGCTAAGGCGATACTAAAATGTGACGTGAAACAATGCTGACTGCTGATTGGTCAGAGAGAATCGTCACTATTCACTGCGTCATCATTGCACGCACCAGATGGAGTATCCAGAATAACCCCGCCATTTTTAAATAGTTTGGCCAGAGATAGTTACTAAACTTACTACTATTATGGCACATCGGAAGAATACGCCGTGGTCAAACGAGGAGGTGCAGACATTCCTTTGTTTGGTTGCCGAAGAGAGGATCCAGCGAGAGCTTGATGGGGCAACGAGGAACGAAAGGCGTCGCTATGACGACCGGGTACTATTTGTGGCGGTACTTTCTGCAATGGAAAACGGAGCGAAAAGCGAGCCGAGTCGAGGCGAGCCAAGGCGAGTCTAGTCGAGTCGAGTCGAGCTGGTACTGGTAATGGAAAAGCGCCATAAATCAAGGAGCATCTCGATAGTGCGTCGGCGCACTGAAGCGTTTTTTTTTTATTTAGTTCAAATTTTCTATCAGATTTAATGTTATACCTTGACAAACTATACATGATTAAACAGATATAAGACTCAAGATTCAGTATTTGACCACTATTGTATTCTGAGAAACTTATAGTGACAGTTATGTCTTAATTTGTGTCAGGAGTTATTACATGAAAAAATGAGTCGATACCTTTAATATGAATTATGAGCGTCAGCTGATCCATTCAGGAAAAAACACTCCGTGCTGTCGTAATGAAAGCGATTCACAAAACAACGTCCCTCAGGGCTTTAGCTCAAAAATGTGCAGACTTGGAGAAATATTGATATATTCTCATAGATTCACATCATATTTCTATAGACAGGAATAATATTTATTGAATTTATACCCAAATGCGTCGATGTAATCATTATGATCGCTTCTTATTGAGATGTGCTGTGTTTTCAATTCATACCAATAGCCTGAGGGCGCTGTGTGCACAATAATAGTCCATATATGGATCATGAAGAAGACCCTAGTCATGTGACATTCCAGGACGTCACTGATACAGAAAGTAGCTTACAGAGATCGCTGTAACATGCAGATAAAGATGTTTTGAAGACAATAAACATGATTGCAATGATATTTGAGTTACCTGTGTTCTTCAAGCCATGCCAGGTATTTCATAATAATAGATTATATTTAAAATGTAATGCTAATCGATATAGATTTCATCATCGTGCAGAACACTATAAATAATAAATTTCCTGTCGGATTTTTTTTTATCTGAAGCCAAATCAGATCACAGAAGATTATTTAAAACACTCTACTTGCGTTATAAAGTAAGTTTGGTTCACAAACATGGTTTTAATCTCATTATTGATGGTGTGCTAAGCTAACATGCTAGCTAGCCCAGGTGCACCCATAGACAGTATAAGAAGTGGACAGAGCCATCTCATTGGAACTCAGTTGAGACAGTTGAAGCCCATTTTTAGCGATTTTTGAGCACTTCCGTTCCTGACGCGCAGACTCAAACCGACTCAAACTAAGCTTGATGACGTGAGCAACCTGTCTGACAGACGTTAATCTTCTAGTAGCTGTGCGTGAAAATAGCCAACGTTAATCTTGCAGAGACGGGGAACTTGAGCAAAGAGTTATTTGGCGTGAGTGAGCAGGAGTAAGTATTCCGTTGCTTTTATGGACTCATTATCTATGGGCTTCTCCCTTGACAGGACGTCCCCCCGATTGCCTGCGAGCTTCTCCTCCTGTCTGTACGGTAATTTCTGTACAGCGCGACAGAGAGTCGAGTGGTTATGACGCAATCGTTAGCCTATTTTTACTAAATCTGTTTCTACGGGGCCATAATGTAACATAGAAGGTAATGGAGCCCTTTATACATTGTCGTGTTTCTTTAGAAATAAATAATGGACAAATGGAGTCTTTAAACGCCTCAGATGTAAAGTTATTCGCTGTCAAAGTGACGCCAAAATGAATGGGAGTCAATGGAAATGCTAACGCAAGTGAAGTTCTGCTACAACATGGCGGCACCCGGCCGGCTTCAACTTCTGGTCGATGGATTACCCCCTTGGGTGCACCTGCTACCAGCAGTTATTGTTTTATGATTTTTTTTCTAAATAGGAATGCTTACTGAAATGTTTCAGTGCATTTGATACCAGTTTCAAATATTTAGTGAGAACTTTGATAAAAGAAATTAGGGTTTGAAACCCTATGAATAGCCTGTGAATAGCCAGTCGTTAGTAGCTATAATGCAGACAAAAGAAATGCATATTTAGAGCCATAACCAGTCTGGAGAGGTGTAAATGTGTGCAGGGGAGACTGAGACTGAATGGTGCTCGTTTGCACCACAAAACAATAGCTAGACAATAGACTGAATAGATGACTAAACATCAGTTTGCATTTTTGAGTCTAATCAAAATAAAGTAATTTGACATGATCTTGAAAAACATTTAACTAAATACAGAGTTTTAGACTTATCATTTTCAGATTTTAAATATAAAATGGTCACACATATGGCTTTAGCTGCAGTGCATTTCTAGATTGCTCCAGGGCCAACTTCAATTTTATTTTCATGAAGATGTTTCATAAAAATAAATTTCTAATAACTTTACAAAACTTTGAAGCTATTTAAAAAGAAAAAATCCTTATGACAATAATTAATTCTACATTTACAATAAACTACCAGGTGTCAGCTTTCAAATGAGATCATACTTGTGCTTTTAGTGCAAAGGGTTCATGAACTGTATCTGTTTCAGTTTGGGAATGCCATTTCTGGGGATTTTTCAAAAGTGGGCTTGCAGCTTAACAGGTTAAAGGAAAGGTAGTAGATAAAACATTCTCCATTAATGGTGAGGCAATACCAACAGTTTCTGAGAAGCCAGTGAAGAGTCTTGGGAGATGGTACGATGGGGTTCTAAAGGACACAGTTCGAGTGGGAGAAGTTAGATGACAAGCAGTGTAAGGGTTGAAGAGCATAAACAGCTGTGCTCTACCAGGCAAACTAAAACTCTGGTGCTTTCAGTTTGGTCTACTGCCAAGGTTGCTGTGGCCACTGACTGTGTACGAGGTTTCTTTGACAACAGTGGATAAGCTGGAAGCGTTAATAAGTTCATACATTTGGAAATGGTTGGGAGTTCCATGCTGCCTTAGCAGAGTGGGACTTTATAGTAAAGGAATATTGCAGCTGCCAGTCTCTGCTTTAACCGAGGAGTTTAAATGTGCCAAGGTCAGACTGGAAATGACCTTAGTAGAGTCACGCGACAAATGTGTAAGGGAGGCAGCCCCTGTGTTAAAAACTGGTAGAAAGTGGTCAGCAAAGAAAGCTGTAGTAGAGGCAAAGGCTGACCTTCAAATTGGGGATATCGTGGGACAGGTACAGCATGGAAGAGGGGGTTTTGGGCTTAGTTTAGCTCCTCCTAAATGGCACAAGGCAGGCCCAGCTCAAAGGAGGAAGCTGGTAGTCAACGAGGTGCGAAAGCAGGAGGAGAGGATGAGGTGTATAAAGGCCATTTCTCAGGCCAAGCAGGGAGAGTGGATGAGATGGGAGAGTGTGGAACAACGCAAGATGGGCTGGCAAGACCTTTGGTCAATGGAAGAGAGTAGGATCAGTTTCCTTATTAGGTCAACATATGATGTTCTCCCATCACCGCAGAACCTAAACCTCTGGGTAGGAGAGGATCCCTCTTGTCCTTTGTGTTCATCACCTGCCACATTAAGGCACATTTTGACAGGATGTAAGGTGGCTCTTAGCCAAGGTCGGTTTACTTGGCGCCATGACCACGTACTGCGATGTTTGGCTTTAGCATTGGAAGGCAAGCGTAGAATGACCAATAAGTTGCCGCCTGTTCTAGCAAAACATTACACGCAGAAGACAATATTCCTCCGCCCAGGCGAGCAACCACCAAGAAAAGGTGTTAACACCAATTCTCGCCCAGGACAACTGGAAGCTGCTAGGGACTGGAAGATGCTGGCTGATCTTGATCAATGGCTTATTTTTCCACCTGAGATTGCCACCACTAACCTACGACCAGATATTGTTTTGTGGTCTGGATCAGTACGCATTGTTCAACTGATAGAGTTAACAGTGCCATAGGAGGATGCGGTAGATGAGGCATATGAGAGGAAGAAACTGCGGTATGCTCATCTGGCCACTGAAGCAGAACAGCGAGGATGGAGAATCCAGGTTTATCCAGTGGAAGTGGGTTTTCGAAGTTTTGTGGCACACTCTACAACCCGGTTCTTCAGAGACGTCGGATTCAGTGGCCAAGAGTTGCGTCGCACAGTAAAGAACTTATCTGAAGCAGCAGAAAGGAGCAGCAACTGGCTGTGGTTGAGACGGAAAGATTCTAGCTGGCTGTGTACAGGCCGCCACGCCACGTTTTCGTAGAATTCTTGAAAAACTTGAGTCTGTTGGTTTATTTGTATAGGTTGTATATTATTTACAGTCATTACGTTCGGTGGTAGGTGGTATGCCATACGGAACCGTTGCCACTGAAACTGCATATTAACACACCAGTGGGGCTCGACAGCCTTAGTCAAACGGGTTGGCGCGTATGGTTGGGTTGCGGAGAGATTGTGAGATTGTGGTTAGGTCTCAGCAGCAGGAGGGATGTAGAGGTCAGTAAGCTGGGCTGAGTTGAGTGGGGGACGGAGGGGGGTGACTCTGGGACGCCAGGGTCACTGTCGAGCCCTCTTGAGGTGTCGTGGGCTAGTCGACGAAACACTGAGGACGGAAGGTGCCCACTTGAAGACCCTAGAGATGTTCCCTACTCGGCTCAATCCAGACGGTTGTCGTGCTGGTCCACTGTAGTTGCAGCCGTCGCGTGTGCTGACGCGACAAGTACACTGCAGCCGTTAACGCCGGACAGAAGGGGAGTCACACCACCATATGGAAAGAAGTGTAAATGGATGGAGAAGCATAGTTTACTGTAAAACTACGTCTTAGTGTTGCTTATCTTGGCGAAAGCCGAGTACAAATCAGCATGAAGTTTTAACATCTACTCTCGTGTAATGGAAATCTGCTATGTAGCAAATTAGCTCTAAAAATATTAATAATCAATAATAACTTGTTATATTGATTATGAATATTTGGATCACTTAATATAATGAACTTAATGTAGTAAAATTAATATTATCAATTAACCTGTTTGTGCCGAGAACACTCAGTGTTAATTGTTTATTAATTCTAAGAAATGTACATTTCCAGGGCAAGGAAAATGTCTTTCTTACTGTACAGTACTATTCGGAGCCTGTAGTCAAAATCTATGATTAAGGACTCCATATGAGCTTGAGACATGGACAACTTTACGTGTGACATGAACAATACTTTATTAACTAGACTAAACATTTAAACTACTCTAACATACACATACATAAAGTAGTGCAGTGCGATTTCTGTCTGAATGCACCCAGTTCAAGTCATGCTGGAGGCGTCTAGGAGCGGCAGATTCGAACTGTAAAGGGTGTAATGAGCTCAGTTCTGGCACAAAGTACTGGAAGACTAAATGATGCTTCTTTGCGTACGTTCTTCTATGAAGCTATGTCTATAGTCAATAACCGTCCATTGACAGTGGAAGGCCTCAGTGATCCCACGCTTAGAGCCTCTAACCGCTAACCACCTGCTTACAATGAAGTCATCTGTTACATTTTCTCCACCAGGTACATTTGTTAAGGAAGATCTTTATGCGAAGAAACGGTGGAGGCAGGTGCAGTATTTGAGTGAACAGATGATGGACTGGTGTGAATAGTCATAATACAGATCAGGAAACGGAAGTTAGGAAAAAGTTGTGAACACCTCACTAAACCCTCTATTGTTGAACGCCCTATCCAAAAGTTGTTAGTTGTAGCCAAAAGTTGAAAATCGCCCTATCACTTATTAGAAGTTTAGTCATATTAGTACCATGCTGGTATTAGTTGGTATCTTGGTTACATGTGGATTTTGTGCTATATTTAACATTGGTTAATATTAAAATATGTGATATATGGTGAACAATTTGTCTGTGCAAGTGTGCAATTATGAATTATGCCTTTTTTTTAAATGGTTGTTGATATCCAAGTCGAGTGCCATGCGACTTTTGCTGATTTATTTCACCCGGACGTGTTGGCATCAACTGAATGGTGAGACATAAATTCAGATACACATGTTAGTGCTCCTGACCATTCTAACGCTACTACTACTGGTTAGGAGGCGAACACGGTAAAAGTGTTAATATTTTGTACATTATGTTTGGTTTTGAGTCCTTAGTGGTGTTGTGTGTAAAATTATGGTTTGTTTTCTTTTGTGTCTAGTTTTCATGGTGTCTCAGATCAATAAATGAAAATGGGCATCAGTACTTTGGAAGCGTGGACTGTTTAATAACCAGCGAGTAGTTAGAGAGACGCTTTGGTTTGCTGGACCTTGACAAATAAAAACATTACGGATTGGTACGATCAAATTGCTTGTAAAGAGCCTGACAAACTTACTGCTGAGGAGTCCAAGAGCATTAAACATTATGACCTAAAGCCCCAGATAGCTGAGGTGCCTGAGCACCAGGTCCTTGTGTTTGCACAACAGATCTCGAGAGTGAACTAGAATGAGCCAGTTGCTTACTTCCCTTAGCAGGGCAAGGGCAGCCTCCGCAACTTTGGTAAAGATGTGGGGAGACAGGGTCAGTCTAAAGGGGAGGACCTTATACTTGTATGCCTGACCCTTGAAAGCGTCAGCTTTTTGAACGAGAGCTTGTGAAGGGCCCGGTTAAAAACTCACAGAACCAAGATTGGTCGTAACCCACCGCCTTCTTTGATCTGATATAACTGGAGGATAAGGTTATGAGATGCATTATGTGAATGCTTGGCTAAAGAGATGTCTTTAATCTAGATCTTTAATCTCACTGCCAGACTGCACCCTGTATGTAAAACACACACACACACACACACCCTATCTGCTGTCATGAGATAATAAGGGGAGAAGAGAATACCTTTTGACTACTGTATGAACTTGTACTATACTGCAAACAAGTCTGAGATGCAAGGATCTGTCAACATGGGACATCCACATCCAACCTTTGAATCCACTTTACTGAAAAATCTGCTCGCCCCGAGCAGTGCATTTGCAATTACTTTTCTATTTCTTGTTTTTCAGTACATTTTCAAAATTGACTTTAAATGCCCATGTGATGCTTATAACAACCAGGTGTTCTGTCCGTTATATTTGTTAGTCCCATTTTTTGGACTTACAGTACTACTGACATTATCTGCTAAAACGAGTACAATAATGTGTGCACTGTGTCAATGTAAATGTAAATCCAGCTCTGATGCATCCCAATCTGATGAACGTCGCCGCGGTGATTCCAGCTCCGGTGTATCCCAATCTGATGAACGTCGCCGCGGTGATTCCAGCTCCGGTGTATCCCAATCTGATGAACCTCGCCGCGGTGATTCCAGCTAAGGTGTATCTCAATCTGATGAACCTCGCCGCGGTGATTCCAGCTAAGGTGTATCTCAATCTGATGAACCTCGCCGCGGTGATTCCAGCTCCGGGGTATCCCAATCTGATGAACCTCGCCGCGGTGATTCCAGCTTCATCCGAGTTTCCAAATCTCCCTGCAGCTGTTGTAAATCCTGGGCATGCCGTAGGGTTGTATACAAACACATTTTGAGAAACGTGTTTATTTCTTCAATTTGGATCATAACGATTTTGATTGATGGAGACGCTTTGGTTTGCTGGAACCTAACAAATACAAACATTACGGATTGGTACGATCAAATTCCTTGTAAAGAGCGTGACAAACTTACTGCTGAGGAGTCCAAGAGCATTAAACATTATCAGTTTATATCACAGGTAGGCCAACGTTCACCAACCAACTCTTTTATAAGTATGTTTTATGCAAGGGAAATATTATATGTAAAATATTAGGCCAATATTTTAGCTAGTTTTGTGATTATGTGTTTATAATATTTTACTCTATATAAGACTAATAAGACTAGTCTCTCCACAATAGCCTAGAATAAAGTGGGAATAAGAAATTAGCGATCCAAACCTTAGGCTATAGTTGTCACATTTTACGCCAGGGTTTATTTAAAAATATATTTTCATCAGTAGTCTTTCACCGAGTTATACAAAATGGGTAGCTAAATGAAAATTGTCACGTTATAAGCGAAACGGAAAAAAAAGAGGCAAAATCATTTCAACAAATTTTGTGACAGTAGAATAATTAAATAAATAACTGAACATGTTTCTAGCCCTGTTACGTTGGTCAAATGATCAGAGAGTGGTTTTATTGTGTTCACTTTCAGCTGTATCTAAAATATAATACTGCAATTTTAGTTTGAAGGACAGAAGCAAAAAAAAGAAAAGAAAGAAAACTAATTCAAGAAAGTTGAGCCACAAAAGCAAAATATAGCATCTTCATGAATATAACCTACATTTGCATATTTATACTTTTAATTCAAAACCTTATTGTTACTATAGATGTAGACTTTTCTAACCCTATAGTCTTTTCTATAATAAGCTATACAAATATTACTAAATGTAATGCTACAGATTTAGCTGATTTGTGTTTTGTCCATAGGTATCCGGCTTGATACTTCTCTTTGCCATACCAATAATTTGGGCGTCGGTCTCTATTTGTTGTGTGCTTTGTAAAACACCCCTCAAGTCTCGATATGAAGATGTATATGAAGAGGAGACAATGACGTCTCTAGAGGAGGAAATGCGAAATATGGTAAAAACAAGTGCAAAAACAAAAAGTGAGAACATTTTTAATAAGCACAAAAATGGGGATAATTTTAACTGGACTAATTTGTCTAGCGAACTGATTGACTTAATAATTGAAGACGACTATGCATCACAGCCAGCCACCCACCCTCCACAGCCAAACCTGACCCTTCTCCAGCCACCCCAGAACCTTCCTCAGCCAAGCCAGAAACATTTTCAACCAAACAAGAACCTTCCTCAGCCAAGACAGAGCCATTTTCAACCAAACAAGAACCTTCCTCAGCCAAGACAGAGCCATTTTCAACCAAACAAGAACCTTCCTCAGCCAAGACAGAGCCATTTTCAACCAAACAAGAACCTTCCTCAGCCAAGACAGAGCCATTTTCAACCAAAAAAGAACCTTCCTCAGCCAAGACAGAGCCATTTTCAACCAAACAAGAACCTTCCTCAGCCAAGACAGAGCCATTTTCAACCAAACAAGAACCTTCCTCAGCCAAGCCAGAACCATTTTTCAAACAAACAAGAACCTTCTTTAGCCAAGCCAGAACCATCCTCAGCCAAGCCAGAACCATTTTCAACCAAACAAGAACCTTCCTCAGCCAAGCCAGAACCATTTTCAACCAAACAAGAACCTTCCTCAGCCAAGCCAGAACCATTTTCAACCAAACAAGTACCTTCTTTAGCCAAGCCAGAACCTTCCTCAGCCAAGACAGAGCCATTTTCAACCAAACAAGAACCTTCCTCAGCCAAGCCAGAACCATTTTCAACCAAACAAGAACCTTCCTCAGCCAAGCCAGAACCATTTTCAACCAAACAAGAACTTACTTCAGCCACCCCAGAACCTTTCTCAGCCAAGCCAGAACACTCATCAGCCAAACAGTAACCCACTCGTTCACGCAAATCAGAAGGAGAAAAGAGTGAGGGTTGCAAAGTACCACAAGTTCATTTCCAGTTTAACACCAGCCCAGATTAAAAAACGTTAATGCACTCTTCATCAAGTGGTGCTTCCATGTCATGCATTAAATTCATTTAAAGCACAACTAGCCATAGATTATCATTTAGGTATAGAAAACTTACCTATTAAAAACCTATGGTTACAGAACCAAGGCTGCTGAAAGCATGGGTTGGCCTCAAAATGTTACCCAAAATGCTAGAAACATTATGTCGGTACACTAGGGTGAAGAGTCGGGAAATGTGACCTTGCAGTGCAACTAACAAATAAAAATAACCTGCAAAATTTCAAAAGTGTCATCTACATATAAATGCATGGGATTCACTCTTGAACTTGCAATGATTGACATAGGGATAATAACACGACATGTCAAAATAGATACGCATTAAGCTATGCAAATGCAGACTAATAATATTTTTGAAATTTTATTCCAATTATTTGTAAAAGTAATGACTTGTAAATAATCTTATATGGCTCACTGTACATTGTTATTCTTCTTTTGGTGAAGCTGTTGCTTACACATTAGATCTGCACTTTACTAGAGCACCCTAACCAATTTTAGAATTATGGTAATGGGCCTATATTAGGTTTTATGTAAAAACTTTAGTTAAAACAATGCAGATTAATGCCCATGCTTCTCCACTGTCTTAGCAGTTTCAAATGATGTAAAACTATGTTTGCATAGTGTTCTTTTTAAAAGGTTAACATATTTTGCAATATGTGATGTCTGTTTTTATATTGTATACATTTTCTAAATATTATCTGGTATATTTTTTTATTTTCACTTGTTTGCACACAATTATCAGTCAGTTTTAGCAGTAGTTATCAGTGTATGACAAGTTTTGGTAATAAAATAAAAACATTTTCTTACTCGCTAATCAATACATATTAAGTGTCTGCATAATCTTCTTTATTGACTAGTGCTGGCTTATTGACAATTCATAATAATTCAAATGAGATGTCAGACTGAGCTGTAACCCATTTAAGTACATTAACCCCCTACTTTTACTCAAGTAAAATTGAAACGGAGTACTTAATTCTTTTACTGGCGTAATATTTTATTAGAGTTTCTATATTTTAACTCAAGTACTTGATGAGAGTACTTCGTCCACCACTGAAAAAAAAAAAAGGCTAGATTCTCTTGGTATATCAACCAATCATCGTAGAGGCTGATAACCTGGGTGGGAACTACCTTAATTATGGAGGTTATCAATATTGAATATTTGATGGCCATTAAATTGACCAAGCTACCATTCGAGCAGCAATGACCCCATGCCTAAGTTGAACATATGCTACAGCAACCATATTCATTAAACGGCCGAACATTCTCTTTTAAGAATGTTGACGCAGGATGATTTTTTTCTTCTAGTGATAGGAGAGTTAAATTATATATTTATATTGTGGTTGTATGCGTATTCTCATTTTCTTATATATTTTTTTCTTTCAAAACTGACCAAAGAATTTAAAATCGGCATAAAATGGAAGTCGCGATAGTCTAAGTCGCGATAAGTAAAATGGCATTTTAAACAAAACAAAAAATGTAGGGTGGGACTTGATTTTGTCCATCTGGAATTGATTGGATCGTTGTTGTTTGGAATAAATGCAAGTCAGGTAAATGCAAGTAAAAATTCCATTCAATTTCCCCATATAATTTATTTTTTAGAATAACTTAGACAACCTTACTGTGAGCTACAAACACTGTTAATCGATAGTATTTACTTCTGTTGAAGCCGTTAGCCCACATTATTTCAACTTAGTTTTAAAACCAAATTAGGAACCTTTAACATAAGAGGCACATAAATAGCATAAATGAGAAATTATAAAAAGAATATTGTATGACAGGAGATAATAACAGTGTAATCCTTTTAATTTATTCTATATAAACATGCAGCATTTGAATATAACGTCATTGCTTTCATGACATTTTCCTGGTGATACAAAACAGGATACAATACAATAACAAAAGCAGATAAAATGAAGTTGAGACTGTAGATTAATATTTACTTTCTGAAATAAAATGCACATCACACACCAAAGATGACCCTGAGATCTGCCAGAGACAGTTTAGTGAATGAGGATCCAGTTCCAGACAAGACTTTCTGAGCCAGCTCCTTCTTCTTCTCCTGTAGTGAAGAGATCTTGTCTTCCACTGTACCATCACACACAAACCTGTAAAGAGATTGACCCACATGACAGTATGAAATCAGTCTGATTGTTTGATTTTTATCACCTGCTAATGTTTTCTTGCATGATAGGAAACTATGCTGAAAGCCATAACCTGGTATTAAGAAGCGTTTTGGTCGATCGGATCGTATGTGACGCTAAATACAGGTGTAAATGGGGTCTAAAAAGTTGAGCTAGACCACTTTCAAAAATTTGAATTTTTTTTTTTTTTCACTTTCATAGTTATGACGCTTATGTGGTTGAATGTGTTTGAACAGCCACAAAAGACCACCTACTCTCCTCCGTCTACTGACTTAATCTGTAAACATTATGGGAAGTGCACTAGCAAGAAGGGATTTAACTTTGTCGGCTAAAGACTCAAGTTTGGTTTGAAGACGAAAAGTCAAGCACAATGTTCTCTCACCATTCCTGATTTCTAACACACACTCACCGCGTACGGTGTGGTCTTGCGGCTATCAGAGCAGAAACAAAAGCTACTGCTCTCTGTATGTTTTTACGTCATCTCCGGGCACGTTCATATGTATATTTAGCTAACTTATTTTGTCCAATAGATTGAAAGAAAAAAACACTTGCATATACAAATACATTTACGGATTAAAACACCAGGTGTAAAGGGGAATGTGTCTCCCTCGTCTACTTGTGATCTGATCGACCAAAACGCATCGTATCACCAGGTGTAAACAGGGCCTCATTCATGAAGCAAACAGCTGTTTTTTCTTGGCAGTATTAAACTCTCCTTGACTGTGTAACTGTCTATTATTGAATACAAATCCTCACCTGTGAATTGTAACATCCCGGGATTGTCCCACCCTATAGATCCGATCACATGCCTGGTCTTCTAGTGCTGGGTTCCTGTGAATGAAGGCCCAGTTCATATACATTTTCCTGTAGTCTCTCTTAATCATTACACTTGCATACCAGTTTGCAGCATGAACCAAAGCCATTTTGTTTGCATTTTCCTGTTCATTTTGTAAAATAGTCTTCAGACTGATGGTGTGACCAGCATTCAAATAATAAGCGACAAGAGTCACTTACATAAAGATCTTCCGTGTATAACTGACACTATCATTAATAAATGTTCATTAAGCATCATTAAAATCTCTTGAGGACCTGTGAAGAGGCTCACCAATGCATGTCAATCAGAAACAGATGATTCCCGCCAATCAGATTGATACCCACACCTCCAGCACACAGAGACACCAGCATCACCTGCGAAATCATACAAACAAAGAACATAACGCTTCCTGAAGTCAGTGGGAAAAGCAACTGATAACATTAACAGTCAGTGAGATTACAGACATTCAATAAATCATACAATAAATGAAAAGTTTCTTTGAGCCTCTGTGATCTCAATGAAAAGGAATAAGTCACATGCCTGTGGTCCTTTAGGGTTAGTGTTGAACTCCTCCACTAGGTCCATTCTGCGTTTGGGATTGACCGTGCCATCAATTACCGCAAACGTCAGACCCATTTTCTTCAAATGAACAGCAACAATTTTCAGCATGCTGGTCCACTGAGACACAATCACACTGCCAAGCGGAATTACAAAAAGTACAAGGTGGTTTTGGGTAAGGAATCTCAACATGAAAGAATGATAGTAATTCAAATAAAACACAGTAAAGAAAACATGTTGCAACTTGTCTTCTAATGACAATTTCCTCAGTGGAAAATTACTCTCAGGTTGATCTAAAATTAGTTTTTGTTAGTTTCCGCTTTAAAACTCCATATGGTGACATGCAGAATATTCATGATTCCTACACATTATTCATGTGGATCTACTACTGATAAAAGATATTTAAAGGTTTCATTGTTTACCTAAATTAAAACTGTAGTTGACATACCTTTTTTGATCTTTCTTTCTAATTTCTCTCAACTTTGTCAGTATGGCTGAAATCTGAAATAAATAAATAACATCACAAAGAGCATAGTGTCAGAGATCGCTTACATTAAAAATAAGGTGGATACTGCAGATACATTAGACGCAGCAGGGTACGGCAGAGGATGTTCACCTTAGTGCTTTCACGAGCGTCCTGGAAGAGCTCAGAGGAGAATTGAGTGCCATTGAGAGAGACGGTGTCTTTAGGGTCAGAGTCTGAGGGCTCAGAGAGAGACAGAGCACACAGCTGCTCTTCAAGAGACAAAGCAACACCATCTCCCTGGAGCTCTGTCTGATCTAGAGTCTGGAAAAACACACATCAGTATGTGAACAAGAGTATTAAGTGTGTGTGAGACAGTGAGGGAACATCACCTTCTTGAGCAGAGACGGGTGGCAGCAGCACTGCCTGAGACGCAGCAGCAGTGACAGGATGTGGATGGTGCTGGAGGCCTGAGGCTGCTGAGAGGAAGACAGCGAGTCCTGCTGAGACATCCCAAACTCCCGTGCAACTGAGACACAGGCACAATCATTACAGGGAAACTATAATAATGCCAATAAATCTACATAAAACAGTTTCTATTGTCCATCACGTTACAAATATGAAAAGAGAAGATAAATTAGACAAAGTGCCTTTGTTTTTTTCCCATTGTATTAACTGTGTGCATACACACCTCTTCATGACCACTCATGTGTACAACCAGCCAGGTGTACATGCCATTAACAATTTAGCGAGTCAATGGTTAAACCTCATCGTATTTAAACTCCCAATTTTGGAATATGTAACTGAAGCTTAAGTCTGAAAACGTAAGACTAAACACTTAATAATACTCAGTCCTTAGCTAAGAACATGTTATGATAGAGACTGCTTGCCTTTCTCAAAAGGATTACTATTGTCTGCCTTTTTAGTGTTTCCTTCTTCATGTCTTTTAAGATAGTTTTGAAGTGTGGACCTGGGGAGGAAAAAGACAAGCCAATGTCCATATGAGACACCATGCACGCAAAATGTCAAGTAATGTACTGAATATGCATAAAAACTGGGGTGCATTGACACGGTATACCTGGATTGTGCAAACACAACATCATATACAGCCTGCTCATCTTCAGACAGCTTCAACCTGTGAACCTCGCAGGTCCGATCAGGCAGAGACACCTGAAACAAAAGCAAAAATGTTACAAGATTCCTTCAGGTAACCAATAAATCTGCATAATCTTTTTTTGTCATTTGTGATAACGGATCACTTAAGAGTACACTCACAAAAAAACAATTTCTAGTTGATTAAATAGTCTGAGCATAACTAAAAAAAAATTATGCTCTCTATAGAAATTTCCAAGACATTTTAGGATTTTATTAATTTTCAGGTAAGGAAACCACAATTTAAAATGTCCCTAATAAAGCTTTTCAAAGCCTGAGGTTTATATTAATTTCAAGACTATGGAAACTACACATTGTGTGTGTGTGTGTGTGTGTGTGTGTGTGTGTGTGTGTGTGTGTGTGTGTGTCTGTGTGTGTCTGTGTGTGTCTGTCTGTGTCTGTCTGTGTCTGTCTGTGTCTGTCTGTGTCTGTCTGTGTCTGTCTGTGTCTGTCTGTGTCTGTCTGTGTCTGTCTGTGTCTGTCTGTGTCTGTCTGTGTCTCTGTCTGTGGTGTGTGTGTGTACCAGTGGTTTTCCAGAAGAGTCCAGTTGGTCTTTGGTCCTGCGAAGCAGCAGTGCTCTGGTGAGGATGTTCAGTCTCTCTCCTCCTCTCTTTGAGCCATTATCCACTTGCGACTTCCACAGCTTAAACTCATCAAAAGGAGAGCATCTCAAAAACCTGCACAGCATGTGCAAAAACAACAGCAGTTAAAGTAGTCTGCCACATAATACATCTCTATGAAGGACTGAAACGTTCAATCACTGTGCTGCAGAATCTTGGCCAACAGATACTCAGCTCTTGTTATTCACTCACTCGACTGAATCAACAATATCAGATTATTTATGAAATTATGTCACTTAATAACACTTGGGATCTTGTTTCTCTCATTTCTCTCCAAAGAGAGAATTTTACAAACTTTCTCCTCTTTTCTTCACTTACAATCCAATCCTTTACTGAGGGGTTTATAAAGAAATAAAACATGAGAAATGAAATGTTTCAGTTAATGCAATCTCTTATTTAATATCAAAGTGATGACTTTCATTTTGTGAAGGTAAGTGAGATCGGATTTCTCTCTGATCATACAAGATATGGATTGGAATGAAGGTGTAACTCTGCTAAACTATATCCAGAAACATCTTACGAAATACAAAACGCATGTTGATGTCAGGTTTAATTGAATGTGTAAAATCTTCATGCATATATTGTCTCTCACTGTCCAGCATGCTCTGACAGGCAGCAAAAATGTGTAGGCATAAGTCGTGAAAAAAACTTGGCTCTTGAAATTTACCCCACATGTTGTTTGACATCTGATAAAATCTGATTTTTTTGGAACGTTTTTGAACGTTTGTTTTTTGGGAGACAGTTTTATCCAAAGAGACTAAACTATACCAGGCCCAGGCCCATGTCATCAGCTTAAAATAAATAAATAAAAATAATAATATTAACAAGTTCAATTAAACATTTTCAAAGACTGTGATGACATTTCCACAGTTATTAACATCATAAATCTAACAATGTTTTATATATATATTTTTAATTGATGTACACATTTGTTACACTATCATTTGTGTTATACATTTTATTGGTGTTAAAACACAAAAAAGCTGAGGGAGTGACAGTAAATTCTCTCTTTTCTGACTGATATAATTAATTTTTTTTTTTTTTGCCACTTTGAGAAAGTTATGGAAACATTGTCATGGATATATTCTTGTGCTACTGAAGCAAATGGTAAAACAAAAATCATATTTACTCCTACCTCTGAGAACCACGGAAATGTGAGAATGGTCCATAGACTTAATTTCATGGTGAAAAATTGTCTTTATGCAGACTGTAAACTGAACTAGCTGTAGTTTAATATTAGGTTTCCAAGAGTTTTCCTGCATTATGATAGATTATTGCTCAGCTCTCCAGAATAATTGTTTGTTATTGGTCAATCGCAGCACTCCATGGTCAAATACCACTAAAACTTAGGCAACCATTTTGCTACATAGCTTTGGTTGTTGCATTTTTCTCATTTAAGCTGTATTTTTATTTTCACATAATAAAAAAAATATGGAACTAAAATCAGTATTTATTGATCATTTCCACTAATTTATTTAACAAGTATAATATGTATATGCAGCCTCTGGACATGATTTATATTTATTTTACATTTTTTATTTATAACTATCACTTTATATACAAATATACAATATGTACACAATTTATCTCCCTTTGAAACCAGGAGATAATTGTGTTTTTAATTAACTCTTGTTGTGTTCGGATAAGGTTAAGAGCTGGATGGCTCACAGTCTGGTTCTGACAGACAGAGATTATGACTTAGGCATAAGTCATGCTCTGCCCAAAATCATTCACTAATTCTCTATTTACTACATAGTCAATGTCAAATCTCCATATGAGGAAATAGTAAAAATGCGTGTATTCAGACACAGCTGTAAACACTATTGAGCACGGTGTGTGGCCTTACATATATGTTGTGTCCTGAACCATGGAAAAATCTACTTAAAATCAGATATGACTGAACAAATTGAGATGCACTCTATTCCTCAGCTCGAACAATAGAGTATGACGCCAACAAAGCCGAGATCAGATGTTAGACATCAGAGGCATTGCATGATCTGATCAAATGTATAGCTTAGTCTCTAAGTCTCCCAAAAAAAAAAAACATTCCAAAAAAATCTGATCTTATCAGTTTTTTTCTGCTCAGACTACACAAAAAATGGATATGAATCAGATATGCCAAACATTTTTATTTTTCGCCTTATGCCTACACATTTTTGCTGCCTGTCTGAACAAAGTCTTGGGATAAGTCTCAAAATGTAGCAAGAAAGAGTCAAAACGAATCATACTTGAGCAGTGAATACATATCCAGCAGGTTGTTCTGAATAGGGGTTCCAGTGACAGCCCAGCGGGATCGGGCCCGCAGCTTACACACCGCCATGGACGTCTGGACCTTAGGGTTCTTAATGTTGTGAGCCTCATCGAGAATCACACGTGCCCAGGCAACACGTAAAAGAGGCGGCAGGTCTGAGACCTACAACCAGAAGAAATAGCTACTTAAATCAACTTACTGGGAAAACAAAACTAACAGGTCCAGGCCCTCAAACATCTCAGAATCATTCAAATGTTGTGGTCTCTATTCATACCACATGATCAGAGTCTCGAGAAGGTTTATCCGCATCCTCCTTCTGCACAGGGATCTCCTTAGAGACCAGACTGTACGTAGTGATCACCACATCATGCTCAGCAAGGCTGGTGGAGACACAGAACGGCAAGACAGGAAGAGAGATTAAGCTAAAAGACAAGCAAAAGCAAAAAAAAAAGACAAAGACAACAGGAAATAGAATTTATGAGAGCTGATTGAAGCTAATTTGCACAGTGACCAAAAAAGTATTTGGACACTTAGAAATGTATAAATGTTGTTTGAGAAAGAAAAAAAAATCAAATAACCAATACCAATAGCCCAGTGGAATTTATTTTTAAATAAATGTAGCAAAAACCTGAGGGGAGCAGACTTCATAGATCAACAAAAAAATGCACAGTTGTTGGAGTAAATAATTGTCACATGGTTTGATTATTTGTATTTCACGTAATAGCAATTTTACAAGTTTGTGCAACTGAAGTGTCCAAGTCATTTTTGGCACCACTGAATGTGTATGCATGTGTAGAAAGTCTCCCCCTTTGACACATGGACTCTCCCAGTTACCCCTGTCATTCAGCAAGAAATTGACTATTCCAAACTTTCCACCGGAGTTCGCGAAGTGATGGAGAAGAGAGTAGACGGATGATAAAGGGAAAAAAAAGATCGGCTGAATATTGTATATAGTTTGTAGAGTGAAATATAGTGTATTAGTCCAAATTGGAGGAGTTTCTTTTGATTGTACATGTATAATAATAATAATAATAATAATTCATTACATTTATATAGCGCTTTTCTCGGCACTCAAAGCGCTTTACATAGAAGGGGGAATCTCCTCTATCACACTAACCACACATCTTTGCATATTTAATAAACAACAATTTGGATTATTACCTTATTATTATCGCTGTCTCAGTGAGACATCCTTATTCTGACCGGACAAACTGCAGCCTTCAGCCAAACCTGAACTACCAATTAGAGTAAAGACTCACAAGAAATGTTCATGGTCCTTCGAGCCGGATTGGTGAATTGCTACAGAGATGTCTCAACACAAGGGAGAAGTGCCTGTCGTGCGGCCACGAAGAATGATCAACCCACCGACTCATTTAGTGGATTACGAGCTTGGTGAGCCATTACCACATCGACAGCCACTCCCAGACTTCAGCCATAGCAGAGTCCAGTCACCAAGTATAGTAGGACGGACCCGATCGTCTTCTCCTGTCAGTCAAGAGTTAGAAAATGATAAGTGGACACTGAGAGATGAATGGCAAAGTGAAAGATCCGATTGGCGAGGAGAAGTAGTAGAGCTTACAGCAATGCTACAGGTGATGAAACAGGAGAATGCCGACTTGCGGCTACAAACCAGCCAGCTTCTGATGCGACAACAGAATGTCATGTTACATCAGGAACTTCAAAGTCTTAAGGCAGAAAGGGGAGCCCCCTCCAGGCCAGTGACTTTTCCAGTGCTGTCTCCAGGTCCCTTTTTCTCCAGTGGTGAGCCCTGAGACTCCACAGCGGTTCAGTCCTACTCCAGCCCCACGGACAAACCCAACACCACCTACTGCCATGAGAGAACTGTGCCCAGCTATAATGGATGAGCGCCCTGGATTAGCTGAGGATTTCAGAAACATGGACATTTCCTCCTCAATACATGATATAGTACCACCACAAGTGCGTTACATTGACCCACCTCTGAACACAGGTACTCTCGTTCCTCCCAACACATTCCAGCTCATCAGTCCGAGACCCCAGCATATGAGCCTATGCCACCTGCACATCCAGGCCACAGACAAGTGTATTATCAGCCTCTATCAATGGAGGAGAAAATGTACAACAATTCCCTTCCTGAGGGAAGGAGGTTGTTGGCCAAGATCTCGCGATACATGGCCCCATCCATCCTCCCCTCAATACGGTGCAGTCGTCCTGTCCCCTTTGCAGAAAAGCATCCTCAAATAATGATGTTTCCACCTCCATGCTTCACGGTTGGGATGGTGTTCTTGGGGTTGTACTCATCCTTCTTCCTCCAAACACGGCAAGTGGAGTTTAGACCAAAATGCTCTATTTTTGTCTCATTAGACCACATTACCCTCTCCCATTCCTCCTCTGGATCATCCATATGGTCATTGGCAAACTTCAGATGGGCTTGGACATGCGCTGGCTTGAGCAGGGGGACCTTGCGTGCGCCGCAGGATTTTAATCCTTGACGGCGTAGTGTGTTACTAATGGTTTTCTTTGAGACTGTGGCCCCTGCTCTCTTCAGGTCATTGACCAGGTCCTACCGTGTAGTTCTGGGCTGATCCCTCAACTTCCTCATGATCATTGATGCCCCACGAGGTGAGATCTTGCATGGAGCCCCAGACCGAGGGAGATTGACCGTCATCTTGAACTTCTTCCATTTTCTAATGATTGCGCCAACTATTGTTGCCTTATCCCCAAGCTGCTTGCCTATTGTCCTGTAGCCCATCCCAGCCTTGTGCAGGTCTACAATTTTATCCCTGATGGCCTTACACAGCTCTCTGGTCTTGGCCATTGTGGAGAGGTTGGAGTCTGTTTGATTGAGTGTGTGGACAGGTGTCTTTTATACAGGTAACGGGTTCAAACAGGTGCAGTTAATACAGGTAATGAGTGGAGAACAGGAGGGCTTCTTAAAGAGAAACTAACAGGTCTGTGAGAGCAGGAATTCTTACTGGTTGGTAGGTGATCAAATACTTATGTCATGCAATAAAATGCTAATTAATTACTTAAAAATCATACAATGTGATTTTCTGGATTTTTGTTTTAGATTCCGTCATTCACAGTTGAAGAGTACCTATGATAAAAATTACAGACTTCTACATGCTTTGTAAGTGGGAAAACCTGCAAAATCGGCAGTGTATCAAATTCTCCCCACTGTATCTCCAGTTATCATACTCTGTGAGTTCCTGTATTTCTGCCACTCTGCTGCCTATGAAAACTTCAAAACGACATGAGTGTGACAGCAGCCAGGTAAGGACAGTTGTGGAGTCAAACCACAGAGTAACACTGTGGATGGGCAAAGTTAGCTCTGTCTTCAGAACTTTGCGAGTTGTGCATCCGTGAGTGCTGCACATAACTCCAACCGTGGAATGGTTTGCTGTTTTTTCGGGGCTACCCGAGATCTACCGGTTACAAAGGCTACTTCCACTCTACCTTCCAGGTTTTCAGTTCGTAAGTAGGCCACAGAACCGTAGGCTCGCTCTGAAGCGTCACAGAAAATGTGGATCTTCCTCATGCTGGTAGGGTGATCCAGATCTTAACTGCAGTAAGACCTCGGCAAAACAACGTGCTGTAAACCATGCCGCTCACTCTCCCATGCTTTCCACAAGTTCAACAGGTTCTCAGGCAGATGGGGATGGTCCCACTCTCTTTTCTTGTCCCATAACTTCTGTTAGATCACCTTGGCCCATATTGTGAATGGCACAATATAGCCTATGGGGTCATACTGGCTAGCGAGGATATGGTATATGTCTGTCCTACGCTGCTTATAGGAGAGAGTGTCTGATGAGCAATGCCAGTCTAACCCAAGAGTTGACTCTTGTGCATCTTGATGACCTTCGCTGAGCCATTGGATGCTGCTTTGCGAACGAGCATCAGCTGGCAGGTGGCTGATGACTGATGGCTGATGGATCATTGCTCGCCCACCGTCTTAGGTCAAAGCCTCTGGAACTTAAAGCAGCACTAAGTAGGAATTCCGTTTTTGTCAAACAGCGACCCCTAGAGTCGCTGTGGAGTACTTATACTGTCGTGAATAGCACTCATGCAGAGATGGCTCGCACTCACGGCCGGATCCCCTCCCCCTGTACACGGTACCTGTTCAGTAGGATGGACGCTGTAACGAGTGGAAATAAGCTATGGCCCCTTTAGGAGCTGCGCGCGCCCTACCACATGTATACGGCGCCGGGTTATTTCTGTTTGATGCTCATTTTATCAGAAATGAGGGCGCCGGCCTAAAGTTGCAAGGGTGGTTTTGCGGCTCACAGGCACCAGGGGGGTGCGAGACGACCACCATTCAACACGAAATCAGTAATATAAACATTACAATGACTCCAAAGCTGTTCGGTTAAGGTAAAAAAGTTACTTAGTTCACTTTTAAGAGGCTGCGGAGTCTGTCTTCAAGACCTTTCGCTGTCTCACTTGAAGTGAAGCTCTGAAGGCAGTTGTCAACATAGAAAGATTTCTCTACTGAGAACTGTGTGTCTTCAGACTCACTGTGATCCAGGACGTGCTTCTGTAAATCGTATGTTGCGTAGCAAGGACTGCACATTGTTCTAAATGGAAGTACTTGCCATTTCATACACATCTGGTGGCCTTGTCTCTCTGAAGATTTCTCCAAATAAAACTCAGTAGCGGTTTGTCCTCCACCAGGTAAAAGGCGTACCTGGTGGAACATCCCACGAATGTCTCTACTAATGGCGATGGAATGTTCTCTGAATCGCAGAAGAACTGACAGAAGAGAAGGACTGAGTGGTGGACCAGGGAGCAAGTACTCGTTCAGGTTGTGGCCTTGGTAAGCAAACGAACAGTTGAAGACAACCATTTTCTTTCCATTATGCTCCACCAAATGATGTGGAATGTACCAGCTCTCTTCGGAACAGTCCACTAGCTCAGGAGTGAGTTTTGTGATGTAGCCAGCTTGCTGTAACCTGACTATTTTCTCTTGGTAGGCCACGCTTGATCAGGATTCTTGTTCAGCCGATTCTATATTCCCCTTAATTGTGCCAGGACAGCTTCTTTGGGTGCATGTAGACATGGCATACCTTTGGCATGTAGGAGAGGGGTCGCATAGTGCTGGATTCTCTCACTGTCCTGGAGAAGTTGGATGGATACCTTTTCATTATGGAAGAATGTCCATTTTCCACAGTTTATCCACATTCGCATAAACGTCTTGAGTGGGCTGTAAGCTGGTGAAGAAACATTGCTGTGGGGAAAGTCTGCTGGTTAGTTCTTGGGCTGGGCCCTGTAGTGTCCATTCTAGGCGTGTTCTCACAGCAGCAGGGCCACCAGGTGTACCCAGTCTGACTGGTTCTATGGGTGTGATGAGGTGAGGGCAGTCAGAACCAATGAGACCTACTGGTTTCACTTTGTGAGGGTGCTGTAGTGGCAGGCCTGCAAGGTGCTTGTACTTCTTCTGGAGTACCTTGACGGGATGCCTGTGCTCTGCTAAACCCAGGCTGTTGGCTGTGAATGCGTTCCGTATCCTGAAAGCCTTACGAGGGTTAGCCACTGAAGACACAGTGAAGGTCACAGCCATCCCCTGAAGGGTCTGTGTATCTTGCCTGACTGTACGGAGAACCAAGTCCTCTGGCTGTCCCTTCAGATTCAACTTCTGCACAGCTTCATATAGGATAATGGTCCGCTCTGACCCATCATCGAGAATTGCATATGCTTCCATGGATGTGTTGCCATTTTGGAGCAGAACTTTAGCCACCTTCAGCAAAATTTTATTGTCACAGGTTGGACAATCCACACACAAGACTGCACTGGCTGAAACGGATTCTTCGGTGGCTCTACTTTGGTCATTTACATTGTGTAGGGCCAGCACGTGCTTTCTTTACAAGATGGACAGAGGGCTTTCAGTGTGCAATTGGCAGCATGATGACTACGGCCACAGCACCAGCATCTATTTTGGCCTTTATTCCAATTCACCTTCTGCTCTTTGTTGAGTAACTTAAAGTCCTCACAGCCGTTCAGGAAATGTCTGTTGTTGTTGCAGTATGGACAGTAAACATTAACCCCTTCTTTCTTAGCAGCAGTTGGTTTGAGTCTTTCCTCAGCTCCCTCCTCTGCACTGTCGAAACTCTAGACTGACTGATATAGTCAGTGTAGCTCGTACTCAAGCTACTCCGCAAAGTCCAATGATATTGGAATAGTGACATGAAGAGGATGTGTGTACCTCATGAGACGACCTGAGATCATGTGGCAGTTTGCTCATCAGTCTGGACATGTGACCCACACTCCAAACTCGACATTGCCTTTCTGACACAGCTGTTCCAACATACTGACCAGGGAATGCACTTGGAGTCCAAACATGCGAAAAGTTTTCACATCTCCACTGCAAATGTTTGGTCCATCCATCAGTTCTGCAATGCGTTGTAAGGCTAGTTGATGGGTCTGGCCATACTTTTCATTGAGGGCTCTCATGGTGTTTGTGAAAGGAAAGCTTGAGTTACTGTATGAGTCTGCCACAAGTAGGGCTTCTTCCAACTTAAGATGGTCAGTAAGGATCTGATACTTGAATCGCTCTGTTGCATCCTCAGGCAAAATGTTCTCTAACGCTATTCTCAGTCTAGAGAACTCTAGGATCAGGGGATGTTAGTAAGAGCTTTGAAGATGGGTCGCGGCTGGGTCTTCCAGCATGACAACGGCCCGAAACACACAGCCAGGGCAACTAAGGAGTGGCTCCGTAAGAAGCATCTCAAGGTCCTGTCCGTATTGCCCAGCGACAGCCCCAAAACCTGAAGGATCTGGAGAAGGTCTGTATGGAGGAGTGGGCCAAAATCCCTGCTGCAGTGTGTGCAAACCTGGTCAAGAACTACAGGAAACGTATGAACTCTGTAATTGCAAACAAAGGTTTCTGTACCAAATATTAAGGTCTGCTTTTCTGATGTATCAAATACTTATGTCATGCAATAAAATGCAAATTAATTACTTAAAAATCATACAATGCGATTTTCTGGATTTTTGTTTTAGATTCCGTCACTCACAGTTGAAGAGTACCTATGATAAAAATTACAGACTTCTACATGCTTTGTAAGTGGGAAAACCTGCAAAATCGGCAGTGTATCAAATACTTGTTCTCCCCACTGTACATTCCATCAAAGGAGAACCCCGCAGATGACATCACAAAGGGAAAATTGCTCTGTGACCTAGGCCAGGAAAGCAGATGGAATAAGGGACCAAAATTACTCAGACAGACAACTGACCACTGGCCAGAGATGCCACCATTTACGACCATTGATCAGGACAGTGAACTGAGAAAGCCAATCTTCTGCGGTCTATCAATCTCCACTCCACCTACTCCCGATCCACAGAAGTACCATACACTTCCAGAGTTACTGAAGGCCTAGATCCAGCATGCCAACGGGGCGGCCACTGTTGGGATAACCGGAAGAACTTGCAGTACTTCATCAGAGCCAAACTGACTCATTTCCAAAGGATCTGTCCTACCTCAGAGCAGGTAAATCCTAGCCAAAAAATAGTCGCTTGCTGTGCTTAGCCCCGGAATTTGATGAGGACTCGAAACTTATACACGTTGGCGGTCGTCTCCGTCAAATCAGCCAGCTAGAGGATGATACGATACATCCTATTGTCCTTGACTCTTCTCATCCAATCACCAAACTGATAATCAAGGACCATGATGATCGGCTACATCACCCAGGACCAGATAGAGTGTTTGCTGAACTTCGGAGGAAATACTGGGTGATACAGGGACGAGCCGCAGTCATAAACCACAAACGACAATGTGCAGAATGTCAGAGATGGCAGGGACAACCACATCCACCAAGAATGACGGACCTCCCACCTACCAGATTGAGGATGCATCAACCCGTCTTCTACTCAACAGGTGTGGATTGCTTTGGACCTTACACTATAAAGGTGGGCCAGACAGTTACAGAAGAAGTGCTGAGAACTGTCTTCATAGAAATAGAGGGAATTCTCAACTCCAAACCCACTGGTTACACCTCTTCGGACATCACGGATCTAGATCCAGTAACTCTTGTTGATGGGGTGGCGAGATGCCTCATTACCGCAAGTGGTATACCAAGACTCTGAACTCCTAAGCCGTAAGAGATGGAGACATAGCCATCTCTTGGCTGACTACTAATGGAGGCACTTTATTTGGCACTACCTACCCAACCTCCAGATCAGACAGAAATGGAAGACTGAAGCTGACCTGCAGGTCGGTGACACAGTCATAACAACTGCCCCGCGCTCTTTGGCCTGTAGGGAGAATTGTTCAGGTCTTTCCTGGGTTGGACAAGAGTCAGATCTGCGGAAATACAGGTTAATGGCAAAAATTACACCCGACCTGTAGCCAAGATTATTTGTCTGCACTCCCTTCCCAACTAGATTTAAATTTAAAGCGGCACTATGCAGTTTTGGCAATTTCTTCGCTGTATTCTCGCTTTTTGCTCACAGGTTTCTCTATAGAGCTCCCCCTACAGCTTCGGAATAGATATTTGACAACACTGTCATAAAAACTCGTTGGCGACTCTCTTCCCTCCCATCTTCTCCCTCTGGCCATGTGCATTTGTTTTCACAGAAGCTGGCGAACGCATGGAGCCATGTCCACTGAGGGCTATGATACACAGAAGGCTAGCATATAAATGTTGAGATAGTATATATTTGTATTGTGTTATCAAACGTAATCCATAACATTATGGTGAAAAACAAGAGACTAAGAAACGAGAGACTAAGAAGCAAGAGCCCGTCGGCCCAAAGTTGCAAGGGGGGTTTTTCCGCTCACAGCCACCAGGGGGAAGCGAGACGGCCACCATTCAACCTGAAAAAAAGTCATAACCATTCCAATGACTCCAAAGATATTCAGTTAAGCTAAGCAATTTGGGGGTGGCTGTAGAAAGTGACCCCCTTTGACACATGGAGTCTCCCAGTCATTCAGCAAGAAATGGACTATTCCAAACTTTCCACCGGAGTTCGTGAAGTGATGGAGAAGAGAGTAGACGGATGATAAAGGAAAAAAGAAGATAGGCTGATTATTGTATGTAGTTTATAGAGTGAAATATAGTGTATTAGTCCAAATTGGAGGAGTTTCTATCGATTTTGCGTGTGCGTGCATCATACTAACCACACATCTTTGCACGTTTAACAACAATTTGGATTATTACCTTAGTGAGACATCACTGTTCTGACCGGACAAACTGTAGCCTTCAGCCAAACCAAAACTAACAATTAGAGTGAAGACTCAAAAGATTTTTCAGCATGTGAGTTTCATCATGCAATATGTATGATTCGTTAAATGCTTCACAGATATATGTGTATATGATCCTTCTGCTGCTGGTGTGTATGTAAGTGCATGGCCTACATGCTTGAACTCCTCTGTCGGTTGGGACCATGGTACAAATACACACTGAGGCGACTACTCTTCACACGCTTGTCAATCTCGTTCTTCCAGTGATGCACCAGAGAAGCAGGACAGATGATCAACGTCCCCTGAGAAGCCACTATGGTGGAATCTGAGGATGGTAATTATGATACATACAATTCTGCATCTGTTAGAGTATACAACAGCTTTGAAAATAGCAGGCATGGCAGAAAAT
The DNA here is from genome assembly GCF_029890125.1 of Rhinichthys klamathensis goyatoka. Classification (NCBI taxonomy): domain Eukaryota; kingdom Metazoa; phylum Chordata; class Actinopteri; order Cypriniformes; family Leuciscidae; genus Rhinichthys; species Rhinichthys klamathensis. Next base: position 2,526,868 of record NW_026606572.1, on the reverse strand, counting down.
CAAAACACACACACTCACACACCATCTAAGAGTTTGAGCTATTAATCATTGATGGATACCATTTTTAGAGATCCATTCCTCCAGTTTTTCATCCTTCTTCTTCTGAGACAGAATGAGGGAGATCATTGTGAGGGTCTTTCCCAGGCCCATGTCATCAGCTTAAAAAAAAAATAATAATAATAATATTAACAAGTTCAATGAAACCTTTTCACAGACTATGATGACATTTCCACAGTTATTAACATCATAAATCTAGCAGTTTTTTAAATGTGCATTTGTGTTATACATTACATTGGTGTTAAAATACAAAAAAGCTGAGGGAGTGACAGTAAATTCTCTCCCTTTTCTGACTGATATAATAATTTTTTTTTTTTTTTTGCCACTTTGAGAAAGTTATGGAAATATTGTCATGGATATATTCTTTTGCTACTGAAGCAAATGGGAAAAGAAAAATCATAATGACTTAATTTCATGGTGAAAAATTGTCTTTATGCAGACTGTAAACTGAACTAGCTGTAGTTTAATATTAGGCTTCAAGAGTTTTCCTGCATTATGAAAGATTATTGCTCAGCTCTCCAGAATACTGGGTTGTTATTGGTCAATCACAGCACTCCATGGTCAAATACCACTAAAACTCAGGAAACCATTTTGCTACATATCTTTGGTTGTATAAGCTGTATAATCAATATTTAGTGACCATTTCCACTTATTTATTTGACAAGTATAATATGTATATGCTGCCTCTGGGATTGATTTATTTTATTTTTTAATATAGCGTCCTACCACTTTATATACAAATATACAACACATACAAATATATCTCCCTTTGAAACCAGGGGCCTGTACCATGATGGTAGTTGAACAAACTCAGGGTTGCAGGATTAGTTTCGAGTTGACAAAACCAAACCAATCCAACCAGGCTTTGTTGGTACCATGATGCTGATCATCAACTTTCTCTGTCAACTCAGGCTTTGATCCTGAGATTAGGAGTTTAAGTGTGACATCAGTAGCGAACAGCCAATCACATGCTGAGAAAGAGTGAAACTCATTCAAAACTCATTGAAATTCATTTCTCGCGAGAGAAGAAGCGCAATTCACTTATTAAATAAAAGTATTTAAATATTAGGAATTTTAAACAAATTTACACAGCAAGAAGAAAATAGCTGTCTATGAAAGAGGACAACTAAAAGAAAAAGTCTCGCTACTGTATATCAGTGCAATTAAAAGTTGTGAAGTTAGTTTATACAGTCGATAAAGGTATAGAGAGAATTGAACATTTAAGCTCACATGTAGTCATTTTATAGCTTTCTATTTTTTTTATAGCTTTTCTTTCATAGATTCTAAAGCGTATTTATATTACCTTTATATATTTATTCATTTAAAATCTGCGTAATAATAATTGATGAACTGAATTGTACATGTGAGATTGTTAAAGGGTATAATAATTACATAAATAATTTCTAAATCATACAAATTTATTATTCTAAATAAGCATTACTAAAAGCCAGATGATTTTGTCTTTAAAAATCATTTGCTATGTAGTGACCTTTAATTTGGAGTAGAAACAGGTGGAGTGACTTTATCGCATCAGACATGCGTCACTGTGCTCACAGCTGATTGGTCCAAGTTCGTTTTGCAACCTCTTACCTGGAACATAACCTGCCCCGAACCAGGTTAGCCATGGAGCGTAAGTTACTATGGCGATGAACACTGCTAAAAGCCAAACCACTTTCATGGTGCCTAAAACCCAGGGTTGGCACAAACTAAACTGAAACATATCTGGCTAGCCACCTAAACCGGCTTCATGGTATAGGCCCCAGGAGATAATTCTACTTTTATTTAACTCTTGTTGTGTTCGGATAAGGTTAAGAGCTGGATGGCTCACAGTATTGTTCAGGGAAAGACAGAGATTAAGACTTATTTAGGTCCGTGGTCAGCCTCTCTTCACGATCAAGTAAGCAATCTGGGGGTTGTGTTTGTACTGTAATGTTCTTTATGTGGGGTCCTACCAGGCCTCTATTTCACGCTTGCAGTTAGTTATGAGTAAACATATCTCTCCTATTTTGGCCTCACTCAGGTGGCTGCTGGTTGAGCTCAGGATAAAATATAAGGTCCTGCTGTATATTTTTAAAGCAGTGCATGGAATGGCTCCTGCATTTGTTTCTGAGCCCATCACTCTTCGCCAGAAGTTTAGATCACTGCCATCAACAAACACACTTATTATTTCACAGATGTATTTAAACCTTAAAGGGGATCAAGTTTTTTTTCCATTGTGGGTCTGAGGCTTGCATCTGTCAATAGTTTTAAAGTTTGTGTAAAAAAAAAAATCTTTTTAGGACAAGTTAGGACTAGTGTGTGTGTGTTTTTAAAGGGATAGTTCACCAAAAAATGAAAATTCTCTCTCTATTTACTCCTCATGCCATCCCTGATGTATATGACTTTCTTTCTTCAGTCCCTCTCGTGATCACTCATATGACAGAACACTGGAAGCATTGATTTATAGTTCAAGTTAAAAAATATTTTTTTTTCTTTCACACACCTATCATTTTGCTTCAGAAGATTCATCCACTGAGGTCATCTGGATTACCGTCATGATCGATGTGTGTGGTTTTTAAGCATCATAAACAGAAGTCATTCAGTGGCATTACATGGATTCACACAAATTGATTATTTTCCTAAAACTTTTTGTTTTTGTTTATCGGAAGAAAGGAGGTCATAAACATTGGGGATAGCATGAGGGTGAGTAAATGATGAGAGAATATTTATTTTTTGGGTGAACCATCCCTTTAACTGATACCATATATGGTTCATCTTGTTTTATGTTTTATATTTTATTGTATTTTTTGTGTTTGTAGAATTTGGGTCTACATGTGCAGTAGTAAAATGATTTATAAATAATTAAATAAAATTAATGAATAATGTAATGTTGCAAAACTCTTGACAGTATGATGCAAAATCCTTCTGCATCACATTGGGATCCTGATCATCTTCTCAGGGCTTATTTTCCAGTAATGACTGGCTGAATAAATAAAATAGAAATACACTAAAATACTTGTTAAATTGAAACACCAATCATTCTTATAAGAGCACTGAGTATTACCCAAAATTCCTCCGCAGGGTTTCTGTGTCTCTCTCCACAGCAGCCAGGCCAAAGCTTTCCTCTGATGAGGCAACAGCTCCACCTTGTGAAGATCATCATGACAAAGTCATGGTTAAATAATGCTGTTTTAGTTAGTAAGATGGTATAAATGATGTGAAGTGACTTTCATATACCATCTTACTATAAAAGCATTATTTAACCATTCCAACTATTGCACAAAAAATGAGAAACTAGCTAAGTATGCTCATCTCTCTTAAAGCTGTTTCAAAAACAAGTTTCAAACACTCACTATCTTTTATTTAAAATACATACTCATAGTAAGGTGCTACATACTAAGGTAATTCACGTACAAGATCATCAATACTTTGATTTGGTTTCCTCCAAAGAGAAACAATGTACGTTTTATATCTGCATAAGTGCATATCTGCTACAATTGACAAAATTAAATAAAAATAATTGTGCCAATATTTAAGAGTACAGTATAAATGACTCCTAACTAAAAAAAAAACTAAAAAAACTCACAAAACAAATTTAATATCTTTAATATCTCTTTATAGCAATAGAGCTGTATAATAACATTTCTGTAATTTAGACTATGGTATTATGGTGCATTTAGTCACCTTTTAAACAGTTTAAGAATGAATGAATGGGATAAACAAAATAATACTGATTTATAGTCTGAACTGACTTACCTTGATTCCTTTGGGATCCTGTACCTCTGTGTCTTCTGTAGGGCAGGACTCCAGTGAGTCGTGCAGATGGTCGATGACCTCAGTGGTGGCATTGCGTACAGCCAGCAGTCTGTTCTCAGTCATCCTTCCACCATAGAAAGCCTGGCTCTGAGGATTCACTGAAGAGACAACCGGCCAAATCAGAACATCAATACACTTACTAATGAAATGGGCACAGAAAACACCAATTTGTAAGAGAATGAGATTAAACACTATACCTCCATACATCTGGGTGTAGCCTTGGCTCAGGTTCAGGCCCAGCGAGGCACCAGAAGATTCCTTCAGCATGGGAGCTGGAGCTGTGGGCAGGAGGATGGTGCCACCAGGACGACTGAATGGATTGGACAGGCTGTGTGTGGGCTTATGTTCTGCCTCTGCTCTGTCTTTATCTTGAGACTCTACATTTAAATAATTAGATGAATTCATTTATATTTCAACAATTTTTCCACAGTATGAGGGTATTAAGTTTATAAAGATAAATTATTATCAATGCATAAAAATCATTACATTTTTGGGGTGCCGCACCAAATTATATTTTACAACCTAAACTAACCTTTAGTTTTTATAAAGAAAAAGGGTTATACCCTTTTGTGTACCCTTTGGCCAGAAATATGTTCAACAGGTCAAATATGGACTACCTTATGGCTGATGTAACATCAAAAGGAGTCAATGAGTATGTATAGAAAGGTCAAGATCGAGTACCCCCTGCATGTTAGTTATAACAAATGATTTTGCGAAGGCAAACATTTTTTTCAAATATTGAAAAAACGCTGTAAATCAGTTTTGGTAATATATATTTTTTGTTTCAGAAATAATCATAAAAAGATCAGGGTTTCAAAAATGTAATTCCTATATTGAGGCTTTTTCATTTATTATCATATTGGGACAGTTGTTTCACCCTCACATTTACACTTCCGTTTAAAGTTGGAGGTCTGTAAGATTTTTTAAATGTTTTTGAAAGAAGTCACTCATGGTCACTAAGGCTGCATTTTTTAAATCAAAAATACAGTAAAAGCAGTAATATTGTAAATAGTATTATTATTTAAAATAACTGTTTTCTATTTTAATACATTTTATGTAATGTATTCCTGTGATGGCAAAGCTGAATTTTCAGGATCATTACTCCAGTCTTTAGTGTCACATGATCCTTCAGAAATCATTCGAATATACTGATTTGGTGCTTAAGAAACATTTAATATTATTATCAATGTTAAAAACAGTTGCAGCTTAATATTTTTTTTCAGGTTTCTTGGTTGAATAGAAAGATCAAAAGGAACTTATTTGAAACAGAAATCTTTTGTAACATTTAACAACGTTTCTCAGACAGGGCTTAGCTAGGATTAAGCCTTAGTTCAATTAGGCTATTTAAGTAACTTTTATAAACGTGTGGGTAACGCTTCCTTTTACAGTACAGTACTTACGTGTACTTACAGTGTACTTACCTAGAAAGTACATGTGTTAGGGGTAGGTTTAGGGGTAGGTTCAGGGTTAGTACCTAGTTATTACCCAGTAATTGTAATTACTATAATAAGTGCATAGTATGTACATGGGTAACAGGACTGTAAAATGAAGCGTTACCAACGTGTCTTAGAAAAATAACTGGTGTGCATCTTGACACAAAATAATTGCACACATTTTAAGATTTGTCAGTGCAAGTTTCTTTCAGTTGAAACAGCTCAAACATGCATTTTAGTGTAGGACTAGCTTAAGCCTTGTCTGTGAAACTGGGGAAAAATGTCTTTACTGTCACTTTTGATTATTTAATGCATTCTTGCTGAATAAAAGTTATGATTTCTTCTTTCTTTCTTTTTTAATTACTGACCACAAACTTTGGAACAGTAGTGCACCCCACCCCTAAAAAAATACCAAAATAAATTTAAATTTAAATAAAAACCATGCTCATAGCAGAGGGATATTCAAGTCACATATGAATAGCATCAGTTTTACCAGACAGAGAAGCTGTGGTCAAGCTCAGAGACTCCAGGGCCTCTTCCAGCTCCTTCACCTGACTCTTCAAACGCTCTCCTTTATCTGGCAGAGCAGATACATTCACCACTGAAAGAGTGGCCTGAGAAAAGATGAAGCACCGATAAAGGGATAAAAAGTGACTGTTAAGCAACATAAGTTAAATCGAATGTAAATTATATCACTATTATTGTAACTATCACAGAATACTAACTGTACTTAAGAAGAAAAAAAGCAATAAAGAGCGAGTAACCTTCTTCTGCTTGAGCTGGGCTGTGAGATGGTTGTGGAGGTCCTCAGACTGACCCTGGCCTTTAGAGGCAGGCTGGAAACCAGGGTAAGAGGTGAGTGTTTTCTGAACAGGTGCAGCTGGAGTCGGAGCACTCTGCTGGGTGGGAAGCTGTACCGACACCAGCTGAACATCATCATCCTCATCACTCCACTCACCGAACCGCGCTATGCCCTTCTGGTCCTTCTCCTGACTCTGGTTTGGTACTGTCTTCTGAACATTGAGTGCTGAGGGCTTTTCAGGAACTGGCACATCCCCTAATGTGGAGCATGAAGGTGACTGGCTCTTGCTCTCCAGGCTTTGAGTTTTATCTGTGACTGATTTTGAATTAGAAGTGCTTTGCTTGTTTGAGCAGTCATCCTTGGTTTTATTCTCTACTGAAGGTTTCTTATCACATCCAGATGAGCTTTTTGAAGGGCTTTGGGGAGAGCTGCTTGTTTTTTTTGTAGGCTTCTGCTCTTGCGGGACTTTGATGCTGGTCTCAGATTCACCCGGTCCTTGAACACTTTCCTTCACAGAGTTTGGACTCTCAGGGCACGTCTCGTCCTCAGCTGTGCTCCTCGGTCTCTCATCATCAGACACTCTCTTCTTTATCTTTATCCCAGCGGGAAGCTTCTTGTTCCTCCAGGACTCTGAACCTCCAGAGTCTTTCCCCTCTCTGTCCAAGACACTTTGACGAACCGGGCCATTCTTATTATTCCCTTCTATCTCTGTTGTCTTGAAACGGCCTTCTTTCTTTTTAGCACTACCATGATCTTCACCGTTCACATGTTTATTTTCACCTTTAACCTCTCCTCTATCATTTTCAGCATCTGGATCCCTCCTGTGTTCTGAAGATTTGCCTTGTTTTGTCTTGACTTTGAAAGGGTTCCTGACTGGAGTGAGGCTGGAGGATTGAATATCTTTGTCTGACAAATCAGTCCGTCTCTCAGGGTCTTTCTGCAAGAAGGTTGTAAAACAACTGAATTGTGGCAAGAAATATATTCATAAAGTCTTAAGACTGATTTACTTATACAGTATATTGTGGACACAAATATAAAAAATATTTTAAAAATCACCTCTTTCCACGGAACACACCCACACCACTTTTGTCCCTCAGTTTTTCCAAGCATACAGCGATAAAACAACCTTATTATGAAAGAAATAAAGTATTAATGGTATGGATTCATAATCCTTCCCTCTCTTCCTTTCACTGTTATATTACAAAGATTGTTTGGAGATTTGAAAAACATGACCAAAACAAAAGAACGAGTCTCCATGTGTTCAGTAGCTGTCATAGATGTTCAGAGGATTTATGACTAGACAAACCTATAACACTTGCTTATGAATTAAGGAGATTGAGTCTCTTTTATCTCCAAGTAACCACATTCATGACATGTAGTGGAACAGAACTCCTTGTATGGAACATTTATAGAATTATCAGAATTGTAGAAATAATACCAACTGAGTTTGCATATGATTTTAATAACTATTTTAATTAGTCATTGCTGTATCCTCTCAATTGACCAAACCAAGTTCTTCATTGTTCATATTTGTTTCTACTGGATCTGTCCTCCCCGGACCCCAACAATTCAAATTTTCAGTCTCACAGTAGATCGGTATAAAGCATAATCCTTACTTATATTTGTCCTGTTTTTCACTGTAAATTAGTGTTTGAAGTTCAACCATGGAGTCTTCATGCTGAAGGCAGTGAGATGGGGGGATCCTGAAGAACATACATATCCTCAGAGCAGGGCAACAACACACAGACCCATACAGATGAGAAACAAAACCACTTATTCCAATGTGAATGTGTCCATGGATATAGGGGAAATAAAATGATGCTAACATTATTATAATGCATATAAAAGGTGAGTACACACTCTGTGGGCAGTGAAAAGTTGCAGGGCGTTGCATCACGCGCAGTGCAAACATAGAAACTTTTGCCTTTATTCGGTCCTTCCTTTACACCAGTCTTCAACAAACATGTACTGCCTGAATAACACAAATAGAATTAGCATTTTTTTTTCTATACTTTTTTTTATTATTATTCGCATCCATGCATCGTTGTCTGGAGCTAGACTACAGCTTGTGAACACATACTGCGTACAGAGTAAAACTGTTCAACAAGAATCTTTACACTGATAAACGTGTACGGTACTCACCGTGTGTTTTACACAAAACTCTTTCCATCTTCTTATGACAGCGGCTTATTTCATTCACTCGCCGGCTTCACTTTCAATATGAACACAACTGCCGCCGCTGTCGCGGTTTTGATGACGTAATCTGTAATGTAGCCAATACATGCATTACTGAAAAGACCACAGTAATTAAATTTGCACATCAGTAACTAAATTAGTAGTAGTTTTGGTATTTTTGCAGAAGCTTATATGGTACATTTTGTACGGGCATGTTGCCCTATTGACCAAACAAATAAATGCCAAATAATTTCTTCAGATATTCCAGTAGGTGGAGTCATGTGCACATGAATGGAAGTGACGTGTCTAGTTGGTGTTTTGAATATGATTAAGGGTGTTAACTGTTAAGTATGAGCTACTGTCACTGTGCTGCTCACACATACTGTAGGTAGGCCTAGTTCCCTGCTAACAGCAGGGGGAAATCATGAATTTGATCTGCGTGAATATGCATACACCTTTGATAACCTAATGATTTCCATATAGCTAAAGTGCTACGAATATGCCTATAATCCATCCATGATACATGCCTCATATTGAGCTATATACCTCACATTTTAACATAGTCTGGGCTAATAAAGTAGGCCTACCCGTTGTTCTGCATATTTACCAGAAACGTTTTGTTATGGGCAGTTTTCTCCTGTGCACTGAAATCACCTTCAAATATCTCCCACAATGCTTCACAGTTTTTCACTACAACTTCTAGGTTCATCACCACCCCAAAGAAATATATTCATCTTCATCCAGTTTTCTACAGTGCACCTTTTCACATAGAGGTTCTTCAATTAGCCTACACTGCTATACTTTTTTATTCCTAATAATTAAAAAAATATATATATTTATTTATTTCACTGTATGGAAAATCTAATTTTAATAATAATTGGAAAATATTCCGTACAAGCCACTATGGGCTTTTCATTTTCGTTATTTTTCTTAAAATTTACAGATGTATTGCCTACTATATGCTAAATGAATGAATAACCTGAACCACATGATTCCACTTTCATGTAATGTAATAAATATAAAACAAAAATAATAAAAATACATAAATGAAGAGGCTTTATTTGTGTTATGTCATGACTGTAAAACTTTTTAGGCAGTTCATCTAGTTCATTAGAACATTACTGCAGTTATTTGTGTCCTCCAAACAACATTTGTATTTTCCTTTATTATGTATAAACAATGAAGTATCTAAAGTCTCATTCTCAGGAGTGTGTAAACACCTCAAAAGCACATGCTGACAATACAAATTTAAGCATCTGCTCAGCTTACGCTTCGTCTGAAGTTTCTCCTTTAACCAGGCAGGTATACCATCTCTGCCTGCTCTCCGAAGAAAGAATTAATGAATTATTTGAAATGCCATCTGGAGCAGCAATATTTCTCATAGTCATGAAAAGGACACAAGAGGACGAGTGCTACTCATTTCAAGGATGAGTGAAAACCCATCAGTATGCAGTTAATAACTGCTAAAGCCACATACACACAGAGATATAGTGGCATTTAGAATATGGATTTTAAGTGTTATCATAACATGTTTTGACTTTTTCTGTGCTTTTATACCAGGAAGAATAACTGTCAGAGTACCACTGAAAGCAACTAAATACTGACCTTAGCAGGTGACCGTATCCATGGGTAACACAAACACATAAACAGAGAACTCTGTGTACCAAAACTGGTGGTGATGATGACACAGTGACGAAATTGTTGTATTTAGGCAGACAGTCTGTTTGTGCTTCGCTTTGGGAGTCATATGCTCCCTGAAAGACCAGGGAAATGACAAGTAGGCTACAAAAACAGAGTTTAGCTCACAGCTAGTGCTGAGCGACCATGAGTGCTAGCACAACAACAGCCGACTCCTTAAATCCAAACACGTTCCCTAAAGTTTGAGCTGGTCACAGAGCATTTGACTTAGCTGATGTTATTCAATGAATTATTGATTATGTGGGATTGCAGCTATACTGTAGCCCTACCCATAATGCTACGGGTACTCAGAGAGAGTGAAACAAATTCAAGCTTCCATGTCTAACCGTGACAGTGAGAACCCCCTCACCGCCACATCCACATAACATCACCTGCGGCCGCTCAGAGTGTGAGGTAACACGTTTATTAAGAATGTGATCCGCTCGTGAGTGGAGACAGCAGCAGCGTCAGTGAGGGATAATCCTGTTAGGGAGAGTGGCAAGTGCTCTCAGCTTCTCTACGCTTAGCTTCGCACTCATTCCTTCCCCAAGGTACAACAGCCCTGAAGGAGGACAGGGCTGGAGTGAATGGTTGGCTTGACTCTGGGGAGCGTGTGAGAGACAGGAGAAAAAGAGAGTGTATATAAATCAGAATATTAAAGCATTACATTTACTTAAAACAGAAGCCACCCAAGCTCCAGGCATATTCTTTCTCTATACGGTGTATTATTATGTTATCTCAAAATTTCACACTTTTTTCTGATTTTTACATGTTGTCCCACTTTGCTGCACTTTTCCATTCATTTCCATATCTGATACTTTCACACCTCTCGGTTTTGACATTGTTAATAAATATATATGATGTAAACTTGTTTTATACGATGTTGGGTAGGCTACTTGCTGAATAACAAAAAAAAGATCTTTTGATATTGTTGCTGAACTTTCGCATTTTGTATAATCATTATAATCATAGCCTTGCTTCTTGCCCTTGTGTTTGCTATTAACTCTTATTATTAACTCTTTTTTTAGCTATACAGAATTAGCTAGATTAATTTAACAAAATTGAAATAATTCTAATGATTTGCATCAACTGAAAATACTCAACAACATGACAAAAGATGTCTGTGTTACAAAATATGAGTGATGTTCGCATATGAAAAGTTCGTCTCCGAAGAGTCCATCTCTTTCTTATGCAACATAAGTCTATTTGATCTGTGTGGGAATTGTATCATCCACCAGATGAAAAAAAAACTACAGTATAGCTTAAAACAATATTAGCACATCTCTCTTATGGAGACAAACCAAAGTGAAACTCCAAAGATATACAGTATAACATTTCATCAGTGTAATCGTTCACAAAGCAGTTGACGAAACTGTTACATCAGTTTTTGTTTTTATTGACAAAAACAGAAAATTAGAATATGCTACAAAAATATGAAGAAGATGGTTGTGTATTCAGACAGCTGAGGCAGAAACTAATCGCTTCAAAAAATACCTCAGCAAAAATGATGTAGTTGATATTGGTACCGTAATTTCTTTAGTCTTAAAACTAGTTTGGCATGTATTATTAAGTCATTTAATCTGTCTCTATGTTAGTAATGATTTCAGAAATAGTATTATGGAATTGATTAACACTCTTAGCAAAAGCGATCAGTAGTTTTATTATTAGCACATTTAATTCACAATCATTCAGAATTACTCAGCCCCAGAAGAGCAAGTAAATGGAGCTCAGCTTATTAGCTTGGTGTTGTGACAACATTTAATGTAGAAACATTACTTCAGTTTGTGGCAGCAGTGGAAAATATGAACTACAAACAACATTACAGAAGAGCTGATAAATGTGCACTAGGGTTGAACATCATTCGACATGCGGAGTATGAAAAGTAACCTATCTGCTTCCAGGTATGCTAGCAACTACAAAGCCAACATCTTATCTCTTCATGCGTGTGTACATGAAGGATAAACATCTACATTTATGCGTTTATCAGATGCTTTTATCCAGAGATTACAATATGTGGTCAAAAGCAATAGTGTGAGCATAAATAACACAACCTTCTTTTGATGTGCCATGGATAGATCAGTATCTAAAAATATTAGCATTTTTAGCCAGTAGACACACTCAGGTAAGCTATAGCAGGCGTAACTTCCAAAATCAGTTGAATAAACAAATCCAGCCAAAGGTGGGTTTTAGCTGGTTTAGCTGATCTTCCGGGCTGGGTTATGTTAAGCTAGTTTAACTGGTCTTCCAGCCTGACTAAGCTGGTGTTTAACTGGTTTAGGTGGCTGCCAAGCTGTTTCTAAGCTGGTTTCCCAGTCTGGAGTGCGTTTCCCAAAAGCATTATTAGTCAGCAAGTAAATAGATCATGCTACAAATAAGCAACATAACATGCAGTACAATCTATATCTTTCATTCTATATATACTGTGTGTGTATAATACAATCTTTTAGTTTGCACAGTTTTGTTTTTCAAATATTTTTTTTAGAGTGCCATCATGAGTATATAATCTGTGGGAAACCCACAATTAAAACAATCATCTGCAAATAATGCAAAACAACAGATAACATAAACAGGAAAGTATAGATAACATTCATTATTTACAGCAATATCCTGACATTAATTCAATCTCAAACATATTAATTAGCAAAAATTATTACTCCACCACCTGCGTGTTGAATCAACTTGGTTTGAATGATGGATATGCGACAAAGTTATATGGTCTCACTCTCAGTTGTGACTAGTTCATTTCTCCAACAACTTATTATAATTAGGTAGTTAAGCAATGAGTTATGTGGAGAGAAAATGCCCGCCTGACCAGTTTAAAAGTACATCTCTAAACCATCAATCAGCTGACCACAGAGGCTGGCTTAAGTCGTTTTTTTATTTCAGCAGAGAGAGGCAAATGAAACTAACAAATGAAAGTGTTTTCAGTTTTTAGTCACTAATACATTTCTTCTGCTGCTCACTTTCCTCCTCCTCTTTGGCCTCCTCTGGTGAAAATCACAGGGTTAGCGGTGCACCTGTAAAGGGTAGCTGAAGTTGCATTTGCCTAATGACAGCAATTTTACTAAAGAAAGGCATTTCTTTCTTGTGAACACCACTAATTGGGATGTATGAGAATTTAAATCAATTCAAATCCAGCATTTCAAGGGATTTTATTCAACTGTGAACTCTCAGAAGGGTTGATGTAGACATGCTTCATATGTTTATACTTGAAACTCAGGTTAGGGAAGACCACTGTGATGCACAGAAATCAATAGTATTAACCAGTCTAAATGACCTCGCTTTCCCTCTAATGAAACCCTTCATTTACATAACACTTAACAACAATAGCTAATATGAGACTGAATTTAAAGGGGAGGTTAATAATGAAACCCTTTGGCACAATCTAAAACACGTCAAGCAGCTAAATGAGATGGTGGGAACATTCCCTCTGTAATAACAATAACAAGTAAACTAAACACTTTCTCTGAGGCAAATGAATAAGACAGTAAAACTCACCTGAAATGCTTTAGATTTCACATTGCCTGGAACTAGAGCTCATTAAAGCAGTGCTGAGGCCCCATAGAAAACCACACATTTTAAAGCTCATCTATTATGGATAGCTGTAGATTGTAGTAAGAGTTGGGTGTTCAACAACCAAGCAAAATCAGAGAACATAAATACAGCAGTTTTCGGTGATATCTAGCAGTGATCATAGCTGGCAACATGTGAGGTTTGTTTATTTATATGAGATCGAATTTCAATGGTCATCACATACTACTATTTAGCGTGAATTAATCAATACACAAACATTTGGCTTAATTAAGATTGGTTTAATGTTTTTGAAAGAAGTCTCTTTTATTGGATCAAAATAAAGTTAAAAAAAAAAGTAATATTGTGAATTATTATTTCTATGTAAAATAAGTTATTGGATTTATTCCTGTGATGGCAAAGCTGAATTCTCAGCATCATTACTCCAGTCTTCAGTGTCACATGATCCTTCACAAATCATTCTAATATGCTGATTTTGTGCTCAATAAACATTTATTATTATCAATGTTGAAAACAGTTGATTCATGAATAGAAAGTCCAAAAGAACGCAGCATTTGTTTGAAATAGAATTGTTTCAATGTAAATGTCACTTTTGACTATTGCTTCCTTGCTGAATAAAAGTATTGTTTTTTTAATCTTACTGACCCAACTTTTGAACTGTAGTGTTTATATAATATATATATATAATGTACAGTCAAAATTATTATTTTGCGAAATAATATGGCCAGCTGACTACATTTCCCTGAACATATTAAATTGTCTTAAACTTTTAAATTGACGTCAATGGAAAAACATGTGCTTACAGCTTCATAAAATTTGTTCATAGAGCTCTGACGTCAGTAAAAAAAGAAAAATATCACGTTCACATATAATATATCACAAAGGCAATTGTGTAATTACAGAGACATGTTTCAAGGTCTCCACTGGTGTCTATTGCAATGAAAGATCATTTTTTATTATTATTACATTCTATGGTCTTTATTAGACGAACACACCTCTCCTGCTCAGCTGTGAGATATTATAGAGACTTGTTCTTTGTTTTTCATCTGATAGGCCTGTCAGACAGCTCGACCTTGCTAAGAGGCTGGGATGCAGCTGAAGCAGACACAATAACTTGCATCACGCTGCTGTAAACATGAACATACAATCTACATCTCTATTCTCCATCCCATCTTTTTCCCAAGGCAGCTGTCTGTATTCTTTTATCCATTTTTATTCACTCTTCTTTAATCCATCCATCTGATTTCTGCCGCGGTCTGTCAGAAACATGACCCCGGCTCTGGATGTTATTGAGCAGTGCATCCCAATGCTCAGAACCGTGATTCATTGTAATCCTACAGAGGCGTGGTGTCTGCTCTCCCCTTGAATGCTTTTTTTTGATATATTACAAATGACACAAAGGCACACACCTGTGGCACAGGTTTGCTTTCATCAGAAAGTAATTCCCATTCCATTCAGCGCTTTCATAGGTCCTGTGACACAAAGCACAGGCGGTGGTGTCAGCAAATTGATTCGACACCGTTCAGACAGGTAATGTAATGAAGGATAGCGGGGAGACTGTATTTACAAATTCTCTGAGCAGTTTCTCCCGCAGGCCCAGAAATGAGAAACACAATCCCACATACATCATGGCGTGAGAGAAGTATTAATATTCATGAGCAGAATGGAGTTTTAGCTGGCGAGTCAGGATGAGTTATGATAGGTGTGATGTGATTTGGTCCTGGCCCCTGGTGGTCACGCCACGCTCGGTTAGCAGACAGGACAGCAACAGGGGACAGGACCATCTATCCCGCATGACAACCTCTCGCTATACTCACATCAGGCCATCATCACAAACACATTAATTACCGTTCATACACAGCACACCATTGCTTCACAAATAGAGCAAAATATATAAAACAACACCCACTGCAAACGTTGCAAAATAAAATAATGAGCCACAGAGCACGACTGCATGCCTGATTTAGCTTAAAGTCCCCGTGAAATTAAAATGAGAGGTTTGTGGCTTTCACTTCATTTGTATTTGCTTTGATGTCGTGTAAATTCTAGTGTACTCGTATTACGTTTACAAAATGTTTACATTTAGCAGATATTTAGGTTATGTACAAGATTTTTTGGTTAAAAATGAACACAAATCTTTAAACAAGCACAAACGTTCTCCTTGCCATACTCAGATTCACAACTGTACACTGTAAAAAATGATGTACATGATTTATCACAACATTTTTTCTTTTGTCTAATCAACTTGTCTAATTTATGTTATTCATATAACATCATATTTTGAGTTTCTGTCGATTAAACCAATCTCCATTGTATCAACTCAATTTTTTAATTTTAATTAACTTAAAATTTTAAGGTAAACCAACAATATTTTTTTTTTACAGTTTTTTTACAGTCTCTTTTAAAATAAATAATGTTATGAAAGAAAAATGTCAAACTGGCAGCTCAAATTATACATAGTTATAACTTATAACGATTTATAATTTGAGCTGCCAGTTTGACATTTTTCTTTTATTTATTTTAAAAGAGACAAAACAAAAGTGGAAGACAGTACCATTGAAAAGTTTGGGGTCAGTAAATATTTTTTTGAACAAAAGTAACAGTAAAGACATTTATAATGTTACAAAAGACTTATATTTCAAATAAATTATGTTCTTTCGAACTTTTTATAAAAAACACATCACTGTTTTTACAAAAATATTAAGCAGCACAACTGTTTTCAACATTGATAATAATAAGTGTTTCTTGAGCAGCAAATCAGCATATTATAATGATTTATGATTTCTGAAGGATCATGTGACACTTAATACTGGAGTAATGATGCTGAAATTCAGCTTTGCCATAAATTACAGTTGAAAAATATTATTATAATCATAATCATCACCTCAAATCATCATATTCATCTACGCTGAATAGCTTAGCCGAAGCCCAACTCATGTAATTAGCAAAACAATGTTCTTTCGGGAGTAACTCGCCTCATCCGCTATAGAGTACCAAATATCCCATACCGCACCTTTAGGACTTATAGTCTTTCTCAAATATTTGTCCAATTCAAATGCTCTCTAGAATGAGAAAATCTCTCCGCCAAATAAAATCTGCAACTAACTAGCAAGTTACAACTTAATTATAGTTAATGACCATGACCTAACAAAAGCCAAAAATGAGCATTTGATATGCCCCATTCAAACTCTGCTTGCAAATCGATTTCAATGGGTCTTTAAATTCAAAAGTGTTTTCTCATCATTTAAATGGGCTTCATTAAGGGTGTAAGAGACCTACTGAAGTAACTGGGTTTCTGACAAAATTGGCCATGCAGTTATATTGTATATTCTTTTCTCTGCCAGTGAAAATGGCTACAAAAGAAGTGTCACCAAGCAGCGCACAGACTTTGAAGAGAGTAAAACAAGAATAGTTTTACAAAAGTGAAACATTCCATTGAGTTTGGGTAAAATATCAGCAAAGCCAGGATGCTAAATTTGAGGGGCTAGGAGATAACTGCTATAATTTGCAATTACACATACAGAACAGACCATCACAAAACATTAGGTAAACAAAGCACAAAGGCTCGTCTTCATCCAGACATCATAATTCAGCCAGATGCTGAAACTGGCCACTGTCCATCATTAAACCAGGTTTGTGAGCAGCTGGAAGGGACAGCAACTCTCAGTATGATTCCTCCACACTGCTCTGGAGGTTAACAAGCACTGGCCTGTTATAATAACACACCAGCCTGCAGCCACCCAACTCATCCACCCCACAACCCAGAGCATCTGAGTCAAACAGACCCGATAAGACACTGGAAGATATGTCAGATCCCATTCTCACCTTTAAGATGGTGTCTTTAGAGACGGGATTTTCCACTCTCTTCAAAGCCCTGGAGGTCAAGGAGTGAAGAGATTCGCAAATGCTTCTGTTATTTATTAAGGTGTGTGAAAGAAAAGTACAGAAACCTTATTCTTTAGCTGAACGCAACTGTACTAAAAATTGTAATGGTAAATTCAAAAGCTTATTTTAAAGGGACAGTTCAACCAAAAACGCAAATTCTGTCATGTTGTTCCAAACCTGTATGACTTTCATTCTTCTGTGGAACATAAACAAAGATATTGAAAAATGTCTAAAAATACAATCAAAATCAATGTAGGAATGTTCAGTCTTACAGGTTTGAAAAGATATTTCAGTTAACAGCTGTAACTCTTAACATTTGTAAATTGATACATTATATAAACACAATCTAAAATGCTGTGCACTGAACGTTTTATTGCAATCAACTGACAATAGCAAAGTGCCTTTTCATAATAGCAATTGCTACAATTGAATAAAATAAGTATCGATATAAAAAACACAATGGAGTACAACAAAAACACAGAAGCATAAAAAAACATGGCAAGTTTTTTTAAATATTCAGTGCACTATTTTGGTTATAAAAAAGAACATAAAAATCACCACTTGAAAAAGCAGCACTGGCTGAACTGAACACACATCAACACAATATTTTTTGTCATTTGTTTTGTTTTTCTGCAGCTATACTGCCAGTACACAGCCATGACATGCAGCCCTCGAAATGCATTTACAACATTATGATTCAGCTGGGCATGTTGAACTACAAAAACACTATTTAGAGTTCTGAATAATTCTGTACAGACGGAATGACAGCAGAACTGCAATATCACACTCAATGCCACATTACACATCTCCTGCTTGAGGAAGGCTGACATTATTGATCAAATAATTACATTTTACATTACATTTGAGGGTCGCTGTGTTAGAATGGCTAACATTCATTCAATTGAACAGGTGTGTTGAATCAGCGAGGCCTTCCACAAGGTGGAGATGATGAAGATGCCATTGATCTGACATGATGTCACAACACACAGCTTCATCACCCCCTTACTCATCATGCACTGTACAGTTCAACAAAATTTAGTAGATAAAGAGAGCTAAACCACTGTATCATCTTTATGAAGATTCACAGATTGGTTCAGAATCATGTCTCATAAGCCTCTAGACACGCTAATTAGCCATATTATACTGTAGTTGCCTAAATGTTCACTGCTATTTCTGCCACATTCTGTCTATGCAGATTTATGAAGTTCACATATTCTATCTAGGAGTTTTATAATTCAATAAATAAGACGACCAGAAGCTTCAAGTGGATCTAAATTTCATTTACAGAAAAGCTGTGATGTTGACTATCGAGATCACATGAGGGCGGCAGTGACACTCTGAGCGACTGTGAGAACAGAGTGAAAGTTGCACTGTCAGAAGGTCACCAATGTTGTCTACAAGTGAGACCCATCCAGTTTGGTGTCAGAACGCATGTTGCTGTTACTAGACAACACATTATGTTTGGTAGTCCGTGTTTAAATTGAACAGGAAAGAAAATTTTACATACAATTCATTAATTCACGCTACAGCTAGCTCTAAATGCTTTCAGTATGGAGGTTGAATCCTTCTTTAATGAAACAGGACTAGTGTGGATTGCAGAGCAAATGCGATGATCAAGTATTGTTATAGCATCTTCAGTGTTAAAATATGGCAGTGTTTTTGAAATGTTTATGGAGACCGACAATAATTTAGATGGTAAATTCACCCTCAAGAGATATAATCACACTATTAGGTCTTCACAGGTTACAGGATATGAGACGGCGCATTAAGATTTCACAATCTTTTCACTTTTTTTAGCGGTAACAAATCGGGCACCATATTTTAAACACAAACCCATAAAGAGAAGAAAAACAACACTTGATGTGACGTAGAATATAGATAAAACAAAATGTCTAATCCCTTCATAACTCATATATTCAGAAGCCTGCCCATTTCTGCGTTCCTCCTGGATCATTACAGGGCACGTATGATGATAAAAAGGTCTTGGCACTGAGAATGTCCCTTGAGTAGGTAGTGTCCTGTCAGCCGTCTCCCTCAAGACATTGTTTTTACAAGAAATTCAAAAACTCTGGAGCCCTTCATGCCCCTTTTGTTTCCATTCAACCTTGCATTATGAAAATTCGAGGACACTGAGGCGAACGCTCACTAAATGTGGGGTCAGTTGTGTATACTGTATATACACAATCAAACACACAGACACAAATACAAAAGCTTTTTTTCAGGAGATAAATTGATCTTAACATTGGGAAGGTCAAGAATAACTAGAAATGAAATGTGAAATTTGAGGACATGAGGAAACATCTGAGCTCCAGTGATGAGGAAACATGTCAGTGTCAAGACTGTCTTTTCCAACTGGATGACATCAGATGGCTCACGTTACCTACGTCTAATCCTATTCGGAGTCTTTGAATTTGAATTTGTGGCTTTTGAAGTTGAACTGGTCTTTGGCAGTGAGGATGAGCTAGGGTTCATGTATATCCTCGAGTCGGTGGGCAATGAGGGCTTTCTGTATCCTTTTAAACAGGCAGTTCTGTGGCACGTGCCCACAAACAAAATCAATATACATCCTATCGTCAGCTTTCCAAGGTTTTTCAAGGAAATATTGTCCCTTTTTTCCTTCATCAATACACCATTGTCACTAGAAACGTTCATGGTCCAGCAATGACCTTCCAGTCTTCTGAAGCAAATATCAGCACAGACAAAATAACAAATAATATGCAATGGTTTCCACCAGACTTCATTAACGGGAATACAAAAAGCAAAACGAAAACGAGGTTGGCGTCAGTCAGGTAAAATACATCAAGGCTCACGGATACTGCCACCTCAAAGGAAAGGTTCTCACAAAAGAGCATGAATGAAAAGTAAAATCATGTTTTTTTTTAAAAAAAAGATCAGGAAAAAGAAAGCAAAGCAAACGTCTAGGCATCACCACCAGTAGCCGCAACTTCAACTGAGGAAGGTCAGGCCAGGCTAGAAGCCCAGATTACTTTCTGGTGGCCTCATCACGGACGAGGAGAGACGAAAAAGAGAGAGGGAGTCAGAGAGAGAGTGTAGATGAGCGAGTCTCAGAGCGAGACGGGGTCGTGTTTGTGTCACTGTTACTCCACAGAGCCAGGGTGAAGGCTGAGGGCTGGGGGGTCCAGACAGGTTGGGGAATAGCTGAGGTGGGGCTCTTTGATCCACAGGAGCGGCGCTCCGTTCTTGCCCTCCTGGTTTTTGCTGGAGCTGCGGCTCTTGTATCGCACCAGCAGGACCGTGATGAGGAGGATGCCAAAGATAGGGAAGGGGTAGAAGAAAACAAAGTAGAAGAGGGAGTCGTTGGAACAAACCACTGACTGTAGGGTAGAGACTAGAGAGGAGGGAGAAGCATGACAGAGAGTTAGAATAATTTAACCTGTGAGTTAAATATTTATTAAAACAAAAAGAGAGCACTGTGAACACTGTGTCCAAAGCAACATGATAAAATAACAAGCGATAAATCCTGTCTTCCGTGTTAATGCAGCTCTAACACAAGCTGACTATCTGGGCTTGAAGCCTGAACTGTTACAATGCTGTGTACTATACATTGCATACTGCCAACTATTTATTAAAAAAGTAAGGTGAAACAGTAGGCATTGTGCAACAAAATGTTTTAAGTTCTACACTATACTGTTGTCCCATGACCTCATAAATGTTACTTGTCAGAGGTATCAAGGGGCATTTTGTGAGATTACAATATCCTGTGCAGTTTGGAGCCTATCTATCTATCTGTTGCAAAATGTTGCATTGTGAGGCCCTGTTTACACCTAGTATTAAGATGCGTCTTGGTCGATCAGATCAAAAGTAGATGAGGGAGACATTTCGATTTACACCTTGTTTACTTTTAATCCATCTCTTTTATCCACGTTCAACCACTTCTGTCCTGATTTCTTTGAGAGGAGAGTCTATGGGCAGGTAAATGTATGGGGTTTTTCAGATCTTTTGATCTATTGGACAAAATAAGCTCACGCAATTTACATGTGAACTTGAAAGGAGACAATGGAAAAACATACGGAGAGCAGCAGCTTTCATTTCTGCTCTGATAGCCGGAGCCCGGAAGACCACGCAGAACGCTGTGAGTGCGTGTTAGAAATCAATGGTGAGAGAACATTGTGCTTCCTACGTTTTTTGTCTTCAAACCAAACTTGGGTCTTCAGCCGACAAAGTTTAAATCCTGTCTGGCTAGCACGCTTCCCATTATGTTTACACGTTAAGTCAGTAATCGGAGAATAGACGGTCTTTTGTGGCTGTTCGGACGCATTTGACCACAAACTGATAGCAATCCAGTTAAATGAGTTTTCGACTACCTCTGGAAGTGGTCGAAAGTGGACAAGCTCAAAACCTTTTAGCCCCCGTTTACACCTGTATTTATTGTTGTACAATTGTGACCCAATTGACTAAAGCACATCTTCATGTCCAAACTTGGGTCTTCAGCCGACAAAGTTTAAATCCTGTCTGGCTAGCACGCTTCCCATAATGTTTACACGTTAAGTCAGTAATCGGAGAATAGACGGTCTTTTGTGGCTGTTCGGACGCATTTGACCACAAACTGACAGCAATCCAGTTAAATGAGTTTTCGACTACCTCTGGAAGTGGTCGAAAGTGGACAAGCTCAAAACCTTTTAGCCCCCGTTTACACCTGTATTTATTGTTGTACAATTGTGACCCAATTGACTAAAGCACATCTTCATACCAGGCCTAAACAGGGCCTGGTGGACAGTGTAAAAGCAAAAGAAAATATTAAAAACCAGAAGTACTTTGTGTTGATGTGGTTAGTGGTTATAAAGTGCAAAACCTCACCCTGCTCCATAACATTAGCAATGGTGACTCCTGAGTTGTTGGTGGCGAGGCGGTACCATGCATTGCGTGGGTTCAGCAGCCACTCCTCCACGTGGCAGTAGTAATTGCCTGCATCTCTGGGCCGAGCTTTCTGGATGGTCAGACTGTACAGGTCAGAGGTGGTGCGTTCAAACTGCAGGCGAGAGTTTGGACCGGGTTCCTCTGTAGGGCTGCAGTTCCCATTACCGAACACTGCATCATGGCCGATGGAAAAGACACACTCTTGCTCATCCTCCTCTTCTTGTCCCAAACGGTACACGTACCAGGATACAGAGAAGCGGGAATCTTTTGAGGACTGAGACAGAATGCTGCAGCCCAGCCGGATTGATCCATCTTCAGGTACGGTGATATTGGATTCTGCCTCCTCCACCTGTAACTTCACCACTGCAATAAAAACCATTAAATGCATGACAACATTTCGGTTCCTCAGAGACTGGGGTAGCATCTGTTGCAAACTACTTGTTACATTTATTTAGAGCAGAATACTCTGGTTTAATTAAAGGAATAATTTACCCCAAAATTAAAAAACTTTCTTTCAAAGAGAATAATTTCTGCAGGATCATGTGACACTGAAGACGGGAGTGATGATGCTGAAAATTCAGCTTTGACATCACAGGAATGAATTACATTTTAAAATATATTAAAATAAAATAAGTTATTCAAATTGTAATAATGTTTCACAATATTACTGTTTTTACTGTATTTTTGATCAAATAGATGCAGCCTTGATAAGCATAAGAAACTCCTTTAAAAAAAAAAGGCCTTACAGACCTAAAACTTTTGAACGGTAGTGTATAAATTGGGTTTTATGATGTTTTTATGGTGCTTTTTTGTCCTTTAAAATGGCCCAGTCAAACCAAGACCGATATCTAAAAAAGATAACCATCAATAACTATATAAGTATCCACACCAGCAGACAATAACGTTCTGTTTATTCTAAGTGCACGATGCAGTTCTGTCGCTTTAAATGTTTGAGCTCTTAAAGCAGCATGGATTCTGATTGGCTGTCAGTGTTTTTATCATTTATCAGCTGGAAAAGATCATTCTAAAAGTGATTCCAACAATATAGTTTATCTGTGCCGTTATCCTTACAGTTGTGGTGTGGACTACTATTCTTTTACATTTAAAACGATTTTTAGAACTATATCTTTACCGTTATAGTTATTGGTGTGAATGGGCCTTAAGAGCGTGACCCGGGTCACCATTCACATAATTCTTTTTAAAGAAAGCAATACGAATTTACCAAAACAAATGTCTTTTTTTTTGTGTTCAACAGATGAAAGAAAGTCATATAGGTTTGAAATGGCATGAGGGTGAGAAAATAATGAGAGAACCAACTCATGAAATGTTCACACCCTAAAATGAACTTTATTCTCTAGCAGGGCATCACGCATCCAGAACATATGGAACTAGCTGTTCAATATGTCACTCTCAACTGAAGGTGAGAATTATCACATTTTGCGCGAGAAGTCGTAAGATACTTCAGCAGGGTCTGAGCTGCATCAGGCTAAAAATAAGAGCGCATTTTCCGGCAGAATTTAAAGGGCTCCTCTTATCTTCTGCTCATGTAAAAGCACTGCAATTTGACTTTGAAGATGGCAGATTAGGAGGTGGTGAACCTTTCATCAACTATCTATTTGTAAATACATTTATATGGATGCTATTTCAGGCAATCATGCAGCGGGGAGGTGATTTGACACTCACACTTGCATCCCCAGGGAAATAAGACTGGAATTTTCAAGCACATATTTAGATATATTATAGAGATATATACTGTGAATGAGATGAGAAAATAGAAAGAAATATAAAACACGAAGTTCATAAAAGACAGCTCGACTAAAGCAGTGCTGAGAAGAAGATTAGATGCCGTATGCAAAGGGAGACGCATTCATGCTGAAGAATAAAACAACTATGCATAAACAACTATGCAAAATAAGGACTTCCATAATTATCAGCATATTCATGTGAATTTGAGATTTGCATTAATTATTTAGAATAATTTATTATATTTTGAAGTTATCTGACCAGTAAAAACCAACAGAAAGTGTGCCAAAACACACTTTTCTTGACCTTGATGAGTTTCAGAGGAGCAGATGTCTTGGCCACCTGTGCTCCTAAAGCAACTTGCTTAACAGACCCGAGGACAAACTACACAACAAAACGTGTCTGTGTAACAGCGGTGAGCCGACGACCCATGTGTAGGGCAGTAATATTGAAGAGTGTTGTGTGGAGATGAGATCTGTCTTCCCTGCTTCTCAAAGCTTTGATACAGTGCTGCCAAAGACCACAGGTGGCCTCAGAGTAGTGCAAACCTCGCAGACATAGTCCCCTGAACCATGCTAGTCCTGCATACAGAAGCTAGGTCATGATGTCACTGGAAAAAGTGGACATTATCGGCAAAGAGGGGGGTGAATAGATGAATAGCCGAGGCAGTTTGCATTAGGGGTCTTCATGGGCAGCTGCGCGGGGTGAATAGAGGAGCAGCAGCAGTGTGCCATTCAGACAGCCGTCATAAGTAAAGCCTCTGGGCTCCGGCAGCCGTGATTGTGTCTGTTATGAGGTTCTGACTGCCCCTCGTGACTGCTAAGGTCTGTGGCCCATGTGGGGGGGGGGGCTCCCTAAGGGGCTGATACCCTGTACGTTTGCATTTGAGGAGTCACACGTACAAAGCTCCCGTCTTTATGTCTTCCTCTCATAAATGCACACATGCTGATGAATGATTCAGCTCGGGCAGGCATGAGCTCAGGATGGCTGCGCTCCATGGCGGTCTCAGGGGGAGAATGTTTTCATGCTGCTCTTTCCGATCCTCTCATGCCAGATGGCCTGATAAGCCCATGGGAAGGCAACACCTACAACTAAATCTCAAAGGCTCCCGAGTCTGCTGTAGGAATAAAGGCCAGCTCTGCTAGTTGGGTGCCACTGTAAATACTGCCCGACACTTTCCATGAACAGGATACAAAAAAAAGGACTAAATAATTCTTCAGAGAAATCTTTGATCAAAGAAATTGTTGATCGTCAATCTCAGGAGAGCTGTTTGCTTTTGTTCATTTTAAGCAGTTTTTGGAACCCTGTCACTAAATTAAAGTTTAAAAGCATGATTTGTGTAATTTTGTCATTTTCTTGCAAAAAAAACGAGCTTACAACTAAATGGAGAAATTTAATCAATTAAATAAATGAAAAAAAGAAAGAAAACCACACCAAAATTGGAAACACAATACCATTAAAAAAAATGTTTTTGAATGAAGTCTCTTATGATGATAAATACAGTATAAAAACGGTAATATTGCAAAATATTATTACAACTTTAAATATATTTTCAAATGTATTTTATTCCTGTGATGGCAAAGCTGAATTTTCAGCATCATTACTCCAGTCTTCAGTGTCACATGATCCTTCAGAAATCATTCTAATATGCTGATTTGCTGCTCAAGAAACATTTTTTTTTTTTATTATTATCAATGCTGAAAACAGTTGTGCTGCTTAATATTTTTGTGGAAACAATAGGCTTTATGCACAGCTTCACTACTTCCTGAACTTCAGCCAGCTCCTTTGTTTCCTGTCTGCCATTATTGGACAAACTGATTAATCCAGGTGTGCCTGATTATTGTTACTGAGGCCAGGCACACCTGGATTAATCAGTTTGTCCAATAATGGCAGACAGGAAACAAAGGAGCTGGCTAAAGTTCAGGAAGTAGTGCAGCTGTGCATAAAGCCAATTGTGGATAAATTTCCCATAAATTGAAGGAAAACATTTGATATCGTTTCTTTGGGGAACAGTGTTGAATAGATGAACTTGATGAATGCACACACACCAAAAAAAGTGCTCCAAATCATGTAATTTCTTGGGTCACATTTTCTAGTAATGGGAAATCATGCAGTAACAAGGTTGCAAACAAAACGTGGGACACAGAAAAATACATTTACATTTTTTTTTTAAAAAGTAAATATATTTTTCACAGAAATTTTACATAGAAAAATATACATCAATTTCACAAGCAACCACCTTCTTACCTGGCTGTCTCACCACCACATGTGTGAAGCCGGAGAAGTCTTGTGCCAGACGGTACCAGGCTCCATCAGGGTCCGTGAGCCACTCCTCCACAAGGCAGTAGTATGTTCCAGAGTCGCTGGTCTCGGCACGATGCAGCGTGAGGCCGTATAGCCGAGGAGAGAGTGTCTCTGACTGCACACGGCTGCGCAGACGTTCCTCCTCAGCGTAAGCTCCGTACTCAAATGCTCCAGTGTGTTTGATCTTCAACAGCAGCTCATCCGGCTCTCCGGCCTCAGCCTTCCGGGCGTACCACAGCACGGCATGCTGAGAATCCGGGCTGGTTTGAGACGTGACGGAGCAGTTGACACGCACCCGACTGTCCTCCAGAAACTGCAGACTCTGGTTGGACTTGTGTACCTTCAGTTTACTCACTAAAGGAGGAGAAAGAAAAAAGGGGAAACGTTAGAACAGTGAATACTGAGATTTACGGCGAATTTAGACTGAATGCATATCAACAACAACAAAAAGACACTTCTGTCAGTTGTTCTTGTCTGATGGGAGTATCCTTGTTAAAAAGAAGTGTGTTTAATTGTGTTGAATATTCACAAGGGTAGGTGCATGGGAATCTATTGTTTCTATTCTGATGTGAATAGCCCTTTTATCCGGATGTATACATATGTTGTTGCCGAGGGGATGCTGGTATCATTCGTGTTACATGTGGCAGAAATAAGATGTCAGAAACAAGAGAAAGGCTGCCGGATCCTGGGCATACACATTGGATTACTACAGGTGTGTCAGGTGTGACCGCCATCAGCTATTTCATACCATGAGTGGATTTATGAGCACCAGAAGAGCTCAGGAAGACACAATGAAGACGTGAGACACACTTCCACACCTGCAAATACTAGGCCTCACACACTTAGAAATGTGGATCATTAGATATGTGCAACAGAGAAGCGCTTAAAAGTAAAAGAGAGCAGATGTCCTATGTGAATCCCTGCTATTTGGCATAGGAACATGCAAATGGCTCAGGCACACTTTCAAACACATTAAACATATGCCACTGAATCATTCCATTTCCCTCAACACACACACACGGCGCCTTTTATCAAGAAAATAATAAATTGTTGGGACTTCATATGATTGTTTCTTTTACATTTATTAATACCACAAATTAATGAGCATCTGTGAAACTTCACATTCCATTTTTTTTTCTGTGTTAATGGCTCTTTGCTAAAAATCCAATTTTCCACTGACACTTTGGCTCCAGTAATCCCGTCACGCATTTCTGCACTTCCAGCAAAGTCCCCTGATTCATCCCTAAGCCTGGACCTTCTCCGGAATAACAGCGGCATGAACACACTCATGCTTCTAACCAGTAGGCCTAAACTCAATCCCTGCAGGAAAGCTCCTCAATTTTATAATGTCAAATCTCACCGATTTAACACTTCCCCTCCCCCTTTTTAAATTCCTAAGGTTTAAGACTTAAAAAAATGAAACCGCAAACTAATAAGGAATTGCTCCTCAGTTTAGGCTATTAAATTTACTGATATGGGCTTTGTTCCATATTCTCGAAAAGCCAAGTATAAACATACTCCAAAAATGCGGCGAAACCTACAAATAATTAATGATCATAATTGTATTTGATGTGACACATGTTGAGGAGTTTGCAGTATAATCGTCTTGTGCTGGCATACTGTTGTCATCGCATCTGATATCAGACCAAGCTTCTTAAATTAAAATGTCACACAGCAAAATGGGTTGTGTGTGTTCACTCTTGCAGGGCTGTCATAGTTAATATCTCCCCGCAGTTCAAGACTCCAACAATACTGACAAGAAAGTGTCAGTACCCCTTCAGTTTATGGTAGTCACATTAGATCAGTTGCTTGTTTGCATGTAGAAAAACCACAGATTCAAAGTCACCTTTTAATAACGTTTACTCACCAACATGAGGAATTTCCTGACACACGTACACACACATGTACATGTACACTACTGTTCAAAAGTGTGGGATCAGTACGATTTTTTTAAAGAAATGCTTTTCAGTATGGATGCGTTAAATTGATCAAAAGTGACAGTAGACATTTATAAAAGATGTCTATTTCAAGTAAATGCTGTTCTTTTGATATTTCTATTCAACAAAGAATTTGAATCATATTATCATATGACAAATATCATACACAAATATATAGCAGCACAACTGTTCTCAACATTGATAATAATAAGAAATGTTTCTTGAGCAGCAAATCAGCATAAAAGAATGATTTATGAAGGATCATGTGACACTAAAGACTGGAGTAATGGTGCTGAAACTTCAGCTTCCTTTGACATTACAGGAATACATTACATTTTAAAACCTATATAGCTAAATGGATTGCTATTACAATTTAAATTTCACAAAATTACTGTTTTTCCTGTATTTCTTTATTAAATAAATGCAGCTTTGTTTAGCACGTTTTTCAAAGGGACTCAAAAACATTAAAAAATTCAACTAACCCCACACTTTTATAACCTGGCCCTAGCCAGATGAATTTCGCTCCGCCTAGCTTCACTCATCCATCTGGAACCGATCCATTGAAATGGCGTTTCAGAAGGCTGGGCCTTATCAAAAATCCTTGCATATGATTGGATAAGCCACTTGTCTGTCATCTTTATCGACGTGCTATTTCATCCACTCACACCGAAGTCACTCCGGTCGGGAGAAGGGCGAAAACATCGTTTCCACCAACAAAAGCCTTAAGAGCCGTTCTCTGATGTTCTTTTAATTAAACAATATTAGGTAGATTGGACAACACGGATGAAATAGCAGCATCAATGTTAACGCTTGCTTCCTCGATGCGAGCCGCCATTGTTGTCTGAATCAAACAAGGGGGTAATCCATCGACCGGAAGTTGAAGCCGGCCGGGTGCCGCCATGTTGTAGCAGAACTTCACTTGCGTTAGCATTTCCATTGACTCCCATTCATTTTGGCGTCACTTTGACAGCGAATAACTTTACATCTGAGGCGTTTAAAGACTCCATTTGTCCATTATTTATTTCTAAAGAAACACGACAATGTATAAAGGGCTCCATTACCTTCTATGTTACATTATGGCCCCGTAGAAACAGATTTAGTAAAAATAGGCTAACGATTGCGTCATAACCACTCGACTCTCTGTCGCGCTGTACAGAAATTACCGTACAGACAGCAGGAGAAGCTCGCAGGCAATCGGGAGGACGTCCCGTCAAGGGAGAAGCCCATAGATAATGAGTCCATAAAAGCAACGGAATACTTACTCCTGCTCACTCACGCCAAAGAACTCTTTGCTCAAGTTCCCCGTCTCTGCAAGATTAACGTTGGCAATTTTCACGCACAGCTACTAGAAGATTAACGTCTGTCAGACAGGTTGCTCACGTCATCAAGCTTAGTTTGAGTCGGTTTGAGTCTGCGCGTCAGGAACGGAAGTGCTCAAAAATCGCTAAAAATGGGCTTCAACTGTCTCAACTGAGTTCCAATGAGATCGCTCTGTACACTTCTTATACTGTCTATGGAATCAAAACAGTCTCACGGTCGCTTCTCCACTACGTCACATCTATGAAACTCCCGCCCTGCGTCCTGATTGGCTAAACCATAAAGTTGGTTGGAGAAATCACTCTCAATGGAAGAGGTTCCAGATGGATGTGAGTGAAGCTAGGCGGAGCGAAATTCATCTGGCTAGGGCCAGGTTAACACCTTTATACACCAGTCTATTTTCATTGAACTGCAGTGTTTAGGGTACTTATAAAGAGTACGTTCAGAAACTGCAATGGGGCTGAATTTAATTCAGATCGACAACAATGAACATTAACATTAGTTTTTGTCATTTCTCCTGTAAGTGCAAAATGTCATCTTGTGTGGCATTACTGGTTGGGTGCACACTAAAGATGCTCTCAAAGCGCTGGCAGTCGTTCCATAGGGAATCTCTACAGAAGACTCCAGAGCAAGAGACTAATTGCAGGAGAATGATTCCTCAATCCTCTAAAGCAGAACCACCAATGGATGGGATTGCCACACAACAGATTTCTTAGTTTTCTTTCTAATTTCTCCGGTTTCGACAGAAAACAAAAGCTGAAAAAGAGATGTCAGGGATTAAAGACCCCATGAAATCAAAATTAGAGTTACAGTATGTGGCTTTTAGTTCATGTAGGTTAGATTTGAAGCCATCTATGTGCTAGTGTACTCATCAATGTTGATATTTCACTTTTAGAAGATATATGCAATTCAAATTCATCTGTACAGAATCCCTAGGCAGGAGGTCTTGCATTATTTCAGAAAAGAAAATGATCAAGAGATTTTATAGGATCCTCAGTAGTGTGGTGAGATGAATCTTTTCCCTTTCAAAGTGGTTCTTCAACGCTGTGTCTGATAATGATGCTATGGGGAATGCCCTCAGCATTCATGTCTAAAACACAGCAATTCATTGGATGACGATGGTCCATGATGTCACAAGAGGAGCGACAACCTGATTACATCAGAGATATCAGAGAAAATATCAAGGAGGTAATCCATCGACCGGAAGTTGAAGCCGGCCGGGTGCCGCCATGTTGTAGCAGAACTTCACTTGCGTTAGCATTTCCATTGACTCCCATTCATTTTGGCGTCACTTTGACAGCGTATAACTTTACATCTGAGGCGTTTAAAGACTCCATTTGTCCATTATTTATTTCTAAAGAAACACGACAATGTATAAAGGGCTCCATTACCTTCTATGTTACATTATGGCCCCGTAGAAACAGATTTAGTAAAAATAGGCTAACGATTGCGTCATAACCACTCGACTCTCTGTCGCACTGTACAGAAATTACCGTACAGACAGGAGGAGAAGCTCGCAGGCAATCGGGGGGACGTCCTGTCAAGGGAGAAGCCCATAGATAATGAGTCCATAAAAGCAACGGAATACTTACTCCTGCTCACTCACGCCAAAGAACTCTTTGCTCAAGTTCCCTGTCTCTGCAAGATTAACGTTGGCAGTTTCCACGCACAGCTACTAGAAGATTAACGTCTGTCAGACAGGTTGCTCACGTCATCAAGCTTAGTTTGAGTCGGTTTGAGTCTGCGCGTCAGGAACGGAAGTGCTCAAAAATCGCTAAAAATGGGCTTCAACTGTCTCAACTGAGTTCCAATGAGATGGCTCTGTCCACTTCTAATACTGTCTATGGAAAATATAGACTCACATTGCATTTTTAGTGAATTATTCATTCCAGTGTGTGCTTTGCTTTAAAACACGAGCTCTGTCATATTCAATTGTTTCTGAAGAGCGTGATTTTAGTCACGTACAGGAGTTGTACAGTAAGCATGTGAGAGTCTTTTATTTTGATGCTCAAACAACAAACCGCGTATGTGCGTTCTCGATCATTGATCGTACGTGGCATTTATGTACAGACATATTTCAGTATATTTGTGTTGTTTCCAGAGCAGACACACTCAGGATAATGTTTGATCTGTCATGTGTACTTTGCTGTGTTTAGTAATTGTTGGTTTATGCAGTCTAGTCAAGGCAGTTGATTTAGGAGTTTTTGGCGTCTCCACGTGGTCCTGTTCAGTATCGCAGCTCGTCTAAAATGAAAACAAGCTCTTTGTTGTTGCTCTTTTACACATAGGCTACTATACACTGTGAATTTGTGAAGTTTTTTTTTCTGTAATGTTTTTTCATGGGTGCTTATTTGGTTATTGGTGTCCTTCTCCAAGGTTCCTTGAAGCTTGCAGAAAATACATTTTTGTTAAGAATAGGCCAATCTGATTGTTTACTTTGCTGGATATAGCAAATGATGACAAAATGAATGTGTTCATTTCACGATAAGTGTAACAAAACTGTGATTTTAGTCTGAAAAAT
Source organism: Rhinichthys klamathensis goyatoka (assembly GCF_029890125.1). Lineage (NCBI taxonomy): Eukaryota > Metazoa > Chordata > Actinopteri > Cypriniformes > Leuciscidae > Rhinichthys > Rhinichthys klamathensis. The sequence continues at coordinate 2,494,813 of NW_026606572.1, read as the reverse complement.
TTTAGTTGACTGAAGCACTAATTAGAACTCTAATAGTAACAATATTATGCTAATTCGTCTCTTCAGTTATGTCACGCCAGTAGTAATGTTATGTTCTTCACACCAATATCCAGTTTCCAGCTAGCAGCAGCGCCCTTTTTATGTTATTACAAAAATGGCCAAACCGCTATCTATGACACATTTATGAAAGAAACGCGTCTAGACAAAGATGACAGGACACACCTTGAAACTTTTATCTTTTGAAATAGAACTAACCAATAACTAGGATTACGACGATATTATCAACATTTTAATTTCAAAACCCAGCCGACATAATGAATTCAATTTTCAAGCAAAAGGAAATTTGAATGCTACCGATTCCAATCTGACTTGTGTTTTGACTTGTGATCCTGAATCATAAATCACACAATTATTTTCATTCATTGGCCCCCAGACCGATCCGGTTTTTCCCAAGGTTTTTTTCTCCATTCTGTCACCTGATGGAGTTTGGTTTTTTCTTGCCACTGCAGCCTCTGGCTTGCTTTAATCTGCCTGTACTGATACTGTTATATAAGAACTGAACTGAGCTGGATGATGACATCTTTTTTTTTGGAGAACTGCTTTATAGATGCAATAAACTAAGTTAATAATTGATGCATAATCACAGCCGAAATGCATAATATTTCTGTTATCACTGTAAAGCTGCTTTGAAACAATCAGTATTGTAAGGTGACTTGAATAATACTGTTGCTTGATTCAGGCACTGGGGCACAATTAAATACAAGCATTTAATATTTCTCAGATTTACGTTATTTACGGAGGCTTTGAAATCGGAAAAAAGTTATGCAAGGCACCTTGCATTTGAGCTGCAGTTTAGTCTCCTGGTCAACAGAAAAGCAATACAGCAAACATGATTGGAAACAATTGCCTTCTCTGTTTTAAGCTCACTCCTATTCATGCTTTTCTCTCAGCATAAGTGGACTGATGCTCTGTTCTCTCTCTTTCCCCATTCAATTTTCTAATAAAGAAAATGAGCAGAGCAGGGAGCCTTTGACAAGATCAAAATGAGGTCCATTGGTCTTTGTACTTTCTGTCCTACAGGAGCAGCTATTCTTTCATTCTTTCTCCCAAGAGTTGCTGCAGATAAGATTATCTCCCCACTCAAATTAGCCATAGTTATGAATAATCTTGCGTGGGTTTGCCACCATTCACTTGCTTTTAGGGTTACCCTTACTAGGTCTGAATCCTTCAGAGGGCCTTCTACATTTGTCCTATTGAATGAAAGCGCCCAATTAAATTCTGACAGGATCCTCTCTGACTCCATCAGGCATGATTCAACAATTTAATTAAACAAGATATGTGTTCTAGACAAAAATGCAAGCCATTTCTTTTCTGTTGTAAATCGAATTAGGAAAATCAATAAATGTATGAAAATCAAGAGAGGGGGAAGGAAAGAAAGATGGGAGAGTAAGACTGCAGAAATGAAGCAAATCAAGCAGCACATTTTAAAGAGCTCAGAGCTTGATTACAGGCAGTTTGTGACGGCTCTCAGACGGAGGGCGAGGAGGTGCGGAGGGGGAGGTTGGCAGCGGAAAAAGCAAACAGAGAAAATGTTTAGAGTGCATTTGTGACTTTCTAAGACGACAGCGAGCTGCGCTCCCTCCTCCTGCGTGTGTCCAATTTGTTAGCCCCAGTTAATTACAAACACGCTGCGCTGCCGAGATAAAGATGCTTTTATTTGGTTTATTTATTGATGACACAATCTCCAAAGATAATGCAGCCTTCCCATCAAGAAAGACATATTTAATAATTACATTAAGAAAACATTTATTGTGGTGGCGTCCACTTTTGTAACGCACTGACATTTTTTATCATGTAGAATAAAAAAATAAAAAAATGTAGGTTGTACAATGAAAACACTATAAACTATAAAATGTCCTTGCAGGTCCAAAAAATCATTTATTGAAACTAAATCCTGTAGATTTTGATCCCAGTGAGATCTTGGGTAAAAGTCAGAATGTGCGTTCCATTGACAGCTCGTAGGAGCAGTCAAGCAGCACGAATGTCACACTAAATGGCACTGCCAGAACTTTGTCGAAAGCTGAAATTTATTGCAAAGGCAATACATCAGGCCCACTCAGTCACAGTGAGGTAAAGAGGAATTAATGAGGACAAATGGCAATGCTTACCAATTCTTATGCTGTTCCTGACTGGGTGTAACACCTTCCACTCTGCACTTTCTTCTAAAGGATTCTAATGTTTGGAAAGAGCAGCTTACAGATTTCAATCTGATCTGAGCACAGATTGTTCTGTGAATATGTCAAATGTAAAGCAGGCTTTGCAAAAAGGCAGTTATTGAAGGATAGAGTAGGTAAAAACTGTATTAGACTGAACAGCAAACCACAGGTGTTATGTAATTGCAGAAAAACACTTATTAATGCTGCACAGTGGTGGTCTAAATAACTTACACAGGAATCATAATCAAGGGAAACAACAAATCCCACAATTGAATGTTGATTACTGATGCACAGCAGACTAAAGACATAATGCACACTGAGAATGTGGCTCTCTCCTTGATTTCTTTGACAAGACCATATCATTTAACAGTATAGGAAAAACACTAAAACTAACATTTATGTGACCTGCGAAGAGAAAGAGAATCTATGCGGCAAAGTAAGTCTTATTTCTTTATTAAAACAGCGACGTTTCAAGAGTTCTGTTGATGACACAAAATCATGAGCAGTCATTAGGGATGAACAGTTAATCGGTAGCTGCTAATTTCAACCCCCACTGACAGATGAAGAGTTCTTACGACTGTCAATCACGTACAACATACTAGTATCCCCGTTCATGCATATTTATGAGTTCCACACGCACGTCTATTTGCCCGAGCACGAGTGGAGACTGAGAAATGGTTGAGATGTACCTGTAAACATAAAAGTCTTTTTGGAGCACTCTCTTTTTTTTTTAAAGGGAGGGAGAGGGGATCCATTTGCTGCCTTGCGGATGTAAAGTGGCTTTGAGTGGAGCAATGACAAGTGGAGGTGGATAATCATCAGAGATGAAAAGAGGAGGCAGAGGAGTGCCTGAGAGGAAGAGAAGAACAGAGGAAAAAAGCACAACATACAAAAAAATGTGGGGAGGGTGAATCAGAGAATGAGTAAACGGCGCAGAAATATTAAGAGGTGATTGTTCAAATCGCAAAGAGGTGGAAGAGCTGCTCACTTTGAACAGAGATGAGGTGGATAACTGAACACAGAGTTGTGAGAGGAAAAGTGAAACATATGGACTGTGGAGTAGTGTGACTGCAAGTGAAAACGCATCAAAAAAATAAATAGTGTTTCTTTTTTATGAAGCACTAACTCAAGCACATTGAAGGCCAGCTTAGAGTCACGTCCAAACTTGACTGCTCTTCCATTAACTGTTAATCCATGCAGCAGAGCCTGCAATGTGTCATATTAACGTTCTGATATGTGCTTAATACCAGGGAAACAGATTGTGTGTGTGTTTTTTGAGGGGTGGGAGGTTGTCTTCCCTCAGGAGAGCAGTTGAAGAATGGGGCTTGAGCACTGCTGCCCTCCGTATGCTACAAAAACATAATGGAAGCCTAATATCTATGCTAATGAGGCTGATACATCTCTGATTCCTTTGTGTTGCAGACGGATTTCCAGCCGTCTTCTATAATGCAATTAGGGGTTTATTGTAATTATGTGAATCTGTGCTCGGGCAGGGAGTCCGCAGATGAGTCCTCAATGTTTCCTGGGCATATCCTCCCTCCATTAATCCTCCAACTTCAACTGAGACGTGTCCCCCCTCCCTTCACATACTACACATGCAGGGGTTCGGGTCTGTGACACAGCAAAAAACAGCCCACAAAGCATAAGTTCAGGTCTACAAGAGAGGGCATATGGACATGTATTTTTATGCACTGAGAGAGCATTCAACTAAATTCAATGTTTTCAATGTTGGCCGGAGCGAGTGTCTGGCGAGGATTGAGGCTAAATAGCATCTGGTTAATGCTCCGGTCATGTTACCCACAGGCCTTTCTGTCGTTTTACAAGAGAGGGCATATGGATGTACTGTATGATAATCAGCAAAAACAACTCATCCAAAAAGTAAAAAGGAATGGAAACATTACAGGCACTGAAGAGTGAAGAAATCAAGTGACATTAACAAGCTCAGTGAGTGAGGAGACATTTTTGAAAAAGATGCGTGACATCCTCAGAGACTTTGATTAAAAATGCTATGAAGTGTTTATGGATATAGAAAGGGGAGAGTTGCTAAATATGAGTTATTATTAGAGACATATTTAAGAAGTGCTGGTGATGAATAAGGACATATTTTTGAGAGTTGAAAGTGTTTTTCAAGTGGTCCAAAAAGATGTTTGAGCGAAAATCATTTTTTAAAATATGCTAAATGACAGTTGGAGCACCATCAGTTAAGATTTCTAAACAAGGCTGGAGAGATGCCTGGCTATCTACTGTCTACATAGGCAGCATTCTGAAATAGAGCCCAAAAAAGTGACAAACTTTATACTTCATACAAATAGCAAAAATATAAAAAATAATCAACTTATCTCTTTATTCGTCCAACATTTGGATGGATTTTTGTCATTGAAGTCACAGTGGGATCTTTGAGATTTATACCTGCAGTGCTGCTTTAGAATTATGCCAATTTCCCACATTAGCCTGTCTATGTAGGCACTTCACTAGGTTTTAAACCACATGCAGGTGTGTGTGTGTGTGTGCTGAAGGGGTCCTGTGTGAATCTGGTGAGAGACAGTACCCTATATTTTGACCTTGAACATCATTTCAGAGCTAATTAATTACCAAACCCGTATGAAATGGTTTTGAATATGAATGCTTCAGAAACAAATGTGCTTCATCAATCTTCCATTGTGTCAGTGAATGTCATGGAGTAAGGTCTATTGCTTGGGCACTGGGATGGAAAATAAGGGAGCACACCAAGCTCTAGGGATTGAATTAGGAGCAAAGAGCTGGTGGTTTCTGGCTCTGCAAGAAATATAAGGTGCTCTACATAAAGACTCCAGGAATACTGTCTGGAGAATACTGCAGATCAGAGCTTCTCGGGCCAAGTACCATCTTTGATCAAAGCAGAACATCCAAGTACTGCCAACTAACTCAATGAAACTGACATAACTCTAGAAGCAATATTAAGGACTGTGAGCAGCATAATGCCATATTTGAATTAATATCAATATTCCTGTATAAGAAAAACTGGTACTGTATGACCCTAATCAGTCTCTTAACTGGCCCTTTTGCACAGCTATATGGAAGTAACCAAAAGCAGCATCTAAATACACACAAACACACATGTTAGGTTTCCATTTTTTAAGGGGACTTTCCATAGACAATAATTTTTATACTGTACAGAATATATATTCTATCCCCTAACCGTAACCTATCCCTAAACTTACCCATCTGTTATTACTATCCTTGTATGGACATTTTGCAGTCAATACGATTTTTTACAGAAATTAATACTTTTATTCAGCAAATGATGTATTAAATGGAGCAAAAGTGACGTATAATTATAAGTCACGTATAATGTTACAAACGATTTCTATTCCAAATAAATGCTGTTCTTTTGAATGTATTACTCAAAGAATCCTGCAAAAAAAAAATAAACATCACGTTTTCCACACAAATATTAATCAGCACTGCTTTCAACATTGTGTTTCTTGAGCAGCAATTAGCATATTAGAATGATTTCTGAAGGATCATGTGACACTGAAGGAAGACTGGAGTAATGATGCAGAAAATTCAGCTTTGCCATCACAGGAATAAATTACATTTGAAAATATATTAAAATAGAAAAGTTATTTTAAACTGAAATATTTCATAATATTACTGTTTTTACTGTATACAAATAAATGCAGCCTGCATGAGACTTTTTTTTTAAAACAAACTTTTGAACCATTGTAGTATATTTGTAATTAAATAACGTTAAAAACACATATTGCATGTGTTAATATACATACTTTTTTAATTTAGACTAATTAGTACTAAATAAAGAAATTTGATCTTAAAACCTCTCCCATCTGCCTTGTTGTTTCTGAGTCAGAAGCCACTTTTAAAGCTTCCCTTCATGAAACCGAGCATCTAGATTCTACTTAGAGGGCAAACAAAATCATATCTCGCCTTTTGCCTTCATTTGCTTGCTGCTCTCCTTTGACCGAATTTGAATAAAAGTGTGGCCCACACACACTGATCAGCACGGCTACACAACATCCCACATTCCAGATGACTATGCATGCAGGCTAAGAAACTATATACGAGAATCAGAGAACCACCGCTGTAGGTCACATCATTCTACAGTGAAATTCGGCACAGAAAGTGTCATCATGCAGCCAATAAGGTTCACAGATTTTTATGCTGGATCTCGGGAGTGGTTTTCCTCTCATTTTTCTGGGAGATATGAAAACACCTGCAGTTCACACTTGCTCAGGTTCACTAGTTTGGTTTAGTAGGGATGGTCAAGGAGGAGCAAACCAGACAGAGGGTGGGAGAGCGTAAGAAAGCGTGAAGCTACAGGGTGTCGTGAAAGGAGAAACAGAGAATGTGTGTGGGAAAGGAAAGAGAGAGGCTGATTAATCCTCTATGTCCTGGAGGGAGATTGTGGTGCATGTTGGAAGACTATGCTCCTAATGAAGATGGACAGCAGAGATCCATCCGTGGGACAAAGAGATAGCGGTTCTCCATGACAATTTAGATGCCATCAATAACAGGCATGGTGAGAGCCATCAGTGGGCAGGATGGCTGGTGCCCACTGGGCACGACAGGTGTGGGAGAGCATTGATCCGTCAGTGCCAGGACCCATTAATGTAAAGGACACTTGGAACTTTAACAGGGGCCGCTGGGACAGCACTGTATTAATGAGAAAGTTTCAACAGAACAGGGTACAAGAACGAATGAGAGAGAGAGGGGAAGGAAACCGATATTGATTGTTTGTTAATTATAACCCTTTGATTTGTTTTCAAGCTAATAATACTCATCTCAACATCAAACAGTGAGATAACACTCTAGCAAGTACTCCACAGTGCTTCCTCGCATCTAAGACAAGAGGAAGCTGTTTAAAATCTGATGACTGAGCCATAACGTCTTCTCACACATCACTGAAGGTAAGGATTTGACTGGAGGAGAAAGCTTTGAGCTGACTACCACCTCAGGTCTGGTGACACATTCCTGTAAGACTGGATCCAGTCATGGCTGATTAATGGAGGGAAGTAACACAGTGAGATGTAGGCTGACAGAAAGTAATGCTCAGCAGATGAAGCACCACCTCTATCAACTACAACAAAAGCAGGTTTGTCAGTGTGTTCAAGTCGGCATGAGATGGAAGTTGCGTTTGTCTTTTCTTCCCTGTTGTGATGTATATCCGAGTGAAACGGCACAAGAAGAAATGTAGGGCAGTACTTGATTTTGTCCATTGTCAATTGATTGGATGGTTATGGTTGTGGTTTGCTATCAATGTGATGTCATGTGAATGTGAGTGACAGAAAACACATCATCAGAGAAGAGTAGAGATGTCATTGCAAGAGGGAGGTCTAAGTTGAATTAGAATGGTCAATTTTGACTTCATGGTGATGTAAGACTGGAAAAACTAGTTGAGGAACGACCACTCCTCGAGTGGACAAAGGACCTTGCTGAAAATTAACATTTGAACTCCCCCTCGTGCACTATTGAGACGAAGGTCTCACCTCTCTCATCCTAATCTACATTTCTTCCCCCCATCCTCCACTCTTGCAGAGATTACCCAAACTCACACAAGAATCTATATGGTTTAATGTGAATAATTATCGAGTATTATACATATTTAGTATCATTTGAAATGTCTCAGGGTGACTGGTACAAGTGTCTCATTCCCAAATAAGTAAAACAAAAGGTAATAAGGTTTTTAAGAGTTTAGAGATAACTGGCACACAAAGGAATGTGGTCTCTAGACAAATGGTGTCCTACCCCCAGAAGGTGTAACCTCTGAATGCAAATATCCATTGTTAGCACATGTTTCCATGTGAAAGAAGTTTCTGTCTATATAATGAAATGTAGCAAGAGGCTCGGGGCCTTCTGTACTTCGGATGAGCCCGTGAGAGCGGCCGAGACTCTCAGCTTCATGTATTTCTTAATGTCGGGTTCTTTATTCCAGAGCATTTGATGTTTTGTATTGATTATCTTTGCATGATACATTTACCGGACATAATAAATTGTAAACATTTGATTTTATTCTAATCGACTCTGACATTATTTCCAGTAAAGAGTTAAAAGAATAGTCAAACATTCGCTCACATTTAATGATGTACAGATATCATTAAAACCCTTTTCATTTATTGAGTCAGATGAAATAATGAGAAAATGCATATGAGAAATGTATTGTATTTAATCAAAAATACTTTGCCACGAGAAAAGACAGTAACACGTAAAAGACCTTCCGTGCTGGTCGGATGCCGGACTTTGGGCCGATCGAGCGCGAGCTTACAGTGACTTTAAAGACTGTTAGGTTAACTAATTGTGTACGTACGTTTGAATGCTTCATGACAAAACCCAGCTAAACATCAACACTCATTCTCTTCAGTGTCACATGATCTTTCAGAAATAATTCTAATATGCTGATTTGCTGCTCAATGAACATTTTGGAAGAAGCACTTTATTTTACAGTCCTGTCCTTGATTATGTCCTTACTATAAATTAAACCTGAACCTAATCCTAAACTTAACTTTAGGTTACCTTAAAATACTCAGCACACACTTGTGCAAGTACACAGTAAGTGCATGTACTGTAAAATAAAGTGCAACCAACATTTCTTATTACAATTAATGTTGAAAACAGTTGTGCTACCTAATATTTTTTATACATTTTTTTTTTCAGGATTTCTCAATGAGTAGAAAGTTCAAAAGAGCAGGATTTATTTGAAATAGATATCATTTGTAACAATTATAAATGCCACTTTTGATTAATTTAATATCTGCTGAATATAAGTATTAATTTTTACTTTATACTTACTAGTTGAAATGTTTGTTAGCACATTGCTACACTAACAATATGATGTGCTGATTAGTGCAAACAAATACAAAACATGCACACATATTTAATGAGATGGAGCTTTTTATCAATATATTGCAGTATCGAATGAAAAACAAGGATATTTGACTTCAGTGCAATGCATTGCGGGATTCTCTTCTCTCTCTGCAGGCGATGCTGCCTTCGAACACGGCCAAAAAGACATCTTTGAAGGCAGAATAATAATGCTGTAACAGCATGATGCCTTAAAACGCTGTCTAGGAAGGCAGCTCACCGGGTTTGCTTTTGAAACAGAGCTAATACGTCAGCATGCACACCCACCACAGCTCTGACAGTGGCAATTTGTCTGTTTTCTGTGACGAAAGCATGTGCAAACAGCATGTGCTTTATATTTGGTTGTGTAGGTGAACTCTTTTGGTTCAGTATTCTATGTAGGGCAACACTAAATCCTGTTTCTGCTGAGAAACTAATGAAAAAATGTTCATATTCCACATCTGACTGCTTCATTAATCTGGAGTGGCAATGGTCCCATTAGGACACATCCACTGGCATTACCACACACAGATTAGATTGTGTCACAACGTTGGAAGGTTAGGCAGCGTCCCTCGAGATCGTCATAAATGAACATGTGTTTTCTTATTGCATTTCACATTCGCCATAAAAGCACAAACGCAATCATGGAAGGAAAAACAACCCATCATATTCAGATTTAAATGCCGAATCTAGTTTTAAAATGTAAAAAGATTTAGAAAGATGAGCTCAAACAGGAGAAAATCACATTGCAGCCCCTGCTGAGATGCTGCACACAGTGTTTGTGTGTGGAGTCGTCGTGGATTTCTGATGAAATCACAGCTAGAGGAGTTTGCCTCTATTGCACTTGAAGACAGAAATTCTAATTCAAGCAAAAGTGTGAGCACTAAGGGAAGATGAATATCGACGCCACAAAGCTTTGGATCAACCTGCCGGTGCTGTTTCAGTAAGTGGCAGAAGTGGAACAGAGGGACAGTTTAATGAACACAGAGCAACGCCTGAAACAACCTACTCTCGGAAACTTCATACGTCCACCTTCATGCCGTTAGTGCTGGCATCCTCCTGAGAATCTGAATCACATAAACTGGCTTCACAACCCACATCTAATGTACACGGATCTACGACAGGAATCCATGAGGAGGAAGGGGTGGAATGAGCAACTGTCCAGTGTAGGAGTTTATGTGGATACATTAATATTTAAAGTATTTAAAATGAGTTTGCTATGCAGTTTTAGTTTTATGCAGAATTTTTTTTTCTTGTCAATTCTACAGACAGATGGACCTGACAAATGCTTTCCTGTAGCTCAAACAGTAGAGCGTTGGCGCTTGCAATGCCATGGTCATGGGTTCGATTCCCAGGGAAAGCAAGAACTGATAAGAATGTAAATGTGTACCTTCGAATGCAATGTAAGTCGCTTTCGATTTAAGCGTCTGCCCAATGCATAAATGTAAAACGTTTAAACGGAAATTGCAATGTTTTCTTCCCTATTATGGTATATATCCAAGTAAAGTGGCTTCCTCGCCATGCAGCATTTTTGATTTTAAAAAATATGAGCACGGATAAATCATTTTATCTTAATAAATACTATAATATTCCATTAAAAGAGAATAGCGATCAATGCTATCGAGAATAGCTATCACACCAGAGCCTGACAGCAGTACCAAACACCTTTCCTCAGGCCATATCCACACACACACACACACACGCACACAAGACCTCCGGCTCTAACACTGCCAATTCCTGCCCCCAGAAACACCCTGCAGCCCACACACACACACACACACACACACTATCGCCTACATGTTGTTGACATCTTCCTTGTCTCTGGGAGAAACACAACTTAATACCTTCCTACATGAATTATTTAAATATTACTTCAAATCGAAGACTCTTTTTTTTTTTTTTTGTAAAATGAAATAAATCAGCATGATAAGCAATTATAGGATAACACATACTTGAGTTCTTTAATTTGCACACTATTTAATGCATGAAGGCAGCAAGAAAAGCAGTACCACTGGTCACTATGAATCATTGGAGTCTATGCGCCGGGAATATGCGCTATCATTAGCATTCAGAGCCTGTTATATTAATCATCCATCTCTTCCATACCTCAGCAAACAATCCCACTATCTCTCTCTCTGACACCACGCATGAATAATACTGAACAACCTGAACTTACTCACCCTCATGTCATTCCAAACCCGTAAGACTTTCGTTCATCTTCGGAACACGAATGAAGATTTCTTTTAAATGAAATCTCATTGGTTCTTGCTGAAGCTCAAACGTGCTGCGTAACACATGAGAATGAACCTCATTGGCTCTCGCACATCTGATGTGTGAGTTGATGAATGTTTATGTGTGAATAAAAGGCTAAATTCAATCTGTTTATCATGATTACTAGTTGAAATGTTTGTTAGCACATTGCTACACTAACAATATGATCGTGATCGAGTCACTTAAGAAAATTTGGACTAAACAGCTCAATTCATATGGATTAGTTTTACGATCTCTTTATGAACTTTTTGAATCAAAGTGGTAGCTGTCAATGGAGGAACAGAAATCTCTCAAATTTCATCAAAAATATCCTCATTTGTGTTTCAAAGATGAACAAAAGCCTTACAGGTTTCGAACGACATGAACAGAGTAGCCATGACAGAACTTTCCCTTTAATACATTGATTAAAAATCACATTGATTACAGCCAAATTATTAAAATGCAAATAAACGTCTTATTCAGAATAGAACCAGAAAATGGAATTCTTTCAGAAAATAGCGTGCATATAAATATGGTCACTGTCTACGTTGGTTGAAATAGACATATAGTGACAGAAAAAGACAGATCTTTGAAGAAAATTCATTATTTTCCTACTAAAGCAAAACAGCCACTTGGGGTCGACTTTTCACATGGACAGAGAACGTAGTACACTTTTCATCAGTGTTAATGGTTTTCGTTTTGCTGGACTTGAATATTCTGAATGTCTGGTGAAATGCGCATTGTGCCATTTTATAAACAGAAATCTCAATGTAAAGGAGCTGATTTAACGGTACCAAATCTGAAATGTGAGAATAGAGTTTAGGAGAAAAATACAAGTGGGTGAGGGGAAAAGCAAGAGACTGTGTGATGTCTTCACGAGCCGCGAGGCAGAAATTAAGGGGTGTAGCTGTGGCACCACAGTCTGTTCCCATGATACTGTGAGGAACTCCAGATGTGAGTGCTGAGGTAAGCACACGAGCCGGCCTACATATTAAATATGAATTGAAAGGCTTTAAAGCAGACACGACCTGTCCTATGAGACGAGATACGCATCTACCTTTTTACTGCCAGGCGCAGACCTTCTCGAGCTCCCTGAGCACACAAAACAAACATCCAACTTGTTTCAGACCACAAGGAATGTGTAGTGTTTGTTTTCACCGTGTGAACGAAGCCATCCTTGCAAAAAATATTCAATTTATTGTATTTATACTGAGCCACTCTCTTCCTCACGTTCACGCGGTGAGAAGGCGCTTTGCCTTATACATATTAAACAGGCACTTCTGGAGACATGATTTAATGTCTCTCAATAATGCATTCAGTCAGTTGCATGATGTTTTCACACATCATTACCCCACTCCAGTTCTCCATTTCTTTCAGAGAATTTTCTCCACGCAACCCGTTTCTCCAAATGTCAGCTCGCAACATTTAGCCAGAAGTATTTAACATTTAGAAAACTAGCACAAACAGATATGAAGATAAAGCAGAGAGAATTCATGTTCTACATTGTTTATGAAGCATATGGGCTGCATTGAAATACTTTAGGGAAGTTCGGTGGCTTGACATGCTATACTCCATCTAACATTATTTTAAACAGCATTGTTGCTCATTTTAATTTATTGCATGGTATATTTGTACTTAAAAATGAACACTGCAGGACTATTTAAAATGAAGGTATTTTTAAATGAAGGTAAATGAAGAAATTTTAATTTTGAAGGTATTCTTTTAAAAGGTGAAACATATTAAATGACAAGTTACAGGACCTAAAATAAATACTTCCTCTAATTGATTAATAAAAATGTTAATCTGATATTGTGACGTTGATAAAATAAGTTATAACACATAACGCAGTGTAAGTTTTCATGCCTGGGAGGTATTTAAAGGGATGGTTCAAGGTGAACTGTCATTCTGTCATCATTACTCATGCCGTTCCAAACCTGTATGACTATTTTTTCTGTGAAACATAAAATAAGATTTAAAAAAATGTCATTGTCCATACAATGAAAACAACACTGGACCCCAATGACTTTAATTGTACGGACAAAAACAAAACACTGAGCCATTTCTTAAAACATCATCTTTTTACTGTACACCACAGGTTTGGAGTTCATTTTCATCTTTTGGCGAACTTTCTCTTTAAAGAGTCTTTCAAGTTTCATGTTTTTTTTCTTCAACATAAATTACACACATTCATACCTTAAACATGAATTTTAAAACTAAATTTTAAACCAAACTACAATGTTCTATTTGTCAAGCATATAAACTCACATAATGGTAGTTCCAGTCCTGTTGTAGAAACTTTTGCTAAGTGGATTTTTTTTTTTAAACACAGTGACAACAAAATGTAAAAGTCTCTTCAAGTAAATTTAACAGACCTTATTTTACTCATAACACTCTTAAAAATCTGTTTAAAGTTTACAAGAGAACACACAACTCAAAACTGCTAATTCTCTTCAAAGTTTTGGACTACAAACAGAGCAGATGCAAGTTAGTTTAGAGAGGAGGTCTCTTTCTCTCTCTCTCTCTCTCTCTCTCGCCCTTTTCAGTCTTTGTGTAAAACTTCTCTTCCGATCAAACGCTCCAATGCGTCCTAGCTGAGAGAGACTGGAGAAGCTGTATTCAGAGACAGATGATGACAGAGACACTCCGGGACTCCATCAGCGCTGTTCTGAAATGTCAATAATGAAGTAAACATCAACAGCAGGGCCGTGTTTGATTATGTTTATGAAATGTTTTTTTTGGATACAACTCTATGATGTTAGAACGTCAAATATCCACCAGGACTGCGTTAAGAAATCACACCTTTTTAACTCGGTATAGCTGCGAAACTGCCTCTGCGTTGAAGTTCTTCATGAGGCTGGAGGGTAGCTACAAAATTTCAAAATTACACTTTTAAATTCAAATGGATTTAAAGAAAAATCTCTGTGGAAAGTCACGAGCCATTGCTCAAACGTCTCTGTGTTTGCTCTCTAATGGCCTACCATTCAGTGTAATAAACACAGTGAAGCATACACCAGGGAAACTAAACGAGTGCTCAGGATGATAAGTTGATTCCCAAATGCATGCTGAAGGGTCGTGTGGCTTTCCCCTTGAGAGAGTAAGGTCACGGAGCCAGTGGAGCAAAGAGCTCTGCCTCGCTCTGCATCTTAAACATATGTGCGTGATACTTGTGTAAACCAAACCGTTGGCACATAAGGAGTAGTAAGACTGAAGAATCTTACTGGGAAAAAGTACTGCGACCATAGAATGGGTTTACACATCAGTCCCTGATGTCACTGGCCACACACCCCTGAGAAATATCTGTCCTGTGGGAGGGGCTACATTTTGCTAAAACTTTGTAACAGATCCCTAGCAAACTAATATAGTGATTACCTCACTATACAGAACATCCAATAATACAGTCTATACTGCATACTAGCTTTTAAAGTTATAAAACGCAGTGTGCAGCATTGCATGCCCCCTAATTATATTATTAGCGATATTGATATACTATTATTATACTAGAATTAGCTTTGATTTTTATGTTTTCAGTTTTTAATTTAGTTTAAGTTTCGGTACTTTTATGTGCATTTGTCATTTTAATTAGTTTTTTTTTAATTATATTTAAATTATATATATATATATATATATATATACACTACCGTTCAAAAGTTTGGGGTCAGTGAGAATTTTATTTTTATTTTTTGGAGGAAAGAAATCAATACTTTTATTTATCAAGGACAGTAAAGACATTTATAATGTTACAAAAGATTCTATTTCAAACAAATGCTGTTCTTTTGAACTTCCTATTCATCAAAGAATCCTAAAAAAAAAAAAAAAAACTGTACAACTGACAGACCAACAACTGTTTCAACATTGATAATAATAATAAATGTTTTTTGAGCATCAAATCCTCATATTATACTGATTTGTGAAGGATCATTTGACACTGAAGACACTGACACTGGTGATGCTGAAAATTCAGCTTTGATCACAGGAATATATTACACTTTACCATATATTCACACAGAAAACAGCTGATTTACGCTGGAATAATATTTAATACTATAACTGATTTTTGTTGTATTTTTAATCAAATAAGCGCAGCCATGGTTAGCAGAAGAGAATTATTTTAAAAGTATTTAAAATCGTACCGACCCCAAACTTTTGAACGGTAGTGTATATATATATCTCTTTAATTTATTTTAATTTTTGTTTTCAGTTTTAGTACTTCAACCTCAGCTTATTTATTTCAATTAGTTACCCAGACAGCAATTTAGTTTGTTTTTTAAGTTTAAGTTATGCATCTAATATTTATATTTTATTATACTTTATTTAGTTTTAGTTAACAATAGCATCAAGAGTTAAATGATTCTTTTTCATTTTGTAGTCAACTTACACTGATTTACTGACTATGCTACTTAAAAACAAACAGAAGGTCCTTCCCAATTCACATACTTAGGATACATAGTGTGAAAAGTGCGTTCACGCTGAAAATTACAAAAAGAAAAAGTGCACTTTAAATACCCGGGTGATGCAATTAGTTAACCAAAAAAAAACAAAGTGGGGAATGTTGGACACTTCATGCACTCAACTGTTGCAACTACAGACTCTGATCATGTTGAATGACAAAATAACCATATAAAGTTCATATACACTACACAGTTGAGTGCATAGTGCATAAGTACATAGTGTATAATGGGTCATTTGAGACACAACTAGAATGTTAAAAGCACTGCATTGTGGGATCCAGTGTTCCTCTTAGTGATCAACTTATGATGAGTGTAGTAGGATGAAAATAACCCAATAATAATACATATAGAAAAAAATGCATCTTGAATTATTTTCAAATGTAGTACAGTGTTTAGTATAGAAGTAAAACTCAATGAATTGCAAAGTGTTAACAGTCTACACAACCTACACAAGTCTATGCATTCTGTTTTATTCTATCTGGTTTAATACTTCCTGTATGACCCTTGTTGGAACAAAACCGTAAGGCAATTTATCTTGCATTTCAAAGCATCAGGTGGAAGTTCCTGTCTCGCAGACATCAATGTGTCAGACTGCCCAGCAGGAAGTCAAACAAGCTCACAGGAATCTGGGCTCTCACCCTGCCTTTACATCCACAACAACTCACACTTCACTTTAAAAGGACCTTCAGGTATATTTCAACTTCAGCTATCATTTTACTGGAGCTAATAGGTAATGTCAACAAAACTTACAATAATACAGAAAATATTAATTGCTAAAAAAGGCTTAAATAATTCACCCAAAAAATTTGATTTGGTCATTTACTTACCTCATGTCATTCCAAACATGTATGGCTTCCTTTCCTCTGTGGAACATAAAAGGAGAAATTCTGAAGAACTGCCCTGGCAAATCGTTCAAAGATTTAAAAAGGACAACTCATTCTTTTATTGAAATCACCCTGATCTAGTTCTCCAGTTCAACTCACTGACTAAATTATCCATATTTACATGCTCAATAGAGGGGCAACATTCTCAGTAAAGAACGTTATAGTGCTTGTGTATCAAATACTATTTGTCTATCAAAAATATTAAAACATTACAAATATAGGCAACAGCAGGAATATTAGGCTGCTGTCACTTTAATAACTAATGCACGGATTGTTGTTTATCACATACTTATAGTTTTTGTCTGTCACATGGATTCAGAAAACGATCAATACTTTTACGGTGCTTTTCGGTTCTTAAAAAGCTTGAGAGTTTTCTCCAAGGAGACGTCCATGGCTTCTAATTGCATGGAAAAGAACAACCAATTAAATTCTCCTTTTGTCTTCCATGGAAGAAATGAAGTCACACGTGTTTGTTGTTTGATCCTCCCTAAAAGTTCCCCTGATAGATTTAAGTGATGCATCAGCACCAATAAAAAAAATTATTTCAGGAAGTTAAAGTATAATAAGGGGTAAATTGGCAATGATGCTGGTAATACTGTCAATGCCAATAGACCTAATAATGGTGATGTTAATAGAACCAATTTGAGGATATTTTGATGCATTCAGTATATTCCAAATGCATGGCATTTTAAATTGCATTTGTTTTTCTGTCTGTATCATTTGAGCCATCTTCAAAAAGGCATCACAAGCACAAAAGCACAATCCTGTTTAGATGAGCTTTGTAACAAGGGAACCTCAGGCTGAAATGAGCTAGTGTACCTACAAGCAAGTCTCCAGCGGGCTGCACTGATTTGAGTGTTGCCGGAGGGCAGGGAGCAGGCCTGCGGGGGAAAGCAGAGCATGTTTCTCCCCCAGGGTTGTCTTCCAGCCATTAACTCCTGCCAAGTCATCGCATTGATTCTTACTAAGGGGCTCAGCTCCACACCGGGTTAGACAACAGTTACAAACACAACTTGAAATGGAGAGATGGAAGGCAATGGTATGAGGTCTCATGCATCCAAACATTAAAACAAACTTTATGGTACATAGGGTCAAGGTTACAAATAATGTCAACAAAATATATATGTACACATACACCCACACTTGCATGCACAAAATAAATAGAAAAAAATGGTGTGGAATAAACACATCTGCTGCTGTACTGACTAGTCTGTAGAGAGACCACGGCTTGACAAAGGACAGACAGGAGTGTGTTTCCATGCCAGTGAGCTCTATTATCTCTAATAATATAGTGGCTGGAATGAGGTACCTGTACACTACACCTCTGCTTCATAACAAAAAGCTGATGCCTTCATATGACACCTTTTCGTCATATGAGTGAGGTCTGAGGATGTCCCAAATTGTACACCATACTAAGAGCAGAGTTTGTTATGCCGCTTTTAAACTGCAAGTGCTAATGCAGAGATATGAAGAAAAAATGATATTGCCCCCCATCTTTTTATTTGTTAGCATTGTATTCAGTGTATTGTTTATTTAATTATTTTATTACACTACCATTCAAAAGTTTGGGGTCAGTACAAATTTTTTTTTTTTACGTTTTTGAAAGAAGCCTCTCATGCTCACCAAGGCTGCATTTATTCGATCAGAAATACAGCAAAACAGTAATATTGTAAATAATGTTATTACGATTAAAACTAAAGTATTAAATATATATTAAACTGTAATTTGTTCCTGTGATAGCAAAGCTGCATTTTCAGCATCATTACATCATCACTACTCATCATTACTGTTGAAAGGGTTGTGCTGCTTAATATTTTTTAGAAATAGAAATCTTTTGTACCATTTTGAATGACTTTACTGTCACTTTTGGTTAATTGAATGCATCCTTGCTAAAAAATCATACTGAACACAAGCCTTTGAACAGTAGTTTATATGTTGTGTGTGTGTGTGTGTTTATATGTACAGTATATATATATATATATATATATATATATAGTGATGTGATATATATCATCACTATGATCAGTTGCTTTATTAACTGCTGTCATTTTTGTTGTGTGCACAAATTTGTAGAAACGCCGCTCTCAGCAGCGTGGATGGTCTCGGGATGGTCACTAACAGTATATACCTGCAAAGGTATTTTCAATTATGTTTTACCCCTAAGCAAAGAAGAAAAAGAACTTCGCAGTGAATATATCGGGGCCTTGAGTCCGTTTCGTCCAATGCCTTTATGTCTGACGCCTTTTTGTCAGCGTCCGTTTCATCCGATGCCTTTTTGTCTGATGCCTTTTAGTCTGAGGCTATTTGGTCCGATGCCTAATTGTAAGAGACCTGACATTGTTTTTCCTGAGACCTGAAGCCTTTCAGTCTGAGGTGTGATGCCTTTTTGTCCAATGACTGAAGCCTTTTAGTGTGAGGCATGACGCCTTTTCGTCATACGAGTGAGGTCTGAGGATGTCATAAAATGTACACCGTATCTGTGTCATTAATACTAATTTAAATGAGAAACCTTTTTATTTACAAAAAAAAAAAAATTAAATAAAGCAATGTGTTCAATAACATACTGTATTAGCATTTCCTGTGCAATTTGTATCGAGGAAAAGTAAAATTTCACTGGTATTGGTATTAACTACTGAAATGTTGGTATTGTGACAAGGGTATATTATGAATGTTGGTTCATTATGGGCACCGGCACAGGTCCATTTAACACTCTCTGTGTTGGTCAACCTGACCAAATGCTTACATTGTGGGGACCAAATATCCCCGCAAGGACAGTAAAACCTGAAATCACCACGTTGTGGGTACCAGACAGTGATCCCCAGAAGAAAAACAGCTTGAAAAATATACAAAATATTGTCTTAATGAAGAGGATGGATGATATAATTAGCTCAGTATAAAACAGCAGAAGTCAATGGAAAGTTCCACCATGATAGAAAAACAAACGTGTGTGTGAGGTCAGTGAGGAGGTCTTCCTTTTGTGAGTGACATTGTTCTGTCCGGAGATTGAAGTCCAGAGGGACTAAATTTAATGAGCTCCAATTTTTGTTCTAATGACCCCCCCACCCCATTCATATTCTTCTGTTCTATTCGCTTTCTCTGGTGTGGAGGATATTAACAACCTCTTCTTTGTGCACTCCAGGCCATTAGGAAGGCCTGCCTCAGCTGCACACACACGCCAGTCATCTCAATTACTCTTATGAGCACACAGAGGCCAATATCTCAGGAAACACACACATGCAGACATGACAAAAGAGGGTGGAAGACTAGTGAGGGTGGAAGTTGTGAAACTAGGCCAGACTACAACATGGTGCATTATCAGTGAAATCTTTATTTCTGTAGTGACAGTAAAGTGTGAGTTGTCATCTGTGCTTCTTTATAATGCTTATGCTAATTTTTAAGGCTGGGGGAGTGACTCCAGCAGTCTGCCATGAGCATACAAAGTTATAAACCCAAACCCTAAAGGGTGTCAGTGGAACTTATCTGTAATTTAGTGGCTTCGGAACAGTCATGGTTGTTTCTTGCCCTCCGTCAAGCAGTCAGGTAGCCTAACATGCACCTTTCCTGCGACAGAAGCGGTTTTTAGACTCACCAGGCTGCAGTACACTGATGCCCAGCGGGTTGGAGGTGCGGTTGGCCACCGTGCTCCAGGTGCCATCGTAATTCCTCCGATAAAGTAAGGCAGCACATTGGTACGTCCCGGCCTCCTTGCGTCCGGCTCGGGTGATGCTGAGACGGAAGTTGGTGTTAGTGGGCGTACGATCCACAGTGGTACGCGTGCCAAGGCCCAGCAGTTGATCGCCCCACTGCAGAGTGCCATCCCGCGTGAACGTCACCAAATCTCGGAACTCTCCATCGCCCTCTGCTGGCTGGAAGCGCCATGTGACCGCAGCAGGAACGTTGGGATTGTGCCGTGGCTTCACGATGCACTGTAGGTCAAACGAGTCACCAAACGTCACGCTGGGCGTACGAGAGGACGCCGATACAAAGAAGAAAGATTCTGGAACAAGAACAACAAAAGAGAATTCATATAGCAATTACAAATATTCACCACAATGCATTTACACAATTCAATTCATGCACTGATAAGCATGTATATCAACTCATCTAATAAGAACTATGCTTTTATGATATTCGTTTCCTTTTGTATTCATTTTTTTTTATTCTTTTGAAAGTGTAATACAATTCAAAACTGGTTCTGCACTAATGCCAGACTTAGTTATTTGTCATTTTAGTTATCTATTTCAAAGATGCCCAAACCTGGGCCGATGGGCCAAATTTGATTGACCCATGCCATGAGCGGAAAAATATAGCATCGAAAAAAAAAACATGCCATTGAAATAGACGTTTGTTGGCAATCACAGCAATTTATATGCAAAATATTGTTAAAATGTGGCACTTCAAAATAGTGAAAAAATTATATATCTGATCATGAAGGGCATTATGAAATTGAATAATAATTTATGCGTATTATTATTACAGATGCCGTCTACATGTACACATGCACTGCCACAACAAACGTGGAGCATGTGAGATTGAGGAAACAAATGCACACGTTAAATGAAGAAAAATCATGCTGCCAAGTTTGAATTTCTGCATTATTATCCTTAAATGTGTGCGTCAATTTTTAACAAAGTTCATTTTTGTTTTTTGTCCCCATGGAGTTGCAATATATTAGGCTTACCGGTATGCGGGAATACACTGTGCTGTAACTTGTCTTTTGTTTATTATGTGTTATGAAAGAGATAATGTGAACTGAATACTGAACTGAATTTCACTTTGTTTCAATGTAATCAATAAATGAAACCCGAGACGGTGCCAGTTGCATTTGTATGAAACAAGATACAGCTTTGCCATGGACAAGTGTCCAGAGTCCCTTTAAGGCAAGTAATTTCACACTGCAGCCTTTTAGTTGTTCATTTAATTATCATGCATAATTTAAAGATGGTTATTATTCCCTTATTAATAATATACTTAATTTTTATATTTTAATCAGTAAATGTTCAGTCACATGAAATACAAATCTACTTTGCACATTTGTATAATATAAATCATAATTTATTTGTGAATTAATTTAAACGTTTATTTTGTTTCTTAAATGTTCAAGATTCTTTTCTTTTTTATTTCATTTTATTATGTCAGTTGGTGTTTAAAAAGTAACTAAAACATCATTAAAAACAACAATAAAGCCTCACTGTACTATAAAACTGAAAATAAAACTGGATTAGTTAAGCTGATTGCTTAATGTTTTCAAATGATGAAATCATAAATAAGGTGAAGCAAGGTTAACCACTTTAAATTCAATATAACAGTTTGATATAATGCACCTTTTACTTTCGGCCCCCGGACCTCAATCAATTTTGATTTTTGGCCTTTGGTTATAATAAGTTTGGGCACTTCTGATCTATTTAAAAATGGACAATGTACATTAATCAACATTAGAGTTAGCCGAAAGGCAAATTTTCCCATCGGTAGTCACTTTGTTTGATGTTATTCGGCAGAAAACAAAAGGAAACAATACAACAATACAGATAAAATGCATATAAAGCTCAGATAAATAAAATTAAGTAGCACATATATAATACACTATGAATGATAAATCATCTTTTGTTTTGTGTTCATCAAAATCTTATAATAATAATAATAATAATTATTATCATCACCATCATACATTTTTAATTACATATACAGACCATTTTTTAACTGAATTGACAATAAATAAATAAATAAACAAAATAATGCTTGTTTTTTATATTCCACTGCAATATGATTGCCATTCTGTTTAAAGGGTTAGTTCCGGTTCTGTTGTCAATCCGCGTTCACGAGTCCGCAGTGACGCTGCTGACGTGTATCTGGTGCGTCCGTGTATTCGGGTTCAAATAAATATGGCTGGGCAAAAATTGCAAGTCTTCCTCTGTGTCGAAATCCTTAGACATGTTTGCGAAGATTGTTTTGTTTACAGCGTGCGTCTCTCTCAGACTGTAAACGAAGCTCGGCGCACTGATAACACGTCAGCAGTGTCTTACGTCAGCAGCATCACTGAACGCGGATCGACAACAGAACCGGAAGACAATACAATGCTGAATAAAGTCGTTGTTTTTGTTATTTTTGGACCAAAATGTATTTTCGATGCATCAAAACATTCTAACTAACCCACTGATGTCACATGGACTACTTGATGATGTCTTTATTTCCTTTCTGGACAAGGCCAGTATATCGTACATACATTTTCAATGGAGGGACAGAAAGCTCTCGGACTAAATCTAAAATATCTTAAACTGTGTTCCGAAGATGAACGGAGGTCTTACGGGCTTGGGACGACATGAGGGTGAGTCATTAATGACATCATTTTTTTTGGGTGAACTAACCCTTTAAGTACTTATTCTCTCCAGTGGATCTCCTATTTCTGCGTGAGAGTAAAAACTGAGGTCTGAACGCGCTGCCCCCCAGACCCAAGCCTGTCACACAGGTAAACATGTTGAGAGAACTGCGGGTGACTTAATTGTGAATTCACAGCTGATACTGATGAGTCTCTGAATCTGCTAATGGGCATATAGACAACAAGACTATTCCCTGGCTATTCCCATACATCTCCGTTTGCAGGGGCAAATGGAAATTTCTGCATGAGATTTCTGGAACTCGAATAGTTTTTCCTGTGGAAGGGTAAAGCATTATTTGGCCACTTCTGAGTGTTTGCGCTTGATACGGATGACAGCAGCTGGAGGCCATACGGAGCCGGGAGACGGCCAGATCCATTCCCAGCCTACCTAATGATGCCACGCTGCTGGGCTGTAACAGAGGGCAGGTTAACGCAAAACCTGCTGGGCACAACTTTTGCCAAGATCTTAGCAGTACCACAGGGCTCTGGCAAAGTTAAGGAAGTAAATTTCATTTGGTGACCCTCTATGTCCTTCAATTATGCAAACTATTAAAGGAACGGGGCAGTAAAGTTAGATGTCTACATTATCAGACTACTCTTTCTGCATGCTAATAAGCCTCAAAGACTTCCTGGGAGAAATCCCAAAGTTCAGACGTTCACTGGGCTGAGAAAGGCTAGCAGGAGTTTGTTCTGTTTGGGAGGAAAGCTTGAGATCAGTAGAGTTAATCTACTCTGCGTTATTTTGATAAAATATGGACAAGGTGACCTGTAGCACGCCAACTCAATCCTGCGGGCAGCAACCGAGGAAAGCAGCCAAAAGGAGATTACACACACATCCCCTGTTTATTGAGCACATGCAAACTAATCCTGCAAGAAAAAAAAAAAAATGTAGTAGACTGCTGGATTCTATTTTTTCTTCTTTTTTTTTTTACATTTAATGAGCTCAGTTTTGCTCAGATATTGAAAAAAAATGTCTCAAACGAGGATTATTGGTGGATTTATAACAGTGTTTTCGGCAAAGCCATTCAGCAGCTAAAACTACTGTGCTATAGCAAAAGTAATCATATTTTCACTGAGTTGTGAGATTGCAGTCAGAATTGAATGTGATCAGATCAAAAGATTGTGTACTATGAAATAATGCCAAGAAAACACATCTTTCTATCGTGTTGTCTTAGCTGCACTAAAAAACAAACATTAAGCAAGACTTGCGTGATCCAATTCAGGAAACGCAAACGTTTGAATCAATCTAAGGAATCCTTCACCAAATTAAACAATGAATCAATCACTAGTCAACTAATTCACTTTCACAGGGTTCCTGCACACTTTTGAAAGTCAAATTTAAGGCTTTTTAAGACCTTTTTAAGACCTGAAGAAATCAAAATTAATACCGTACATTAGGGCTGTGCAGTATTGACAAAAATATATCTTGATATTTTCAACGTTTTGTTGATAATAATTAGATGATATTTTACTGATTGTGTTATAGGTTTGGTCTGTTTAGGTCTAGGTCTGTTGGGGTCTGTTGTTGACAGCTGACTCACGAAGATATTCATATTTTTCATATTCTATGCAGTGGTCAGTTCACAGCAGTGACAGAAATTAATATTTTAATTAAGGGGCAATATTTGCCACCTTAAATTGATTTTTTCAGGGGCATTTTTACCTATATATGGACATTTTTTCTAAACTTATTTAGAGTTATGCACCACCTTTAATGTCAAATACTATCATTCAAATTAAATTATACAGTAATTATACAATAATACTTAATTATATAATAATCATACAGTACCACTGTTACAGTCAAATTAAATCATTCATTCAAAATCCATCTTTGCAGTGCAGAGGTGACAGAAGCGGCATCAGAAGTGGCATTAATTTATTTACACTCCATTTACAACTGCATAAATAAAGCTATGAGATATATATTTTTAAATCAATATTCAATATTTAAATATGAAATGATTTCTAATTTTAACATTTTATTTAAAGGGTACTTTAAATATGAAACCGCAGCGGCAAATCACTGTCTTAATAAGTGAGTTGAGGGAGTCATTCATTCAACCGATTCGTTCAAACGGCTGATTCATTCGAGAAAGAAGCAAGTGATTCGTTCAAAACGCGGATTTCAGTCAAGAAATCATCGCTGTCGGTTGCATTGAGACTCTGCTACGGTTTCATTTTGAAATTATAGTCGGCGAAATAAAGGGAAAACAAACAATATTGACAATATTGTGTCTAAAAAGTAACTCAATGTTAACTTATTGTTAATTTAACAGTTGTATAACATAAATATCACAATTGGAATTATGCACGGGAAAACGGCACTCTTTCTGATGTGATATTCTAATATATGATATAAATATAAGACAAAAACTAACTTGGGGACATAACAGTTACACTGCACACATCACGCAGTGAAAGCACGAGAGACAAATGCGATGTCAGCTCGCAGTGCCTCGTACATTGTTAAAACAATGATTACAATATCATAAAAGACAATACACATCGCACACCATACGCACATAAAGAATGAACTTACAACTGAACTGACATTTACGACCTTTCTTCTCCTTCTCTCCTCTCGCGTGCAGGAGACAGTTATGCTGCCGCGAGCCCGCGACTCGCGAGTGACGCGAAATGTCACGTGAACTAGCAAATCCACAAAGATAGAATAATAAATAAATAAAAATACGTACGCTAATTAGATGGTTTTAATTTGGAAAGCTTTTAGATATGTCTAAGTCAAAGTGTCATCTAAAATTTAAGACCTTTCATAAGTAAAAATAAGACTTTATAAGACTTTTTATGGCCTTAAATTTTAAAAATCTAATTTAAGACTTTTTAAGACTTTTTAAGGATCCGCGGGAACCCTGCTTTCAGTCACTAGGGATGGGCGATACCACTTACAGTATATTCTTTCAGACATGAAGCCAAGTGTCATTAATGCCATTATTGATCCTAACACCGAAACTTATATCAAATGGAGAGATGTTGTGATTCCTGGCAATAAAATGGGTAATGATTGTTATATCAAACAATACAAAAACTAATTAATCTATAATACATGTCAGGTTTAGCTAGATTGTTATTTAATGGACTGAAATAACTCCAGATGAAGCTAGTTTTCTCTGTCATTACCTCAAGTAAGCACCTACTTGTTTGAGCGTACTCCTTTTCAGGTGAGCATAAAGATAAACAGTTCCTATCCTAAACAAACATTTACACTATTATATTTAAAAAGAAAGTTCACCCATCTTTTTTTCTCACCCTCATGTCGTTCCAAACCGGTATGACTTTATTTACTCTGTGGAACATAAAAGGAGAAAATCTGAAGAACATAAAAGACGATATTTTGAGAAACGTCTCAGTGTTTATGTCCAAACAATGGAAATCAATGGTCAACAAAACTTTGGTTACATTCTTCAAAATATTATTTTATGTTCCGCAGAACAAAGAAAGTCATACATGTTTGGAACAACAGGGTGAGTCAAAGTCGACAGATATTCCTTTAAAACATTGACATTTATTACTAAAATAGCACAAACGTAAACAACATTTATTGGATGATCAGACGTGGAAAGAAGAGAGAGAAATGAACAGAGGAGATTCTGAAAAATATAGGACAGGCTTGAGCATGTGTGACTCACAGATCTCCAAAGAATGATATGATGTTTACCAGGATTGATAAGAGAGAGAAATAAAGAGAAGGCGGCATTTTAAAGGCATACGTTTCATGTTTTGATGGATTCCAGTGCTTTAGTCTCTTGTAAACACATGATCAGAAACGGCTTCCTATCCATCCTGTGTTTGACTGCAGACAGCAGGGAACCATGATCAATGCCATCTTCTCTAGAGTGCAGGGCTATTGGACATATGCTGAGAGTGATTATTTATGGAAACACTAACACAACAGCTTTCACATACACAACCTTTCTCAAATTCCAACATTTTCCCCACTGTTACTTTGTGTGATCCATTGCACACAGTTTTAATAACTAATCAATGATCACAGGAACAATCACGACACCTGAAGAAGTGGGGAAACGGGCAGCATGAGCTGCCGTCTGAGAGGAGCGAGCCCAGGCAGACAGAGCTGTATTGTGTTTGATTATTCCAGACACACAGACATGCTCAGAAAAACATGTGGCGTACACCCACCCTCACGCACAGTGGGAATAGAGATTTCAAATCTAGTAGCCTGACACAAGGGGAGGCTTCAGTCGGCCTCTGGATGCCTTTTCATGTCAAGAACCGGCCCTCTACAACTGGCTGTTCCTTTGGTCACTGCAGTTTCTTCTCTTTGCTGTTAAACTGTTTATTACAGATATCTAATCCAAATTCTTCCTTTCTGTAAATGAGTATTATTATTGAAACTGTACGGTTCATAATAAGGTAATAAACCTTTCAGGAAACACATGCAAGCGAAGGTAATCTGTGAGGCCCGTGTGAAGCCACTCAGGGTCCATTCCACAAGCCATCAGGATGGACGTGAAACTTATAGGGTCCGGGTACATTTTTCAAAAGTTTTTTAAAAGAAGTCTCTTATGCTCATCAAGGTTGCATTTACAGGAATTTGATACAGTAAAAATAGTAATATTCTGAAGAAATGATTACAATTCTAAATTCTAAAAACAGTTTTCTATTTCAATACATTTTAAAATGTGTATTATTCCTATGAAAGCAAAGCTGAATTTTCAGTCTTCAGTGACACATTCCTTCGGAAATAATTCTAATATGCTAATGAGGTGCTTAAGAAAAAAACTCAATATTTTTACTAATTTTTTTCAGGATTCTTTGATGAATAGAAATTTCTAAATAACAGTATTTATTTAAAATAGAAAGCTTTTGTAAAATTATAAATGTCTTAACTGTCACTTTTGATCAATTTAACTCATCATTCTTGAATAAAAGTATTTATTTCTTTTAAAAAAACGTATTAAAACATAATACACCTGAAGTATAAAAATATCTAGTCTCGCGTAGCCAGACCTTCAGACTGACGGCTGAAGGTCTGGAATTCATAGCAGCTTTCTTTGGCCAAGGCCCGCCCATAAGGCCGTTTGACCGACATGTCAAACAACAGTTCGTTTCGTTCAGCGTCACGTTTCGGGGCGTGGAAATGTCCCCACAACTCATTGATCTGTTCGTGCACATATAACAACAATGGCGTGCACTTCATCAACAGCCATACCGATGAGACGCTCGCGGTAAACATCTGTTTGAAGCATATCTCTCCACTTTTTAACACTCACAAGCAAATCTGGAGAACCGGACACAATACTGAATTGGCCAGCTGCGATGTCAGCGTACGTTGTTTCACGTTTGCCCGCAAACGCGGCTGATATCCCCTTCGCGGTTAGGTACTTCACTTGATCTTCCATAATAGATAGGAGGGGACACACAACTAGTAAAATTGGATCTGCTGGGAATCCTTCTAAATGCTGACAAAGGGTCGGCCAGGCTTGGAAAATAATACTCTTCCCAAATCCCGTCGGCAAACAGGCTAAAATATCTCTTTTTGTTTCCACTAAGTGCCTCAAACAAAACTCCTGGACATCTCTTAACCCTCTGGGGACCAGAGTGTTTTTGGGGCCCTTGGGATGTTTTGACATGCACTGACATTTGTGCTTTTTTCAGTTATTTATAAACATGTTAATGGCAAAGGTGTAAATTCACTCTATATAGCACAAACTTGGCTACCATGATATCTGAGCAACATGTATGTACATGTTTGTATTTTTAATAGAATAATGTTTATGCGTGGTTATTTAAAAAAATAAAAATGAAAGTTGCAGAAATAAGACCACAAAACACATATTGATTATTTCTTCACAAGACTTTTGAAAATTGTATCACATAGCCTAGAATATTTGCTCCAAAACTATGTGAGAATCATCCTGACTACTCATTCAGATAAGTCAATAAAGTCTTTTACATTTTTAATGACGTGTTTTGTTTGAGAAAGCTTTATGCAGGAGGCGTGATCTCTCATTAATATGTGTGGCATTCCACACCTGAGAAAGACAAAGACCCTCCCCATAATGACCCTATTAGGTGCTATCAGGCCATATCATTACAGGAGCCTTGCACAAAGAATGAGGAGATTTAAAAAAGAATGGCTTTTAGATTGTTTGGATTTATATAAGGAAAATACAGGGTGCATACGTCTGGACACTTCTATCACACACCCTTCACCATATAGACATGGTTTTATTTCAGTTCAAAGTTAGAGTTGGAAACATCTTAAAAAAGAAAATTGTCTTTCTCCATAAATGTCTTAGTTTGATCATACATATTTTCAAAGTTGAGGATTCATTATTTTGATATAGCTTGCATTGGAACAAACACTATAACATCTTAGTTGATTAGTTTATTGACAAAACATACTATATATTTAACATATGAGCAGAAACTCCTAAAAAAAGCTTATTTGATGTCTATTTTAGAGTAAAAACTTTATCCAAAACGAGTCAACGAAATGTTGTCTGTTATTTAGTCTGTAACAGTGCGTATCTGTGCGTTCATTCATTCATTCATTCACACACACACACAAACATGATTCACATTTTAAACAGTATGCTATTTTTCCGTTTACAGACACTACGTTATTCTATATCGCGATTAGAACAAAGCACTTGCAAAAAACACTTACTTCTCAGCTGAATCTGTTCATCCTCGAAGTGAAAATAAACCCAGTGGTAAATGTCCCAGGATTGTTCCTCATATAGCCGCGCAAGACGACAGTAGATTAATCTGACTAAAAAATAATGTGTTTTTTCAGAGTTTATGGGCGTTAACGCGTCTCAATGTGTTGCTTCACATATTTGCATTTGAATAGCGTGTGCTCTCCGTGGGCGTGTCACATTACCAGAGATAATCAGCTCGAGAACGATAATGAGACGGGCTGACACGTCTCTCTTTTTATATAGATGACATAAACGGAAAATATTAATTTTAGTTTTGAATCGGATCATTTAAAAGTACAAACTCAAATGATTTAAAAGATATATTGCTTATGGCTGGGTGAATAGTATTAGCTGAGTTGTGTTGAAGATTAGAGACGTGCTCCAGAAAAAAAGTTCACGGTGACTGAGAGGCAAAAGGAACACCCTGTTTATTTTCTTTATTTTACAAAAGCACAATATTTTATTTCGATTGTATGTGGGCACATAAAAAAGTAGACTTTTACCAGATTATTTTTTCATATTTCTTAACTCTATATGAACAGAAATTATGGTAGTACTTTAAGTCTATTTTTCTGCTATGTGAAAAAAAACGAGCAAAACGCGCCGGCGCGTTTCTGGTCCCCAGAGGGTTAAAGAGTCTATGCCGTGAACCTCGCATACTTTTGAGAATCCTACGTTTAGCTGATCTTGATAAATGCTCATTGTCACTCATGTAAACAACAGTTTTTCTTCCGCAATCACACGTCTGCGCTTTGTTTCCCGGCGGACCGAAAATAAACGCGACACTCGCGCCCCCCGGAAATCCGATAAAATTCAACCAATCAGATGACGACTTCGACATTCCTGAAGTGTTTCCAGTTAAGTGTACCATATGCATCAGACGTTTAGCCAACGTTCCGTGGGCGTGACGTCTGAGGCTGAGACTAAAAAATATCCAACTTACTCCACTTTACTGCAATGCTGCATTCCTGCAGATTTAAAAGATTATTTCACTTTTAAAAAAACTTTTGCTGATAATTTACTGACCACCCCCATGTCATCCAAGATGTCCATGTCTTTCTTTCTTCAGTCGAAAAGAAATTAAGGTTTTTGATGAAAACATTTCAGGATTTTTCTCCATATAATGGACTTCAATGGGCCCCAAACGGTTCAAGGTCCAAATGACAGTTTCAGTGCAGCTTCAAAGAGCTTTAAACGATACCAGATGATGAATAAGGGTCTTATCTAGCGAAACGATCGGTCATTTCAAAAGTTAATAAAAAAGTTAAAGTTTTATAAGCACAAATGCTCGCATCGCTCTGTTCTGTGATGTGCGTTCGTGACATCACGTAATACGCAATTCTCACAGAACAGAGCAAGGCGAGCATTTGTGCTTATAAAACTTAAACTTTTTTATACTTATAAACTTTTTTGGGGCCCATTGAAGTCCATTATATGGAGAAAAATCCTAGAATGTTTTCATCAAAAACCTTAATTTCTTTTCGACTGAAGAAAGAAAGACATGGATATCTTGGATGACATGGGGGTGAGTAAATTATCAGCAAAAGTTTTTTTTTTTAAGTGAACTAACCCTTTAAAGTTTGCATTCTTTTAATTCAGCTGAGAGGTCACGCCATAACGTTATTCTTCTATTGTTCACATGTATTCACGTGACATGAATTCGCAGGTCAGAGTTCACCTTTGGTTCACCTGTCTCTTACATTTGCATGTGTACGAATAGAAGTCAATGGAATGAAGATTGTAGTGAGACCACACTCTCAAACACAGCTATACATTCAGGGAATTAAAGCGGGCAGAGTTTGTATGTTTGTTATTTAAATCACCAAAAGTTTGTAAACTAAAGAAAAAGTTTCTCACAAATATCTCACCTAATCATCTAAAATTGTGTGCTCAAGGACAGATGTACCATTAAACCTAAAAATGTATATTTATCCGTCATCCAATTAGCATGCTGGGAGCTCTAACTGCTTTCATAGCAATAAAAATAAAAAAGTAAATTGTGGCAGAATGTTTGTCTGGGCTCACCTCTGGGTGTCATGTGTAACCCAGCCAAACGATTCCACCACTACATGGTGGCCTGCAGCCAGTCAGCACCCATACAACTGCCAGACACTAATGAGCATGTTAAGACACTCCATAAACAGAATAACCTGCTTCACATCCCGTCCTGATCCTCCATCCATACAGTCACCCAGAGTCAATACTGAAAAACACACCACTGCTATTTTTACTCATCACCACCAACACACCTGTCAAAGGGCAAGAGCAAAGGACACAAACACTGTCTAAGCCACATGGACATCATACTCGAACTAGATGTGCACTAGATCACGTGCACATCATACTCGAACAAAGTGACTCCTGCTGCATCACACCTGGAGAAGTCTGTACTTTACTCTGTAAAGGCAAAGCAGCTGACATGAAGAACATCACGCTGCTACTCTTTGAGCTTCAAATCAAAAGCAGAGCTGATGAAACACTTCAACAAAGCTGATCCAGACAGCAGAGGAAGTAAAAATGATCAATGTCAATCGCAGAGGAGGAGCATAGATATAAATAATTAAGAGGAATAAAAAGCTGTGTCTTTGTCATCTCATCAAAGCTTCGATACGCAGGAAACATTAAGACTAGATGCTGGATAATATTAGCCTGGTCCCACCAGACTCTCGTACATTTCATTTGTACAGAGATAGATTGTCCTCTGTAGAACTGAAGGAAAATGAAAATTGAGCGGAAGTACGTAGGAGGGCGGACCCAGGCTAGGATAATATTCTCAACCTTAAAGCTTCGACAAATGACTTTCCCAATCCTTTGTGATTACCACATACATGGAACCACATCCCAAAAAAAAAAACACGTTTTTTTTTATCTCAAAGAAAAAAAATTAAAAGTTACAAAATGATAGTCACAATTGCCTTTTTATTGTTTTTACTTTGGGTCGGAAACTTGCTTTGACTTACAAAGATCAAATTATAAATGATACATTTATTTAATATAGAAATTTCCATGACTTAATATTTTATTAAATGTCCTTTAATAAACTTTTCTTAACTTAATTAATAAAAACATTTTAAAACTGAAATTATCCAAACATTCTCTTTAACAAAGTTTGTGAAAAAGTCAGAGATGTGTATTATCTTTATGACACTAAATGGCAATGCAAAAATAATAATTATCTGAAATTATTCGCAGTGGTTTAGACTCTGTAGTAGTCTATAGAAATAGTCTCAGCATACATCCAGGGCAGGATGGAGGATGACTTAAAAGTAATTATACACTCACCTAAAGGATTATTAGGAACACCATACTAATACTGTGTTTGACCCCCTTTCGCCTTCAGAACTGCCTTAATTCTACGTGGCATTGATTCAACAAGGTGCTGAAAGCATTCTTTAGAAATGTTGGCCCATATTGATAGGATACCATCTTGCAGTTGATGGAGATTTGTGGGATGCACATCCAGGGCACGAAGCTCCCGTTCCACCACATCCCAAAGATGCTCTATTGGGTTGAGATCTGGTGACTGTGGAGGCCATTTTAGTACAGTGAACTCATTATCATGTTCAAGAAACCAATTTGAAATGATTCGAGCTTTGTGACATGGTGTATTATCCTGCTGGAAGTAGCCATCAGAGGATGGGTACATGGTGGCCATAAAGGGATGGACATGGTCAGAAACAATGCTCAGGTAGGCCGTGGCATTTAAACGATGCCCGATTGGCACTAAGGGGCCTAAAGTGTGCCAAGAAAACATCCCCCACACCATTACACCACCACCACCAGCCTGCACAGTGGTAACAAGGCATGATGGATCCATGTTCTCATTCTGTTAACGCCAAATTCTGACTCTACCATCTGAATGTCTCAACAGAAATCGAGACTCATCAGACCAGGCAACATTTTTCCAGTCTTCAACTGTCCAATTTTGGTGAGCTCCTGCAAATTGTAGCCTCTTTTTCCTATTTGTAGTGGAGATGAGTGGTACCCGGTGGGGTCTTCTGCTGTTGTAGCCCATCCACCTCAAGGTTGAGCATGTTGTGGCTTCACAAATGCTGCATACCTCGGTTGTAACGAGTGGTTATTTCAGTCAAAGTTGCTCTTCTATCAGCTTGAATCAGTCGGCCCATTCTCCTCTGACCTCTAGCATCAACAAGGCATTTTCGCCCACAGGACTGCCACATACTGGATGTTTTTCCCTTTTCACACCATTCTTTGTAAACCCTAGAAATGGTTGTGCGTGAAAATCCCAGTAACTGAGCAGATTGTGAAATACTCAGACCGGCCCGTCTGGCACCAACAACAATGCCGCACTCAAAATTGCTTAAATGACCTTTCTTTCCCATTCTGACATTCAGTTTGGAGTTCAGGAGATTGTCTTGACCAGGACCACACTCCTAAATGCATTGAAGCAACTGCCATGTGATTGGTTGATTAGATAATTGCATTAATGAGAAATTGAACAGGTGTTACTAATAATCCTTCAGGTGAGTGTATATATATAGAAATAATTATATACACAGTGCATATATATAAAAAACAAAGACACACCATTAGAAATTGCTATGCTAAAAAAAGAGCTACGTTTTACTGCTTTTTAGAGAAAGACAGTCTATAAATGACTGACTTACAGATGTTTCTGCAAACTAGGTTGGAATAGAAGAAAGTATTTGAAGTATAAAAAAGTTACACACTTCACCTTCAAAGCAGAAGACATATTGTATGTTATCAAGAACTGATGGAGTATCTTTTCTAAAAACCACTCATTGTCACGCAACACACGCTGTTACACAATGTGTTTATTTAGAGCATCTGCCAGCTTGCTATTCAGTCATGTTTTTCTTTTCAGCCATGTGCAAGCATGTGCGTATGAATGTGTTCTCATTACACACACAGTTAAAGTGCAGACTGGGAAGTCACGGCTATTGATTTTGATGGAAAGCTGACAGACAGCTTGTCCCACTGCGCTACATGAACATGATGCTATGTAAGCATGATCATGACTGAGCGATTGACTTCATAGAGGATCCAGCTTTACAGCGCACATGCCACTTCAACATTCACTCTACTCCACTTGAGTGAGTACATTTTCCTGTCACTGTGTGAGCTCAAGTGTGAGTTTGCATATGCTTGTGTGTATAAAGCAGAAAACAACAGAATATTTATGATGTCATAAATATGACGTGTTGCTGACAGTAAAAATACACTGCATGAGTACAAATATATATGCAAATACGGTGTCAGAAATTTACTTAATATGAAAGATTTGTCCCCTGCCTGGTGTGTATTGTAGAAACTGTGATTGATATATTTTTCAGGTTTCTTTGATGAAAGAAAGGTTCAGCACTTATTTAAAATAGAAATATTTTGCAACATTATATGGGCCAGATTTACTAATAGCTTGCATCAGCGCAAACCCTCTTTTGGCCTTAAAAAATAACTGTCAGGATTTACTAAAGACACGCAGTGAAAAATAAGCGCTGAAAAGATGTGGACAGGGTTAGTTTTGCGGCTGGCATTATTGCATATGTATTTTTAGGAGTTTCCCTTTCAGACGCACAATTTATGGGAGGAGAATATTTAAATGATTCAAGCAAGGTGATTTACTAAGGTTTGCGCTCATCAATTTACTGGTATTTGCGCCATTATTTACCGACCAAAAAAGCATGTCTTAATGCATTTCTAAGCATTAAATAATAAGCATTTCTAAGCATGTCTAGAAATGATCCAGCTGCGTCTGTGTTCTTTACGCTAATTTGTCCTGTTTAGTATATATCCGGCCCTAAATGTCTTCAAAGTCTTTTGATTGAATTAAATGAACCCTTGCTGAAAAATATCTTACAGACCCCAAGACACACACACACACATATACATATATATTCTCTTTTTTCTTTCCCCTCAAACTGTGTATGTGGTCTTACCAACTGATTTTACTGTAGTGGTCTTGATGGCGGATTCGTCTCCAATCTGCTGCCAAATCCAGTCAGGTGCAGTTCCACTCTGGGACCACTCGGTGGCGCTGCATCTGTACTGGCCCTCATCTGTGGGGAAGGCATTATACAGCAACAGGGTGAATGTGTCGGGCCGAACCCGCTCCACCCGAACCTCTCCATAGCTGCTGCGCTCCCTAAACGTGGGCCCAGGAGTGACTGTGCCCTCACGATCCACATTAGCCACGTTCACGGCAGGACCCACGTCCTCCTTATCCGTCCACTGCCATATCACTGACAGGGGACCCAGAGTGTTGCTAACAACGCAGGTCAGCTGAATGGTCTCCCCCTCCATAATCTCTGAAGAGTTACTGGATAACGACACAGTGATGTTACTTCCTATGAGAGACAGACAAACAAGAGTGGAAATTAGACATTGTTCTTTGGAAACATGACACTAGTGCAAGTTTATCATGATAATAGTAGAGTAAATTTACATTATGTATGAGTAAATTACTCATGACAAGCTGAACAAGAAACTCCACAAATTATCATTGGGTGAAAATTTAAAGTACTTTTAAAGTCCTCCTGCACTGCACTCAATCATCTTCATCTTTTCAAATCAAAATGACATATTTAAACACATTTTATGTATTGCTCTCTAGAACGTTGGGTAACGGTAATTCATTTTATTACCCTTTGGCTTGACTATGTTATCAAACAGCTTATATTGCTAATGTTACACAATCCATGTTCCCGTTCACCAACAATTGCCTTCTAAAAATCAGCATCCTTAGAAATGCTACAAACATCATAGAAAGTCAGTGGAGAAAGACTTCATCATAACATCATATACATTATTCACCCACTATATTGCTATATGTACCCATATTTTCCTGTCCCTTTTTAAAGGTTTCTTGTGCTCACCGTGTTAAAATTCCCACAGAGCATGATAGGAATGATAGGAAAAACCCTTTCTCGCACGTTGACGGGATTTGTTGCATGTTTGTGACGGTAGGAAACCGCGTTTTTTGAGACTCTCTTTGGCACACTGCAGTTTTAAGGAGAAAATACTTGGCAATGTCGTTGACTGATGTATTTACACATGGTTTGTCTTAAAGTATATTAAAACACCACATAGAGCACACATAAGCAAAATTAAAAACTTGATTTTCACCACAGGGAAAGTACACAAGAACACCATTTTCTGTGTATGCATTAGGCGAGCAACCCGTATCTACTTGAATGAAGAAAGCAGGTTACCAATACATTTAATTAACACATCAAATTAGCAATACATTTGTATCGTCCACTTAGTTTCTTTAGCCCAATTTAAGCCTAGTCAAGCTAATGCACATTCTAGAGCAATATGATGAGGTGATTCCTTTACTAATGAGGCAACAGGTTCATTTTAATGGAAAGGTCAGCACTTCACTTTCTCTCATTAATTTACCTACGTTTTCTCATTTTATACGGTCTCTATAGCTGTGAGTCAGTTGGAAAAACCACTGCAGATGGATGCTGATAATACCTGAAGCAAAAACACACAGTTCCAGTTCTCCATCAGGTTCCTTTGGGTTCTACTGGACAGTGTATTTTTTTTCCCATTCATTTTCTTCGCATTCTTCATTAAAGAGTTGTAAGACATGAACTAGCCACCCAGATGAATCACACATGAATTCAAAGCAATAAAACATTTAAAAGTCAGAAAAAAAGTACTGTAAACTGTTTTCTATTTATATTTTGAAATGTAATTTATTTCTGTGATGCCAAGTTGATTAAGAGTACAGTAAGAAGAAATTTGCAATGCTTTATGGGAGTGGGCAAGTCTATTGGGCTATGGCTAGTGCATCTCTTTAATTTAAATAATTATTTTTGATTGAAGTTGAAAGTGGCTTCTACAGAACATAAAATAATTTGACAACCTTTGAGCTCATGTTAGGTATGAAAGGTTTATACTGTATCTTTCTGTCGTGCTCTACAGCAGGCAAGGCCTCAGACTACCAGGACTTTTAGGGTAGTTTTCTCATCAAGAGGTCTAGAGCCTGAGAGATCTTGTAAGTATGAGTGTAGATCAAAGCCTTCGTAGACATCTCCAGAGTTCTCGACAGGGATTTCACACCACCACATCCCTATAAAAGCAGTGTGTGATAAAACAAAAAATAGAACTTTAAAGAGACAAAGTTTGCACCCTTCCCATGGGTCACCCGAGCCTCCCTTCAGAAAGAGGCTGTAGCAGAACTTCTTGAGAAGAAAACCGCCATGACCAATTGGGCAAGGAACACAAGAGGCTTTGAATTCATGCATAACAAAAGCGAAACATCTGGGGATGAAACCTCTTCAATTGATAATGTGCTCCTTTTCTCAGAGGACATGAAATAGAAGTTTACACAATGATCAGCTGGAGTACAGTATGTACCGTCACCCAACCTAGTCTCTCAGTCTCATATATTGTCTGAAAGACCTACTTAGATAGTTGGTGTGGCCTTGATCATAAGAGAGAGAGAGAGAGAGAGAGAGAGAGAGAGAGAGAGAGAGAGAGAGTGAGAGAGAGAGAGAGAGAGAGAGAGAGAGGAAGAGAGAGAGGGAGTGAGTGAGTGAGTGAGTGAGTGAGTGAGTGAGTGAGTGAGTGAGTGAGTGAGTGAGTGAGTGAGTGAGTGAGTGAGTGAGTGAGTGAGTGAGTGAGTGAGTGTGTGAAGAAAGGGCTGAACACTGTGTTGTCTCGATTCCATGCTGTAGCTATCAATCTACTGCTCTAATAACCCTGCAAATATGGCACATGGTCTTCTGCAGGGGCAAAGCAAAAAAGATGAAAAAAAAGAAAAGAGAAAAAGAAAAAAGCAAGCTGTAATAATTTCAACCTTTCCAAGGGTCTTTTCCCTTTTTGTACAGGCCAATGCACACCAAAGACAATAATTATAGTGATAACTATATTAGCATTCACACCAACAGATGATAACATTGTTTATTAAAAGCATGTGATGCAGTTGTCATCTGCCACTTTAAATGCTCCAGCTCTTTAAAGGCACAATATGTAAGATTTTTTCGCCACAAGAGGGCGCAGTTTCCAACAATAACAAAGGCGTAGGTTGATGACGCAGTGATGAGCTGAATGATGGGACTTACTGTCAAGCTGATTTTTTTAACATTACAGTGGTATGAAGCAGGTCGCGATTGCTAAAGAGACAGATATCACACGCGAGTCCCGCGGATACAAAGGAATAAGGACATTTAATTCTACCGAACTACCCGCAAGTGCTGGATTACTCACACAGGTCAGTTTATTAGACGAATTAAACTTGTGAGGTAACGCAGCGCTGCTTCACTTGGTCTAACGTTACACTATCACACTAAACGGCATTTAAATGTGTGTTGAAAGTTATAATGTTATACTACGTGTTAGTTCGTTTGCTATACGAAACTAGCAGTAAGCTAGATCAACATTAGAATAACATACTGACCATATTCTAACATTTCATCATGTTGAACTAACGTTATATAACATTGATTTGTTTTATGTACATTTGCTCACCTGTCTAATAAAGCTGTCAAGTCTTGACTCGTGAAGCTCTGTCAAGTCCAAGTTAGTCGCGGACGTGGAGCTCTTGGCATCTCAAAAACGCCACGCTGATATTGATCCTCATTTTTGTTCTCCTTGTTTGTCCCAAAGTCTGCTTGCCATGGTCTATGTTTGAAAGAAACAAGAACTGCGTGCCGCTAAACGTTACGCACTACGCAGTTGTCCACGTCTGTCGCCATGGTTACGTCATGGCTATGGCAGTATGAACGGAAACCGAGGATAGCGCGAATATTGCGTCATTGACAGGCGACATTTTTTTCCGGGACGGCCACTTATTTAAAATGGGAATTTCTCTGAAATAAAAAACCTTTGGAGACTTTTGGGATATTATAAGTACACAACTGCAGGAAATAGATCACACTGTGCAAGTGATTTTTGTAAAATTTTGTGATTTTGATAGTTTGTACATGTTTTTGTTGTTCATTAGCTGGAAAAAATTGTTCTGAAAGTGATTATAACAATATCGTTTCTCTGTGCAGTTATAGTTATAGTTGTGGTGTGGACACTGCTTTTTTAAAACCTTTGTTAATCATCATCCTGGATGTGAACAGGCCTGTTCATCCAAAAATGACAATTGTGTCAATTTACCTTTATGTCGCTCCAAACCTGTATGATTTTGTTTTCTGTGAAAGATAAAAGAAGATATTTTAAAGAAGGTTTTTGTCCATACGATGAAAGTCCATGAGGTCTTAAACAACAACATTGGACCCCATTGATTTTCATTGTATAGACAAAAAGCACCAAGACATTTTTTTTTATGTTCCACAGAAAAAAACAAGTCATACATGTTAACATACAAGGTTAATAAATTATGACATAATTTACATTTTTTTTGGTGAACTTTTGATTTGAAGTCCCCCTATGGTGTAAATTAAGCTTTTAAATGTTGTTTATATGTCTATGTGGTGTTTTTAATATGCTTTAAGACAAACCATGTGCAAATTCATAAGTCAGCACCATTGCACCAAGAGTATTTTCTCTTTCAAACTACCTTGTAACCAATCACGCGAACTTGTGATCGTCAATGAGTAGACCTCTGAGCTGGTGTGAGTGAGTGGAGGCGGGGCTAATTTGCATATTTATAGACCCGCATATACTAAATGAGGCAAGGGTGTAGTTACATTCAAGCTATTTTAAGGCAAGGAAAAACTTTTAAATATGTAATTTTGGTGATCAAAGATGAGTTTTAAGGGATACAATTATTGACTACAGGGGGACTTTCAGAAGGAAATTGCCACTATCATATGAGAGGACCAATTACGGTTTCTTGATGTAGCCTTTATTAAGGTTCTTGTAGAAACTTGTAGGTCCTTTTAAACCCTCTAAAAGCAGATCCCCTGGGGAGAAGGAAGGATTTCCCTCAACCTATAGAGTGTGATAGGACCATTGCTGAAAGGGGTTGATTCGGGTAACCATGGTCCAAGCAGAACAGATCTATTCTTACTAACCTTTGATTAACCTCCTCTCCCCCATCTAACTCTCATCAACTCCTTGAGCCCAGTTGTGGTTTATTTGCCTGGGCACAGTCACATCCACCTTGGGGATCTATCAAGGCTGTGCTGATGGCGATGGTATTCCCAGTTCCCACCATCATTTCATGCTTGTTAGACTTGGCTTTTCGAGTAGCTCTCGCTTGAAATGCAATGCTATTTCAAGGGCTTTCAGGACTCCACAAAACGAGTTGTGAAAAAATGCTGTGCATTAAACAATTTTACACAGTCCTGTATTATCCACTCACACACCACCAGTGTCAGGGCAGCTACTCTGAAAGTGCAGCTTAGAATATAAACAACAGTAAAGCTACCCTTTCAAACAGAGCTATTTTGAATGTATTTAATTGGGGATCGTCTTATTAAATAAATAGCATGATCATCAGATGATCCGTTTTTTGACAATCTGAGTAGCATTTAGACTACTGCTCATATTTTTGGGGTCAAAAAGTCTCTTATGCTCTTAGTCTCTTATAAAAACAGGAATATTGTGAAGTATTATTAATTTAAAGTAGCCATTTTTCATTTTATTATCCCTGTGATGGCAAAGCTGAATTTTATATATATTTGAATATATATATATATATATATATATATATATATATATATATACACTCACCGGCCACTTTATTAGGTACCCCATGCTAGTAACGGGTTGGACCCCCTTTTGCCTTCAGAACTGCCTCAATTCTTCGTGGCATAGATTCAACAAGGTGCTGGAAGCATTCCTCAGGGAGTTTGGTCCATATTGACATGATGGCATCACACAGTTGCCGCAGATTTGTCGGCTGCACATCCATGATGCGAATCTCCCGTTCCACCACATCCCAAAGATGCTCTATTGGGTTGAGATCTGGTGACTGTGGAGGCCATTTTAGTACAGTGAACTCATTGTCATGTTCAAGAAACCAATTTGAAATGATTAGAGCTTTGTGACATGGTGGAAGTAGCCATCAGAGGATGGGTACATGGTGGCCATAAAGGGATGGACATGGTCAGAAACAATGCTCAGGTAGGCCGTGGCATTTAAACGATGCCCAATTGGCACTAAGGGGCCTAAAGTGTGCCAGGAAAACATCCCCCACACCATTACACCACCACCACCAGCCTGCACAGTGGTAACAAGGCATGATGGTTCCATGTTCTCATTCTGTTTACGCCAAATTCTGACTCTAACATCTGAATGTCTCAACAGAAATCGAGACTCATCAGACCAGGCAACATTTTTCCAGTCTTCAACTGTTCAATTTTGGTGAGCTCTTGCAAATTGTAGCCTCTTTTTCCTATTTGTAGTGGAGATGAGTGGTACCCGGTGGAGTCTTCTGCTGTTGTAGCCCATCCGCCTCAAGGTTGTGCGTGTTGTGGCTTCACAAATGCTTTGCTGCATAGCTCGGTTGTAACGAGTGGTTATTTCAGTCACTGTTGCCCTTCTATCAGCTCGAACCAGTCTGGCCATTCTCCTCTGACCTCTGGCATCAACAAGGCATTTCCGCCCACAGAACTGCCGCTCACTGGATGTTTTTTCTTTTTCGGACCATTCTCTGTAAACCCTAGAGATGGTTGTGCGTGAAAATCCCAGTAGATTAGCAGTTTCTGAAATACTCAGACCAGCCCTTCTGGCACCAACAATCATGCCACGTTCAAAGTCGATCAAATCAACTTTCTTCCCCATACTGATGCTTGGTTTGAACTGCAGGAGATTGTCTTGACCATGTCTACATGCCTAAATGCACTGAGTTGCCGCCATGTGATTGGCTGCTTAGAAATTAAGTGTTAACGAGCAGTTGGACAGGTGTACCTAATAAAGTGGCCGGTGAGTGTATATATATATATATATATTTTGTTGGTATATATAGAAAGTTACTTTGAAAAGTAATGCATTACAATACTGCGTTACTCCCTTAAAAAGTAACTAATTGCGTTACTTAGTTATTTTTTAAGATAAGTTATTTGTTACATTACTTTTGCGTTACTTTTTCTCACCTGGTCTGGGTGTTTTATAAAAAAAAAAGTGCTATTTTTGGGCAAATGTAAAGACCCTTTCACACCAAAAGTCAAATAAGCAGCCTAAAGGCCTGTTCACACCGGGACGAATTTCGCACGCGATATTCGCCGACGTTTAACGCCTCGTGACTAAACAAAGGGCGGCAATGTGAGTGTGCACACCGTTGCGAAAAATGCCAGGCGTAAAAGCGCCATTTTTTTTAAAACGCCTCGGGTTCGTTTTTTTAGTTTGACGCGCCGCGTCCAAAACTAT
The DNA here is from genome assembly GCF_029890125.1 of Rhinichthys klamathensis goyatoka. Classification (NCBI taxonomy): domain Eukaryota; kingdom Metazoa; phylum Chordata; class Actinopteri; order Cypriniformes; family Leuciscidae; genus Rhinichthys; species Rhinichthys klamathensis. The sequence continues at coordinate 2,451,862 of NW_026606572.1, read as the reverse complement.
CCGACCAATGAGATTGGCGCTTTTGCTCACGTGTCTGGAGCTTCTGAAGTTACAGTAAAACCAGGTAAAACACAACTTGGGGGCGCTCAAACACAAAACGGTCTTGCCGAGCACACATACGTAACGGCGAGGATGTACGCCAAGTAGCGTCTACACTGCCGGGAAGAAATAAGACGAGGAAGATGCAAGGCAAGATGAATGTAGAGCTGCTGGTCTCGTTGGTGTCGGAACATAAAGAACTATATGACAAACGCGACAGCGACTACAAAAATCTTGATAAAAGAGAACTGTTATGGAGTGGTATTGCAGAGCAAATGGGCGCCATCTAATGTCAGGGAATGAATTTGCATGTCCACTCGGCTCATCGTCAGCGAAAATCGCTTGGGTGTGAACACAAAAAACGCGTTGAAAAATGCTGGCGAATAACGCGCGCCGATATTCGTCCCGGTGTGTACGAGCCTTAAGACTGAAGGAAGTGCACATTCACTCCTGTACAGTAGAGGGCGCCGTTCAAACAAACCTTTCAGCTCTGCTGCCATTCTGGATAACTGAAGAATAGGACGAAGGAGAAAAAAGTTTAACACCACCAATAAAAACAAAAAATATAAAGTAATTTTTGCTTCAGCAGCAAGCACATTGGTCAATAAACTGAGATTAAATGCATAAAATATTTGTTTCATTTAACATATTTAATTATTGGAGGTTTGCATAGACTGATTGATTTTACATTTGACTGATTTTATTAATTTTGAGGAATACTGAATCTTTTTTGTGCAAGTGAGATGAGTAAATGCACGCTCACATTTAGTCTAGAACTACAATAAACATCATGTTTACACAAAGCCTCTGCAGCTTTTCTTAACAATGGGAAAGGAGAGCTGTCAGTTAATAAATGGAAAAACAAAGTAACTTGCGTTACTTATTTGAAAAAGTAACAGATATTTTGTTGTACATTTTAAAAGTAATGCATTACTTTACTAGTTACTTGAAAAAGTAATCTGATTACGTAACTCAAGTTATTTGTAATGCGTTTCCCCCAACACTGTGTATTATATATATATATATATATATATATATACACTCACCGGCCACTTTATTAGGTACCCCATGCTAGTAACGGGTTGGACCCCCTTTTGCCTTCAGAACTGCCTCAATTCTTCGTGGCATAGATTCAACAAGGTGCTGGAAGCATTCCTCAGGGAGTTTGGTCCATATTGACATGATGGCATCACACAGTTGCCGCAGATTTGTCGGCTGCACATCCATGATGCGAATCTCCCGTTCCACCACATCCCAAAGATGCTCTTTTGGGTTGAGATCTGGTGACTGTGGAGGCCATTTTAGTACAGTGAACTCATTGTCATGTTCAAGAAACCAATTTGAAATGATTAGAGCTTTGTGACATGGTGGAAGTAGCCATCAGAGGATGGGTACATGGTGGCCATAAAGGGATGGACATGGTCAGAAACAATGCTCAGGTAGGCCGTGGCATTTAAACGATGCCCAATTGGCACTAAGGGGCCTAAAGTGTGCCAGGAAAACATCCCCCACACCATTACACCACCACCACCAGCCTGCACAGTGGTAACAAGGCATGATGGTTCCATGTTCTCATTCTGTTTACGCCAAATTCTGACTCTAACATCTGAATGTCTCAACAGAAATCGAGACTCATCAGACCAGGCAACATTTTTCCAGTCTTCAACTGTTCAATTTTGGTGAGCTCTTGCAAATTGTAGCCTCTTTTTCCTATTTGTAGTGGAGATGAGTGGTACCCGGTGGAGTCTTCTGCTGTTGTAGCCCATCCGCCTCAAGGTTGTGCGTGTTGTGGCTTCACAAATGCTTTGCTGCATACCTCGGTTGTAACGAGTGGTTATTTCAGTCACTGTTGCCCTTCTATCAGCTCGAACCAGTCTGGCCATTCTCCTCTGACCTCTGGCATCAACAAGGCATTTCCGCCCACAGAACTGCCGCTCACTGGATGTTTTTTCTTTTTCGGACCATTCTCTGTAAACCCTAGAGATGGTTGTGCGTGAAAATCCCAGTAGATTAGCAGTTTCTGAAATACTCAGACCAGCCCTTCTGGCACCAACAATCATGCCACGTTCAAAGTCACTCAAATCAACTTTCTTCCCCATACTGATGCTCGGTTTGAACTGCAGGAGATTGTCTTGACCATGTCTACATGCCTAAATGCACTGAGTTGCCGCCATGTGATTGGCTGCTTAGAAATTAAGTGTTAACGAGCAGTTGGACAGGTGTACCTAATAAAGTGGCCGGTGAGTGTATATATATATATATATAAAATAAGTAACCTAGATCTTTACCCATTACTCCAATATTAGTAGCCGTGTAAACCTCTATAAAAACGTTCTGTCAGATTATTTGATGTACATTAACAAGCTCAAGTAGGCCTACTGTAAAAAGTTGTAAAACTCAACTTAAAAATCCTATGCCAACACGTTTTTCCATGTTTTGTCAGGCTTTTAGAATGAGCTGAATTTTGAAAGTTATCAGGATTTTGTTGTTCAAGTAAACACACACACACGTGACAAAAACCAATGTAGCATTCAGACACACACACTCCTTACAGGAAAAGTTTTGCTATTTTGAAAACAGCTTAACTACTTTTACTCCACTGTTATTTTTTCCTCCCATTTACTTAGTACTTCCCTGGGAGTCTGTGCACTATGAGAGAACACCTGGCACAAGAACTAAAAAAACAGCAGACAGAATATTGGGTGATACTGAGTGTATACTTTAGAAAGCATCAGCAAGAATAAGTAGAACTTTATTGGCAGTTTACCTCCACGATATTACTAAATCAATTTCTGAACTCTCTACTTCTTTTAAACTGCTAGCTTATAAGCTAAACTAGATCAGAATAATCCACTTAAGGTGATGAACATCAGAAGTGAGGCCGAAAGGTTCATAATTTCATTTAATAAGCGAGCTGTTGAGAGGTATCAGCCAACTACTCTAGGGGCCAGTCAGAAACAGAGGGCCGATAAAGAACTGTGATACTCACTCAGAGGGGTTACAGTGATCTGAACGTTACGGGACCGCTTGCTGCGGTCGATGAAATCTCCAGTGGGGGTCTTTTCCCGCTCCGTCACTCTGCAGATGTATTTCCCAGAATCCTCCGGCAGTAGCCGCTGCAACTTGAGCAGGTGGATGGAGGGGCTCTCTTTTCGCACGGTCAGGAGGCCGGACGCTTCTCGCTCCACATAGTTGGGTCCCAGTACGGGCACGGCGCTGGGCCCGATCACGGCTACGGGTGAGCTGCTGAAGACCCACGACACCGAGAAGAAGCGCTCTGGAACATTCTGAGCGTCAATGGTGCAGCGGAGCTCCAGCGGCTCACCAGCCGTGTAGGCCCGGCGCTCGGTGTTCACCTGGATACTAAAGTCCCGATCTGAGAGAGAAAGAGAGAGAAAAGATGATTTAGCCAGGAAAGAACAGTCCACATTAGACTAACTTCAAACCGACACACACATCAAACGCAAACGAATCCTCATTTATAGGACTAATTTTCTTATGATATGCAGTTTGCGCGCCTCATCAGTAAAGCACTTTCTTCACTTCATTTGGCTTCTTCAGAGGTGATTGCCCCTGGGCTCTAATTACTACAACACACTTCCTGAGAAACACTCTAACTACATAAGTACATGGCACTGACACAGAGACAGGACTCAGGAAATGTACAAGGGGGGATGATGATGTGTGTTTTTACATGCAGTCATTATTTGCGTTTCATGCTGCGCACTGCTCTCCAAAATAACAGCACAGTAAACAGGCCTGTGCTAAAAGAGGAATTCACAGATCACAGGGAAACAAAGGCCAGTGGCTGTTTTTCCTTTTCTCCTGTGGTACTTAAGCAGCGTGATGCTCCATTAGGACATCACTGCCCGCCTGAGCGGAGCCGGTCTGCGTATTAGGACTAAATCAGCACGCTTTAGACAGATTAATTAGCAGTGGAGATGAAGAGCTGCACATGGAAAGGAATGGAAAATCAACAGGATACAGTACATTAGGCGAATACATATACCCCTCTATTCTAAATCAGTCTGTTGTGGAAGAGAGGTCATCCAAATCTTAATTATGTCTGTGTTTGTGAGATGACTGCTGTTTGACTGATTTTTTTTTTCATGGCCAGATCAGTCTTTCATAATAAGCATCAATGGCTAATCAGCACATTCCATATCAATAAATATTCTAAACTCATACTTTTTACATCTATTATCAGTCCTAGTACATTTTGGATTAAAAGGGTGGTAATCAATGGGCATAAATTAGCGTTGGGATATACACTGAATATTCACATTAAATTGTGAATGAAGCAACATTTGCAAGGTTTTTAATGTAAAGTTAAATTATTAAATAACAACTTAAAAGCTACATGACATTTGTCACTAGCAATGTAATAACGGCTCTGTTCTTGGAGCAGATAAACTTAAAAGTTTTGCTATTAATAAAAACGCTGCTGCTGAACACTGTTGAGGGACGCACAGTCTCAGGTAATTCACACATGCTTGATCTCTCTCTCTCTCTCTCTCTCTAATAACTGCATTAGGCTGCTATCAGTGGCTCAAGTCTCCGTTAATAGCTCTAAAATTACATTTTGGAATTAGCAACGGAGGCTAGGGATTAGATGCGTAAGAAATTAGTCCTACACACAAGAGCATAAGGACAAGAACCTGACAAATCTCTTGCAATACAACATCTGAAGAATGTTTTGAGGTGTGGTAACCATAGTACAAGTGGATTAATTGATTCCGGGCCGTTGAATTATTAGAAAAATAATGCACACTTATGAATGAATGGCTTGCTCTAACTGTTGCTCTGGTCTTCGTCAACAACACGCGCTTTTGCACCTCCTGCTGGTGAGGTCGACTAACAGCAGATGGAGATTATGCTCGGTAATCTACTGCTTTTCCTGCAGTTCCTGGATGTCAACGTTAAATTTACTGTTGAATTTGAACCACTGAATTTGTGGAAGCGAATTTGCAAAGCGAAATAAAATGGATTCGTTCATTGATCAAGGACCCACTGTACTATGTAATCAAAGCCAAAAAATGTAAGGGAGATGGTACAGCAAAAAAATAATAATAATAATAATTATCAAAAAAATATTTCCGCTTTAAAAATAAATCTTGAATTTTTCAGCAAGTAATTGTACAAATCATCCCACAGTTTGCAGTGATGTTTCAGCTTGCTCGAGAGCTCAGAGAGGGAGACAGCAAGAGTACACTAGTTACAGTATACTTCACAATTTCTCCTCCATGTGCCCTGAAAGAGATGATTGACAGACAAGAGTACAAAAGTGCTTTGTACTAAAGTCGCACAAAGTAACTATGTTCCCAGAACCCAAGACCTCAGGGGTTGGCAACTTATTAGAATCTAATTATGAAGACGTTCTACCTCCTTTTACAGCTTTGTTATAGTCAAGTACAGTACAATAAGATGACTGTGGACAAATGTGGCATTCATAAGGAGAGGGATACTCTCAAAGTCACATGAATAAAGAATTTAGAATGGGAAGGAAATGTCAGGATTGAGGGTTCACAGCATGAATGATGCCATTAGATTTGAATTTAGTATGCACAATAGATTTGTATGACAGCTAAGTGGAGAGAGAGAGAGAGAGAGAGAGAGAGAGAGAGAGAGAGAGAGAGAGAGAGAGAGAGAGAGAGAGAGAGAGAGAGAGAGAGAGAGAGAGAGAGAGAGAGAGAGAGAGAGAGAGAGAGAGAGAGAGAGAGAGAGAGAGAGAAAAAGAAACAATTGTGTTGCAACGGAGCGGTAATAACTGTGGTAGCTGGAAGAGGGCTGTACGAACAAGCTGCTGTATGGGATTCGCTGCCAAAAGCTTCGTCACAAAATGAGTCCATCGATCTGCTGTAGTATGTGCTTCAATGAGCCGTCTGATGTCCTATTAATGCTTACCGCACAACTTCTGTTTTTTCCCCCACAGTTCACCAGAGCAATAAACACATTAACAGACAGAAGAGGGAAAACACACAAACGTTTACACATGTTATGAACATGACATATGGTGTGCATTGAGCTAATGTCAACATAAATATGCAAAACAGAATAATTACACATGACCGAGCGCGTAATCGCGTGGCTCTCTTTACCAGCTTTGAGCTCCCCTGCTGGAAAATCCAGTTTAATGTGTTTTTTTGGAAAATGGTTACTGGTTTCTAGCTGGACCAAATTGGTTATTGGCTGGTTGACCGGCCATTGTGCTCCAAAAACCAGCTTGAGCATCATGACCAGTTGGTAACTGGTTTGTTATTGGTCCAAGCTGGTGTACAAGCTAATGACCAGCTACAAAGCACAGCTACTAGCTGAAACCAGACTTTTCCAGCCAATCCAGCCCAGTCAATGAATTCAGTCAACTAAAAATGAAAATACATAAACTGGCTCAAATCCCACAAAAAAAAAAAAAGACCCACCCAATCACTCCTGCACAGACAAGTGCACTTTCAATTGTGCCTAACAGGACAGAACACAGTGAGAATCTTGTCTAGCTAGAAGGGGACTTGGACACAGCCAGCTAGAAAAGGGGATTACAGACAAATCTGTCTTCTCTCGTCTCAGTGTTGCTCTTGAAATGCTCTCTGGAATTTCTAATGGGAATCTCAGTCAGGTGAAGCCTGGCTTGCATACTGAAGGATCAGGTCGTAATGACTTCACCTTGAAAATCCATTAAATATCTGTTTAAAAACAACATTGCCAGCATCTTTTAAAGAAAATGTGAGCTGTAACAAACAAAATCATTATGTGTCTTTAGTTAGTGTTGTTTGTTAGGAACTGGGAAACTTGACCAGAAGGTGCTTAAGTTACAGTAAAACAGATGACTATCTCTAAAGGCTTTCAAAGACCATTTACTGTAAATGGCTCCAAATTCTGAAACTTTGAAAAAGGCACTTACCAATAAACATGATAAATGAGTTTATTATAAGCAACTGATTCAGTTCACTGTTTCAAATCCACTCTAAGCTCTGTTAAAAGTCTTCTCTGATGTCCACTCAGAGTCAAGGATTCTTGCACCAAAACATCGGTTATTTAGTGTTACATGAACATTTTTCACTCTCTCTGAAGCGGAATGCATTTTGGTACAGTGCCTTTAAGACTTAAAAATGTTACAATTTGCTAGACTACAGATGTAGTTAACATTGTTAAGGTGGAGTCACATTTACCATTGCTTGGTGAAATTTCACGGACAAAATATAGTCGTTTCAAAAGAAATCCATGTGAATGGAAGATCCGCGCAAGGGCGGAAATGTTCCAGAAGCAGATTTTGTTCAAGTTGGTCATGCAAATTCACTGTTGACCAACAGAAAGCTGCTTGATTTTAAAGGGACTTCTGTATGAGTGGTGCTTCATACATTGCTACACTATTTACTAATTGACCTTTTTTTGCCCAAATTGCAGCAAAATGTGTCCATAACTTTAATAATCAGATCGGCCAAAGTGTTGAATATTGAATATGCATAAATAATTAAATCTGGTGGTCAAATGTTAAAAAGCCCATGATTGTGACATCATAACCACACTGTAAAAACTAAAGGTGCCTCAAATATCCTGTCGGATACTCAAGGAACTTAAAATGTAATTTAACCGTCTGGGGTCGGCTATCGCGCCGGCGCGACGAGCTCACTTTTTTCCTTATCAGTGCAAAAGAGACTCAAATTACTCTGTTGATTTTGATCTTACATATAAGTGTTGTACATCATTAGATCCTGTTAAGTGTCTATTTTTTTGTGGATACTCACAATAAAAACAAAGTGTTCTGCTTTTTGTCAAATAAAGAAAAATAAACATGATGCGAATTTTGCCTTCTCTCGGTCAGTGAAGTTCATTCTGAAACACGTCCGAAAATGAACTGTAACTCAGTCAATACTTGTCACACAGACACGAGAGAGGTTTCGTTATGAAGCTGAGATTCTCTTCTTTTAAATGAAGTAATTTATATAAAAAACAAATATTCTCAGTTTATGTAATCTGTATGAAAAGAGAGAGATGTCAGTCTTTTTCCTTTCAGCTCATTATAGTTTATTACGTATTAATGTGACCACGCCCACGGAGAGCGCGCGCTATTCAAACGCAAATGTTGAGGCAAGCCATGCCAACGCCCACATCAGCTGGATAAAACATCCAGTTTAATACGAATCTTGTACTTTACCTCGTCTTGCTGCGCTGTGAGGAATAATACTATCGTAATAATCCTGGAAAAGTTACCTCAGAAGTGCTGGTAGTTTCATTTCGAGGAGCACGGACTCAGCTGATGTAGTAAGTTATTTATTCTTAAGTGCTTTGTTCTAATCGCATTATTGAATAGTGTCTGTAAACTGCACAAAGACTGTTTAAATATAAATTGCGTGTCTGTCTGTGAATGAATGAACGGCACAGACGCACGTTGCGATGTTGTTTACTACTGATGTACATCGCATCTGTGTGTTCATTCACTCTCGCTCCTACATTAGTAAACATTATTTTTACATGAACACATCCAAACTATATTGCTATAGCCTACTGAGATTTGTTCTAATCGCGATATAGAATAGTGTCTGTAATGACAACATTTCGTTGACAAGTTTTTGGATAGATTATAAAGTTTTTACTCTAAAATAGACATCAAATAAGCTTTTGTTAAACAGTTTCTGCTCAATATGTTAAATATATAGTATGTGTTGTCAAAAATAAACTAATCAACTGTTATAGTGTTTGTTCCAATGCAAGCTATATAAAAATAATGAATCCTTAACTTTGAAATATGATAAAATGTATTGGCCTAGTTTATAAAATAATATTTTATAAGACATTTGTGGAAAAAGACTATTTTCTTTTCAAGATGTTTCCAACTCTAACTTTGAACCAATTCTATAGAATGGCCCATATAGCCTATTTGAACAGGATTTGTTTCCAGGTATGACTAAAAATGTGCTTTTGACTTTCATTTATATTTGATTATATATTTAGTACATTATACCATTTTTACAAAAATTGTTGCATTGAATTGAACTAGACAAGTGTAGACAAGAATGGTTTCATGAATGATTTACACAATTTTGTTCTGCTTGTCTCATGCAGTGAAATTGAATGATGACTGGGGTTGCATTATGCCCGAGATCTGCTTTTGGGTTCCACAGACAGAAAGTCAAACAGGTTAGGAATGTCACAAGGCTGAGGAAATTATTTTAAGTTCACAACTATCACTTTAATAACATTGTAATTTTGGTTCTTTGCAGGGACCTCGGTAAGCTGAAATACAAGTTTGAACAAGAATAAAAATCCTCCTGTGGACCTGAAAATCATTGAAGTGCCTGGACCATTCACCAGAAAAGAGGAAAAACAAACGGAAAATTAAGCTGCTGCATCTTTTCACTTTTTTTTACTCGTTGAGTACCTCACATGTCCCTTGGGAAGATTTTATTGTTGATTGCATTTTATGTTGCAGCGAGTAAAGGTGCGGTCACATTTGTGAAATTCGTGAAATTACACTGGCAAAAAAGTCTATTGACCATTGTCAGCAGTGTAGTGACGTAATGTATGAAGCACAGCTCACACAGGAAGCACTTTCAAGCAGCTTTCTGTTGGTCAAACCCAGCCAATTCCAGTGACCAACTTGGTTCCATAGTGACATTTTTGACCACACACAAAACTGCTGATTGTGTGGATTCTTATTGAAATGACTGGAATTCACCAGTGAAAATTCAATGAACAACAGATAATTATACTGCACCTTAACTATCTATCTGGTTTCTAGTGAGAATACTCAACAACCATTTATGAGTCCTGTTGATTCAAGTCACACATTTAAGCTTTTCAAAAGCCATAGTGTTCATTACAGTCTCCAGTCTCATGGCATCCCAGGCTTCAATATTTTACGATTCAAAATAGCTGAATAACTAACCATCTGAGTTTTCGGAGATAAAAGTTAGGATCATAATTTTCAGGAATTTTACAGCACAATGAGTGTATATTAGCACCGTTTGTTGTTTGTTTTTGGCATCTGATAGAGCTTTTGGATTTGGATCAGACTTAACAAGCTTAACAAAACTTAACATAAGTGAAGATGCACTTTCTTTTTTTTACATTGATTTATTACATGTTTCCATGCATTTTGTTGAGATGTCTTTTCTTGTATAGCCTATTGTATATACATGGTTGATTATTCATGTTGCTTATGTATTATACTATTTGTTTGTGTATTCTATTCATTGATACTAATCTATTACTAGCTTCTTTTCCCAAGCGTATGTATTAAAATGGATCTAAAATATGTAATAAACAATTCTTATTTTGTATTTGGTTCAGTTTGTTTATTATAATAGAAGTTAATGGTAACCATATAACAACATGAAATAATAATAAATAAATAAAAATTGGTGTCTCAGTCTAATGCACGCTGCACGGGAGTTAACCACGCCCACTTATTTACATGTCGCGGTATACACGGAATAAAAAAATCTGTTACGGTTGACATTTTCTACCGCGGTAACGATATATACCGTCATACCGCCCAGCCCTACTTCAATTGTTACCAAAATTCTTCAAAATATCTTCTTTTATGTTCCTCAAAACAAAGTCATAAGGGTTTGGCGCAACATGACGGTGAGTAAAAGATTTACTTTAAGATTTTAGATTAAAAGGATTTCATTTTTTTTTGGTGATATACCCAAACTCCACTTACAGTCAAGGTGTTTAGTGTTACATGACACATGTAACAAGAATAATTGATCAGGTAAGCTGAAGGGAAGTGGATGAGTCTCCAATCTGTCTCTATAAGGAGTTTGTCTGGTCTGCATTCATCGCACCCTGATCCTACACACAAATCACATGCATTAGACTTGGTCCCCATCTGCAGCCTTCTGTGGAGGTGCCCTTGGGAGACAACCATCCAACATCCACACCCTAAAATCACAGCCTGTCCTCTCCTCGTCCAATCCGCCCACCCCTGGGACTCTTGACCAATAACAGGTCTGAATTAACATGCCACTCGCAGCTTCCGTCCCGCAGCGTGTTTGATGAGGAGGTGCGCTGTCACCTCCCATTCCCATCAAACCGCCGGGCCAGCGTGCTTTGAGATTGAGTTACTGCCCTGTGTTCAGTCAGTCAGAGAGAGACAGCGCTCATGTCTGCTGTACATGCCGTCTTATGCTCAGGATGGAGCTACGGCTCTGTAATAAATTGGAAAGTAATGGACTAAAGCCAGAGATGAGGGGGGCATTTTTCAGCCCCAGCCTCTGTCCCATGAAATATAGCTATTCTGGAGAAGGGGAGAGAGAAAAAGTTCAGATCTATGACACCCTCTACATTGTGTTAAAGAATATCTCACATAATATGACAGCTGTGAGACACACAGTGCAAAATTTAGTGCCACAAGAGGTTTGACCAGTGATATCAAACATCATCGGATCTAATGGCCAAAAGCCTGGCACAGTGTCTAAAGGTGCCATATTTGATTTGACAACTGAAAGGGATAGGTAAAGGTGCAGTATGCGATTTCTCAAAATCGTTGTTGAACACTGTTAATATTCGAAATCAACCCAAACAAACACATACCTCCCTTCATTGCTCCACCCCCAAAATGCACAAACATGCAATGCAAGAGTGTCTCTTTAATCATTGCAGAAGCAAAGCAGAAATATTTGTGAAAAATAAAGCAAAGATGGCGAACAAATGACATAGAAGCACAAAAAATAACATACAGTACACAAGAGTACATAGTGTACAAGCAAGAGTTTGTTGTTTGACACCAGCCGCACACCGTCTCCAAACATGACACTAAAAACCAATGTTACTCGCGTATGGAGCAGAAACAATGCAACCTCAGCGGCTGTTTTCAGGCCTTACTGCTTAGGTCTCTCCAGCACTGGAAAGCTTTTCTAACATCATCACTGGTCCTAGACCTCTTGCCTGATCATAGCCATTTTTTTCCAGTGATATTCCTCTGAGCTTTCTCTTTTGTAATGTCTCTCAGCCATATCTCTTTCTAGTCTTTCTTCAAATGCTCCCTCCAGCTCAGCTCACTCTCTCTCCTCTCCCATCATGACTGGACACGACCCCTACTGCTAATTTGCTACAAGTTTGTTGTGGCGTTTTTCAAAAATTAAAAAAATTCATCCAGAAATTAAAGTTCTGTCATCATTTAATCACCCTTATGACATTTCTTTCTTCGGTGGAACACAAAATATGTACAGTATATATACATTTTGAATTTGTTGCACCGTCTAAAAGGGATAGTTCACCCAAAAATGAAAATTCTGTCATCATTTACTCTCCCTCAAGTTGTTCCAAACCTGTATAAATTTGTTTTGTGGAACATAAAAGACATTTTGAAGAATGTTGGCAACCAAACAGTTTCAGTGACCACAGACTTCCATTGTTTAGACAGAAAACACTGAAACATTTCTCAGAATATCCTTTATCTCTTACTCTCGTTCTGTACTATGTTCACTTTCATTGTTCGGAACAAAAACAGTTGAAACATTTTTCAAAATACCTCATTTTGCGTTTTGTGACAACATTGTGAGTTTGGAATGACATGAGGGTGAGTAAACGACGACAGAATTTACATTTTTTCCAATAAAAATGTTGGTCATCAAGCAGATGTCAGCCATTGGTGGTTACTCAACTGACGGGTTGGTGTCATGAGTCAATGCGACTGGCTCATTACCTAATGCTAAGAGACCACTGAGACTGCACTACGCAGTGCTCTATGATAACCCTCATGACACTCACAATATCAATGAGTGGAGTGGACATGTGAGAGCCAATGCCTGCTCTGTCCTCTATGACAGGGAGTTCAATGTTAAGAGGACCAGCAACCACAGCTCAGGGACTGGTAATGTGCTTAACTTTAGATAGTGATCAGCTCACAGGGCATATTGAAGCATTTCTGCAGGGAAGTCATGTATACCCTGTTTTACAGAGCATGGTAACCATGAGCATGACATGCTTTGTTTAGTGGGGGTGAATTATAATATAGATATCTGTGGAGGAAAGTTTTTGAAGAAATTATCACCTTAGTTAGAGCAGACACTATATTTAATTTATATAAAGCACTATATTTTCTTTATATTTATTATAATCAAAAACAAGATTGTGAAGGATAGTACAGTTTGTTGAATAAGTCGCACTGTCTTAAAGGGATAGTTCCAAACCTGTATGAGTTTGTTTTGTGGAACATAAAAGACATTTAGAAGAATGTTGACAACCAAACCGTTTTAGTGACCAAAGACTTCCATTCTTTAGACAAAAAACACTGAAACATTTATCAGAATATACTCTGTGTTCCACAAAAGAAAGAAAATCATTCAGGTTTGGAACAACATAAGGGTGAGTAAATTATGTAAAAATATACATTTTTGGATAATTATCCAGTCTTAGGTCATGTATAATGGTCCAATTTCAAAGTTGTTTGTCCACTGGAAATGTTTTGGAAAGATATGTTTTCCATGTTTCATCAGCTGAACGAATAACACCCAGATACACAATACATATCCTTCAAGAATCACAAATTGAAGACATGTTTTTTTGTAAATTGTTCATTAACCATTCTTATGTTAGTTTACATAAGATTGAATTTATGCAAAGTATATGCAAATTCTTTCACATTTCATGAATGAGGCCAATTGAAAGCATTGTACAGTACTTCAATCCCTCACAGACTCATTTTTGTTCATATCACATTAAACATGATGTCTACTTTGACTAATTTCCAAAGTCTTCACTTTTGTAAAAAAATCTTTTCGGCTACGTTCCCACAGCAACTGAATGTGGCTCACATATGTGCTTTTCCACCTCTGAGAAGAAAACAATGCTTTTCTTTACCAACACCTCTTCTATTCAATGTGTTAAATTAAATCAACCTCAGTGTATAACTAGCAATTAGGATCTGAAAAAGCAATTTCTCTCTGAAAGATGCTGTGTTGGACCCCCCCCCCCCCCCCCCCCCCCAAACAATTCACACTCACCTGTGGGCTGAACTTTGACAGACGTCTTCTCTGACTCCGTCCGGGTCATGGCGTACCAGGAGCGATCCGGGTCCTGGATCCATTCAGAGGCCTCGCAGTAGAACTCTCCCTGGTCTGTGGGCTGCAGTTTGTAGATGGTGAGACGGTAGGATGTGGCGCTGGTCTTGTCTAGCCGCAGGTCTCCTGAAGATAGACGTTGGCGGTACTGTCCCCCCGGCCTTAGAACGAAGTCCCGTGACAGAGTGACCAGATCACGTGGACCAGAATTGGGGTCATCAGCAGGACGTAGATACCAGCCCACAGACACATGAGTATGCTGGGATGTCTGACGTGTGACCTCACAGCTCAGCTGTAGAGTGTCCCCCTCCACTTTCGAGAGAGTTTGAGCAGTGGCCGTCACTGTCAAAGAGTCTGGGATCACTGTGGACGAAACCAAGGGATGAGGTTAGTTTGAGAGTAGAGTTCATGAACAACAAAACACACCCTTAAAGCCATTCAGTCCGTGTCCTATTAACATTTAAACAGGATTCTCTCCTGCAGGGTAGCGCAATCTCAACCCTTTTATTAACTTATAGCCTCCAGAAAAAACAAGCCTCTTTTTGTCCTCAACAACCCCTTTCTCTTTTTCTCTCTTTGTCAGCCTCTGGGTTTCCAATAAAATATAACAGAATTTATATAAAAAAAAAAAAAAAAAAAAAAAAAAAAATGAAATATGTGCATGCTTCCTAAGGTCAGAATGTACTCTGCAGTGCACAAGTCCATTCGATATATTAAAATTCTGGCTGAAACCGATAAGCCAAAAATGATTTTTATGTTATAACTGACAACCAATTAATGACCAATCAAAAATATATACCATTTTGTCAAAAATAAATACAAAAAAAAATTATGAATTTATATGAAAAATGAATATTCAAGATTAAGATTAAGTTATTAAATTATTAGTGTTTTTAAATATTAACTTTAGGTAATCATTAGATTACGTCAAAGGTAATCTAAATGCAACAATATGGCAAATTAGCATGCACAAAACTTAAATGAATCAAATAATTTTATTTGCATTATTACAATTATAAAAACTATTTAGAATAGTTTGTTTTACAATACAGCTACAGGTATAATAGTAGAAAGTAACAGTCAACATGCTTACAGTAACTTAGATCAGTTTTAAGGCACAGGCATTTAAATCTAAATGTATCACCTGCTAGAACACTAGGATTTGTAAGAGCACAAAATAAGTATGCGCTCGTGTACTTGCCTTAAGTATGTTTCTGGTCTTACCCTTATGGGTTTAGCCGACACGGTTTCTCTCTTTCTCTTGTGTACAGTGCCATAGGCTCACATATGTAAACAACTTGCTGCAGATGCACATGTCATGAACACATGTTTGCATGAAGCTGGGGAAGCATGAAAGAAGAACAGACCCGTGGTCGCAGATAAACCAATATACAAACATAGATTTCGTTTTCATGGACAGCTAGCTGTGCGAAAGTGCATCCCGAAACCACGCTTGCACACTCCAGCTCAGCAGCAGGGCATTCCAGCACATTTCTGACACCGCGGTTCCATCCTGTAGTGCCGAGAAGACACAACATGATATACTGCATCCCATTACCGCTAGATGTCTTTGTGCGGTGCTAGCATTGATTAGCACCAGTCAGATCTTCAGCCCGGTAACGGCGGCTCACAGGCTGTGAAAAAAACAGCTCTGACATCACTGTGCGAGAAATGGATTTTCGTGACAAACCAAAATCCTGGAAATAAATCTGTGTGACATCTTGCAAACTGCAGCCGCAATATTTACTGTATCTGAATGAGGTGCTGACAGCTGCCAATGGCTCCAATGCCTCCAAAAATAAAAAAAATTAAATAAAAAACATTACAAATCCTGATTTAGCAGGCCTTTAGCAAAATAAAAATGAACTTTTGAGTTAATTGAGCATGACTATTTGTAGATGCCAACTAGAACTTTTTCTAAACTGTAGCAGAGATAAAAAAAAACTATTTAAATGACTTTCCAAAAATAATTGTGGCCATAAAAGGTAATAAGTATAACACAAAAGAGTGCTTTTAATTGAAGTATATTATGGATGGATCTTAAATCGCTGGGTCAGTTCCGGGCTGATCATAGGCCAAGAGGAGATGCATGGAAATTTAATATTGCTGGCAATGAGTGATGAGGTGTATCTGGTGCTTCCTGCACCTTGTCACCCATTCCGTGAATCCAGCATTGCATGTCTCCAACACTGAAGCGGGTCCAATGTCAATGCATCCAGCCAGCACTTGGAGGAGCACGGTAATGAAATGTTCCTGGTGCACCTTGCCACCTTGGTAAAATGGTTTTTGAAGAGCCTGAGGTAAACTTAAGTGCATGTACCTGGCTTATGACAGCTAGATAACATTTAAGTTGAAGAATATCTAATTAACATCGAATTATTCAAGGCTGAAATTGACATAAGCTTCTACCTGAGATTGGAACACATTCCTGTAGTTTGACTCGCATGCTGCAAGGCTAGCAACGGCAAGGTTCTCTTTCATCATCTCGTTTCGAGATCCACCTATAGGAAGGGCATCCGTACCTGACCTCTGCAGAAGCATCCAATTGCACCAAGTCTGGCTAACAGACAGAAGCGCGCAGCCAATGCCAGGTGAGGCCACACCCCCTTACCTACGGGCATATCACAGCTGGGCGCGCTGCTATTCCTCAGTTGACATTCGCTTCTCGCGATCTCTGCATTGACACAGTTCGGTTGGATTAACGTTACGCTGCTCACTTTCGAGTCTTCAGGAGGACATATCGCATTCGCCAGATCAGCCTCCGCCAGACGTGAGTGACAGTCGTTTCTTCAGCCTATCCGCTGTGTTTTTTGCATCCGGAGCCGCCCGAGCTCTCGCTGTCCTTCACCTGCTCCTCCTTTACATGGCTGCCCGCCACGGATTTTTCCGAGTTCTTCACCGCTGGCCCGCCCATGGCTATGTGACCGTCTAAACAGCCGCTTCCCCCGGGGAACAGCCTAGCACGACGAGCCTGCCCGGCCGCGTGTGGTGCTCTCATCGCCGCTATAAGGACCCTCTCGTTCTGCGCGGTCTGCTTGGGCTTAACACGCTCAAGCTTTGGAGAACCCGGGGAATTGCGGTCATTGTAATTGCTGCCCATGTAGCTTTTACTAAGCCGGCTTTTAGTTGCACGACACAGCGCGCCGTGCTCGGCCTTTCTGACTCGGAGGAGAGACACGGTGATGATGACGCGCTACCGGGGGACTCCCGGAGCGCCACCTCTCTAAAATATTTGAGCTGACATCAGCCCAATCCGCATTCCCTGAAGAGGACATCTTCGCGGGAAAACCTCACTCTCGTTGACGAACCGGTCGGTTCCGGCGACGGGGATGACGCGGTCCTTTTAGCGTTCCCTAGGCTAGCGTTCACGCGGCTTTGCCTCCGTCCATCCTCCTGGAAGTTTGTGAGCGAGCGGCCGTTCGTTTCAACATTGTGTGGCCAGCTCCACAGAGCGGCACCGACCAGGATAGGAATATGTACGACGGGTAAACGCTGGGACCACCGCCCAGTCTGAACGGCCGGAGCGTCCCGCTAGACTGTTAACACGGTCTCACGGGCCTTGATTTGTTACGATTACGTGTTGAGGTTTTCAATGTATGCCTTCCTAGGAAGGCGGTCCCGAACGCAAGCGGCCTGCCTGTTGTTCGACCATTGGGAGTAACGTTAACTAACAGGGTCTCCCACCTACGGTCGGTTAATCCCCTCGCGTGGCTGCCCAGCCCGTATGTTAGTAGACGTTGTGTGTGTGTGTCCCCCTCCCCCCCACAACAACAAGTTACGGGGGAGGGGGGCTGTCGTGAGGAAAAGTACATAGCAGTGTTACCACACCGCACGCACTTGGTTCCCCTCACCCAGTTATCAAAAGGCTTCGGCCCCAGTGTTTCCCAACACAAACACACACATTACTAAACAACACATTTAATAAACGAATCAAATGAATTCGTGCAGATTTATATATCTGCCAGCGGCAACATAGAGAGCAAATCTCTCTGATCCCATGCATGTCGCCCTGAGTCCGTCCACAAGAGGTCGCCATTGCCTCATAAATCAACCAACTGGGCTCACACAGCTCAGTTGCGGCTGTCCAGCCGATGTGTTTTTAGTGGACGTTGTGTGTGTAGGCCCCTGTGTTCCCCAACACAAAACACACACATAACTAAATAACACTTAAAAAAAAAAAAAAAAAAAAAAAAAAACGCATTAAATAAATCCGTTACAGAGAGAGTATCTCTCTCCGCGGATATTATTTTTCTGCCTGCACTTGAGACTGCCCAGTTCATGTGTTCAGGAGATATGTGTTTTTCCCACTTTTGGGGACACCTTGTGAGGGAAAGTTCAGTACAGTGGACACCACACTATGTTTCCCTCACTCTGTCAATAAAGGCTTTGGCCCCAGTGTTTGCCCAACACAAAACACACAAAGCTACGAATCAAATGAATTCGTTTTGGAGAGAAGACCTCTCTCCGCAAAGAAAACTTCTCACTGCAGAGAGAGGAAATCCCTCCAAACCCCTGCATGTTGCCTCTAGTGTTCCCACTAGATGGCGCCTTTGCATCACAAATGAACCAGCTGGGCCCATACAGCTCCGCTCCGGCCCGAGCGGGGGCGCTCGCGAGTCACAAAGCGGCTTGGCAAGCCGTTTCAGCGCCCGAGTGGGTTTTTGCGTACTGTAACCCAGGGTTACAAGCTGCAGTTTGCAATAAAACCTCCGCATTTCAACGGCGTTCTCTCTTCTCACACAGAAGAAAACGCCTCACACATTCTGAAAGAGGAAATTTCCTCCCTCCTAACAAGGGAGCGATTCAGATGGTGCCACCCAATCTGATAAACCATGGTTTTTATTCCTGGTATTTTCATGTTCCAAAAGGCGTGGCGCCCCCCCGCCCTATATTGGACCTTCGAGTGTTGAACAAACATTTGAGGAAATTCAATTTCAGAATGTGACACAAGCCTCTCTCGCCTGTGCCATAAAGCAGAACGACTGGTTCACATCAGTCGATCTGAAAGATGCTTTCTTTCACATAAGCATCTACCCTCCACACAGGAAATATCTTCATTTCGCCTACCAAGGCGTTTGTTACGAATTCACAGTTCTTCCGTTCGGGTGCAATTTGAGTCCCCGAACTTTCTGTCTGTGTGTGGAGGTGGGCGTGGCGCCCCTGAGACTATCAGGGCTGAGAATTCTGACTTACTGGCTCATCATAGCCAAATCAAAGGAGAAGGTGTCGCTGGACACCGGCCGGGTGCTCGCGCACATCACATCCCTCGGGTTCAAGGTGAATGCGAGCGAAAACAATCTGACTCCCAGTCAGAATGTCATTTTCCTGGGCTTGGAATTGAACTCAGTCTCCATGCGAGCGCGTCTCTCTCAAGAGCGCGTTCGCTCGCTGATGGACTGTCTGTCTCAGTTCAGTGAAGGGGCGAGAGTACAATATCGCACATGCCTCAGGCTGCAGGATCTCATGGCTTCATCTATCCAAGTTGTGCCATTGGTCTCCTGAGAATGAGAACGTTCACGAAATGGGTTTTGTACACCACATTTCAGCCCGATTTGCGATCTCTGCCGCTCGGTAACGATGACGCGCGCCTGCTCGGCGGCCTTGCGCCATTGGGTGAGCGAGAACTTTTACGCACGGGGAACCCCCCCTCGGGACGGTACGATGCGAAAAGTTTTGACGACAGATGCGTCCTTAACAGGCTGGGGAACCACCCAGGAAGGCAGAACGGTGAACGGTCTGTGGCTGAGCAGACTACGTTCAGCGCACATTAACTATTTAGAGCTTTTACTATTTGGAAAGCTCTGAATCATTTTCTGCCTTGCCTGCAGGGACATCCTGTTCTAGTACGGTGCGATAATACCACGGTAGTGGCTTATATCAACCGTCAGGGTGGCATGCGCTCGTCAAAACTCCACGCTCTAGCTTACAGGCTTTTGGTGTGGAGCAGACAGGTTTTTCTGTCATTACGCGTGACTCATGTCCCGGGCATTCGGAACAGAGGCGCGGATCTGCTATCGAGGGGAAACCCAATCCACGGGGATTGGCGTCTTCACCCGCAGATAGTGGAGAGGTTATGGATGAGATGGGACAGGCAGCCGTAGATCTTTTCGCCTCGCGCGAAAATCACCATTGTCCTATGTTCTTCTCGCTAAAGGACATGGACGCGCCCCTCGGGGCAGACGCACTGGCCCACCCATGGCCCAAAGTGCTGTTGTATGCTTTTCCTCCCCTGTGCCTGATAATTTTCACTCTGGCCAGGGTGAGAGAGCACGGCCTGTCTCTCACTCTAATAGCACCCAGGTGGCCCAAAGCCCCATGGCTGGCAGAGATAATCCCTCTGTTATACGCCGAGCCATGGCGCCTCCCCCCTCGCACGGACATACTGTCCCAAGCCAACGGGGAGATTTACCACCCCCACCCGGACAGGGTGGCTCTCTGGGCCTGGCCCGTGAGAGGACGAACCAAAATGCACTGGGGCTCCCGCCGCGTGTAATCGCCACTACTCAGAAGGCCAGGGCCGTTTCCGCGCGATCCCTATATGGCTGTGAGTGGCAAGTGTTCGAAGGGTGGTATGATGGGCGTGGTTTCACATCTTATCAGTGCTCGGTGCCTGATATTTTGTGTTTCCTGCAAGACCTCATGGAAAGAGGCAGGTCCTTTTCCACTATTAAGGTCTACCTGGCTGCGATTTCAGCCTGTCATGTGGGTTTTGGGGCTCCACCGTCAGGCAGCACCCTCTAACCCGCAGATTTATGGAGGGTGCACGCCGCTCTTTGCTGGTCATCAGGAGATCTGTTGAATCTGTCCCAGAGTGGGACCTCTCCATGGTGCTGGAAGCGCGGTCTCTGTATCCTTTTGAGCCTCTGGGGAGTATTTCCCTTAAGCTGCTGTCCCTCAAGACAGCTTTGCTCTCGGCCTTGGCATCTGCTAAACGGGTCAGTGAGCTACATGCACTCTCGGTTCACCCCTCGTGCGCCAAATTCTCCCTAAGTGGAGATAAGGTTTTCCTTAAGCCTAACCCGGCCTTCATGCCGAAATGCTTTCCTGCGTTCACGTCGGCTTTTCACCCTCCACCCTTTGCCTCCCCGGAGGATCAGGGGCTGAATGCTCTGTGTCCCGTCCGTGCTCTGCAAGCATAATGACCAGGACCAGTGCTTTCCGCAAGAGCGACCAGCTCTTTGTTTCTAGGGCTCCCCTGCACAAGGGGAGTCCCATTTCAAAGCAATGCCTCTCACATTGGCTTGTGGACGCTATACTATGGCTTATGAAGCAAAGGGAGTGCAGCCCCAAGGGGCATCAGAGCTCATTCCACAAGGGGCTTAGCCGCCTCTTGGGCTTTGTTCAGGGGAGTGCCACTGCAGGACATCTGCTCCGCGGCCAGCTGGGCCTCTCCTCATACCTTTGAGCGTTACTACCGGTTGGATGTCACCAGAACTTCGGTGGCACACTCGGTCCTAGGGGTAGGGTCCTCTTAGCCCTTTCCCACAGCCCCGTTTGGTTAACCAACGAGGAGTGAATGGGCCGGCTGGCCATGTTCATTCCTGTCACCAAGCATTCGCATTCCTTCTTGGGTTTAGCTATGTGCATTGGTGGTGCGGGGGCCATTATCATGTATGTGTCTCATGCATGTTTCATGCCCTGCTTGTCCACAGCAGTTAGCGTGGCGGAAAACTTGCAGGGTCATGTTTGTGGGACGTGTCAGGCACCGCCTCTCTGAGGTGACCGTCCTTCTCTGGCCTTCAGAACCTCACTGTGAGTGTATTGGGCAATCGGGGAGCTGTCCATGTCTCTCCCATAGGTGGATCTCGAAACGAGATGATGAAAGAGAACAATAGGTTACTGTCGTAACCCCGGTTCTCTGAAACATCGAGTGGAGAGATCCACCAGCCTTGCCCCGCTTGCCGCACGAGAAGCGAATATACTGACTGAGGAATAGCAGCGCGCCCAGCTGTGATATGCCCGTAGGTAAGGGGGTGTGGCCTCACCTGGCATTGGCTGCGCGCTTCTGTCTGTTAGCCAGACTTGGTGCAATTGGATGCTTCTGCAGAGGTCAGGTACGGATGCCCTTCCTATAGGTGGATCTCTCCACTCGATGTTTCAGAGAACCGGGGTTACGACAGTAACCTATTGTTATTGGTTTGTTTGGCAGGGAATGCATTAATTGCTCAAACACAATCTGTAAGTTGCTTTGGTGAAAATTTGGGATGCACTGATAATAAAATTGGGGCTGATACTAATATGACAACAGTTATTTTCATATTATAGCCTGGCCATAACTGATAAATGGTTAAAATGATATAATATTATGTTGAAAAAAAAGAAATACATTAAAATGAACCAGTCAGGCCCCTTGTCACTCCTACTGTCTCGTCATTGTGAGTGTGTGCCGCGGTCCTGAGTTCGCTCGGGTCATACGCTCTTCTGTCCAGGCGAGTCGTTTTGTGTGCGGAGTGTGCAGATCCTGGCATTTCGGGCTAGTTTGGTTTCGGTTCGGTGTCGGGGTTCGGACATTCATGCTCCGTGTGTTTGTCGTCTGTTGTGAGCACACAGTTTGTATTTCGGACACGTGCTTTCATGTTATGTTATGTGTGGATATGCAGTCGGTGAGAGCTCTCATTGGCTCTGCCTTGTTTGTGTCATGGCTCATGCTTCAGATCTTAAAGTGACAGCAGCCTAATAAACCTGCTGCTCTGATGTCTTTTATTAATGTAAATCAAAGAACAAATGACTGACTGCTCTTGACGGAATAACTTTTGTAGCTTTAATAATGATTAATCTATATTTAATTTCTAATTTATCAAGTGAAGACTGTGAAGTGTTTGACAACTTTATTCAGTTTCTGTATTTCCTACACTGTAAATATCTGCCACATTCTGGCAGTAACATACTGCTTTCCATTAGAACCATAATGTACTGTAGAAAACGATGCATTCGGGGCAATATCTGTTAGATACAATATTTACAATATACTGTCTTAATGTTTTTTATACATTAATGTGGAGATTAAATGTGAAATTATTACAACATAAAAATATGTTAAAAACATTCATGTTAGGTGCGATTAATTACAGAAAAATGTGTGATTAATTAGTTAATCTTTTAAAAATCCAGATCCAGAGTTTTTCAACTAAAAATTATATTAATTAAAAATAAAATTTAGAAATTAAAAATCTAATGTATCTATGAACATGAATAATATACCTAATATAACATATACTGCATATCCTTACAATATTGGTTAATGGCCACTATTATATATTAGTTGCCTTTAATCAATATTGTAAGGATATATAGTGCATGCCTAAACAAAATCCTGTCAAATGCATAAATGCAAGTCCTAATATGATAACAAATTTGATTATGCTTTCTGCTACTGTAGCAATAAGAGTCCTCTCTGCTCCACTTAACACATTATATTACAAATTCTTCCTGAAAATCAGCAAAGAAGTTTGCAGATTTAATCTGGGAGTCGGGGACTAAGAAATGTGCAACTGGGTTCAACTGAGCCACTTGACATTATAATCTTAAATAGAGGACTTCAAACTCACTCTAAAAATGAGTTTTTTTTTCCAGAGAGCTGCATGAAAGCCTTTCTGAATCAATCAGTCTGTCTCTTTCTTTGCAACTGGCCCTGAATAAATAAAAACCTATTGAGATGTAAGCTTCGAGCGAACAGACTCATACATGCGCTGCTTCGGCATTACTGCACATGTGAAAATGAATCCACTAGGTTTCAGCAAGTTGGTTTACCTGGATACACATTAGGAGCTTCTGCACATAAGAACTCAATTATTCAACTTCATGTTTGCTCACACATTATCACTGCTGAGCTAGAGCGCACAAGCCACACAAAAGGTACGCAACACTAATGAAACAACAGCGAACGGGTGGGGAGAGAAAACGGCTTATATAAAACTTATGAAATGGGAGAAAGACTGCGTGAGAGAGAGATGATTGACAGAGGAGGAACAGCAGACGGCAGCCATGCAAATGAAACGAGGGGAAAGAAATGAAAGGAACAGAGGAAAGATGGCACTGTTTAACAGCAGGTTACTTCGGCAGTGCTTTGAAGAATCACAGATGTTAGACACAAAGACAGAAAGTGAGAATAAAAGAGCAAAATAGTCAAATGAGGCTGCGAGGGAGGGCTGAGAGACTGAGGTGGCGGCCGTCCGCTGGGTTTTTTAATAGGAAAGCCAACGGTGTCTCTCACACCCTGACGAACAAGCCGGAGGGACCTACCACTTTAGCAATCACAACAGAGGTGGGGAGACACAAGGAAAGGACGGGGCGAGGATAAAAATAGAGGGACTTTTACCATTCGGGCATCTCTGATTATTCTTGCACTCTTCAGTTGTGTGTCTAGAAGAGTAGATGATGGTGTAGGAGTGAGATAGAAAGAACCTGCTAACACAGATTCCTTTGTGGAGGAGTGTGAGTGTGTGTTCCTATGTAGGCGAGGACCTGAGGGACAATCTTCACTACAGTAGTACCACATACGCCCACACACTCATCGCTGACTCCATATAATCATCATGCGTTATGATGCAAGTAATGGAAAAACTCAATAAGGGTCCTTCATCTTAGCATAAACGCATCCTAAACAAACAATAAACCCACAGTCTCTAGAAGAAACATGATCGATACTTAAATATTAGATATCATATTCTACAGAAACGAGTTCGTTACCATAACAACTACTCAACAAGGTCCCATGGAAACAGCTAGCTGTTTCCATGCCAACATTACATCCTCAACTTGTAAAAGCATAAAGATATTGATGGCATCAAACTACAACCTCTCCAAGTTAAGTCACCAAATCAAGCCTTAATCTCATGATATTAGCATTCAGTTCACCAGCGGACCAGGGCTGTGAGAGAAAGAGATAGAGGGATCTCAGTCATCGATGATTGTCTAACACTACCATCATTTTGTCCAAGCTCAAAGTCATATCCCTGCTTCTGGATATCCTCCTGGGAAAATAACTAAAAATACAGGCATACAGGTCATTTTATTAAGTACCACAATATACACTTTCTTTCAGATAGCCTAGTTCAGCTAAGTAAATATTTCATAATAGAAAGATAAGTCATAAATCAGGCATCAGTGCAAAAACAGCTGCCACACATTACATAACACTTGAGTTAAAAATAAAAGACTTGAAACATTGTACATTATAAATACCACTGGATGAGTCACGTTCAAAGCTGTAAAACAGTCGATATATGGACTCCTGCAATTCTATGTGCAAAGTTGCACCGATGCTTGGCAATAAAATAGGAAATATGCAGTACCTTTCAAAAGTTGGGGGTTAGTACGATTATTTTTCTTTGAAAGAAAAAAATTACTTAAATTCGGCAAATTGATCAAAGGTGACAACACTTTTACAAAAGATAAAATAAATGTTGTTCTTTTGAACTTCCTATTCATCAAAGAATCTTGAAAATAAAGGTATAATGGTTTCCATAAAAATATTAGCTTTTCAATATTGATAACAATAATAAGAAATCTTTCTAGAGCACCAAATCATCATATTAGAATGATTTCTGGGGGATCATGTGACACTGAAGACTGGAGTAATGATGCTGAAAATTCAGCTTTGCCATCACAGAAATTAATTACATTTTAAAATATTTCACAATATTCCTGTTTTTACAGTATTTTTAAACAAATAAATGCAGTATTGGTGAGCATAAGAGACGACTTTTTAAAAAAATCGTACCGACCCAAAACTTTTTAACGCTACTATAATTGAGCATATAACAATCTGCCTTTTTTTGGTAGCTGATGCATTCAGTTAAATTCATAAAGAAAAAAAAATGTGCTGCTCCAGATGAAGGGGTACTTGAGCATTACTGATGAGGTTGTGGGGGAATCAGGACTAAAGAAATGTCAGGAAATACTGTTCTATGGTATTCTGTTTGGAGTCAGATTTTTAAAATCCCACTATGGAAATAATAAAATGACGATATAACAAATAACAATTGACATTTCTACTGTCACGTAATAGCACTGAACCCTGATGTCAGGCATCTATGAATCTATTTTCAGATTCTGTAACCCCAATCTGGACTGGTTTAGGGCAAACATCCAGACGTGATGCCAGGGGCACAATCTCAGAGATGAGATGCAGCCTGCAGGGCAAGAAGAAGATTCTAGAAAAGGCTTGCTCTTGGTTTGTGATTTCTGTTCAGGCCATTCTTATCCCACTGCTCTTCACCATGCATCTATTCACTTAAAAACTATCAGAGGAGAAAAATTCACTACAGTGTGCAGCTGAACCTTGTTAAATTTTATGTCAATTCCCTGACCTGAGCAGATGTTATAACTCAGGTGCTCCAAAGACTCCCTCTTGAGCCAGCTGCCCATTTAGCAACTTTTGAAGAACAACAGTTGAAGTTGTTTTTGCCAAAGTCGTTTGTGTTCTTCGGTTAGGGGTAAAAATAAGCTTTAAATACCTTTTCAGCAGTATACTGTTAGCAAACCTCCTAACACTGCCCAGTGCCCACGCTAACTGCTGTTAGATGAATATGCAAGTTAGTGCTGCACTCTTTCCTCTCAATAACAAAATAAATGCAACAACAAAAATTACAGCAGTGAGAAAACAGCAAGGAAGCATCAGATCACAGCGATGTGGATATGTTTGCATGAGCTCTGCAATACGGTACTTGAGTCATGCCACGTTAAAATACCAAAGAAAGGGGACCTCAGCAGCTGCTCCAACTACGGAGGCATCACACTGCTGTCCATACCAAGCAAAGTATTCAACCGGGTGATCCTCAACAGGTTGAAAGAGACAGTAGACCCTCGTCTTAGAGATAAACAAGCTGGTTTCCGCAAAGATAGATCTTGTTCCGATCAGATCGCAACGCTGCACATAATCCTCAAACAGTCACTCGAATGGAACTCACCTCTCTACCTCAACTTCATTGACTATGAGAAAGCATTTGACAGCGTGGACAGGCAGACACTCTGGAAGCTTCTACGACATTATGCAGTACCCATAAAGATAACCGATATCATCCGGAACTCATACGGCGGACTGTCCTGCAGAGTGATCCACGGCACACAAGTCACGGACAACTTCCAAGTGAAGACTGGCGTAAGACAGGGATGCCTGCTTTCTCCTTTCTTGTTCCTGCTTACCATAGACTGGGTCATGAAGACATCAACAGCACAGAGAAGGAACGGTATACAGTGGACCCTATGAAAACAGCTGGACGACACACCCAGCAATAGATGCAGGAGAAGACTAACACCGTGGCAGAGAACTCCATATGCACTGAACATCCACAAAGGGAAGACCAAGGTCCTCAAGGTCAACGCAGCTGACACAGCACCCATCAAGCTGGAGGACGAGGCGCTGGAAGAGGTGGAGAGCTTCACCTACCTCGGCAGCACCGTTGACAAGCAGGGAGGCACCGATGCAGATGTATGAGTGTGTATCGGCAAGGCAAGAACAGCTTTCCAGCAGCTGAAGAAGGTATGGAACTCTAGTGCCTTGACCATCCACCCCAAGATCAAAGTCTTCAATACCATCGTGAAGCCAACTCCTATATGGAGCAAAAACATGGAGAACAACAGCCTCAAGCATGAAGAGAATCCAGACGTTCATCAACATCTGCCTCAGGCGAATACTATGAACCAGATGGCCAGTTACCATCAGTAAAAGGGAACTGTGGGAGAGAACCAGACAGCAGCCTGTAGGGGAAGAAATCCTTCAAAGAAGGTGGCGCTGGATTGGCCATACCCTCTGAAACCTGCTAACAGCTTTACCAGACAGGCGCTCACCTGGAACCCTCAATGCAAGAGAAAAAGGGGCCGCCCCCGAAACACCTGGCGACGAGACTTGGAGGCAGAATCCAAAAAAATGGGACTGTCATGGGGACAACTGGAGAGACTGGCCCAGGACCGGAACTAATGGAGAGCTCTTGTTGACGGCCAATGTCTCAACCGGGACCAGAGGCGAAAGTGAAAAGAGCACCCATGAACAAGTTCGTCTTTGATTTTACTTGAAGTATATATCGGGTCCTTTACCCTCACAGCTTAAATATGCAACAGGGTTGATCAATTAAATGATTTTTAATGCTCACTTTTTACCTTTTCACATATTTCCTCATTTTGACAGTAAATCAAAGTGAGTCTTGCCAAAATAAAAGCAGACCACCATACAAACATACAAGCACCATTTGGCATCTATCTGTGTAATTTGCATTTGAAAAAGAGATAATTGGTCACTTTTCGAAAGATTATTATGAGCAGAAAGGTCAGTTAGTGAGGAGCAGGCTTTTTACCTAGGAAAAGTGTCCGTGCATAGAGCTAAAAAAAAAACATACTTCCCTGAGAACCTGGCTTTACTATGTGTGAATGAGCTGGCAGTGATGAGGGAGCTCTTAGATGAGGTGCTAACCCACAAAACCCCTTCCAGCGCTTGACAAGCAAGCAACCTGCCTGTGTATCAGAGGTTAACATGACGGGCAACTTGCATCCTCTTATCGGCAACTGCGAATTCAATTTGACGTGCATATGAGCAAAGACAAATGCTAAAGAGCATGTGCTGATCCCTCCTAGTGCTCCAGCAAATGCACTACTCTCTGCTAACCTCATCTCCATTATAATATCAAACAACCGCTCTGCCAAGTGAAGCCTGGCAATTAACATAATCTAGCAGTTAATGCAAATGCAAACAAGTTAAGGATTCATTTAACAATTAGAGGAGTGGAGGAAGGTTAAGCAGGGAACACCTTGCACTTCTCAATAACACAGCAGCATCCTCAAAACATGAGATAAAGGAAAACGACCCTTAATAGCAAAGAGAAGCAACTGAAATTGAGTCTATTACATACAAGAGGGAAGTTCTGTCGGGTTCCTGAGGTAAAAAGGCTATTAATTTTCTCCATATGTGGAAACAACTTTTGAAAGATAACTTACAAACCATTAAAGACAGACCTACTGTGAGCTGCGAGGTTGTGAATTGATGGAATATGCTTTTGTTGAAGCCATCAGTACACATTATTTCAACTTATTTTTTTTAAATAACAATGTTCAACAACACAATTCCTGGTGAAAAACTACATCAGGATTTTGAAGAGAAATCTCCACCAATCAAAGAATTACAAGCAAAATGTGATAAGCAAACCGCCCGCCCACTCCTATGCAGCACTGCGAATAACACTATTAAACTACTTCAATATTTGTAAGCATTATATGGATCTTTTGCAATAAACTTAAAATATATCATCTTTTTAAATTTATTTTTTCCATCATTTTTTAATTTATGTCATTCACAGTGCTTCATGGGATTTCAGTTATTTCCTTCATTAAAACCAATAAGTATACAGTCTTATACCTTTGTCTGATTTTCAAATACTTTTTTGCTACAAATCAAAGTTTGCAATGTTGAAATTCACCTCATAGCTGGTTAGTTTGGTTCATGGCTTATAACTCTTAAATGAAGATTTGCCTGTATGGTAAAATGAGAAGGAAATAATCTAGGAGTCCCGAAATCCAGAAATTAGTTGTTTTCAGTTGCATCAAAGTTGTTTTTTGAATGAGTTATTGGTTAAAAGCCTGAAAAACATCTGTGGTTAACAAAAGCCTAAGCCGAAGATTGTCACATCTTATTGTACAACATGAAATACATTAGTAATACTCGACTCGGTTATTTTTTTTTTTTAAAGCTTTTTTGTGTTTTGAAAAGGGAGGTTGCTGACAAATGACTACCGATGAGACTAAAGTTTGTCAGGGATATTAAACATCACGCCCAATCAGGAAAACTCAATTGTATTTAGGACATACAATTAATAAAAGTGTTCAATTGTGAAGATCATCTAGATGTAAAAACATGTCAGAATCATAAACTTTTGCTGGTCACAGAGCTTATTTTCCTCAATCTAAAATCCAATGGAAAAATCCTATAGGCTTTTTTGTCAATGGAACCAGGGTGATACTAACTTCCAGGTTGGTCTAAAAAAATATGCCGCCCCTGCAGCACTCTGTACACAATGTTGTCTTAATACATTGCATCTTGGTCAATGTATCTTACAAGGCATGACAAACAAAAAAACAAAAAAAAACTGTTCACAATGACCCAGTCTGGACTGGTTTGCTGGTTTATAAGGGTTTTTGACACTTGTCAGCTTGTCTGGCTGCCTGTGAGACCAGTTAAACCAACTGCAGACCAGTATTGTAGATCATCTAGACAATCTTAAAGATCAACAACACATCTTAGTCTGGTTTAAGTTGTTTTTTCAGCAGAGTATGATGTCTGAAATGATGTGTGTAGGCAGCAGCAGCAGCAGCAGCAGCACACTAGGGTTTGCAGCTTATGTCAACAAAACGCCTCTCCACCCTCCAGTTTTTCACCTGCCCTGACTCATTCAATCCCATTATCTATAAAATTTCCTTCCTTTTTTCTTCATTCTGCCCTCTTTCAAAAGGTGAGCAGTCCTCCCTCTGGCCAACGTTTTAAGTGCAATCACACAGCCGCTGAGAGCAAAATAATTGGCAATGCGTGACTGAAAGAGAGAGAGGTGAGTAGATAGACAGGGACAGAAGAGATTTAAAGAGGTCGTCAGAACAACAACTTTACACCCCACACTCGGTGGGAGAGCTGCAATTGCCTGTCACATCAAAAGCACAGCGGAAAGTGAGAGAGGAAGAAAATGGTACATCTATTCACTCTCAGTCTCTCGTTCCCTGTTACAGACGCGAAGCCACCACATCTGTCAGCACAGCACACCACCAGACTTTTATTTATATAGTCTCTTCCAATACAACATTGTCGTCTCGTCCCTTCCCTTCTGCCCCACAATCCTGCTCTCTGTTTAGCCATTTGAACACACACTTTGTGTTTAATGCACAGTTCAATTAAAATGCTTTAGGATGTCATCGAGTACTGAGATGTGACTGACATCATGCAAACAGAAAACTAAGCATTATGTTTTGTTACACGTTGATAAGTGCATCCTATCACACAACCTGCACACAGCTAAGTGAAAAGAGGGTTGGATTGGAGGATGAAGTTCAGGAAGTTGCGATAAATGTAATGCAATGGGATGTAATGTTCATTACTAGGGATGTGAACAAGTACTCGGACACGACAGCGACGATCGATCATAAAAATAATCCGTGACTCTAAAAAATATATTTCTTTTTTCTGATTGGTTATTGCAGCATTTTGGGCGGTACCTGAGGTCTGATTGGTTAACGTTAGGATGCCAACCAGACCGGCGAAATAAAAAAAAAAACTATGGATTTGAAAGCCCGCAATGGAATCACTTTGACCATGAAAATACAGTAAAGTGTAAGATGTGGAGAGCCAATCTGGCATTTATATAATATTATAATGAGAACACTTTTGTAATCTAATGTGTAAATGTTTCAGCCTTGTTGAAGAGCATATCCCACAATGGGAGTTGTGCGAGCATGTTCAAGTTCACGTGCGCATTTGCGTTTTTTTTTTGTGCAGATGTAAGATGCAGTGTATTACCTAATTCTGATTAATCTCATATGCGTTGGTGGAGTTCATTAACCCACTAGCAAAGCGCTTCAGTTTAGTGATGTTCATTCACTCTTCAGCATCAGCTCAAACGGCAATGCCCATTATTGACTATGATTGGGTTATTTAAGACATGTCTTTTTCAAACATGAATAATTATATCCAGCAGTGTTATTTTTTCTCGCCATGGCTTAGAAAACGCGTAGCCTGTCTGGAAGCACTTGATAAAGTAGATGAAAATACAGTTATATGCAAGATGTGCAGCGCCAATTAGCCATTTAACATTATAATGAGAACACTATAGAATGTTGTAAATTATTTGTTTTAGATGCCCGTGTTTCTGCGCATTGTTACTGGAAGAGCGCATCCACAACAGGAGTTACACATTATGGTAAGCACGTAACAAGTTCACTTGCATTTGTGTCCTTTTGTGCAGAAACAAGTTGTAATGTTACGTTTATGTTGTGTATCTAGAATATCTGATTAATATTCATATAGGATGTGTCATATAGAACAGGCTTCGGTTTACTGGTGTTCATTCACTCTTTAGCTTCACCTATTCCTTTTAGAAGTTTATTTTTCAAAAACAGCAATGTATTATTAATAATCTAGCAGTGCTATTTTTCTACTCATATTTTTAAATGACTTATCAGTATTCGAAAAAAAAAAAGAAAAAAAAAAGGAAAAAGGAAAAAGACCATCCCTATTCATTACTGGTTTAAATCATAGAAAGCGCTGATTAAAGGACCTCTGGATTATGAGAGACAGACACATGCATAATTGGTTTCCACCAAGGCCATCTTTGTTCATGGGTGCTCAGTTTCAGATACAGGTAGCCGTATATGTCATGTGACTAATCACAAGTTGCAGGAATGTGATGTCATGATAACACTGATTGTCAGGAGCTTTCAAATGCAAACAGACAGGGAAAAATAAATTGATCCATGGTAAAACATCATTTCGTAATATTTCATGAAGGATGGAATGCTTTCATTTAGATTACTTTAACTTTTTTTAACTTAATAATAATAATTACTATTATAATAATTATATTATAATAACACAAGAATGTAATTCTTTTTAATTACTTAGAAGTGCATTATTTATAACATAACATAATATAATAATATAATATAATATAATATAATATAATACAATAATTAGAAAGATATCCATAAACAAGTCTACTTTTGAATGGCGGTAATTGGATAAAGATACAATAATGATTTAATTACAGCAGAGGCTAACTGGACCATGCTAACCAGCAAAACCTTGACCCATCGGTTTCCACAACAGAGAACAGCTTCAGGATGAATCAGATAATGATCAAACCAGCACACAGTCATTAACGAACACACAAACACACACACAAAAGAGAAGATTGTGATCGAGAGCACATAGCGCCACACAATCTTAAAAAATTAAAGCCGTGGAGAATCGGTCTTGATAGGGAAAGGAGACCCACATGAATCAGATTCAAGAGCTCTCAATTCATAACAGGCATTGAAGAAAAAAAAAACCTCCAAACCACTGGAGTCATTAGTCACTATCCCGTGATCTATGTGCAATCATACGAGGCTTTCCGGAAGCCTGTTCTGAGTATTGAGTGCTGGGAACATTTGAAAGTGCTTCCATGCTGTCATTAAACCTTCCCTGCCCAGGGGAAGACATCAGTATGCCAGACTCAAATGAGATCTGCTCTCAAAACCAACCGTCGGTTTCCCCCCCAACTCCTTCTGAAAACACCATCTTAAAGAGCTAAACATTCAGCTGTATTCCCTAGAGAGGAAAGCCGCGGTTCCTGTCTTCAACTCGGACATTAAGGGAGCATTCTGTTGGGGTTCTGCTGAGAGCAGTGTGACAGCCCACCCTCAGTGGAAACACAGACAAAAAGATTGATACGCACCAGCTCAAACACCACGACAGAAACGCAAACCCACTCGAGCCGACACTTACTGCTTATTCAGGAGTTCAAACACTCAATCATGAACAAGAATACCTAATGAATCTTCACAGAACTGTGAGGAGGGCAGATTAACTCGCTTTACATTTTTAGACTCTATCAGCTTGAATCGCTGCCTCTTTTCCTGAGATATACTCCACTGTGTTTAGACAGTAAATGTAATTTTTGTTGGCTTCCTAAAGAAATAAATCTCTAGGTTGACTTGCCCTCTTCAATCGTACTGTTTGCACTGCCTAAATTAAGTCCCACTCTGCCCACAATGCGCGCAGACGAAGAATATGATTCACAGAGGTATATCTGGGTGTTGGTTTGTGTTACTCAACTGAAATGTTTTTTTTTTTTTTTTTGATTGATGGCCATATGTAGAGAGTAAAAACTTTATAATATTTGATTGTCTTGTGATGACTCCTTGGAATGTTTTCAATTAGGCTAGTTTAATAAAAGCAGCAAAAAAAATGTAAATCAACAAATAATAATAATAGCTTATTATTAGTATTATTGTCATCATTTCACAAAAATGTCTGAAGTGAAATGAATACTTATTTTAGACAAACAAATAATTAATATAATATAACATATCAGAATATAATATATAATAAAAATAATTTCATTTTTTATGATTTATTATTATATTATTTCACAAAAATT
Source organism: Rhinichthys klamathensis goyatoka (assembly GCF_029890125.1). Taxonomy (NCBI): domain Eukaryota; kingdom Metazoa; phylum Chordata; class Actinopteri; order Cypriniformes; family Leuciscidae; genus Rhinichthys; species Rhinichthys klamathensis. Next base: position 2,417,706 of record NW_026606572.1, on the reverse strand, counting down.
TTATCAATTAATATGAGACCATTTATGATTATTAATAATAATATATTCATATAATGTATCATTTAAAAAAAATGTTGGGTGAAATATTATTTATTTATTCATTTCTCACTTATTTTTTAATAAATTAAGAAGCTGTCCTGTGCCGATAATATCAAAACGATCTTCCTGGCCAAAGTCTTGTCATGGTTAATAACCATTTTATGTTCACAACTGAACGGTATGTGAACAGGCAGTAAACACATTTAGCTTTCTAAAACCGGACTGACAACCGTATCCTGCTGCTGTGTGAAAGAAGCCTCATAATAAACCCTGCCTGCCAACACCAGTATTTTATGTTTGACGATCAGGGCCAGAGACAAATGTGAGTTAAATGGAAGATTGGGGGAGCAGCGCATCAAAAGGCCTAAAGCAACAAACAGAGAGGAAACAAAAGGATGGAGACAACATAAAAGGAGAGTCAAAACTAGAAGCTCATTGTTTGCATGGGCAGGGCTTTTATTTGAGCTTTGTTTACAGCCAGTGTGTTTGTTGAGCCTGACACAGTCTTTGATCCTGACTTCTTGAACTCAGAGATGACAGTAACCACCAGCACACTGCGCTTGTGTATACCTGATGACGAGGAAGAGAAAGCAAGTGACACATGGAACGGCATACTAGGGGCTGACATGCAAAAAAACAAACACCAAAGAACGAACAATGTTACGATACGCTTGAGCGAACATACTTCACCCATGTCTGAAATGGAAGAATTAAGGCTTTCTCTGCTGTTTTTGGAGTGTATGTGGGAACTCTATGGGGGTTTCTCTCCACTCCAAACCTAATTAGAGACCATCAGAGCCGTAGCCATTGTAAAGGCTGCTAAGGTAATTAGCTCCTCTAATTGCATTCTGAAATATTGAATATAGGGATATGAGAATGAACACTGCTATTTCTCCTCCAGGAACATGAGGTGTCTCTCCTCGTCTCTGACTTGCTCTCATTCTCTCTCTCTGATAAAGGTCAAACAATATGAACTCAATGAGGGTGGAGTAATTGGTTTGGCGAGTGGAAACACAGAGTAAATAAGGCCATTTTTTTTATCCTGCCCCCAAGAAACAAACAGCTTTTTCATAAATGTGTGTTGGGGCAAACTAAGTAAACAATGTATACAAGACACACGAAAAGGGCAATCACAAAACACGTACACACACAACTGATGCAAGTGGAAAAGTAATATGTTTGATGTCTGGTAGAGATGGATCGAGGGCCATTCTAGATGAATATTATTACTGAGGTTAATTGAAAAGTACTATTACCGCTGCTGGAGTGAATTCTCAGACTGCAACGTGCATGAAAATTAAAATAGTGGAAAGCAATCTCACATTAATATTCAGTGCCTAGGATGTCAAAATGCTTAGCAGCAGGTGCCTGGTACAAAAACATAATTATTTAAAATGACACTTTTTGTAATTAACAGTTTTATTTGATGTCTTTTCAAAGAAAATCCATGTGTATGAGCTGGGTTCTACCATATGCATGGATTAAATACATAACACATTACCGTTCAAAAGTTTTGTGTTTCGTGTTTCGGGGGGGGGGGGGGGGGGGGCAATTTCTTGCCTAGAAAAAGTCAGACTCTGGTAATCATTGTTATCTACTTTCTAATAACTATGAAGCCTTAGATCTCATAAAGAATCACTACACATGGCCAATTGAACACACACAAACCACTGCATTCACACACATCCCCACTAATTCTTTTGCACACACAATCTCAAATGACAGGAATAGAAAGGATGTGACCATTGAAAGGATGGTGAATCAGAGATGGAGGGTGGATATGGGAGGAAAGAATAAGGCCAAAGAGAGAAGAACGATGGAGGCGGAGAAGGGAAAGAATAGATGATGCATGGTGTGTTCATGTGTGTGGTAGGGGTGGAGGTCATGGGAGGCATAGAGGAGGAAGTGTAAATCATAGAGGAAATGTGCTTCAGTATACAGTGTCACAGTCATAAGCTGCTCAGCTGTGCTCTGCTAAAATATGCCTTTCAGACAGCGCCTTTACTGAATTCAAAAATAATACACAACAAAGATATTTCTCCTTTCTCCACAAACTTTTCAAACCTAAAAACAGAACTGTTTAGAAAAAAAAAAACAGAAAAAATACAACAGTGAAAAAATAAAGACAATACTCCATGTACCAGTATTTATTCATTTAAAATTCATGCATGCGACCACTACCATTACCATTACAACCACTACCATTCAAAAGTTTAAAAAAATGAATACTTCTATTCAGCAAGGACATTTAATTGATTAAAATGATCAATGGAGACAGTAAAGACATTAATAATGTTACAAAAAATGACATTTTATATTAATACTGTTTCTTTTGAAATTCTATTCAATCAAACTTAAAAAAATCCACCAAAATATTAAGCAGCACTTAATAGAAGCACTTAACTGTTTGCACAATTGGTACTAATAAATTATGTTTCTTGAGCAGAATCATGTGACACTAACTGTGCTTATATGGACCCTAATAGTCCAATTGTAATCAGACTACTAGCACAGTCAGAGTAAGAAAAGTCACATGTAACCACGTCAAATCAGAATGAATTGGCAAAATCCGATTAAAATTTAATTCGGATTGTAAGGGGGTGGTTTAAAACTTTTGTAATCCGATCGAGAGGACATGTAAACAATTGATTGGATTGAAAACCAAAGCTGGAAAGTACTGCGCATGTGCAATGATGTAGAAATGACGTAATAACGTATGATGCAAGGAACAAATTGTTGTTGTTGTTAAATAAAGTGTCATAAATGACCTACGTGTCATTCTAAAACTCTCCTTCATCTGTGAAGTGGAGCAGGACAACGTCCCACCAGTCCTTGTTTCGGACTCTCATCCACAGACGCTTTATTTTAGGAGAGCGGGATTGGCGTTATTACTGTTTGATTAATATAAGCAGCACGGCATGTCATTTTTGCCCCCATTTTTCATGAGCTGAACTCAAAGATCTAGGCTAAGACTTTTTCTATGTATACAAAAGGCCTATTTCTCTCAAATATTGTTCACAAATCTGTCTAAATCTGTGTTAGTGAGCACTTCTCCTTTGCTGAGATAATCCATCCACCTCACAGGTGTTGGTGGATCTTCACATCAACCCGATCACTTTATTTAGCGATCATGTAAACACTACATTCGGATTCATCAATTCAACATTCAACAAAAGCTGTCCATGTAAACGTAGCTACTGAGGAGTAATAGGCCTAGTAGTGTCCACATAAGCACAAGCACTATGTAGCAGTACGCAAATCTATGCGATCAAGAGGTCTAAAGACAAAACTGACAACAGTATTTGACTACCAAGTCTCAGCATTAGGCAGCACATCCACCGTCTGTTCAATGACCATCTGATGCATACTGCACACAAAAATGCTAAAAGCTGGCTGAAACTGCCATTTCCTTATGTTAGTGTAATGGTAGTTAGCTAATCGGATGAGTAAAATCACAGTTATTATTAATCCACCTGGGAACAAAGTTGTGTTTTACCAGGTACAATACCAAGTTAATATAACCACTTTACTTACTAATTAACCAGTATACAAGGATTAATACATTTTCAACAAAACGAGCTGTGATTGGTTGCTTTACATGTCAGATATATGGCAACCTCCTTTCTACATTTCTTGACCAGAATAAGCTGCAATGTGGACCAGACCTTATGCCATCTAGCTCCGCAAAACCCAACAGCTGAAGTTCAGGTTCAGTCAGACTGCTGCTCAACTGTTTACTCAATTTTGAAAGTTCACACAGCTTTTCATAGGCAAACTGAAAGCTGATTCAGTCACAAATCAAACACCGAAAGCACTGAACTTTCCTTTTATATGTCCATACTGATTCCTATCTTCTATCAGGACAGTCTTGACAAAAGCAGAAAAGGGTTTGCAAACTCACAGTAGCACTCACAGTTAATCTCTCAAGACTATGCTGAATAACATGCAAATAGAGAATCCAATGCTTTGATTGTGTCACTCAGTGACTCGCCGAGAGATGTGTCTGAGTGTGAGTGTTTATGTATAAAAGTTTCAGAGAGACTTGTTGCCGCATTTAATCCATTTTCTTCCAGAGGGACAGTGGGAATACCTTCACAAGCAGGTAAAAACTCTTGAGAAGTTCCAGCTTTGCACCTTTATGGCGCTTTTCCATTACCAGTACCAGCTCGACTCGACTCGACTCGCCTTGGCTCGCCTCGACTCGGCTCGCTTTTCGCTCCGTTTTCCATTGCAGAAAGTACCGCCACAAATAGTACCCGGTCGTCATAGCGACGCATTTCGTTCCTCGTTGCCCCATCAAGCTCTCGCTGGATCCTCTCTTCGGCAACCAAACAAAGGAATGTCTGCACCTCCTCATTTGACCACGGCGTATTCTTCCGAGTTGCCATAATAATAGTAGTAAGTTTAGTAACTATCTCTGGCCAAACTATTTAAAAATGGCGGGGTTATTCTGGATACTCCATCTGGCGCGTGCAATGATGACGCAGATTCTCTGTGACCAATCAGCAGTCGGCATTGTTTTCACGTCACATTTTAGTATCGGCTTAGCTCGCCTCAGCTCGCTTAGAACCTCACCGGAGGTGGTACGAAAAAAAGTACCCGAAAGCAGGTACAGGTACAACTTTTACACAGTGGAAAACCAAACAAAGGCGAGTCGAGTCGAGTCGAGCCGAGCCGAGCCGAGCTGGTACTGTGTAGTGGAAAAGCGCCATTAGTCTGGGGTTTATCAAAAGTGATGGACAAGCAGGAACTGTCTCTCGGTGGACAGGTAACAGGTGTTTTTAACTTCCTTTCTCCATCACTCTTGTTTTTGTTGAATTCTGTGCTGTCGGGTTTCCATAGGATATCTAAAGAAATGTATTTTTAACTGTCCCTTGCGGCTTCACGAACAAATCCAAAAATGTTACTGTGATGTTTGTTTGAGTCAAGTCATACTGTGATTTCAAGATTCTATTGACAATACACAGAAAATAATTGCGCAAAAACATGCACGTCTCCTATAGAAAGGTGCCAAATAGAGTGTTACACAAAGAAAACATGAGCAAAGGAGCTACAAATGAGTAATGAAGTGAGAGGAGTAAAGAGATAACAAGAGAGAGAGACAGAATGCTCTCATGTTGTTTGCAGCGGTGAGCTGGCTCGGCTTTTAACCCATGGAGTTGGGATGAGAGCGGTCGTCACAGCGGGGAATCCATCCATAATATAACACACCGCAGCTGGACTTATGAGTAGGCCAGGCTTGCAGAGAATCGGTACAACCAACAGAATCATGCAGAAAGCTCGGCAGATTTCAGCACATTCTGAATGCCTGTCATTAAAGGTGCATTGTGTAATATTTAGGAGGATCTGTTGACAGAAATGCAATATCATATACATAACTATGTTTTCATTGGTGTATAAAGACCTTACATAATGAACCGTTATGTGTATTATCTTAGAACGAGCCATTTCTATCTACATACACCGCGGGTCTCCTTACATTGAAATTTTGTACCACCATGTTTCTACAGTAGCCGTAAACGGACAAACGCGCTTCGCCACTATGTTGTTCTTCGTGCAAAGAAGCTAGCTAAAGTCAGCGAATAAAACACTGACACAATGATGAACAGGTAACAATAATATTCGCAATAACGTATCGTTTTACTGAATAATTAAGTAAACCTAATTTCTTAATTTATCTTTGTAAAGAAACCTCATTACTTAACTGGCTACTCTCTGCTGTTTCAAACGACGACATATTGTCGGCCACCATAACTTCTGTTGGTTGCAATTCTCAACCTCACCACTAGATGCGGCTAAAAATTACACAGTGCACCTTCAAGTTCTAGTACACAGTGCATCTTTCGTCCCTTTAATGTACATTAAAAAAGACATGCACAGTACATCATTTCCGTAACACTAGCAGAACTAAAAACTAGAGCTGCACAATTCTGGATAAATTGAAAATCACGAGTTTTTGTTTATTTGTTTGTTTCAAACACAGATCACACAATTCTAGACAAAAACAACAACAACATGTAATTTACTAGAGGTTCTGAAAAAATGTTAATTGCTGTGGTCTATTTAATGTTTAATTAATCTAAATGAATTGTTTAAAAAAAATCAGTTTGAATGAATGATTCATTGACTCCCTGAGAAATACTTCCCTTGTTACATTACTGTATGAATCAGCGTTTTTGAGCGAATCTCTTGAATAAATGATTCAATGACAAATACATTTTGTAACATTCACTTGTCACCACCTGTTGGTGTAACGATGTAATCACTACAATCGTTATTTAGAGAGCCATGTTATTACTTTCAAAAAAGGTGATTTGCTCTATTTTGATCGCTTCCGTGAACATCAGTGTTTATATAAACTTTTATCCCAGTACTTCTGTGATAATATGAATATTTGTAACAGAGAACGATACTGTGTGGCTGAAAAGACTGTGAAGCTGATTCTATATATGACAACTGCTCTTTTTTGGTCAGCGGATGCAGCATCAACCCAGATTTGAATGTTCCGGTGTGATTCCGGTCAAAGGTTTAATAAACACAGGCGAAACAGCTCAAGTTCAGGTTCAATCAGACTGCTGCTCAATAGGGCGCCACTGTTTACTAAATTTTGAAAGTTCACACAGCTTTTCATAGGCAAACTAAAAGCTGATTCAGTCATAAATCAAACACTGAAAGTAAATGCTGAACTTTCCTTTTGTATGTCCACGGACTGATTCCTGTCTTCTTTCAGGACAGTCTTGACAAAAGCAGAAAAGACTGCAAACTCACAGTAGCACTCACAGTTAATCTCTCAAGACTATGCTGAGTAAATGCAACGTGCAAATAGGGAATCCAATGCTTTGATCGTGTCACTCAGTGACATTGCCATTTAGGAATAAGATCGTGTGGGTGTTTCAATCGAGATCACAATCTTTTAACGATTAATCGTGCAGCAAGCAAAGCAAGCAAAAAAAGGTTCTTGAACTGAGTCTGGAAACTTAAGTCGGCACATTGAGAATTACTGTACTTTTGTACAGTACTGTATACTGTATAAGTAGAGATATGAAAAAGAGTGCTATATATATATATATATATATATATATATGAATGAGCTTTATATATCTTTGGTGCAGATAGTCCTAATGTGCTTTACTAATCACACTGGACCTGTTCCTGAAAGTATTTGTCACAGTTTTAGAGAGGCCTGAGGTAATTCCCTTCATCTGACAAAGCATATCTAGATTGAAAATGGAATATTTGACACAGGTTCCACAGCACATTAATTTGTCAGGGTCTTAATTGTGCTGGCGCTTGCCGCTGCAGTGGGGATCGATAGTCGTGTTAAGGGCAGGCAGGCTTCGCAGGCTCCATCTATAATTCATAGCAGCCTATATAATGACAGACTATTAGCCATCCCTCTAAAGAGAGCATCCCCAGTGCTGTCAGAGCGGCTGTCAATCCTCATTCACATCTACAGTCCTATTGGCCCCTGTACTTTATTATTTTCCTTTTAACATGAAGCACTACAAGGAGCTCTTTTAAACAATGCATGCAATCTAAAGAGTTCAAAATGAAATATAGAGTATAAGAAGCCACGCTGTAGCATCTTCACAATGTGTGTGTGGGTGTGCATGTGCATTTCCCACAGTGCAAAACCAACAGCTCCTTAAATCTCACTTTGCCGTTCACACTTCATTAGATCCAGTCCTGTAAAAAGGTCACTGTGGTTCTGTAGCATCTGCGCCATTCACACCGTCGCAATTCTCTCTTCCACATACATCTACATGCAAAGACCCAGAAACACTCACTCTAAAATTACACCATGTCCAATCGCCTTTAATCTCAACAGCATGGGGTCTGCTCGGCTTTCTGAGAGAGAGAGAAAAAGAGATAGCAAAAACAATCTTGCCAGTACCTCTTTGGACAGAGGAAGTTGTGCATATTTGAGAAACAGTGTGGAGAAAAACAGCCTGTTCGCCCAGACTCATAAAGTCTGCCCGGATGTGACATCTTCACATTTTCTAAAAAAAATTAAGAATTAAAATAAAAAAGTGAGCAGTGATTGTCCGTGCAACAATCACCACCATGATGATGATAGTGTTCTATGTGTTCAGTGTGTTGCTATTTGGTTGTTAGGTTTTTCTGGGTTGTTGCTAGGATGGCTTCTGTTTAGGTTTTTTCTTTTTTTACTGGCAATTAAAGCCACTCTCAAGACTCATATTCCAAGAATCTAGGGACCAGAATATGATATGTATATTATATGTATATGGTATTCTAGCCGATAGCAGTAAAGTCATACTCATAATTATTTCGGTTTATTGCTAATTACGGGTAAATGGCTCGTATTAAAATTCTGTACAACTTGGTGAAAAAAAAAAAAAATTATATACATTAAATAAACTAAAATTCTAAATAATTTACATTGTAAATAAATTATAAATAAAAAATATAAATTGCTAAAATCAATTGTTTTAAATGCTACAAGTTAATTTAAAGGGTTAGTTCACCCAAAAATGAAAATTCTGTCAGTATTTACTCACCCTCATGTTGTTCCAACCCCGTAAGACTTTCGTTCATCTTCGGAACACACATTAATATATGTTTGATTAAATCTGAGAGCTGTCTCACTCCTCCATAGGCTTCTATTGTAATTGAAACTTGCCGGCCCAGAAAGTTAGTAAAGACATCATTAAAATAGTCCAAGTGACTACAGTGGCTCAACAATAGTGAGCCTACATTCTGATGTACAACCCAGAAGTGCTGCGCTGTTACACTACATGAACTCACTCAGAGGCCCACACAGAAGAAAATGAATAGTTAATTTGTTTGTTTTTTGCACACAAAAAGTATTCTCGTCGCTTGATAAACTTATGGTTGAGCCACCGTAGTCACTTGGACTATTTTAATGATGTCTTTACTAACTTTCTGGGCCGGCAAGTTTCAATTACAATAGAAGCCTATGGAGGAGTGATCCAGCTCTCAGATTTAATCAAAAATATCTTAATTTGTGTTCCGAAGATGAACGAAAGTCTTACGGGGTTGGTACAACATGAGGGTGAGTAATTACTGACAGAATTTTCATTTTTGGGTGAACTAACCCTTTAAGCATCACAAAATTATGGGCAATATAAAAAATGGATCAGCATTTAGAAAGGCATTAAGATTTGCTAAAGATTACATTTAACACTATTATTAAATGATCAATGTTTTTAACGATTAAGCAAGCATTAGATGGTTTTGCAAAGGCAATCTAAATGTAAAAAAAAAAAAACAGGCAGAAATAAGAATGCAGAGTTATCAGCAGATACTGATAAAAAATATTGTGAATAGAAAATATCTAATATTCCATCACATTCAAACCAGGAGGAAACCTTATTTATTTTGGTTAAACAAAAAATGTTGTTCCTTAAAGCTGCAGTCCGCAGTTTTTCCTCTTTGTCGCCATCTCTGTTCGAAATCTGCAATTACAGTTATTCGCGGAATTATCAACTTTACGGAGTTGTACTTCGACACGGCACAGCGCGGATGAACACAATGTTTGAGGAGAGTGTGAGGCTGTCAATCACCGCGCCGGTGTGGATACTGGCATTCAGAATCACAGATTATTCTTTTTGGAAGTATGACCAACATAATAATTTTCACCGGAAAATGTCCTCTGAACAAGTAAGTAACATCCACTTTTGTTCTGGTTGTGACATTGCAGTAAAACGCGCTGATTAAATCTAACAATCGCTTATCAAATCACGTAAAACCGTACAAATTATACTTTGTTCTCAAATTGTTAATGTTAACAACGTCAGCATTGCGTGACTACATGTAATGCCCTTCCGATATGTATCCTTGTTTTCGCATGGGCCGGTTGCAGTCTCTTTTTTTCACTCCAAAGTCCGAACGAAGTTTTTTGCATTTTACAGCGGGTGAATCTGCAGTTGTCACTGGTGATTGTCGTTTGAACCTTTCTGGAACCGCCATCAAATTGATAAGTTTAATTATATCAAGTGCTGTGAGAAAAGGCTATAAATCTCCACCTCCAACATCCTCACATGCAATATAGCCTACTAGCCGAGACTCCTTCTTTATAACAGATGTGACGTAATGACGCAAAGACATGCTCGAATCTCCCGCGGAAATCCACCAGTACCACTGGAATTAAAAACATTATTACAAGCTTACCGCTTTCAATTGAGCTAAGGCAAGCGGATAGTTTTGAACACTGGCGGGTTATGTATTTTTTCAAAAATGTATTTTGGATCATTTTTAACCCCAAAAAAGCTACGGACTGCAGCTTTAAATCAATAATAATAATAATCAAGTTACTCACTTTAGCAAATCACCTCTCATACAAACACTATATAAACAAATACTGATGGATTATATTGTTTCAGCCTGTGTGACAAACATGTGGGAACTCAATTGAGGAAAACAACATTTGTCATATAGCTTCAATCTGATAAACAGAGACATGACACAGGTTAAAAGGCTTTCCACCGCCAAGAGACTCATAATGACAGGGAACTCGACAAGACTGTGCCCTGCTGTCGGCAGAAGCCCCACTTGTGAGGCACTTATAGTGCTGCACTCTGTGGGGCAGAGACGTGGAGACCGTCCTTCAAGCAGCCATTGCATCCACCTGTAACCCCCATCGGACGTACAGCTCACAGAGAGTAATCTGCCCTCTGCCTGCAACTCCCTCAGCTGTCTATTCATTGCAGTCCACAATCAGGAGGAAGAGCACCTGGGAATTCATTTGGCACAATGGGCCGTCGCTCAATGTCAGGGCCACAGAATATTTTTTTGCTGTACTTGTTTTCTAGGGCTCCGCAATTTGACCCAAAATTTTAAACAAACAAGAACAAACACACAACAATATTATTATTAGTAGTATTATTGTTATTATTAATAAATAAAATGAAACAATAAGTAATATTCCTATGTAATTTCACAGTAAAATATAATAATTATTTTATAGTACAACTGTAAAATTACAATACTAATATTACAATACTGATATTCCTACAAAATAATACTATATATGACTGTCTTCATTTCTTATTTCAAAAGTTAAACCATCAAGCTTTTTTTTAACCAATCCACTCCGTAAACACGGAATAGTGTAGGCTGCTTGCATTTAAAAGAACACTGTGCCGCGCTTAACTCTGAAGTACACTGTGCATATATTTACAAAATTAAAATATCACAGCCTTTGCAATTTGATAATCACACTAAGCTATATTGCCATTTCGGTTTTATTCCGATTAATCGTGCATCCCTGGATGCATTAAAGGGGTTCCATTATGCTTTTTCACTTTTAGTTAGTGTGTAATGTTGCAGTTTGAGGCTTTGAGCATAAAAAAATATCTGCAAGGTTACGAAGCTCAAAGTCCACTCCGAAGAGAGATATTTTAGAACAGAATCCACTTTTCAAGAACTACAACGCTTATGAACGTCTTATGAAGTCATTTAAATAATCCCCGCCTACAGAATACCCAAAAAAGTTGGCGAGGCCAGGTTAACCTGCAGCTAGAGAAGATTAAGAGTGTTACAGACGCTAATCGGTGCCAATCACAACACACTGGGCCAGCTAACCAATCACAGCACATTTCGTATTTCGGAAGGAGGGGCTTCATCGAAAACGTCGCGTTCGACCCAGACTGGGGAGAGAGAAGCTGAAATAATGTAAAATATGTGAAAAATTATGCGTTTTTTGAACAATCAAGCATGAAAACATATTCTAGTGTACACCCCAAAAACAAAATCAAGACTTTGTAAAAGGGCATAATAGGACCCCTTTAACCAATTGGTGTTAGATCATATTTATTTAAATATTTCATGCTCATTTCCCCTATTATTAGATTACCTTCAACATCTAACGTTTACTTAAAGTCAGGGCTGTACAGTGCGACATATGTCACACGTACTAAGGAAAAAACAGTCTGTGCTATGAATAAATTCTCCACAGTAGCACAGGTGCGATACAGTTTTGCATGTGTGTGAGACGAGCCCGTTCTCATCCCAAGGCGTCATAAACTGACGCTTTTGACATTTCGTCTAAATCCAACGCACATGGCACCCTTTAGTGTCAATATGAGACGCAGATATACACTACCGTTCAAAAGTTTGGGGTCGGTACGATTTTAAATACTTTTAAAAGAATTCTCTTCTGCTAACCATGGCTGCGCTTATTTGATTAAAAATACAACAAAAATCAGTTATAGTATTAAATATTATTCCAGTGTAAATCAGCTGTTTTCTGTGTGAATATATGGTAAAGTGTAATATATTCCTGTGATCAAAGCTGAATTTTCAGCATCACCAGTGTCAGTGTCTTCAGTGTCAAATGATCCTTCACAAATCAGTATAATATGAGGATTTGATGCTCAAGAAACATTTATTATTATTATCAATGTTGAAACAGTTGTTGGTCTGTCAGTTGTACAGTTTTTTTTTTTTTTTTTAGGATTCTTTGATGAATAGGAAGTTCAAAAGACTTTTGTAACATTATAAATGTCTTTACTGTCACTTTCGATCAAATTAATTATTCCTTGATAAATAAAAGTATTGATTTCTTTCCTCCAAAAAATAAAAATAAAATTCTCACTGACCCCAAACTTTTGAACGGTAGTGTATATGGGCCAGAAGGTGCCTCCTAGTGGTCTAACCCTAACCCAGACCTAAACCTACCCATAACTATATTGACGCTAAAGGGTGCCATGTGCGTTGGATTTAGACGAAATGTCAAAAGCGCCTTGGGATGAGAATGCGTTGGTGTGAGACAGTGTGAAGTGAGCGTTTGTTGTGTGCTTGTTTGTGTGAGAGGTTAATCTATGGCTGCACAATCAACCTTAATTTTTCAAGGCTCAATTATTGTGCCACTCCTGTTTAACTTGTATATGCTCTCACTGAGCCAAATAATGAGAAATAACCAAATTTCTTCCCAAAGCTATGAAGATGACACACAGATCTACTTTGCCCAATCGCCTAACGACTACAGCCCCGTTGACTCCATGTGCCAATGCATTGATGTAGTTAACAGTTGGATGTGCCAAAGATTTCTTCAGTTAAACAAAGACAAAACTGAAGTCATTGCATTTGGAAACAAAGATCTCAAGGTGAATGCATACCTTGATGCTAGGGGTCAAAAAACAAAAAAATATCAAGTCAGGAATCTTGGTGTGATTTTGGCGTCGGTGTACGTCCGACTAATTGTACTTTATCCTATGTATCTTTTTTTAGACTTAATTCTTTTTATAGCCTAACTTTTATTTAATAATTTTTATTCTCTGCTTTTATTTGTTATTTTAATTAATTTTCTGTATATTGCACTTTGAATTACCATTGTGTATGAAATATGCTATGTAAATAAACTAATTTTAGTTTTAAAGGTGACATATTATTCCTCTTTTCACAAGATGTAATATAAATCTTTGGTGCCCCCAGAATGTGTCTGTGAAATTTCAGCTCAAAATACCACCCAGATCATTTATTATAGCTCGTCAAAGTTGCCCCTTTTCGGGTGTCAGCAAAATCGTGCCTTTTTGTGTGTGTCCCTTTAAATGCAAATGAGCTGCCGCTTTTCCCCGCCACCGTTCAGAAGACAGTCGATCCTTTTACACGAGCTTCAGATACTCCAGCAATAACAAACGTGAATTTCACTCATCCAAAATCTCAGGAAGACTCAGGAAGAGGTTGCAACTTTTAAACTGCACCTGGTCGTTTCTGAATGGTTAGTGGATACATGTATATCCTAGTTGTTGTGGAGTTACATTGATTCATCTCATCGACTTGCATACCGTCATGTTTAACTTTTACACAAGTTGACACAGTTCCCTGAGGTCTTTATAAGACAGCTGTGACATTTTTTTTGGTCAAATAGTGTTGTGTGCTCGTCTGTGCACCCAACGACAGAACAGTTTCCATGCTTTGCTCGAACTTGTGCCATTGCGTTAGAACTGGTTACACTGTTGTCAAATGCGAAAACCAAATGGCGGTGCCGTGGGTAAAAACGTGCAGATTAAGGGGCGGTGATATTATAATAAGAGTCCCTTCCTACGTCAGAAGGGGATCGAAATCTGGTTGGCTTATTTTTTGACATGCTTGCAGAGAAAGGCTTACCAAAACAAAGTTACTGGGTTGACACTTTTCATGTTTTCTGGGTTGGTAGATGCACTGATCAAAAGGTCAGATTTTCATGATATGTCCCCTGTAAGTGTTTTCATTTTATTTAAATAAAATAGTATAGAATTTGAATATTAAAAATTTGAAAATAGTTATTGAATCATCACATAACTATCAGCCAAAATGTAAAAATTGGTGCATCCCTACACATGATAGTCATCTTGACTCTTGTGAAACTTGGTAAGTTTATTATTCTTTCAGGACTCATCAACCTGAAATTGCTCTATTGGCAGGAAGTCTGTCTCCCTCATTCTCTAGGGCACCGTTACCCTTTCACTGTGCATCTACCTCATTCTTCTCTCTCCTGTCATAATATCAGTCTTCAAGCTGAACTACCTTCCAATCCTCAGTCACCATTACCTTTTCCATTTTCGTTCTTTAACATCCAATTATTCATATTCTTTGCTATTCCTTCTCTATCTCTCTCGGTTGTGAGGCGCACAAGTGCAGAAGCAAACTCTTTCCAGTAGTGAAAAGTCATTGAAAGTAACAGGATGCACTCTTACCCACAGTGCATCCATCGATGTCAGCACTTCCCTTAAATCAGTCTAAGTAATCAATAGCCACAAAGTATAGCTCTCAAGTTCTGTAAAAAATTGTGCCAGGCGGTTGCAAGCATATCACTGTACAGAATCTGGCCTTCCCTTCTGAGAAAGAAACCTTGGTCTGGGTAGAGTTATGGCTATAGTGGCTGCGCGAAGGCTGAGGAAATGCTTCTCTTGAGTAGCTATAAAGCAGTGGTTGGGAAACTAAACACATCGGGCCATGATCTCTCTATCGTGAAGCTGTGCTGACACATCAGTGATGAGATGCGCGCAATGTTTTTCAACAAGAGCAATACTCGCATCACTAAGTCAAACACAATATTTTATAAATCGACACAGAGTGGGATAACCTCCATTCCCACAAATTCATCAAGCAGTCAGTCAGAGGCCTCAAAAGTATGTCTCGCTCCAGTGTTACAGCGATTTATAGCTATATTTCAGTTATGTCTCCCTTTCACTGGTGGTCATTCATCAGGAATGACATAAATCACCCTCCAGGCACAAGGGAAGACCTTCTGAGGAAACCATTATGAATTACAAAACCTAATGAGTCGCCTCTGTCGGCAGTATTCTAAGGCAAAACCTGTTCCAAAAGTTTCTACTTCTAACATACCCATTTTTGGCAGAATTCTAAGGCAGCATTATATGTATCCTTTAACAGAGAAGGAAATAATATGCATTGATTATAAATGTATCATTCAATAAATAGTATATAAAATGTGTCAAAAAGTCCAGTCTAATTAAAATGAACTATTTTAATTAAGTTGATAGAGATGCATTAAACAAATCTTTTCCGCTTCAGAACAAAAAAAATAAAATAAAAAGCTGCCTGTCTGAACAAGACAAGTTTTGAGGTCCAACTTCAGTTAAGATGCTGTCTCAGAAGGTAGCTGCCTATGTAGGCTGTAGGCAGTAGACAGCAAAGCAGCTCACTAGAGTTCAGAACAGAGCTAGACCATCTGCAGGAGGAGAGCGGTTTAGTCCAACACTGATGACCCCAGAGCTGCCAACATCAGGATTTATCGGAAATATGACAGAGCATGACTTCTAATAAACACCAGAAGATGCATTTTAAGACACCTACACCCACGATAGTTGTGCATGCATTCACAGTCTGCAGAACCCCTAAGCATGGCATTTCCTTACATCTTATCTGTCGGTGGAAGAGTGATGCCCATTTTGCACTGAAAAAGAACACAGCATCTGCAAAGTCACGACACTCTAATTTCCATTACATTTATCTACACATCCATCAGACCAGCCTGAAGATTTAGAGCCCTCTCTTCTCTTTTCTTCCTTCCAATCTATGCACAGACTGCTGCTTTCAAAATTACCAATTTGCTGTTACCCAACTTCCCAGTTTGTGATTGTTTCTGGTTTTATGTGTATGTATGTACACGCATCTACAATTCACATCCACGGTGACGCAAAAAATAAATGCATGCACCCAGGGCCGTAGCTAGAGGATTCGGGGCCCCCTGAAAAAATATTGATGTGGGCCCCCACCACCCTCCACCAATATCATATACTGTACAATAGATGAACATGGAGGCCCACATATAACAGGAGATGGTGATGTTGTTGTAAAACCTTTATTTTAAAAGTTAAATGTTTATATAAAAATTACAACTAATAAAAAATAACAAAAAGCAATAAATTGTTAAATAATAATAAAAACCAATTATTAAAAAGTAATATTTTTTCCCCCATCAGTCTGTTATAATTCATAAATCAAAAAGTAAACATTTAGAAATTGACAAGAATGCAGTCTAATTAAAAAAATAAAACCATTTATTGCCTTATTTTTTAATAAAGATAATATGGAACTGGTAATATTATTAAATAAAGCGAATACATTTATTCATCCAAGTGCAGTGTGTTGTATTCGTGTTTTCTCGATGTTTTAAATATCATCAGCCGGCAGGTCAGATGCATAATGCAATGCGTCGTGACTCGTGTAATTTTTTTAAAACTCTATTTACAATAGTGTAAAAAGACAGGAATTTAGACCACGTAATCATTCGGTCGATTGTGGCGCGCACCGATAATAAAAAATGACTGTACACGGCAGACTGTAGACGGAAGTTTTCTAATTCCCAGCGAAATAACAATACATAACCGGTCTTTAAGAACGTCTTGATCGACTGGGATACAACCACTCTCCTTGCCTCCCTCTCCGTCTTTTCCTGGCATTTCTGGTACCTGATTTATGTTTTGTTTTTTTCTACATTTTTCAGTCAGTCAGTCTCCTGCTCTTTCACCAAGTTCATCGTTAACTTCAGGCTGCCGCCTCAACTCTGATTGGTTCTGTTCACGAGCTGGGGTGGGACTTACAATTTTATTGGGTCCATCTGATGTTTGTCACTGACTCTGACTGAATAATTAATAAATACTTTAGGTCGGACTAAACCATTTTTATGGAGGGTAAGAGAAGCAGATATTTGGAAAAATATTTACCCAAATTGCACGTTTTTGTGGTTTTCATTTAAATCTCAGGCATACAACTAATATAAATATTAGAATTATTCATACAACAGGGGCCTAAATATAGTATAACTGCTGGATTTTGTGGGGCCCCCTGGGCAGCGGGGGCCCCTATAATTGTCACCACCTTTCACCCCACTAGCGACGGCCCTGCATGCACCACCGTGGATATTCATGCTCATTATACCTGTGTGCAGATGGAGACAGGCTTCAGACACCAGGCTGAGACGGGCCTGCGTGTCCCCAGAGACAGAGCTGCCCTGCAGGGGTCCAGACAGCCCGCGCATCAAACACTGCTGCACGCAGCCATCTGTCCCCAGTTGCTGCACAACTTAATGCTGATCTGTATACTGAGGTGTTACAGGAAGACAAATATACTACATAGTGTGCCGCAGATGACAGATTCACTACTGATGCCCAAGAACTAGTTTGGTTTAACCCATTATAGATCAGTGTTTGCTATGTAAACAAGTTGAACTAAACTCACTAGAATGAAGCGCTTCTCATTAAAAGTTTGGGGAAGATGGTTGGTGTATGTGTTTCCAAATGCACATTATAGCTAAGCAGTGGTGAAATGGCCAAGATTATAAAGGACCCAAACTCACAGGACACAGCATGACAAAAGCAACCCATTATAATAATTTATTGATGCTGTCTACACTGGATGCAACGAGACAACAAATTCCTGAAAGTAAACTGATGCCAAGTTCTGACGTACTCAAAAGTGCTCGCACTACTTCTGACAAGAGGAACAAATGGATTTGCAACGGTTGCTTTGTCGCATCAGTGTAGACAGCCTCAAGCCTCAAGCATGTAGACATGTTCAAACCATATCACGATTTCGGTTTCAATTCGATTAAACCTGCAGACCTACAGTCAGTACAATTCAAATATTCTCACTGTGCATGCGCATGACGATTCTGATTGTATACACATATAGCATTGAATTCAGAATTACCACGGATGTGTAAGCCAAAGGTAAAACAATATAACATTACGCTACCTACACATGAAGCTTCTTCACATTGTGACTTAAGCATCAACTTGACACTCAATTGAACCATCTTACATGATATACATTTGTCAAGCATATGACATCTATTACCACCCTAGTCACAAAAATGATACTTAGAGTGACGGTATGAGTCAGTCACACACGCTACAAACAAAAACCCACACATTCTCGCAGATGAGATGCATCTGTGGAGTGAATCAAAGACAACAGAAGACATCAAATCACTTTGATTTTCTCTACTCTGACTAATCAGCGGATGAATCTGCAGTGAAGCTGATGGAGAAAATATGACCTCAGAGAAACTCTGATACCATATTTTATGCGAAAGGCATCCTTTGAAGAAAGATGAACGATTAATAACTCCCCTTAAACTATCAGCATGCAGTGTGGTGATGATTTCTACAAAGCCATGAAATGGCATAGACGGACTAGAATACATATTAAACAAAATAAAATCAGGCATTTATCTCAGATACGATTCTGGTTCCTTAATGGTTCTATTAACAATCATTTTAGTACTTTTGAGGAAGAAAGATAAAAAAGTGCAATTCCATTTTAAAATGATGAAATTATTTAGATGAATCTGACTAAAATGGCCATGCTGTATGTTTGATTCATTTATAAGAACTGACTCATAAGGAATCATTTATTTGGTAATTGAACCACACTGGTCATGCTTTATGTTTTTGATTCACTAAAAAGAACTGACATAAAAGTAATTCATTTGTGAGTAGGACTACACTCGTAATGCTTTAATTTGTTGATTCACTAAAAAGAATCTGCGCATAAGATTCATTCACTGTCGGCTGTGAGTGCAGTAGGTAGAAGTTACTAGAGTAACATCCCTGCGTGGCTATGTCTGATGGAAGTATTGACAAGCTGAGCTACCCTGTGTGGTGCGAGGTGAAAGGTGTCTGGAAATTGGTTAGTTGAATCCTCCACAACCCGTTTTTACCCAGCATACTTTTCTCAAGTTTATGTCAAGCTAATTATACTGTAATCCCATGGACACACCATCACTGACATAAACACTGCTGGTAGAGGGTGCCCATAGCAACCAACTCTCTGTCTGTTAATGTTTTCATATTCATACCTGTTGCTTTCTGAATGTGGATGTCCCTACTCTTGTGCTCAGTAAGGAATGCTACTAATGCACTAAAAAAAGAGGGAACAGAAAAAGGCTATGGGGAATTCAGAAACATCTCAATATCTTTACCTGCACAGTGAGGTATAATCTGAACATGTAAATCTTTGTACTAGAACAAATATTTACATTTGTACAACTATTTGTACTATAAAAAGTATTTTCTTGTATTAGAGCAATGCAGAACAAACTGTGAAATTATTCTAACAAATCTTTCAATTTAACCGGAGAATTCATAGTAAGATATCTATAACCTTGCATTACTTTCACAGTAATGGTTCTGAAAATATCTAGACCAGTTGTTCTCAGCAAGGGGGCCAGTGCCCACTAGGGGGCCTCAGCAAACTACCAAGGGGACATAAAAATCTAGATATTACTTATTTTAATTCATCCCCAGGGTTGCCTCATTTTGAAACTGTGATTTCTAGACCTGGAAAAAGTGCAAATGAACAAATACTTGTGCCAAAGGAGTTTTAATGAATATACATTCTTCTGGTTATGCCAAATCTAAAGTATCTTATCGGGTAGAAATTGTTAGCAAAAATATATATTTTTAAATCCTTATCCTGTAAATCACAGTGGCTGGAAAAGTCATGCAAATTCATAGGTAAAAAAAAAAAAAAAAAAGAGTAGGAGGAACATTCAGCTCTTGGAATCATTAATTATTCCTTTTAATTATTTTGATTTTAATTGACAGAAACTAGGAGTACACAGACTTTAAAAAATTGAACACTAAATTAGGGTTGGGGGGCCTTTGAATGCTGTTGAGAACAATGGGGGGCCTCAAAAAAGGTTGCAAACCACTGATTTAGAGATATTTTAGTCAGAATGTTTGCAGTCAAGCAGCAGTGGCTGGTATCTACATCCTTCTGAAGTGATCGGATCACAAGTGGTCAGTATTGTGGTAAATGTAGCTGTCAATGGGATTCGAAATGCTTTATAATTCAAGCCTGAACACATTAAATTTGTAGTGCAAATGCTAATCAGTCCTTAAGACTCCCAGCAAAAAGTTAAGTTCAGTGTAAACCCAAATAAGTTGGCAAAACTCAAAACAATTTAGGTAATCAATTTCCTTTTTTTTAAAGTTAAGAAATTCAAAGTTTAAGCAAGCAGAACTAGTAGATTTGTATTTTGTATTATACATATGTTAATTGTCTAAATAACAATTGTATAAATAAACTTGAAGTATTTGAGTAATCTAACGTTTAACTTAAAATTATCATGTAATCTCAACTTAAATATTTTAGTAGTGGAAACATAACTAGCTTATTCAGCAAACGCTACCATGCTAATTGGTAACACAATGTTTTGATTAGCATAGCAATTGCTGAATGAGTAAGACAATATAGAACATTTAACATATATCTGTTCTCAAACCAACCTCATGCTGTACTCGTTACCATGATGATACCCCCCAAAAAACCTGACATAACAGAAACTCTTTAAATTAGCACAGCATAACATTAAACACTACTAAATATCACACTTAGCATTTATCTTGCACAAAATAACATTACTGCGCCGAAATCAAATACTTCCCTACTATATAGTATGCAAAAAAAGGGGAAGCCAAAAGAGTAGTATGTCTGAATCCCTAGTATTCAAAAAACAGTAGGTGAAAAGTACCCGGACGACCTACTACTTTTGGCGAGATTCTGAAGTGAAGATTCAATGGACACTTTACCATCCCATGAGGCCACAGGAGGGGATTTGGGAATGAAAGTAAAGTGACGCAACTAATGCTGATAGGTCACGTGACAGTAACAACATGGCGGATGTAGTACGTCCGAATTTCGTTCACACTACACATATGCATGCTATATAGAGCATGCTTCTTTAACGGTCGCAAAGTAAATTCAAATTCAAATGTAATACCTACTCAGTACACGATTTTGGATGCAACATATATAACCATTTTAGCATTTACTCTCCCTTTCAAGTGCCATGAAAAAGCATGCTGAGAAAAATAAACCTCAACCCACTTTCAATTAAATTTATAGTCTAAATAAAAGAAACAAGATCATTAAACTCAAAACTATTAAACAATTCAGATTACTTCAAATGTGTCGGTTTCGTGAACTCAAAAGGAAGTTCTACATACTCATAAAAGTTAATTTGTTACGATTTTGTTAAATATAAGTTTGCTCTTCTCAAACCAATGAATTATTTTACACAGTGTGACTAAAATAACAGTGTTCTGCTCAAAAGGTCACTTTTGTGTTTTGATTCAAATAAGTATATTTAGAAGCAAAAATGTGCAGACTTCTTTCCTTTTTGAATTGTCACACTGCGTTAAGTGACGAATGTAGTCACAAAATAATGACTATCCCCTCAATATCAGATCACAAGTGGTAACCTGAGACTCAATCGAAACAGGTGTAAATATATCTCCCTTAACCACTTGTGATCGGATAATCGAGACTGATGTTAAAGGCAAGGGTAAAAAGGGCTATTCTCATTCTGTAGAGAAACAAGACCTGTCACACTCATCAACTGACAGCCACACCCTGATATGCCCGTCCTTGACCCCAGGGGGAACAGCTGTTCGTTTTTAACACTACAATGGATAACAACAAAAGAAAGGAGATAAAATGTCCAATTAGAAATGGTCTCATCAATCCTAGCCTTGGGCACACAACCTGTATTTGTGTACATACACATTTGTGTGTCTATATGGGTGCAGTGAGCAGTGCGGTCAGCTTGCTGGCTTTGTTGCCGCCACACAAAGAGGGAAACAAATCTGAGAGGGTGTTTGGGGGCTTTCCCCCAGCCTCAGCTTGTGAACAACTGTGAGTCTTCTGTTTAAATCCTCTCATGGAAAAATGATGCTTATAGACCTGAAACAGGACAACTGGTCCGCCTCAACAGAAGATTGCTGATGCCAGAGAGACAACTGGAGCTGTAACACAGTTAACCAGAGTGCTGAGTCAGTGAGGGAAGTCTGGGGTTTTCGAACAACAGCCAGGCGGCGCCTGACACAGTGAAGAGCACTGGCAGATATTTGGACTTCATTAGCGCTTGTCCAGCACCTCAAACAAAATATAAAAATCTGTTTATGAAGCGGATAATGTGACAGAGTCATATTACCATATACACTCTCGAGGCAAAACAGGAGAGAGGGTGGGAAGAAAAATAAATGGGGAGAGAAAGAGGGATGGCAGAGAAATAGGTTACAGTACTATGTTGTTGTGGGTGGCAGTTGATGAAGCACTGAACTTGACCAAGTTTGCTGAAATTAAAATAGGTATATGTATAGGGGCTTTCCTAGTTACAGGAACTCAATTGTAGGAAGGAGCCAACTAAATTTTCCAATGGCAGTTTTGGGCAGGACTATCTACTTGTTGACCAAAAATTAAGACACGTTTGGAAACAATGATTATGTTAGCATCACACATGTCACATTTAAATAAATGTATTTCCCTAATAAGGCAAAGATTAAGATTGACAGTTCATTCAATGATATTTCATGGCCATGGCTAGAAAATGAGGTTTGTTGTCATGTGGCGACTGCTAGAGTCTTACACTCTGCTAAAATGTGTCAAGGCTAAACTAAGCTAGCAATAAACTTTCAGAAGTCAAAAGAAGAAAATCACCAGGAAAAGTTTTTCCAGCAGGAGGAACAAACCATACAAACAAACAACAGACACAGGAGGTTCTCCAATTAAAAACCTCAGTATGTGATAATTTCATCATAAATAACCATTCCAAACATCATCGAAATGTAGATAAACATGGAGAGGTCTGTCAGGAGAGTCTGCACGTCTGGACCCAGTTTGCTCTCAGAGCTGGGATTAGTGCTGCATTACCAGCTCTTTATCATCGGGATAATCAGCCCATCATTAAGGGGGAAATCTAATGGGATGTTAGGGGTACAAGAGCCCTGTAATCCGATTACAGCGATGAGCTCATTAGCCATACCTCTATTCCCCAAAACATCAAGCAAAGTTCTGCAATTTGATTTCCAGAACAGGGAAACAATAAGGACCGCAACAAATCAATAGGCAAGCGGTAATCTGTAAATCTCATCAAACGAATCAAGAATTTTTAGTGCTGTAATTGAAAGTATGAAAATAATTACTGATAATACATCTGTGACATCTAGTCACCGTTTCATTACCATAATGTGTGTTGTTGGGGCTTCCAAGGCCCTTTCAGAAATGAATCAGACAATTGATGTTCCCACTTGAAGCAAGGCCCAGACACACCCCACTTGAAGCAAGGCCCAGACACACCAAAGAAAGACGTCGTTAAAGAAACGGCGAGAACGGGGAGGAAGGAGGATAACACGCACACGAACGACATGACAAAAGCAGGAAGGGAAGCTAGATAGGAAGGCAGAAGGATGAGAGGGCACAAATGATTGATGTAGAACAATGGGACAATGGATCCAAGACGAAGAAAAAAAGAGAAGTAAACAGCAGAGGACATAAGTGAGTACTTCTCTGCTCTCAATATTTTTCAATAACTTCCAACCCCCTCCAGGAATCTGTCTCTCTTCTCGAGCTCTAACTCAGCTGTCCTGCTGGAGTTTATCAGCAAATCGGGCTGGTCTCCCCGTCATACGATTGCT
The DNA here is from genome assembly GCF_029890125.1 of Rhinichthys klamathensis goyatoka. NCBI lineage: Eukaryota > Metazoa > Chordata > Actinopteri > Cypriniformes > Leuciscidae > Rhinichthys > Rhinichthys klamathensis. Next base: position 2,393,755 of record NW_026606572.1, on the reverse strand, counting down.
TGGATCAGCAGAAACACACAAGGTGATTGCCACTATCCTCCACAAAACACATGAACATCCTCCCCGCATCTACACTGCCTCCCTTCTGGAGCAGAGAGCCAATCAGATCACCGCACTGCAGCTAATAAACAGCACAACTTTTACAGTGAGCAAATGTCCACTTCTGCATTAGCATGTAACATCATGCTTTTATCTGGCCTGTTTAAAGGTACAGTTCACCTAAAAATGAAAATTCTGTCATCATTTACTCACCCTCAAGTTGTTCCAAACCCATAAGGATCGTGTTCATTTTTGGACAAATGATTATATTTTTAACCAGAGATTGATGTGATATATTCACAGCAATTTAGATGAAGATAAAGTGTGAAATGTCAAGCAGAATAGCAAAATTGTACAGTAATTGTTTTCAAAGAGATTTCCCAAGAACATCCTTAATCTGCTACAGGTTATGTTGACGTTGAGAAATTAACAGAGTTGCTAAATTTATTTATGCCAAACTATTTTTGAAAACAAACAGTTAACTCCATGTTAAGGTGGTGTTTCCATCCACCATTTTTAATTTGCTTAAAAATAGTGGGAAATCTGCCATTGTTGCTATGTTGGACAATTACCTATGTAGTTGACTATAGGCGTATTAAATAGAGAAATGAGAAAGTAACAGAAAAAAAAGATAAACTTCACCTATAAAACTAAATCAGACCATCCTTTTAGAACAACAATTACAGGAATTTCATGTAAATAAATGTAATGGATTTTTTTTTATATAGTTTTGTGACATGGAGCAGGATTTTGCTCCTATTTACACACCCCCTCCACAGTCAAAATTAGCATTCCTGCCTAAACATGATTAATAAATAAAATGAATTAATTCATGATTAGCTTATTCAAGGCTCCATTATAACATGGTGACATGGATTATAAAAAAAAAAAAAAAAAAAAAAAGTATAAAGGCAAAGATTTTGCCCCATGTGCTCCAGGGTTTTTGGCACCCACTACCTCCCCTATCAGCGTGCCCCCTCACAGTCCTTCTGTCACTTTCTCTCCATCCTCCTCTGCTCCTCTTTTTCGATCCCATCTCTCAGTTGCACCCTCAGCAGCTCCCGCCCCTGCTCATGTCTCTCCTAACTTTTCCATTTGTCTTTTCAAAAGCACCGCCTACCACAGATGGGCAACCCCGGTGACCAATTAAACAACTCCTCAGGATGGCCACAGTCACAGGCTTTACCATCTGATCAGTCTGTTTAGGTGTGCAAGTGCATAAAATTTTACATTGTGAGAAAGTGTGAGAATAAACGAGTTTATGATTCATTACATGTGCCATGGTGTGTGACTAACAGTTCGTTTTGCCAAAGTGTGACAGCATATATGTGTGGGTGAGGAATTGCTCTCATAAACCATGCGTGGGGAGAACCGAGGCCTCGCCGAAGGATTAAGGCGACAAAGGCTACAAAGGCTGCATGGCACTAATGCGGCGGCTGGTTGCAGACCACAATGGAATTGTGTGATATCCTTCATGGCGAGCCAATAAAAAAATCCCTCTGATTAAACAACCACAAATACTATAGAGAGACTGAGCCAGTCTGGACATTAGAAGTACAAAAGAGTCATCAGGAGAGGTCAAATCCATTTATTTGCAAGCCTGAGCAACCACCGTGGACTCACGGTGAAAAATCAGCCATACGAAGAGCCAAGCTAATATAATAACTGGCTGTGTAGCATGAACAGAAACAGAAGGAAGCCATCCAAACAGGGCAAGCCTTCAGCTGGACTGTGAAGGCAAAATAAACAGGACATCACACAATTAAAGGAACAGTCATTCCAAACCGGTATGAGTTTTCTTCTGCGGAACATAAAATATGATATTTAATAGAATGTCCAAATTGTCATTTTCCCAACCCAGGCTCATTGCAAAAATGTGCCTGTAGTGACACTTGTGCAAAATGATATTACACTGCTTCTTGCACGTTTCATGAAACTTTCAAAGTGAAATGTCCAGTGAGTGGATCTACAGTAAAAGCAACTTCAGTTTTATTAACTTGGTTGCTGTACAGTTGAAAAATGAAATGTCTGGTAAGTGGAGCTAAAAGTTTAATGCTTTATCGTGTTTGAAAATAGCGATACCACCTACACTAAACCCTATCCTAAGCCTAACGGATAGTGTTAACAAAAGCAAATGTGAAGTAAAAGCATTTGCTGAAGCAACCATTCCATATTGGCTTGCTTCTACAAGTCTTTGAGGTTTTTTATCGTGATTCTTGTTTCCCAAGACTCGTACCCAGGTGCTCTGTATTGCAAGTGAAATCCTGTACCAGGTAAGCTAACAAACAAGTTTACTACATCCGAAATACAGATGTAGAGCTACATATAGAGCTGGTTATGTGATTTCAATGTCCAAATGTATTAGTTCTAAAATCATGCACTATGGTAAAAGTGTTTTGAGGTCTTAACATATTATTTTACATAACCGCATGAAAATAAGTATTTATTAATCTGCCTGTGTAATAATAGTTTGTGTGAAAAGGAAGAAAAGTTGGTGTTTTACAGCCACTATAGTTCAAAGTAGTAGTACGCGCAAATCCAGAAAACTTTAGGCAGGTGCGCTATCAAATCAAGCACTTCACTAGAGAGTAAACAAAAATCGGCACACTGCCACTGCTACTTCCAAAGAATTAATTTATTGAACAACGTTTGGACCCGAAGGTCTTCGTCAAGCATGCCTGACGAAGACCTTCGGGTCAAACCGTTTTTCAATAAATTAATTCTTTGGAAGCAGCAGTGGCAGTGTGCCGATTTTTGTTTACTCTTTACGGCCACTATAGTTCACTTCAATTGGAAACTGCAGTGATAGATATGTTTTTGGAGTTCTGCAAAAATCTAGGTAGAGTCACTTTTTTCTAATGAGCCTAGGTTGTCTTTTGCATGTAGTAAAATTAAATGGTGACCAACTGCTGTCAAGTTCCAAAAAAAAACACGCTATCATAAATGTAGTTTTTACAACCCGTTCACTACATTCCATACTTCTGAAATAATATGATAGACAGCCTCGGTAACCATTTATTTTCATTGTAAAAGATGTAAAAAGATGTAAAATCGGTAAAAAGAGCAGATTGGGGTTTCTGCTAATTTTCTCCTTTTGTGTTCCACAGATTTCAAAAGACATAAGGGTGAGTAAACAGTGACAGAACTTTTATTTGTGGGTGACCTATTACTTTAATGCCCAGACAGACTGCAGGATCATGGGTGGTACTGAGAGCAGCAGCAGAGTATCTGAACGGCAGGGTCTGCGAGTAAGAGGATGCCCACCGGTCTGGCCGAGAGGCAAGAAAACGGGAGGGGTGTAGAGGCACACATCCAGGTGGGCAGCAGATGCAACCAACGAACACCCGTCCCATCTCAACCATGAGAAGGGTGGGATGTACGGATGGGGTGAATGAATTTTCCTACAGAATAGCAGGCTGGGTGGAGGAGTCTCTGAGCGGGCACAGGTGGCAGCATATGTGCACTGTCCTGGTCTATTGAATATGGCTGACATAAGCTTGAGGGGATTAGCATCCACAACCTTCTTTATATGCCTAGCAGAGGGGAGCAGGAGAGACATGTACATTATTCAAGGTCCCACGACTTCTGACATTGACTAGATTCAACAAAAACTGTCCTGTCATGTTTTTAAATTAATTAAATGATTTAAATGTAGAATAATACAGATGTCATATTTAATGTATTGGCTGTAGAATTCCTTGAATAGAAAACGAAGTCAAAGATTGACTTTTGGCTAATGGGTCAAGGTTTTGCAGGTTAGCATGGCCCAGTTAGCCTCTGCTGTCTTAACAATATACCATCTGGTTTCAAAGACCATCTTTCTACATCATTCAAGCTATTTATAAATCGCTAACATTTCGTAATGTAGATGTCGGTCCAGTGCCCAGTTTTTTGAAGGGCTCAAAAAAGCAGAAAATGGACTGTTATTTGTCCCTGTCTGCTGTCAGGCCACTAATATTCATGTTGAAAAGCTGAAATTGGAAAGCAGTGCTGGCAGGAGTTTAGGGTAAATCATGAGCGTGACATTGCTTTAATGAGTTGGATTTTTAAAGACAACAGATTGTCAACTTTGCCCTGTGTTGGGCACTGCAACGTGACCTGTAATATACGGAAGAAAAAAAATACTTAAGCCTGAGTGGCTGAATAAGCTTAATAGGTAGGCGTTTGGTTAATTAATTAGTTAAATTCCCTCTCTCATTTTAATTAGATTCTTTCCAGCTGAATGTAAATTGTGCCTTTTAGAATTTCTGGTCTTGGGTTGAGTGGTTTAAAACGTACTTTAGATTAGAACTGAAATAAGGTGAAAATCTCTGACAGGTTTTAAGGATGTGAATATAGTTGGTTTGGATGCGGACATGGTTGATTTGGATTTCAAATGCACACTCACCCAGCTCTTTACCTCAAGAAAATGAGACATGCTGGAGATTTTCAGTAAGTGTGCATAAATGCTTGGTATGATGCAAGCAGAGAGGACGCATCTGCACTGAGTAAATGATGCACTTATCTTCAGGGCTTTGAAGAACTGGCTGGCTGGGCTGCTGATAAAGAGGGGTTTTAAGGGTGTGTTGTCCCGGTTATACAGTTAAATGAGCTACAGGCTGACTGCTAAGAGTGGGAATCAGTAATACCATATTATATCGACATCTGGGTCACAATACAGCAATATTGAATATTGCAAATTTTATGTTTAGTGTGCATTCAAATTGTTATTCAAAACTGGTGATATTTTGTTTTTACTTGTTTCTCTTTCATCTGCATTGGACATCAGCACAATTACATATATATATAGACAGATGCTTTATTGGGTACACCTGTTCATCTGCTTATTAATGCAAATATGTAATCACCCAATCACATGGCAGCAACTCAATGCATGTAGGCATGTAGACACGGTCAAGATGATCTGCTGAAGTTCAAACTGAGAATCAGAATTGGGAAGAAATGTGATTTAAGAGATTTTGACGCGGCATGGTTGTTGGTGCCAAACGGGTTGGTCAGAGTATTTCAGAAACTGCTGATACTCAGATTTTCACACACAACCATCTCTAGGGCTTACAGAGAATGGTCTGAAAAAGAGAAAATATCCAGTGAGCAGCAGTTCTGTAGGTGAAAATGTCTTGTCACCAGAGGTCAGAGGAGAATGACCAGACTGGTTGGAACTGATAGAAAGACAACAGTAACTCAAATAACCACTAAGGCAGTTCTAAAGGCAAAAGGGGTCTAACCCGGTACTAGCAAGCTGTCCCTAATAAAGTATATTAAAAAAAAAACTCATTGTGGAGTTATTCATCATAACTGAAAGGGGACACAGAAACCACTGTGGCCCTTTAACTCAAATTTAAACTAATTATGTAAGACATTTTAAGTAAATCAAAAATTTCAATTCCAAATAATGAGAAAAGTGATTAACATTTTAATGAGCTGGGTGAAATGGTAATATCTTTTACTAACTCAAGGGAAGGTTGATTATTGATTCAGGGCTACAGTGTCGTTATCCACGCACCAGTGCACCTCGACAGCCTCCTTTTTATGGCTTATGCAATTATGCATTTGCATAGGTGTGCATTTGCACACACACACACACACACACACACAAAGCAAAGGTGAGAGTGTGATTGTGTACAAGACAATGCACGGGGATTGCTTGCAACAATAGCATGTGAATTTATAGAGGCATTACCATTTCAATGTCGCAAATAACATGACGAGCAAAATGTCTGTGACAGCAAGGTCACCCCAACGGAAGACGTAGCGCTCATTCAGGGGACATGATCATGGCATGACAGGTTTTAATGGGCTGCTGCAGACACTGGGAGTCAGATATGCCTGGAATGATTTATCTGATTTATAGGTATCTTAATCATCCATTCTTCAGCTTCATTTATTGCTTCATAACTCTCCACTGACCTGAAGGAGCAGCAGTCAGAAAGGTGAACCGTCTGGGAATAATTATAAGCTTTGGTGAGCATCATAAAAGCATGTGCGGTGATGAGCAGATAGGGAAAAGACGTACTGATGGGCTGTATGCAAATAAGTTCACAGTGAGAAGAGAAGGGCACCTTGAGCGCCACGTTTGCGTATGCGCACAGGAAGAAAACACAAATATATTCATTTGCGTTCAACCAAGGGCGTTAAATCTTTCACATGGAGATATACAGTCCTGCAGAGTTAAATTACAACCCTTGATTAGCTGGATGAGTATCATTTGATTAGACTTGGAAGTAAACTGAGGGAACGCAGATCACGCGCGAGGAATTGTCAATAGATGCCCGAATGCGGTGTATGGTAAAGGAGCAGTTACTGAATTCATTTACAAACCATATTCATATTCTTTTTTTTTATTCCACAGGATTTGTTGCATTCATTAGACACTGCTGAGGAGAGAATGCCTGGGGTTTAGTGGTTTAAGCAAATCAAATCTAAAGCTATGCAGCAGAGGAATACTTTGGCCCATTTTTCCAATGTAAAGACAAACCCGGTTGACACCCTCGTAATATAAACCCATTAAGCCACTCTTATTAGCAGAGAGCTTGTTATTGTTCATGTTAAGGCCTATGTTGGTTCCAAGTGGAGGCACATAGAGGCAAATAGCTAAAACCGAGGCCCTTCTCCCTGCTGCACCCATTAATTGAGGAACAGCTCCATGATGCTGGATTGATCAACCAAACCCAATGGTAGTAAGAGAACAGAAGGTTGATTCACTGAATTCTTGCTCTTTCTCCATCATGCTGTTAAACTTTCTTCTTTCCTTATGCATTTTTTCTTAATAGGTCTCTTAGCCACTTACCGTTCAGTCCACTTCAATCTACTGATAGCCTTCTGGCAGCTCCTGATTGGTAACGGTGGAGATTGTTCAGAGCAAATTACAGCTTTAATATCTTTCAATTCCTGCTAAAGCCAATCTGTCCGTGCCGTAGGAGGCATCTCAGTACACTTTATACCATTATGTCATTACTTCAGGAGCCCCTTCGATGGCCGAAGGGACTGTCAGGGAAATTGAAAGAAAGAAATCTCTCCAACAGAGCAAAAAGTGCAAATCATACGTGCCAAATGAAAGAATGTGGAAAAAAGTAGCAGAGACAACTGAAAAGTGTTAAGGACTACTCACACCTATCGTACATGACTATATAATCAGCACGACAGAATTTTAAATCCAAACGACTGATCTCTGGGATTTCTTGGAACATCACATTTAAAATGGTTCTACTACCTGAAAGATTTCACTTTAATAAATGTCCTGAGAAATTAACAACCTAAACAACAATTGACAACCTAAGCCTGTGTAACAAGGAACAAGTTGAGGGAGCTGTTTTTTTAAAACAAATCTGAAGTTCGCTCTGCGCCTGAAAATCATTATGCATGCTTTTGGAAAGAAGACATGCAGTTGTAATAGGGGATGTAATTCAATGGCTAAGTGTGGCAGTTGTTAGCAAAACATCTGGATCACCTTAAATGGTAGCCTAGAAATCTAGACTACCCCTAGCGGCTGCAAAAATTATTTTGCAGCCAGTGTAGTCTAGTAACTCTCCGTTGACTTTCGAGCTGGAAAAACCAAACTCTAGTCAGGCCAATCACATCGTGTATATGTCGGCGGGCGGGCTTAACATAATGATGACAGAGATGCGACGGTTCACTGCTACTTGAAAACAAAGAATGGCTGCTGCTGCTGGCGAACAGCTGTCTTTCGATTCGGCTTTGGCCGCGACTCTGGATGATTTAAAGTTAAGCTTTTCTTTGAAACATGAACAAAGAACGGCACTTGAGTCATTTTTAAAAAAGGAAGATGTGTCACCTTCTTCGTTGCTCTGGTTGGTTGTAGCGCTATGCTATTGCGTGCAGAGGGAATTTGAAAGACAACTGTTTATCCCGCCCCTCTTATTGAGCCCTGTCAATGGTGAGTTCCCAGACCTAACATCCTGATGTAGGTCTGGCATGCCAGGCTACTTAAATGGAACAATACATCCAAAAATTATATTAAATGCTTATTTACTCACCCTCGTGTCATTTCAAACCCTCTCATGTCATTAGTTTTCTCTGTGGAACACTAAAATATATTTTAACATTTTATTTCCATACAATGGTAGTTCAGAGTGACCACTAGTTGTCGAGTGCCAAAAATAAGAAAAAATAATCATTATAAAAAGACACTAATAAAAGTGTGAGCTAAACAAGTCCTTTGAAGTCAGGACTGTTTGAGGAATTATAATAATTAAATTGCATTCTTATAGAAATATTTTCTCCCATCCAATATATAATTTGATATCCTGACATTTGGTTAGAATTTACAACGGAGAACCAATTACCAAGTTGCCGTAAAGCTTCAGAAGAGTCACTTGAATATGAAATTAAATATGAATTTCTTTGTATACAAAAGATTTTTTTGTGTGTGTTTGACAGTAAAACAGCATACGGGTTTGGAACGCTTGAGTAAATAATACCAGCTTTCGTATTTATGGCTGAACAAATCCTTTTCACTAAACTACATCCAGATGCTTCTGATAAAGTTCAACCAAAAATAATTTTTTAAAAACCCCCACTAAATGTTAATATGACATCTGCAGCCGCCAAAGGAAAGACATGTACATAGGTCAGACACTGACCAGCTCTCTGACAGTCTGATAACTGGCTGATAACAGCCAGAGAATAACCTCCAACACTCCTCCACTCTCTCAGTTTGCCTGTCTCATTCCTTCTCAGCAGCCTCCCTTTTCAGTTCTCCTCTGTTGTCATCTAGAAGGTCTCTTTCTTGTACTCTTCTCCTCTGGTCTCCATAACTTCTTTCTCCTGTCTGGCTGGTTTTAGGGCCTTTTCGTGACTCTGAGAGATCCTGTACAAGCAGTCTTTTAATATAAAGACTCTGTGTCTTTTCTAAGACAAGAGGTGCAATTCTAGTTCTCCGACTTCAGTCTGGCCACAAGATCTGAACTCACAGCATAGGCTTGGAAATATCAGAGCAAACAAGATGTGGCACACACATAGTAAAAGAATAAAGGAATAGAGACCGACTAAGAAAAATGTTCTCACTGTGACACTCCTCACCCCTCTCCTCACACAAGAAAAGACCAAACGTCTACCTAACTATGGCAGGCAAGACAATTTAGTACTTCACAACCACTCAAATCAATTTCCCTCATAGACGTAAATGTACTGAAGTCACAGAATAATGGGAAAGGACATTTTAGTTGGCTAAAAAGAGCTTTAAAGAAAAATAACATATAAAGGAGAAACTGATTGCTTTCTTCTACACTGATTCCTTAAAAGAGATGAGAGGAACAGCTATCTCCAGCCTTAGCTCTCCCGCTGATCTCAGCAGAACTGCATTTAAAACTCGCTTCTATTATGCTACATTACCTCCGCTACAGGACTCCAAGTGAACTCTTCACCTCTTTTCCTTAGAACAATCATTCCAGTACCATGTCCTCTTTGTGAGGAGGAATACAGCTGACTCGGTCCTATGGTTTCATACTTAAACCACATCATGTTTGAATGATTCATTCTGTTTGGCTAACCAACATTCTGAGGCTTGGATTTTCAGAAATTGCACAAGTACACTACCATTTAAAAGTTTGCAGTCGATACGATTTTTTATTATTATTATCATTATTATATTTATTGAAAGAAATTAATATTTTATTAAGGAAGAATGCCTTAAACTGTGAAGACTGTTACATTGTTTAAAAAAAATCTAATTTCAAATAAATGCTGTTTTTGATCAAATAAAAGCAGCCTTGGTGAGCATAAAAAAAAAAAAACTTTTTGAGATACATACACACACACACACATATATATGCACATTCATATAAATATATACATACACTACCGTTCAAAAGTTTGGGGTCGGTACGATTTTAAATACTTTTAAAAGAATTCTCTTCTGCTAACCATGGCTGCGCTTATTTGATTAAAAATACAACAAAAAATCAGTTATAGTATTAAATATTATTCCAGTGTAAATCAGCTGTTTTCTGTGTGAATATATAGTAAAGTGTAATTTATTCCTGTGATCAAAGCTGAATTTTCAGCATCACCAGTGTCAGTGTCTTCAGTGTCAAATGATCCTTCACAAATCAGTATAATATGAGGATTTGATGCTCAAGAAACATTTATTATTATTATCAATGTTGAAACAGATGTTCGTCTGTCAGTTGTACAGTTTTTTTGTTTTTTTTTAGGATTCTTTGATGAATAGGAAGTTCAAAAGACTTTTGTAACATTATAAATGTCTTTACTGTCACTTTCGATCAAATTAATTATTCCTTGATAAATAAAAGTATTGATTTCTTTCCTCCAAAAAATAAAAATAAAATTCTCACTGACCCCAAACTTTTGAACGGTAGTGTATATACATTTTAACTTCATAGACCCATACAATCCGCCAGCAGCCATATCACCCTGTAGTCCAAGACTGGTTGCCCACTGAAGCTAAGCAGGGTTGAGCCTGGTCAGTACATAGGAGACCTAATGGGAAAACCAGGATGTTGCTGGAAGAGGTGTTAGTGAGGCCAGCAGGGGGGTGCTCACCCTATGGTCTGTGTGGGTCCTAACGCCCCAGTGTAGTGACGGGGACACTATACTGTCAAAAAGCAACGTCCTTCGGATGAGACGTTAAACTGAGGTCTGACTCTCTGTGGTCATTAAAAACATCTGGCCAAAAATACAGTAATCATAAGATATGCACATGGACACTGATGCCCAACATATAAAATGTGAAAGAAAACACAATCCCACAAAAATGTCAATTAAAAAACACGTTGGAAACACTCAAGAGTACAATTCTCTGTAATCAGGAAAAAGCACTGTACAAAATACTTATTTGAGGCAACATGACTTCTTATTCAAAGAATCGGGCACGAAGTAACAATGTGACAACTACGCCTCTCCAGACAATATTATTCATTGTAAGAATCATGCAGGATGTTGCTGGAGTAAACATAGACCTCACTGTATCAAACATTGCTCACACAATGTACCAAATTCTCATAAAAACTAATTTCCTTCCTAGCAGGTTCATAACTCGATCCTCAACATTTAAAAAAAAAAACAGAATACAGACCGTCTCTAGAAGCATCTTCTAAAAATGTACAAATGTAGCCTATTTTATTTGCTGTCTTTGTTATATAAAAAGATGTATTTGCCATAATATTTGGGGCTCGAGCATCAAAAAGTTTGAAACCAGTCACTACTATGAAAATGTTGTGCATCCGTAGCGACGATGTTGCCATTTTGGTGGCTCTGAAATGACACACATCCGCTTTACACCACAGCAGGTCCAGAAATTTGAACTTCATTAAACTAGAAGTTCTCAAGACTATGTGATGCTTCACTCCGAGATTTAGGCTGCTGTCCAGAGTTCTTTGAAAGCCAGACCAGGCCGCGCTGCTCTTCACACTCTAATGAGGTATCGAGCCCAACACCAGCCTGCAACCTCTGACTCACGCTAACACACTTCTCAGTGCAGAAGCTCAGCTACTAAATTACTAACGCCCCTCTGGACTCCCCTTGCTGTCGGAATAGGCTCGCTGACAGCGTTGAAGAAGGGCAAGCGGAGTAGCCCTTTATGACTCAGGCGCTGCTGCCCAACTTGTTCATGTGTTTTGCCATGATTAAGAGAGGGGAGGTCTCTCATCGGCAGCTCATGCACATGCTGATAGTCTGGTTCAGCGTTTAATATCCCTCTCGGCCTAATGTGAAGTAGCAAGCATGTGATTATTGGGGGTGGAGGGCTCCCAGCGACGCATGCTATAAAGTGCAGGCTGTCGTTTTTCTGTGTTTCTTGAAAGGGATGGCGCGTAGGTTGTAAAGCTCGGCTCCAGATCTTCTCCCACTCTGCTGGATCAATGCTGGGAGAGTCTGGGAAAGTGATGTTCCAAAACCTCGCAAATGCTAGTATTGAACATGCTGACGACACATATTGCAACAAGCATTGGGGAACGTTACCTTTAACATTATATATTATTACTCCCAATAAAGCAAATATTGTTACAGTTTAAGGAAATTAATGTTTCTTCACACTATCCAACACAGCAACACAGAATCAACCAATGGCATTAGTTTGGCAACTGTTTGTCAAACTAATGGAAGACGGTGGGAGCTGGGGGAGTTACTGGTTTGAAAACAATATTGAAATTCAGTTTGGTAACGCCATTGCCTTTTTCACCCCAAAGAGTAAAGACAAAAAATTGTCTAACTGTATACTAAAATGAATTGAGACATTTTAAAGTAAGAAAATGCCACATTGTGAGACAGTATTAACTCTTTCCCCACCATTGAACGAGATTTTCTGTTATTTATGACAACGCTTCCTCGCCATTGACGAGTTTCTGGCAATCCATGTTGTCTCTGTTATACGGTAGAGAGCGCTATTACGCATCACGTACAGAATCTCTGGATCCAAAAACGAACAAGGAAGCAGCAAAAACAAGTGATAGAAGATTGCTTACGCACATGTAACGTGATCATCACACAGAAAACAGTATAAACTGCCTAATGTTCCTGAATAAAATGTCGACCCAGGAAGAGGCAGCTCTGATGGACTCGATCTACTACATCTATGTTTTGATCATCATTCTGAATCTAATCCTGGTGAAGTTCCTGTTCAGATATTCATACAACAAAATGGGGACCATGAACGTTTTGTGAGAATGATTGAAAATGTTGGTGCCGACTGGCAACTTTTTATCTTTTTTTTTTTTTTAATGCAAACAAAAAAATTTGTAAAAAAGTTACAAATTATTCACAATTACAGAATATAAAGCTACAAGTAGGAGATATAGTTACAACTGAGAGACATCCAATTAAATTACGAGAAATACAGTAAAGTTGCAACAGTTAGCCTATATTAAAAGTTGCAAAAAATGAAATAAAGTTGCAACTGTGAGGTATAAAGTTGCCATTGTGATATAAATTATGAGAAATAAAGTAGCAATTGCCAGCAATATTTTTTTATTATTATTATTCTGAGGTGGAAACTGGCTTCAGTTGAAATAACTTCACACTTTACATAAACAAAAAAGTAACACGTTATGCACTACCATTGAATAGTTTGGGGTCAATAAGATTTTTTTATGATTTTAAATAAGTCTCTTCTGCTCACCAAGGCTGCATTTATTTATTCAAAAATACAGTAAAAACAGTAATATTGTGAAATATTATTACAATTTAAAGTAACAGTTTTTTATTTTAATATGAGATGTCAAAGCTGAATTTTCTGCATCATTACTCCAGTCTTCAGTGTCACATCCTTCAGAAATCATTCTAATATACTGATTTGCTGATCAAGAAACATTTATTTTTATCATCAATGTTGAATTCAGTTGTGCTGCTTAATATTTTTGTGGAAACTGAGATACATTTTCAGGATTGTTTGATGAATTTATGAATTGATGAATTTCAGAAGAACAGCGTTTACTTGAAATAGAAATCTTTTATCATTTAAAAGTCTTTACTGTCACTTTTGATCAACTTAATGAGTAATTGCAGAACAAAGTATTTATTTATTTTTAAATCTGACTGACCACAAACTTTTGAATGGTAGAGTACATTTAAAATAAATAAAAAAACCAACTATTTTTGGTATCATGATGTAAATTTAAAGAGTAACATTAATCGTAGCGTCACAAACGTATTCAGAATATATAATGCTCAATGTTTGTAATACGATTTCCTTTTGGGAAAAAACTCCATACAAACTGTTCTCAAGGTCAGCAAAACACTGATTACAGTGAAAGAGCCAGTGTTCACAGCGATGGGAATGAGGGTTCAAAACACTGCCAAATCTGGACAAACAGATAAAGACAGACAAGAGAAGAATGATCATCTTGTTCTTGTGAAATTCAGAGTGACACCTCACATTAAGACTGCCACTAATGACAATGTTCACAGATTAATTTCAACACTGTAGGCAGAAACCTGCGGGGTAAAGTGAGTGTGGTTTATAGGTATATCATGTTGCAGCATGTCCAGGTGTGCTGAGGGTACAGATGTACTCGGGTATACATTTTCATTCTGCTGCAATCACCCTTTTCATGAAGATGACACACTTCTGACGATACGAAACTGATGCAGCTCGCATCCTGATTTCAGCCTGACTCACCACTGAGTCTATTCTCTCTGGCTTTCTCTTCTCACATTTCAGGTTGTTTGAGATAGTCTGGTGCCAGGGGCCTGAATAACGTGAGGTTAAAGAGGAGAAGACCTTCTTTGTCCCTGCAATTGCTCACGTAGCACTTTTGAACAACAGCAGCACATGAAAGAGAATAAAACTGACCCTTCTCAAAGTCCTGACCTTAAAATGTTACTGAGCAATTCTACCTTAGCAACTGTCTCCCATATATTCAGACCAGATTTTGCTCTTTTTTTTATGTAAGTCTATGGAGGCAGGGCCATCCCAAGCACGTGGCGGCTCCCAGTACGAGTTAGCTAGTTAGTTAATTTATTTAAGTATTAATTCAGGTCACAGTACTAAAGGTGATGATAACCAAAAAGGTCTAATTGCTAACAAGCTGCAAATGCTTTCAAATGAGATTTCTTTGAGTAGCATTTACCTTCTGATTGGAAGTCTTAATGGTTTTTAAATCACGTTACTGTGTAATTTAACTTTTTTATAGAAAAATGCAGATAAAAATGTTTTGCAAGTCATTCATTTAAGCCCACATAAGAATAATACAGAATAAATTTGACTCATTTATAAACATTTTCTCTACACATTCTCATAAATGCAAGTGTTTGAAATGTTTCCCTATTAAACTTCAGACACTAGTATAAATTTAGACATAGTTTTGACAAACTACAGGACTGGGCCCGTCTTGAAGGACAGCTGATCTGGGCTTTAGAGGAGAGCAGATAAGGAGGGATATGTTGGCATGCACATCCAGTGGAAACTTCAGAGGATATAACACCCTACATGCATATCAGCTCAGCTCTCCAGCAAATGAGCCTCAGATACAGTCCAGATCACAGCTGTCTGCAGCAAGAGTCTGCGTGTTTCAAAACACCTGGTGATGAAACAGCTAAAAATAAGCACAGAAGATAGTAAAAACCTCTGTTGAGGACATTCTAGAATAGGAAAAAAAACATTTCAATAAGATAATAATGTCTTTATCCATATCTTAAAATTGGCATGAAATTGAAGTTGTGATCATCTTTTATTCCCTATAGCGACGTATACGAGTGAAACGGCTTCTCGAACAAGAAAAAAATGTAGGGCGGGACTTGATTTTGTTCATTGGGAATTGATTGGATGTTTGTGTTTTGCTATTGCTGTGATGTCATGTGAGTGACAGGTAGATCCCGCCCTTGCGCCAGTAAACACTTAAGAGAACACGTAAGTAAAAGAGAAGAGGAGAGATGCTGCTGCAACAGGGAGGTGAAGTTATTTTGATTAAAGATTCAGAGAAGAGCACATGAAAAATGTGCACGGATTAAATATTTATAATAATACTGCAATATTCCATAAAAAAACTATTTTGTCCATTTTGATTTCATGGTGACAAAAAAAATGATTTTAGGTGTAGGGAGTATGAAAGGCTATATAATGATGTTTTACATTGTATCGCTGTGTATTTATCTAATTTATATAATGATATTTAAATGGTAATATATTATGCACCCCTGTGGAGTCCAAGACAAATTTCTCTTTATGGACAATAAAGCATATTTCAATTCAGTTATAATTGGTTTAAGTGAGAACAACAGATTACAGTGGGAACTCCTGATTAAGCTACGTAACGTAAAGCTACATGTATGTGTGTTGTGAGAGCTCAATGACACTGAATGTCACAGTGAACCCTGATCCTGCAAAGCAGAACTAAGCACGCCCACATGATGATGAAAACACACACACACACACACACACACACACACAAGAGATCTATAGGGGCCTAAGATCAAACACCGCACCACAAAAGAGACAAAAATTAAAGGTTAAAATGAAATATTCAGGTCAGTACATCCTCACACACAAACACACCTTTGGTGTTTGGTCCATATGGCTGCGTTTAGACTGCAAAGCCATGTTAACACTTATGACCCACCGAGAAGTACTAAGCTGTCCTCAAATGTTTCACTTTACTCTATCGAATACAACCTTAACCTGCATGTCGTCAAAACATTACAGGATTGCAATTAAGTCTAAAAAGGGGAAGAATAATGTGACTTCATAGAGCCTACATCTATTTAGAGCACTCCTGTATACAGTTATTCAGAATGAACTAAGACCAAGATCATTCTTCACCCACTATTCTCTTTTGAAAATACTGAAGATGCTCACTCATGCCATCCATTACTCTGTTAAAATATGTGCACACAACTAGTCTTGAGTGTATCGTAAAACTGGAAAAGAGTGACTTATGGTGCTTTCACACATTTAATTGGTTTATACTAATTTCTTTTCATTTTACAAAATATGTCTACTCGTTGCAAAATATGTGCTTGACACTCAGAGACTCAAAAATACTTTGTTTGGACATGCACAGACATTACAATCTATTACAGTGAAAATTAATTACAGAAAATTGTGAAATGTGTATTGGATAAGACGAGTGTTTATATACTGGATATGCCTGGCCCACAAAAAAAAAAAGAAGTGTTTTTGTAGTTTTTTTTTTTTTTTTTTGTAACCAAATCTGGTCTGCTCTGATAATATGGTAAATGCAGCCTATTTTACTAAACTGTTAGAGGAACAGAATTTCAGCCTGAAAGCTCAAAGCTATACAATGTTTCAAATAACAAACACATAAATAAATTAAACCCAAAACAAAAACAACACAGTGCCAAACACCCAGTAGTGATCGTCTCGCTCATGTTTGAGTTGCATGAGTTGCATCACTGGGGACCGGGTTGAAAAAAAGCACCAAGCTAGGGATGAGAAGCAACCATTTGAAATGTACAACTACAAAACTCAAAATGTTCTTCAGAAGCAAACTGTTACATAAATCACTGCAGCTGAGTGAAGTAGATTTAAAGAGGATGTTATGCCCGTTTGCTTGAACCATTTTTCTTTGGCAGGAGTGAGGAGAGCTTCCTTTCTTCCCACTGATCTCAGAAGCAGCAAGAAGCCAAGGGAACGTGCGCAGATAGCCGTTTATTCAGGAGAAATGATCATCTTATTTCATCATTCCATCATGCAAAGAGACCAGATTGGCACAATAAACACCAGAGATACAGGGACAGCTTTTAAAATACAGAGTACAAACGGAGGAGAGGTAATAAGACTGCTCATATCACAGAGATGCAGTTGACAACACTAGAAGAGTGAATCTCGCAGAAACATGCTTGAGTCGCATTTCACCCCAGGACCAATTATTTGGGGAAAGGCCCATTTTCATTTCATTAATTTTTTTTTGTTTGCAATGTTATTTTTGATAAATAACCACATTTATCCACCAAATTTTAATTACTTTAGCTTAGTACAAGAAATTAAATTTTGTCTAAAGACTTATACAAATAATATTACATATTTTATTTCCTGCATTACAGTAATAATTGGGTGAGAAGGTTAGAGAAAGAAAAAAATTGAGAGAGAGAGAGATTTGTAGAAAAAAAACCATTACTCTTATACGAAGCAATCCTAAGACGTTTATTTTATAAATAACTTAATTTTTCTTTTTTTTGCATTATACCTACTAATAACAATTGTGTGGGTAGTGGGTACGCTTCATTTAAAAAAAAATATATATATATTTATTTTACTTAATTTATTTTTATGAACTGCCTGTGAAGTGTAGCATAATTATTTTGTTATTTCGATTTTGGGGTGAAATATGATCTGAAACATTCTTGACCGGTTCACTGATTTACACAGAATTGTCTGTGGCTATGTATATACTGAGTTTCACTGTGATTAGAGAACGAATTAAGGGGGGAAAATAAACATAACTGAGAAAGAGTGTAGGAAAGAGAGGGCTGAGTGATTTTCGATGACAGCATGCGTACAGATGGCAGGCGGTGAAGAATTGAAAAGCATGCGAGGGGAGGTGGTGGGGTAGTCCTGTTATGCGAGCAAGGCCATGGGGAAATGGGTTAAGAGGTTAGAGACGCACAGGCTCCAGTGAGTATTTGTGCTTCCTCCCCTCACCTCATGTACACTGCCTAAAAATACAGCCTACAATGAGCACAGCCATTACTCCTGTCAGCAGCTGGGAGCAGCCCAGTCATGGCCTACATTCAGCTCGCACATTCCAAACCCAGTTATGAAGCATACTGATCATTCATTAATCCATGAAAACACGCATACTAATTATTACACAGGGCAAGGATGTATGGCATCACATTTGCCCTTGCCAGCTTCCACAGTTTCGATCAATCACATGCTTCAGCTGTTAGCTTAGCTCAAACGCACACACAAACAGCATCAGGAGGCTACAGACTGTGTTCATCCTACACACACTAACACTCGTGTATGGCTGACAATTTTGATTAGCCGAGTTATTCCTGTCAATGACTAGAAAATCCCTGAAGGTCAAACATATGCTGCGTCGTTTCAGTGGCTTTGTTCTAAATGCTAGTGAGCTTGCTAACAGTATTTTTAGGCACTCCTAATCTAAGGCTTTTCTAAGCAGTGGGTGTCAAAATTATTTTGCCTTTGATACCTTAAATAAAAGAACAATCACATGTAGCCTATCCTTTGGCAATCTACATTAAAAGTAGCACACAATTGGGTGAAATAGTCCAATATTTAATTGTTGTAAATTGAGTTGTTAGCTTAGCAACATGCTAATATAATATTAATCAAGTCTCTTTTCGTGTAGGTAGCTTCCTGTGTGGAGAGCAGCTCGCTATGTTTTGCAGCAGAGACGTCGTTATCTGTTTTTACCAGAGCATGTGAACTTAGCCACAGGTTTTAGCTTTGACCTTAGCTTTTCTTTCAAGCATAATCCTGTCTGATAGAAACATAAAGGGTTGAAGGAGGTTTTAGAGCAGATCCTGGTGCACTGTGGGAATTTCAGGATGTGAGGAAAGATCAGGTTGAAGAGCAGATGCAAAGGTCACTGCTGCCTGACATATAAACACTGTTTTTGTCTCTAAAACACACTAATAGTTTCAATTCACACTGTTCCAAGAGAAGGGATTAAATTTAAATCAACACCTGCTTTTCATTTTCATATGAAATACAGCAGTATTAGTGTTAGTAGCTGACACAGAACAGTACAAATTATTTACTATTAACATTAGAATATCTCTGCAATTTGAATTCTGCTATCTATGTTAATGGGCAATCAATTTAGTATACAGGTTTATTTTTGTTTCTTTGGGTTTTTTGTTTGTTTGTTTTTTGAACCAATCACCTGGTTCATGCAATATTCTTAAGAACTAAAGAATAAAGATTTTTAAAAAAGTTTGTATTCCCAAAAACATTCTTATATTTTTTTAAAGAGTATTTTAAAAACAAAAAATTAAAGGTCCACTATGTAACTTTTTTTTGGTTCAAAATTCTAATTTGAATAATCAGTCAATACATCATCAATCCTTCTTCCTAAATGTGTTTTTGTTCTACCCTGATTCACTATGGTAAGCCTATTATAAGTACTTATATTTTTGACCTGACGGGATGGTTTTCGCCTGTGCGTCTCATCATATCCGTAAATAGAGTAAAAGTTGCTCCGGCTACTTTAACGTATCTTCTTCCAAAACTTATTTTTGTCTTGTTCGTATTTATCTTCACAGTCACGCAGAGCCGAAGCACAACCAAAACAATGTTCTTCCACAAAATGCATGCAGTTTTGTTTTTTAACCGCTAGAGGGCCAAAACATGCACCTTTAAGAAGAATTAGAACACTGAGCCGTAAATGTCACGTGAGTCTACCTCAACCCTTTGTTTAGCACAGGTTTGATCTAGTGACAATGACTAACTCGGGTTATTTTTCAACCCACAACCATGGTTATTGTGATGTTGGGAATAGTTAAAAAGGAGCACTTATATGAGGTCTGTTAGCACATAGAGGCAACAGAAAGGATGATGGTGTGTTAAAAGAAGCACAGAGATCTCGAAATGGGGTATTGAGCAAGGACATGCCTGTCCTTAAACAGGTGGCTCTCAGTGTGATGCTCTCCAGCCCACACCATACACGACTCATGACTCACTGATCCCATATTAAAACTGTTCCTGCTGGTCCACATGTCCATTTGTGCAGCCTCTCAAGACATGCGGTGCATGTGAGCCTATGCAGCAACGCCTGGCATTTGACAACTCAGCCCACACGGTTAGTCACAATCAACAGCCGAACTGTTAACAATGAGTATTTTGTAATAAGTTACGGTCACTCACAAGCCCATGTGACTATGCTAACAAATGGATGAGACATCAGCGGTATGTGTGTGTGAGCAGAGCTGGAAGGATAAAGTTTAATTACAATTATAATTAAGAGGACTATTGATACTGATATCATGGTGGCAGGTGGCAAGGCAGCATTACAAGCCTGTGCCCTACTTAATAATAGGGTGGGCTGGCACACAGATGGACTGGCATTCTGTCAGGTAGCTTCTCTATTACACCACCAGAACAGTGACTGATTTGTGCAGCATAAATCCACTCAGGCATTAAAAGTCCACCAATTAGCGCAGATCCATTAACATGAGCAATGACGAGTTGGAGAGGATTCAGGCTGACGGCTCCAAAAAAAAGGCTGCACTTCAAATGTCACTTTAAAAAAAGATCCCAAACGTGACTTTCCAAGCATATCCAAGACTGCATTGCCAGAATTGCCTGGAGATAAACTCTAAAATCAGTTTCAAAGAACCAATTATAAGTAGTACTATTCAGATGAGATTTGTTTAATAAACAATGTTTTAGTCACAGTTTTTAATTAGGACGCACCAATATTCAAATTTTGGCTGACATCGATAAGCTGATACTTTTGATCTAAAATTTTGTCTGAAGAAATTAACACAATTTTGTCTAAATAAGTTAAAAATAAAACTTAAATGAATCATTTGTAAATGCTACAAATGAATTCAGGCATCGCAACAGTACAAAGTACCATACGAAAAATTAATATTCCTTTTGAGATTTGCTAAAGATTTAACAGCGTTATTAAATCGTGTTTTTAACCATTAACATCAAGTTAGATTATGGTAAAACCTCATCTAAATGTACAAATATGGGAAATGAGCATGAACAATAAAATACACAATCAATCATATAAAAATAAATCTTAGTCAATAACCGATATTCCATAACAGTGTATCATTTCATGTACAAATTCAGATGGGACTAAAACCTTGTCTCTGATTGATTTAAATCTCTTTTTAATATTTTATTGATTTAATTCTCTTTTTAAACTGGATGGCGTGTTTGAATTACCAACCATTTTACGCAGAAAGCGGGGAAAAAAAGGTTCTAAACCCAATGACAATACCATAACTACAACTATCTTGCTGAGCAGCTGACTGACAGCTTTAGTTATGGTTTATAATGAAAGGTCAAAATAAATGAGAAGTTGTGTGGGGAAAAAATTATATAACAATATCTCACAAATCCAAGACATTGCTATTTGATTTCTCAGAGGACCCCCGAGTTATCTTAAAAACAGTAGGTAATTTCCTCTGTAATTTGTACCAAGGTTGTTAAAGAAAATCACAGATGTGTTTGATTCAGACGAGACTAAAATCACAAGTACATCTGTGAAACCCGCATTTACCCAATCTCCTGTGGGAAAACCTGTCCTGTCTGAGTGCAAGAATGGCTCATGAATGCAAAAACAGTGCTGTTGGAAGCATACTATATTATAAATGAGTGTTAAGTGAGAGTTCGGAGGAGGGCTCACCGGTGAGGTTGGTACGGGCGCTGTAGGAGCCCAGGTAGCGGCTGTCTGTGTTTGGGGTGTAGCACTCGTACATGCCCTGGTCGGCGGCCTGCAGTTTGGTGATGTGCAGCACGACAGAGTCTCCGCTCAGCCTCTCGATGTAGATCTCCTTGCTGTTGACACGCTGGGCGTACAAGGCGTAGGCGTAGCTGTGCTGGGACGTGCTCACGATACGGATCTCTCGATCGGGAGCGGTGTAAAGGTACATGGACCACTCAAAGTCTTGCTCCACTCCTTCCTTGTAGCCGGTCACATTACACCAGATGGTGATGTGAGATCCTTCCGTTCGAATCAAGGGCCCTGGCTGAACTGTGACCTGCCGCTGGGCTGAGCAAGAGCCCACTGTAAGGCAGACAGAAGGAGGGGTCAGTAATGGTCAAATATGACTATATTAAATATAAACATCTTCTCAATATTTTTATATTTGATCTGAAATGACTTAAATGTGTTTTTGCCATCAGGTAAACCATAATTTTAACCAAACAGCTGTTTATGAAAATAGATTCAGAATGTTTAAAGTAAGAACTAAACCAGTCAATCTATTTCAGAAAATTGTTACAATCTTGATAAGAAGTCCCACTTTTGAGTGCTGTGTGTGTGCGCGCGTGTGTGTGTGTGTGTGTGTGTGTGTGTGTGTGTGTGTGTGTGTGTGTGTGTGTGTGTGTGTGTGTGTGTGTGTGTGTGTGTGTGTCCATCGGCTCTTCAAGAAATCAAGTGGCCTTCAGCCAAGAGACCCATTACACACAGCCACTCAAAAGAATTACACTGAACTACAGACCCTTCAAGAAACACACACTGTATGTCTGCTGAGATAAAAAAAAAACTCACACTGTAACTGCTACAATTAAGACACAAATAAAGGGCAAAGCCCGAGCAGCCCATAATGAGTTTATATATATATATATATATAGCTGTGCAGAAAGCACAAGGGATAAAAGCAAGACTAAGCAAGAGATGTGCTTAAACAGACCTGAGATTTTTCCACTGACAGCCCTGACCTGTCTTTAATTAATGCAGAAGACAGGCCTACCGAATAACACTTCTACTAAAATGTACTGTTTAGTAGGTTTGTGTGGATAGGTAAACGTAAAAAATATGTTGTCAAGTTGGACAGACTTTGAAACGCAAGATCTTTTCTCCTTGCGAGCAGATAAAGAAATCAGTCGACTGAATACTGAAACTAAAGATTATCATCTTATTTATGACAAAATAACTATCCTCCTTTGGAAACAAGCAATACACAGGACCAAAGACAAATGACATAAAAAGAAAGTTATAACAGCATTTTGGTGCAGATGAGTGAACGGTAGCGAAACGTGATTAGCAGATGCGGAATACATTCTAGAAAAGATAATGTGGTAATTTTAATGCAATTTAATGTGTTTCATGTGTGAAAGTAGCAATTATTCATCTTTTTGTGTGTGTGTGTGTGTGTGTGTGTGTGTGTGTGTGTGTGTGTGTGTGTGTGTGTGTGTGTGTGTGTGTGTGTGTGTGTGTGTGTGTGTGTGTGTGTGTGTGTGTGTGTGTGTGTGTGTGTGTGTGTGTGTGTGTGGAGTTGTTATTTTCCTGCTAAATTATTTTTATAGTTTTAAATATTTGGAATATATTTTGCACATTTGCTCCTGATGATTGTAATTAATTTACAGTTCAATGACTAACTATAATTATTATTAACCATATTAATTAACATCAGACAGTTTAAACATTTTTTTTAATGCTTTAGCATTATGAGGGAATTAAGGAACTATTTTGTTGATTAATTGTAATCTACACTGTAGAAAAAGTAACCTACTGTATATGTAAATATTCTTTCAGAAAACAGGAACAATACAACAGTACTTCATGTTAAACATATGTAATTTTACTGTACATTTTTATTTTATTTAAATAATTTTGTTTCTTCTTTGAGTCTTCTTTCTATTTAGTTAATGTTAATTGTATTATTTTAGTGTTGTGTTACCCTGATGGGTTTTTTTCCACGGGACACAAAAGTGGCATTACTTCCTTTGCTTTTCAGAAGTTTTACAGCATCTGCATCTCTGAGACAATGACAACACCTCTCTGAGAATAATGAATGGTCTGTAGAGAGTGAAAGATGGCGACTGATATGTAAACGGCATCCTAGTTTGACAAAATCATAGGATAAAGGAAGACAAGTGTGAACAGTTGGAGTTGAGGGAACAGCGAGAAAGTCATTCCTCGGATGTCATTGTCCAATCTGTAACAGAAAAAAAAAAAAAGGAGAGCCCATCTGCTAGCCCATCCCGTCTGGTATGGGAATGTGACAATGAGTGAGCGTGCGTGGGTGAACGTTCCCCATGCCTCAAAAGAGATGTCAGTGATTTAATTACTCCTAAATATGCACATGCATCTGTATCTCTAGGCCATCCCGTAATGAACTGAAAGTGGTTTTTAGCACTTTCTTTATCCGTTTCCTTCCCTCCCGTAACCCTTGTATGCCCACACACACCTGTGCTTTACTAATACACTCCAAAAAAAAAAAAAAAAAACACCAATGAAACCGCATCCTAGTGCTCTGTCAGTACGAACAGGTCTATAGAATAGCTCCAGACAGGAGGGGTTAGCTTGACTGTGTGTTGCACTATTGCACAACCATGCACATGGGAATATACACTTCCTAAGATGATCTGATGTTTGTCATGCCCTGCGTTTCTCTCACTCCATGACATCTGGCTCTTTGTGAGTACAATGTTACGCTCTGCCAACCTGGCTCCACACCTTCATGTGCAATAGATTTTTCTCTATTCCGTCTGAGATATAGCTCAACTATGTCAAACTGTAGTCTCACAGAGACAGGCACGAGTTCTAGACCACAGTGTGGCATATTGCAAGTCAAGAACCGCCTACATCGATGGGTAGGAGCCGTCTGATGACATGTAAAGCAACTAATTATAACTTATCTACAAATGGGGGAGACAAGAAAACCCCTCCAATATTTAACATTAGCAACATTATGTATATAATGTACATGTTATGCATGTATGTACATGTCATGTTATATATGCATGTACATGCTATGTTATGTATGCATGTACTTGTTGTTATGTAATGTTATATGTAATGTTATGTTATTTGTTAGCCTATATGTAGAACAGGCAAAAGCAAAAACTTCATAACAAAGCTAAATTTATATGGTTGTGCTTGAAAATATAAATTCCTCAATTCAAATAAAATCCCTCATACCTTTTAAAGATTTACACTACTGTTCTACCATTTAGGATAATAAATTAATACTTGTTTAGCAATTATACATTAACTGGATAAAAAGTAATAGTAAATATATTTTTAATGTTACAAACGAATTCTATTTCAAATAAATGCTGTTCTTTTGAATTTTCTACTCAAAAATCATGGTTTTCACAAAAACATTAGCAGCACAACTGTTTTCAACATCCATAATAATCAAAAATGTTTCTTGATCAGAAAATCAGCATATTAGAACGATTTCTGAAGGATCATGTGACACTGAAGACTGGAGTAATGATGCTGAAAATTCAGCTCTGCATCACAGGAATAAATAACATAGTAAAATATATTCAAATAAAAAAGTTATTGATGTAAAATGCAATATTTCAAAAGATCACTGTTTTTACTCTATTTGTATATGCACTGTATATCAAAATCATAATCATCTTAGAGACCCTAAACCTTTAATATACAGCGGAAGTGTATATTATCCTGGTTCTTTTGTTTTTACATTGTTGGACTTATAGTATACAAAACTATGCAATTCAGCCTTCATAAGCTACATAACAACCAACCAACCACTGGCAAAATTACAGTTTTTTGTGTAGTGAAGAATGAGATATTCAGTGAACTGTCTGTATTCTGCAACTTTAGGTCTGATCCCAGGGCCAAACTGACCCTCTTTCCATTCTCTGTCTTGTTTACATTCACACAGACCATTAAAGATTCACCCTTTTTGGCACTCCATATCTGTCACTCTCACTTTTAGTATTCTCGTTTCAACCATTTGCCTTATTGAGGATGTGGCCGCTGGTCTGCCTGCCTGCTAAAGTTTCGCTTCGCTGTGCCAAAGTCCTTAGAGCTACCGTTCATGCTACTCAATAAGTCCGAGACTCAAAGACTGGCTAGGAGACAGTTCCCCTGAAACAAGACTTTACCTGTCAGCACAGTGCATTGCAAGAGTTCTGGTTGTTACACAGTTCACCAAGCACTCAGAGCTTGTGTTTGCTCATACATCTGTCAGAGTGATTTAGGGAGTCTCAAACTCTACACAGAATCATTTATGTACACTAATAAACAATGCAGTCTCATCGTTTCAAAGAAAAAAAACTCTAAAGGCCTGTTCACACCCAGAACGATAACTATATTAGCATCCACACCAACGCACAATATCGTTCTGTTTATTATATATAAACAAACGCTGCAGTCCTCTCGTCTGCCACTTTAGGTACTCGAGCTCGAAGCAGGATGGCATTCAGATTGGCTGTCAATGTTTTTATTGTATTTCAGCTGGAACAAAATTGTTCTGAAAGTGATTCCAATGATATGGACTGTGAGTGGACTGCGCTATTCTTTTATATTTAGAATGATTTTTAGATCTATATCTTTATCGTCCTTGATGTGAACAGGTCTTTACAGTATGTGGTAACGAAATGTAATCAAACAGGGTTTAGATTTGTAAGAGCACCAGGGTCCACGCCTGGAGTGACAGGCCAGCATTTAAGTCCTGTCATTCAACGGGTGGAAGCGACAGCCTGCTAGACCATGAATCATCAGTCTGATTTCTGCAGAATGAAGATTTCATATGACATTAAAACCAGAGACATTTCGGAGAAATTTAACCGGAACATTCATGTCAGGCTCATTCGCCTTTTTGAGCTCAACTGATGAAAGCAGCGTTTTCATGTGGGTCACATAAGACTTCCCCAGAATAACCAGCTCTGGCCTGCCATCAGCTCTGCAGCATTAAATATGGATCACATATAAAACACCATGCTTCTTTAACAACACGTGCTCTTTCTCCTGTAGAGGAGGAGGAGGAGAGGGGCATAAATGAGTTTTGTAACCGTTTCAAATACAGTACATTTTAATACCAGTTTAAAGTACTTTATTGCAGTACACCACAGGAACTTTTCCTCCTCTGAATGCCAAGTAAAGCATTTCTTAAAGTTTCATTTCACAATCTAGCTTCTGCTCTTAAAATCTTGAACAACCTTATACTGTTGACAGCAATAAACCTTACCTCACTAAACATTTTAAACTCATCCACCAATTCTAAAACCCTGCTAATTAGATATACATTAATCATATACAGGCAATTATTATCCTATTTATTTTAGAGATTGGATCTGTTTCTTAACCATTTTCTTTAGTAGCCAACGTCTTTTTTATAAAATAATTAGTCCTAACTATATATTTTTAAAAAAATTATTAAAAGCAATATTACTTTTCAGTCAAATATAACGGACGGGAACTGGAGATATTTAGCTTTCAAAAAAGACCAAAAAAGCACAATAAAAGCAACCGTCCACATGTTGAACTGGACCAACCAATTAACTAAAAATATTGTACACAAAAGAATGGATCAGTCACAAATAAGATACAGTAAACGCAACCTTTGCTATGTTTCACCCGTTTCACTTGAAACGGGCCTCGCAACAGAAGGGGCCTTGCTTGCGCTAGGAAAAGCTAACTAAACTTTAACTTTCATTAACTAAACTGAATGTCAAATCATTTAGATCCAGTAGATCCAGTATTTTTTGACAAATGAATACACTGAATAAGAATCAGTTCTCGGTTGCCAACCATAATTATTACCTTACAAATGTAAAAAGTCCCACGGGAACAAATGAAGAGAACACAAAAACATACAACAACTTCAAAACCACAACGACAATTAAAGAAAGAAGACAATGTGGGTAGATAATAGACAAAGAATAAAAGAGCAAAACAGATCACCCTGGATCAAATGCGGTCAAAACTGCAAAGATCAAAAGAAAATATGCCTGGAAGGTGTGTCTACAGTCTATGGTCAGCACAAAAGTCTCTGATAAATACTGGTACATGAGAGACAACCACTTTCCCAAGCCTGCTGTTTGTCTTGCTTTAATTGCCTCTCACACATCGAGACCTAAAGCACTTTAATGGAGCCGCTGTGTATACGGACAGAAGACATGATGCCGCGCCTCCCGGCCCAAGAGAGTAACTTAATATCCCTCAAAAGGCATTCTCATATACACACAGCTCTGGTGTTTTAACAGGACTCACACATGGAACAAATTGGCCCAAACCATTACCACCATCACCACACCTCACAAGCTCCAAACCCAGTGGAGCAATTACAAAAATGTCTTCTGCTCATTTGATGCAGGCCAGAGTGCAAGCACTACTTCCCAAGGAGAGCAAAAAGGCTTGGCGGGAAACGGTAGCCAATTAGAGGAGGCTGCAGCAAGTCAAATGGCCAGAAGAGGGGACCATATTGAGAAGGAATACAAGTCCATGGCACTTGGCATTGGCAACCCAAAATCCAATTTCTTTTATCTATGTGTGACATAGATCTCATTTTTTTGAGCAGTGTGAACACAAAAAAAATCCAATCTTTTCAATCCGATTTGGGCAGCTTTGATATGTGGTCCTTAATCCGATTATGTGTCCGGTCCATGGCAATTTGACCTGAGCATGACCTATCAGATGGGAATTGAATAGTTTCTTTAACCCCTTTTTTCTTTTGTTATGTACACATAAGCGATGCACGTACAGTTTTTGTAAATGAGGGTCGTTTCATGGTGGCTGCTGTTCAAGTCTGTTATAATTGTGATGTGAACAATTTCAAAGCAACACGGTTACATATGAGCAATTTTTTTTTTTTAAATATGATTGAATTGAGCTTAAAAGGGCACAAAACAAATGGAAATTGTCCCACTCATTTCAAACTTTTTTAAACAATTTAAGCCTGTTTTGTGATTGTAGTCACTTAACTTCAAAATATAGTAATGCTTTAAGGTGCTGGCTTTCTGTCTATTGTCTTAGAGCTGAGCTGAATCAGAAAGAAAAAGGAGCACTTTGATAAGATTTAACAGAGTTTGGCTGTGTAAAGAGACAGATTTAAGAAGCCTGTCTCAGCAAGAGATAAGAAGAAACCAGGGGCTAATGAGGTTTCAGAGGAAAGGTGCAAGATTAGTGTCACATAAAACATAGAAGTCAGTGACCATGCATCTATTTACAGTGCCAAAGTACATAAACAGAAAAATGCAAGCCAGCAGACATATTGGCTATTGAGTGCATGTCTGAGAGGGAGGGAGGGAAGGAGGGAAGGAAGGAAGGAGGGAAGGAGGGAAGGAGGGAAGGAAGGAAGGAAGGAAGGAAGGAAGGAAGGAAGGAAGGAAGGAAGGAAGGAAGGAAGGAAGGAAGGAAGGAAGGAAGGAAGGAAGGAAGGAAGGAAGGAAGGAAGGAAGGAAGGAAGGAAGGAAGGAAGGAAGGAAGGAAGGAAGGAAGGAAGGAAGGAAGGAAGGAAGGAAGGAAGGAAGGAAGGAAGGAAGAAAGAAAGAAAGAAAGAAAGAAAGAAAGAAAGAAAGAAAGAAAGAAAGAAAGAAAGAAAGAAAGAAAGAAAGAAAGAAAGAAAGAAAGAAAGAAAGAAAGAAAGAAAGAAAGAAAGAAAGAAAGAAAGGAAGGAAGGAAGGAAGGAAGGAAGGAAGGAAGGAAGGAAGGAAGGAAGGAAGGAAGGAAGGAAGGAAGGAAGGAAGGAAGGAAGGAAGGAAGGAAGGAAGGACAATTGCTAAATTAAAATTCTACAATATTTTAAATTATTTAGAAGTTAGATAAAAGGATTATTAGGAACGGTCCACATTTGTAAAGTAAATTAAAGGTGCTCTAAGCGATGTCACGCGTGTTTTAGGTCAAAACATTTTTTGTCACATACAGCAAACATCTCCTCACTAACCGCTGGCTGCCTGTCCCCTGAACACACTGTAAAGAAACGCGATCTCTGTAGACAGCCCAGGCTCCACAAACAGCAACAAAAACAAACTGGGCTAACCCGCTCCACGAAACATGACAAACAGTTCCAGCCAATCACCGACAAGAAGGACTTGGGGGCGGGGTTTGGGGGGTTAGTGCCCGGATGAGGAGGAGGGAGGGTCTAGCTAGCCTCCGTTTTGTTTGACAATACTTTAAACGTCAACAAGAAGTGACGTCACCCGACATCGCTTAGAGAACCTTTAAATTTAAAAAAAGTGTTAAAAAATAAAGAAAATGGCGCTTTTTAAAGTTTTTTTATTATCATAAAAAAGCAGGGGGAAAAAAACAATCCCAGTATATGGAATGTCTCCAATTAAACTAGCCAAGTAAACGTGTGTGTGTGTGTGTGTGTGTGTGTGTGTGTGTGTGTGTGTGTGTGTGTGTGTGTGTGTGTGTGTGTGAGAGAGAGAGAGAGAAAGAGAAAAGCATATGCGCTGCCTCTTCCAGGCCAGGACAGGGACTCCAGTCAGCACCTCAGCTGTGCTGCATTAAAAACAACACAGGTCTTTTAGTATAGGCAGACGGGGGGGGGGGGCACACTGCTTCCTGTGTGTGTGTGTGTGTGTGTGTGTGTGTGTGTGTGTGTGTGTGTGTGTGTGTGTGTGTGTGTGTGTGTGTGTGTGTGTGTGTGTGTGTGTGTGTGCGCGAGTGAGCAGCTGGCAGCACAGCTGTACTGGTGTGTGTGGCGATGAATGAGTTTTGAAAATTATTAACAATAAGAATTTTTTTTTTTTTTTTAACAGTTCAATGGCAGACAGATAGGAAAAAATGGTATGTGGGCTACACCCCCATTGGGAGGACAGGAAATGAGGAGTAAGACAGCATGCTCTGAGTTTGATTCGATCAATACAAAAGCATTCTGTGAACAAGACAAGACCACAGCAGTCCTGATATCTGCTCTGTGGGGATGTAAGAAGAGGTGAATCCTGGTCACGTTGCTCTGTTGAGTGGGTTGTACTAGTAAGGCTAAGGCTCTGTTCCAAAATGATTCAAAGGCATCACAGGAGTGTTCCCACAGTGAAAGCTGTTTCATAAGGTAGGTAACATAATTATGAGATGCCTTCATAGATAATTTCTATTGGAAAGAAACACCTTTGTATTCTATGTAGAGAGAAAAAACAATACCAGAATGCATGCTGATGCTCAAGATGGCAGAACATGAGAAATGTTGATTATATACCTATAAGTGTCCATAAAATATGCACTACAGTGTATACAGTATACTGTTCAAAAGTTTGGGGCCAGTAAGAATTAGATTTTTTTTTTAATTCATACTTTTATTCAGCAAGGATGCATTAAATTGATCAGAAGTGATACATTGTAAGTAATAATAATTAATTTTATATTGTAATAATATTTCACAATATTAGTTTCTACTCTGTTTATAGTACTTTCAAAAAAATTCAGAAATCTTAGACCCCAAAATTTTAAACAGGGTTAAAAAATAATTTAATTAAAAATGTATTATCCAACCAAAATATGTTGTGTAATTTTATGCTTATTTAAGTATTGAGAAACCCCAACCAGAACAGGACAGACAAATAATGAACAATGAGACGTGGTCAGATATGCAGGAAGTGAGTCTGTATTCAAGGAAGTAATCTAGGGACTGTGTCTGTGTGTGTGTGTGTGTACAGTACGTGAAAGAGGGTCATATGCAGATGTAGTGTCTGGAGAAAAACATGTAGCATGTAATATCCTGAGAGGGAAACGGGCTGCATGGTTTCTAGGGTAGAGAACAGAACAGGACAGCAGGAAATAAAGAGAGGTACACAGAGCATCATGATAAACCAAATGAGGTAAAATAGGTATGCATTAGGAGACTGTAGGAGCACAAAGTAGTCGGGAAAAACATTGCCAGTAGACTGTGGATGTAATTTGTGCAAGCGCTGCATGGTTGCGGCACTGGGTCGGGGCAAAAATGCATTCTAGCAAAAAAATAAAGTTCAAGTGAGACATTAGCACAAACGGCATGTCTTTAGGCACAATTCCCTTTGTAAATAAAAATACCATAGTATAACATTTTAAGTTAATGCATGCTGGACTCTTTCTTTCAGTCTCCCATTCACTTCCATCACACTGGCAGTCAATGGACTTGCACCTCCGAGCAGGAGCGTACATGCCCGGAAAGGCCATTTAGATGAAAAATGAACAGCCTCATACACAGAGCTGCACCCAGCCAGTCGAAAAAACGATATAAAATGGAACACATTTCCGTGTGTGTGGAGCCATATTTACAATATATGCAAAGCTACTCCATCTTTATTCCCCACCCCTCCAGCACTTTCATTGTGCTGTTTTGTCAGGCCCTCAGTCTCGGGATACTTTTTTATTCCTTGAGCTCATAAATCCATCTTGAATTCTTTCTGGGGTTTTTTTACTCTATTTTTTGCAAAAGCGCAGTTTAATGGGATTTGCATTCTGAGTGTGACATAATTTCAGAAACATCACTGCTCAAGGCCCTTAAGATGAGACAAAATCTTCCCATAAACTCAAACAGTGCTGTTGATATTATTTAAATGAATTAAATGCAATAAGCACGATTTTAAAAAGGATGCCCAAAGGAATGCAAGCGGTTTTAGACCTCATTTTAACCGTGTCCTGGTGCATTGTGGGATGGCTTTCACAATTTAATACATTTCTGGAGAGCTGTCTGCCAAGGCAAGTAAGAGTCTCTTTCTCCAGAAGGGCATTTAAGAACCACTGCAGGACAGAAAACATGGCGCCTCGCTGTCTGACCGATGCTAAAAGAAATGACCAGAGTGACAAAGCATTGCAGGTCCATAAATTGAGCCTTCTGAGACCAGAGGGAAATATATGTCTGAGTGAGACTGTGAGAAGTCTCAGTATAGTGTTTCAGTAACAATGAGCACTATAAAGGAATAGTTCATTTAAAGGGATAGTTCAGCCAAAAAAAAAAAAAAAAAAATGTATTCTGTCATCATTTACTCATCCTCGTGTCATTCCAAACTTACTTTCTTCCCTGAAACACAAAAGTAGTATAGCATAATGTACAAGCTGTTATATTCATACAATGAATTTGGATAAGGGATTAGGTGCTGTCAAACTCCAAAAAGTACCATAAAAAATATCCTAAATGTAGTCCATCCATACTACTTACTAATACTTATGCACAACAAGTTGTCTAAATACACTGGCTGCGTGAGGAACAGGCATGTTTTATTTTGTTTTTGAAAGAAATAAATTAATACTTCGTTCAGCCAAGATGCATTAAATGAATTACAAATTACAGTAAAGACATTTATTTAAAAAAAATTAAACTGCTTCATTGCTTACTAAAATTTGAAAAACTCAGTTGGTGCGACCAACTACATTAATATGGTCCAAGCCCATCATCCAACATGCAGAAAACGAACAAAACAATGATATCATAGAGAAGAGCCTTGCAGATCCTCATGATTGTTTGTGCCAAGGTCAGTAAGTATTTTAAAATACAAAAAGTACATTTCTCAAAACTAGTGTGTTAGATTTTTAAAGGGGTCATATAATGCCATTTTTGTACAAGTTAATATGAATGTTTAGGGTCTAAATGAAAACTTTGTAATATACTTTTATTAAAAATTCTCATTAGTATTTTAAGAAAACACTCA
The DNA here is from genome assembly GCF_029890125.1 of Rhinichthys klamathensis goyatoka. Taxonomy (NCBI): domain Eukaryota; kingdom Metazoa; phylum Chordata; class Actinopteri; order Cypriniformes; family Leuciscidae; genus Rhinichthys; species Rhinichthys klamathensis. The sequence goes on along the minus strand of NW_026606572.1, from coordinate 2,360,301 downwards.
TTTTACCTGGTCAAAAACAGATCTGTTTTCAGCACGCCGTTTCAGTGCATATGACTTTAACCCTCATGTGGTGTTCAAAACCCTATAACACCTGTGGTGTTCCCGGTCAAAAATGACCGGGCCATAAAAAAAACCTTATAAATCACTCATTATACCATATTTTCACCCAATCTTGGATTCAATCTTTTTGTCAACATGTTCTCTTTCAATTAGGACTGGTTTTATATTTTGATTTGCATCTGAATAATCATAGGCCTCATTTATTTGAGAGTAGGCATTTCATTTTTTGAGTAATTTTTTTTAAATTTTTTAATAATTTTGGAAATATTAAATAAAATCTGAAGAAAATTGGTATTGTTGATCACACTAGTCAACTTAACATTTTCACCAGGAATTTTGTTTTGAAACTTTTGTTTTGTAAAAAATATGGCACATAGTCACACTTGTGGTGTTCCCGGTCAAAAATGACCGGCCTATAAAAAATAGCTTATAAGTCACTCATTATACCATATTTTCACCCAATCTTGGATTCAATCTTTTTGTCAACTTGTTCTCTTTCAATTAGGACTGGTTTTATATTTCTGTTTGCATCTGATTAATCGTGGGCCTCATTTGTCTGAGAGTAGGCATCTCATTTTTTGAGTAAAAAAACAAATAATTTATGAGTAAATTTGGAAATATGAAAAAAAAAAATGAAAAAAATGGCTACTGTTGATCACACTTGTCTACTCTAATGTTTCACCAGGAATTTTGTTTTGAAACTTTTGTTTTGTAAAAAATATGGCACATAGTCACACTTGTGGTGTTCCCGGTCAAAAATGACCGGCCTATATAAAATATCTTATAAGTCACTCATTATACCATATTTTCACCCAATCTTGGATTCAATCTTTTTGGCAACTTGTTCTCTTTCAATTAGGACTGGTTTTATATTTCTGTTTGCATCTGAATAATCGTGGGCCTCATTCATCTGAGAGTAGGCATGGTCAAAAATGGTCACAATGGCCGACCATTGAAAGTGAATGGGAGAGACTGAAAATAACAGAACAATTTAGTTTTCAGGAGCATGTTCATTATTTTCATGTACACATATGAGCATGTGTGCTTGCAAACATCGAGCCCTTGGACCTGTGCATGTATCGATACATTTATACACACGCTACCCAGACACACACATGTTAAAACACACAAACTTTTTTAAATATTACACACATTCTTTTCCACAGAGAGAAATTTGATCCTACCCTAACCTGCATCTAATATACATTTATCCATCTGACATTACCACACACACACACACACACACACACAACACACACACAGGCCGTGATCAGATTTTTGACTCAGAAACTAGTGAGGAGGAGGAAATTCAGGATGCATCTTGCAGTGAAGATGTTTCTAAAGAGGAAGGCACCACTGAATCGGCTACGGAGCTTGAAACAACTGATGAGGAGCAGTCTTCCAGTGATGAGGGCCCAGCTGAGGTTACCGTTTCATTCTGGTCAAAAGATGGAACTTTGTCCTGGCCTTCATCCCCACCTATGAGGCAAGGCAGGTTTTCTTCTGAAGGCCTTCCTCTTCAGAAACATCTTCACTGCAAGATGCATCCTGCATGTCCTCCTCCTCACTAGTTTCTGAGTCAAAAATCTGATGAATAACATCATGTGCAGAGCTGTTTTGCCATTGTGCTGCCACAAATGAATGACAAGCAAAATGCTGTGAGGCATTTTATATATGCCTGTGCTATCACATGATGTATATTTGTAAATATTGTCTAGTTCTGTGTGAGAACCTCACAGTTCCAAAACAAAATGTCATAATATTTTGTCTGGAAGCTGTGATGAAACAAGACCATGAAAGAAAGATTCTTTTGAAGCCGGGTCACTGCAGTCACGGCCAGTTTGTGTGTGTGTGTGTGTGTGTGTGTGTGTGTGTGTGTGTGTGTGTGGTAATGTCAGATGGATAAATGTATATTAGATGCAGGTTAGGGTAGGATCAAATTTCTCTCTGTGGAAAAGAATGTGTGTAATACTCAAAAAAGTTTGTGTGTTTTAACGTGTGTGTGTCTGGGTAGCGTGTGTATAAATGTATCGATACATGCACAGGTCCAAGGGCTCAATGTTTGCAAGCACACATGCTCATATGTGTACATGAAAATAATGAAAATGCTCCTGAAAACTAAATTGTTCTGTTATTTTCAGTCTCTCCCATTCACTTTCAATGGTCGGCCATTGTGACCATTTTTGACCATGCCTACTCTCAGATAAATGAGGCCCACGATTATTCAGATGCAAACAGAAATATAAAACCAGTCCTAATTGAAAGAGAACAAGTTGACAAAAAGATTGAATCCAAGATTGGGTGAAAATATGGTATTATGAGTGATTTATAAGCTATTTTTTATAGGCCGGTCATTTTTGACCGGGAACACCACAAGTGTGACTATGTGCCATATTTTTTACAAAACAAAAGTTTTAAAACAAAATTCCTGGTGAAACATTAGAGTAGACTAGTGTGATTAACAGTAGCCATTTTTTTCATATTTTTTTTTCATATTTCCAAATTTACTCATAAATTATTTGTTTTTTACTCAAAAAATTAGATGCCCACTCTCAGATAAATGAGGCCCACGATTAATCAGATGCAAATAGAAATATAAAACCAGTCCTAATTGAAAGAGAACAAGTTGACAAAAAGATTGAATCCAAGATTGGGTGAAAATATGGTATAATGAATGATTTATAAGCTATTTTTTATAGGCCGGTCATTTTTGACCGGGAACACCACAAGTGTGACTATGTGCCATATTTTTTACAAAACAAAAGTTTCAAAACAAAATTCCTGGTGAAACATTAGAGTAGACTAGTGTGATCAACCGTAGCCATTTTTTCCATATTTTTTTTTCATATTTCCAAATTTACTCATAAATTATTTGTTTTTTACTCAAAAAATGAGATGCCTACTCTCAGACAAATGAGGCCCACGATTAATCAGATTCAAACAGAAATATAAAACCAGTCCTAATTGAAAGAGAACAAGTTGACAAAAAGATTGAATCCAAGATTGGGTGAAAATATGGTATAATGAGTGACTTATAAGCTATTTTTTATAGGCCGGTCATTTTTGACCGGGAACACCACAAGTGTAACAAGGTAACAATACTCCCACAAAAAAATAAGAAAATTTTCAAAAAAACACTGAGATTTAGTTATACCGTTTGGGAACAAAGTCACTAAGTTTCAGTCCAAAGCGACAACATTAACTAGTATTTTCGGGAAAAAGAAAATCTTCTCCGGGTCAAATTGACCCGAACACCACATGAGGGTTAAATGAGAATGAGCTTCGCTCACCCCGCCCCTCTGTTCTGCGGGCGTTTTGATACAACACGTGGAGTGTTGCCTTGACAACAGTTGAGGGTATATTTTGGAGAGAGAATGGCAGCGGGAGTCTCTGAGGACACATCTGTGCAACCGTATAAGTTTGAACCGGAGTCGCACCCGGAACAAGATGACGGCCGCAAAGAAGTTTGATAATTAAGGCTCGAACAGGGCGTTTCTGAATGGTTGGTTAACGTAATGTCACTTTGATCTATCTTTGTATGTACTGGCAGGGTAGAGTAGTGAGATACGAACGCTATGTGTTTACTGATGTATACGTTAGTTCATTGACAGATTGACGTTACAACTAATGGTCATGAAAAACTTTTTTTCACGATTTGCAAAGATTAATATAAAGGTTAATAAAACTTTACACTTACTTCTTCTGGAGGTGCAGAGGGAACATAAATAGTTGCTACCGATTCTTTTTTCAGGAGCAGCTTCTTAGCAAAACCAGCTCATACTGACCCTCGTTTATAAAGCAGTCTGGTGAGAAATGATATGCACAAACATGAACGCATTGACGTTGCTCGTGGGGAATATTCCCTTCGAAAACAAAACTCAGCCACTGCGTCTTCAGCGGTTAGGATTTAGGAACATCAAAATGACTGCTGTGTTCGTTATTACACGCAAGAACAGAACACCACAATCGCTTAGACGCCATTCTGCTCCAGCGTATCAACAATGGCGGACTATGACAGCTCGCTCAGGGCGGGGATGTGTTGAAACGCTGCTGTCAATCAACAATCGAGGGAGGGGCGTCCGACCGTGTGACGTCACACGGTCGAACGGCTCGATTTGAGACAGGGGAAAACATATAAGGAGATTAAAACAAAAACACTGGATGGATTTTTTATCATTATATGATGGTTGTGTACAGGCACTGCCAACACACATTTCAGTACAATCAACTTGTAAAAGTGCATGTACCATTATATGACCCCTTTAAGAGACCTTTTTTTTTATTTAATGGTGGACACTCTCACAAATGGCCCACAAATAACTAATTTAATGTTCAAAGGAAGAAGAAACTCATATGAGTTTCAAAAGACAAGAGGTTGAGTACAGACTTCTCATTTTGACATAAATTATCCTTTAAGTACATAATGCCCATATACCTCTTCAAAGAGTAGTTCTGTTAGTGGTTGCAGAGTTTTGCTTCAGTCAGTGAGACAATGACGGCAAATTGTGGTCCACACACGACTGCTCATAAAAATGTCATCACTTAGTGCTAAATATGTTCAGAGGAGCTGAAGCAACCTAAAACGAAGTCAAACACCATATTTTATCCTTTCAGACAGAGCAACATCACTCTCTCCATTTGTATTTTTTTCCCAGAATCAGGTTCCCTTGTTTTTTCTCCTCACTCCCCCTTGTTCGTTCGTTCTGCCCATGACCACATGTGAGAATCCCCGCTGCTTGTGTCTGTCTCAGAGATCTTTGAACCCTTTCAGCGAGGTTTAACGGGCTCAGAGAGACTTCAAAGTGAAACGACGGCTCACATCGACGGCTCACATAGGCAGAAAATGAGGTCCTAAATCCCTCATCAGAGGCGTTCTACCTATGTTCTGACCACAGCTGCCCATCCTAACACGGCATTAACCCACATCTAATATCTAGTTTCACCTGCTCTGATTCTGCTGCCAATATAAATCTATTCAACTCACCGAGCCGACATACTGTTCGTTTCTATCTAGCTTGTGATTGCTGGACTCTGAATGCCAGTGTCCCATTGAGAGTGGGAACCAGGACAAACATTTGCATGGGATGTGTGTGTGAGGATTATGCACACGGCAAAGATAAGGGGAATAAAGAACTAATCCAGTGAGAAGCACGCCACGTCTCCTCCACAGAGGCACAATCTCACAGCTTCATTATAATGTGACACCATGTTCTTAAACCGGCTGTGGATAATCCCACTTCTCGTGCACCTTGGAGTGTCTGGGACTCACTGTAACTCCAAGAGTTAACAAGAACGCCCCGTTTCTGTGTAAACCATTCTCTCTTAGGTGCACAAAGAAGTTACTTCAAACGCTCTCATAATACAAGCTCCCAAATTTGGAGATCCACAGAGCAAACCTTGTTTACCATCTTTCAACTGCATTTTATCCACACATAAGAGAAAAGAGCAAATGCGCAAACATGCTCAAACAAAGTGGTGCGTTGTGCTTGAATAAACACCGGTGCCGCCAGATACGGCTGGCCGAGAGGGATAACAAGCACAGGGCAGAAAATCCACTGGACGTGCTCCACTTAAATCAAACAGAGGCGAGGACAGACACACACAGGCACCCTCCAGGAGACAGGGAAGTCTAATTACCATAAAATCACACTCGCTCTTCTACAATAAAGTCATAATAACACCTGAGCGCTTTATCTTTCAACCCAGTAGGCCTAGATACTGTAAATGTCATAGAAGGTGATAAACCATGCAAAGGCCCCTTCACAAGACTCTCATCGCAAGTGGCTTTGACCTCAACATGACAAGCATTGCAAATAGCGACATGGAAGAGATATTTTACGAGGTTGCTAGCAAAACTGGGTCAGGATGGTTGACTAGAAAGGTTGACTAATTTATTGAGATTTTTTTTCTTTAAAATCAATCCCTTTGTAGCACCACACACTGTAAAAGATTTTATGATCAATAAGTTATAACATGTTTTCACATTGCTTTAACTCATCAAAATAAGTTAAAGCTGCAACTTTTTTGGGTTAAAAATTATCCAAAATAATTTGAGCAAGTACATTACCAGCCAGTGTTCAAAACTATCTGCTTGCCTTAGCTCGATTCAAAACGGTAAGCTTACATTTTTAATTCCAGTGGTACTGGTGGATTTCCGCGGGAGATTCTAGCATGTCTTTGCGTCATTACGTCACATCTGTACACATAAAAAAGGAGTCTAGGCTAGTATAAGCTATATTGCATGCGAGGATGTTGGAGGTGGAGATTTATAGCCTTTTCTCACAGCACTTGATATAATTAAACATCAATTTGATGACGGATCCAGAAAGGTTCAAACGACAATCACCAGTGACAACTGCAGATTCACTGCTGTAAAATGCAAAAGACTTTGTTCGGACTTCGGAGTGGCTACAGAAAAAAAGAGACTGCAACCGGACCCATGCGAAAACAAGGATAATATCGGAAGGGCATTAAATGTAGTCACGCAATGCTAACATTAACAATTTGAGAACAAAGTATAATTTGCACAGTTTGACGTGATATGATAAGCGATCGTTAAATTTAATCAGCACGATTTACTGCAATGCTTTTTTCCCTTAGTTGGTCAGAACAAAAGTGGATGTTACTTACTTGTTCAGATGACATTTCCCGGTGAAAATTATTATGTTGGTCATACTTCCAAAAAATTAACAAATTGTAATCATGTGACAGTGAAGACTAGAGTAATGATGCTGAAAATTCAGCTTTATCATCACATGAATACATTGGAATATTTTAAAATTCATATAGATAAATTGTTTTTAAATTGTAATATTTCACAGTATTACCGTTTTTACTGAAGTTTTGATCAAATAAATGTAACCTTAGAGAGCATAAGAAACTTTCGAAAACATAAAAAAATCAGAACCCAAACCTTTGAACAGTAGTGTATTTGACCTTCTATCTCAGAGTTTAAAATTAAATGTTAAAGGGATAGTTCAGCCTAAAATGAAAACATTTTTTCAAAACATGGATGATGTTCTTTCTTTCTTCTGCATAACACAAAAGACGACATTTTGAAGAATGTTTCAAATGTTTTTCTCTATACAAACAGCACTAGACCGCACTGACTTTCAATGGATAGACAAAAACAGAAAGAATTTTTTCATAACATGTTCTGCAGAAGAAAGTATTTGTTTGGAACAACATGAGGGTGTACAAGCAATAAATCGGGAAGTACACACAGTTCATACTGCATTGTATGCGGCGGCAACCCATGTAATAATACATCATGTATACTGTCTGGTAATCATTGGTTGCACATGAAAAGGTCAGCAGCAAACAGGGTAAATGCTTGTAAATTGGTTGACTACTGCCTTCAGATTGTGTGTGACAGGGAACACAGCTCTTAAATGAAACGTGTCATAAATGAGCGTGCCTGGCGACTCCCCGTTTATGTGAATAAAGAGGAATAAACCAGCCACGGGAGTGCTGGTAATGTTGAGAAAATGAAGAAAAGGAGCCTCCAGTCAGCAGTGCTGGGCTCTTTCAGCTGCTGACCTCCTGTTAAAGAGGCTCACATACTACCAAATTAATTTGTTTCCACTCAATTTCCCGAAAGGCAATATCCTCCAAGCCTCAGCTGCAGGGGACCCAGATGAATGAAAAACCAAGAGGATGGAAATCTTCAGGTGCCTTTCATACAGCTTCTGGATTCATCATAGGCATTTTTGAGGCATGTTGAGAATGTTTGGGATGCTCTGGATCGGCGTATACGACAGCGTGTTCCAGGTCCTGCCAATATCCAGCAACTTCGCACAGCCATTGAAGAGGAGTGGACCAACATTCCACAGGCCACAATCAACAACCTGATCAACTCAATGCGAAGGAGATGTGTTGCACTGCGTGAGGCAAATGGTGGTCACACCAGATACTGACTGGTTTTAGAAGTGTCTTAATCAGACAACAGACCAGCAGCATACGAAAGAAAATATAAATAAATAAATAAAATAAAAATACATTCAAGTAAATAATAAATAAAGGAATACAAGAGGCTCAGTAGCTTCTGCAGCATTATATTATATTATATTATTATTATTATTATTATTATACAAGCAGTTCTGACTAGTCGACACGTGGGGTGATGACATCATCGTTTCACAAAATATACGGATTGCCTGTAGCCTACACACGAAAACGCAAGGGTGTCGTTTTCAGATTTATCCACTCTGGGACCCGGTTTCAGTGTCCCAAAACGCCGGATCCGTCTGGACGAAACGCCAATACGACACAAAATTTGTACGTATACAGCTAAACACGTCTCCGTCTGGACAGGGCCTTAGATCTTTGAGTTCAGCTCATGAAAAATGGGGGCAAAAACAAAAGTGTTGCGTTTATAATTTTGTTCAGTGTAAAAACATGAAAAAAATTAGCAAGCCAGATCAATAATCAAATATGGACTGATTCGAGTAAACAGACAGCCTATAGTCACAACAAGATCATTCACAGATACCAGCCAATAAGAGAAGCGTGTGGGCGGACCCTCTCTGCAAGCGCACTGCACTTATAACGAAATGGATGAGTGCAAAATAAAAATGAATCATTAACAAGGAAAAGATGTGTTTTATCATGTCACACTGTTGCATCTGGTGTTGGGTTAACTATACAGGTTTTCCGACTAGTTATTCCGTCAACCCACTGACTAGTCTATTTTGAAAATATGTTGTTTAGCTCATCCCCACTATGCGCATATGTAAGTGCTTGGCACTTGTGAAGACAGCATCCCGCATTAGGCACTGAAGTCTACATTAGCATGTGCCTTTTAAACTGCTGATGCATTAGCCAATGTGAAGCAAAAAAAGCACTTATAAGGCCAACACAGGCAAGCCAGTCATTAGGATTGAGCATTCTGCCCCTTCCTCCTTAATGGATGTATCACACAAACAGAAGAGTAAAGGCTATTCTGTGCCCCATCCCTGTAATTGGCAACAATTTAGCCCTCTACAGCCACTCCATCTTTCGTTTCAAAAGGAAGCCTGCTGCTGCACACAATAGGTGAGAGAGCTGGCCTCTGTTTAACACGGATTCATTTCTTTCAAAAGACGAGCATGCTGTGAATTTAAAGTTACCCATTCAGAGTATTTTCAGAACTGAAGCAAAAACATCGACCCTGAAGATAAGACAGTTCATGGATTTTGCAGCTGGCTGTTTATTGAAGCTCTTTTTTCTTTGTTGGGCAGGGGCGGTTCTCTTCAGGACTCTGGGTCAGGGTCTTAGACGAATCAGAGTGCTTGTGTTAGGCTGCCTTCATGCACACACAAACTCTATAAACTGAACAACATCCTCGGGACACATGAACAGGAGGTGTTGGCTACTACGGTCCACTACACGCTGCATGTGTACAAAAACAGGACACCTGATGCTCAACATGAGTCTGACTCAAAATTACAAGGGTCCTAAATATAATTAAAAGGTCTGGGCCTGATACAAAACATGTGTGTGACTTCAATGGAACGAGCAAGTTCTTTCACGCAGATGCAAACTGTTACATTTAATGGATACTTAAAACACATAAGAAGCTGGAGTCGGGGCAAAGGTCAAAACAAACGCATCTGCAATCCTGTATATCAGTCAAATCCTAATTTATAGTACACTGACTGCATAGAAAAACGTCCTGAGAGAGCAAACTGTATATTAGGGCTGCACAAATAGCCTAAGCAAAATAAATAAATAATTGAATTAAATAAATATATGTGCTGGATGTTTTTGAGTGAAGCACGGGACTCTGTTAGTACATAAGTGTTTGCAAGGGCTCGGTTATACAAATACACTCTGATTAATCTAATACTGACAGAGTAGGTGCTTCTTGGCCAGAATCAGCTGCAGTGTGGTCCAGAATGTATGCCAAAAGTCTGGTTTGTAAGACTATCTACACCCTAAAACACAACATGGGCAAATATGTGAAATGGTGCCAATACTCCTTTCCTGCAATATCGATTCACCGATACCAGCTGCGCTCTCTCTTCTCTCCGACGGTCAATTGACACACACCCATCTCCTCTCACTCTCACATCATCGTCTCATTCTCTCCGGTTAAATAGTGCTTGTATTGCGCATAATTTTACTCACTCCCACAGGTTTCGCGCTTTGTCTGATCTATCTAAGTGGCACTCTCATAAAGCCGCCTCTCAAACAGCTCGTGAGAACCAAATTGGCTTATTTTTCATGGCTTATTGCGCTTAAACGGTCAAATACATAAAAAAGTATTTAAAAAGTAAAAATGACCGTCTTGCCGAGTATTCAATGCAGTCAGTTTTGGAACGTAAATAATTAGCAGCTTTTTCACCACCGAGCCAAGCGGTTCTCATTGCGCAGTGTTGTGCCTGAACGCGTTCAATGAACGAAAGTTCATGAACTCGTTCATATTTTGGGCGAACGTGAACTGAACGTACTTACTGCCCGATGAACGTTACTGTGAAAGCGTTCATTCTGGTGTCTGTGAACGCACGGTCTCTCAGTTTAACTTCGTTCAATAGGGTGCCAGATTTCTATAGAACCTTCCAAGCGAAAACCTGGCTAAAACACACGTAACAGGCCTTAATATGTAGCGAAAAAAACACCCAATCTGGCAACACCAGCCACCATTGTTGCACCGCGGCCGCCGCATGCGTCATCAAGACAAGAAGCAGCATGTAGTCGACAAAGCAGCGAGTGAGGAGGCGTCGTATGATCATTTAAACGAGTTTTATGACAGGGTTCGGTGAGGATGGGAAAAATCTTACATTTCTGTGCAAACTTTGCCCGCCGATAAAATAATTGCTGTCTGTGGTTGTATATGGGCTGTGGCAATAATAAAAAAAAAAGCTCGCAGCATATGGAAAAAAAAAACTAGTTCATTTTTTGAAGTATGAACTATGAACTGAACTAGTTCATTTTAAAATTTGTGAACTGAACTTTGAACTAGTTCATGTAGAAAATGAACTTTCCCAACACTGACCGCATAGTAGATATATACACTAGATGTCGCCTTGGCTACGGCAGTTCATTGGAATGAATGCGTCAATAGAGCCGCCATCATGGAACAGGGAAGCCCCTCCTCTTTAATGCATAAGCATCAATGTAGGCAAAGGTCTAACGGAATTAAAATCACCATAAATCGTCATGAATGCGATTTTCTAGTTTTTTTGGTTCGTTCCAATGGTCAGACATGTATTTATCATTGAGTCCAGAGGAAAGAAAAAAAGAAAAAAAAAATTTAAACATTCTTCCTAGTTCAGATTTCATTCGTGTGAACATCCATACGCAGCACAAAAGTCCAAAAATCCATGAATTCGAAGTACAGGCGGAGATAGCAGCGTTACCTAGCTACTTCCTATGACAAGAACCCTGTTCCAAAATGGTGCCGGTTTTTGACGCATACTTAGAACCCCAAGGCGACTTCTAGTGTATATATCTATGGCTTAACCGTGCCATTCCGTGCCAACCGTAACGGTTAGGGTTTCATTTTCCATTGTGGGGCTGATAACCATAGATATCCATAATAAAGGCTAGATGTCTTACAGCAGAGTCTCTATCGTCATCACCGGCGGCCATCTTGTCACAGGCAAGCTTTCTGGCGGGCTCTGTGGTACCTGATGTAAGATGAGTGATCAGCACGAACACACTCTTATCTCGTTGAAATCTTGATATAATTCTGGATGATTATTTATTGATACACTTATTATTCAAAGTGTGCAGTGTCATAACTACATCTCTGACGTTTATGAAAAAACAAACCTTTAATTTAGCAAGTTATGGTTATTTAAAAAGTACATGCACCATTAAAACACAATGTTACGAGTGAGCGAGCTGCCTGTGACAAGATGGCCGCCAGGTGCGGACGTCGACCTCCATTGGCCAGCAGTGCAGACGAGACATCTAGCCTTAATTATGTATATCTGATAACAGCTGCTTAGAATGTTATACAAAAACGTCAGTCGTTCCCTTGGTAACGCAAGAGTTTACAGACGTTGGGACGACCTATTTTAACGATCTAAGCGCATGGTCTAAAGCGCAGGTCGCAATTGCACTTGGGGCGTGTCCAAATAGTTTAACGACGGGAAAAATGGTCAGCACGCGGGTCTAAAATGGTCTAAAAGGGTTGTCCCTATTCTCTTAATGAGTAGTGGGTGTGCTTTGGTCGTAACGTGAAATAAACCAAACAGAGTCTCATCTCCCATTCCCTTTAAAAGCCAGTTGCGCACGCGCCTTGGCGGATTGCTATTTACATGACAAAATTTGCTGACTGAACGCGTCTCCAGAGCGCAAACGGATCTGCTCGTGGACGAGGTTAGAGCACGCAAGCATACCATCTACGGGACAAGCCAGATTCCACCATATCTTTACACAATATTAATCTTTTACATTGTGATCCTTTTATTTTTAATATTTGGCTAGTTTGTGTCCTACTTGTGTGTGTAATAAGCAGAGTGTACGCGCGTTGTGGACCCGTCTATAGGTGCACATTATAAACGCACTCTTTAAATAACAAAATAAATATTGCTAAAATATTTTTTTTTTTTGTTATTTATAGAGCGCGTTAGTATTCGTTAGTAGTCAGTTTTCTCCATGGTATCAAAAATCGATATTTTTCAAGGTATCGTACTGAAGTTGAAATTCCAGTATTTGTGACAACACTAATGCGAACACAGCCAATCAGAGATCTTTCTTCCCTCCCCGACAGGAACATACAGGCCACAGAACCATCTGCTGCTCAGCTGGGCACTGTTTTCTCCATCAATAATCCATGTAGCCATCTAACACTTAGCTCTTCACAGTGTAACACAAAGGTGAGACAGAGAGGTTGACGTCTACACATCTGATACACACATTTTAAATATTCATTGCGCACATTTGTTACAAAGACTTTACAGAGGATATCAGAGTTGAGTCATGGGCATCCCAATGTTGTATACTCTTCCATTAAGTAGACCATTCTCATTACCAAAACAAGAAACATAGCACAGAGGTCTTTCCAAAAACAGTTTCTTGCATCATAGAATAACAGGGTACAGAAGATAAATAGGGGAGGCTAAAGCACAAACTGTATTTTGCAATACACAGATACTTCTTTCAGCTTTCACTTAATCCTGAGGCAGAGGAAGCAGTAAATGTCATTAGAGCTACAGGCAGAGGAAGTGGCCAACAGATTCAAATTGTCAGCAGTGATTCAAACTGCATGCTTTAAATGTAGCTGTAACATTTATTGATCTGGCTAGCTCATTTACTAGTTAATTTCAGTCTAGATCAATATTAATCATACTGTAGCTTCCACTTGCTAATTTTACTGTATCGTCAGGACGGGAGAAGAGACAACAGAAAAACAGCTATAGAGTGACAAAGCAAGAGAGGAGTGTCTTGACAATATCCAAACAAAAGTGGTCACAGAAGATGCATTTGAAACGCATGTTCATAGCAGGTGGAAACGGTAATGTCTCGACTGACATAACAGGGCTGTAAAGTAAACTCAACTTAAGTTTTGATTTAGGCAAGTACGACATTTCTGGTTCTTTGTAAATGTGTACAATTACATACTGAACCCCTAAAATCTCAGAGAAATTATGGATAATGCAGTGTGTTACTAGCGTAGTAAAAGCACCTAAACCCAACCCCTACTTGACAGGAATGTGTCTTACTTACGGTCAATCACTAAGACCAAGAACAATCTGTCTCTTCACTGCACCCCATCTTATCACTCTATTTATTTAATCAACCCCCACTCAAAGACTTACCGGCCTTCTCACTGTTCCTCAAGTCCCTCTTTGAATTATTCATGAGCAGGTTGCAGACACTGCACTCCACAGTTCCATCCATCAGTTCCGTGGACATGCTAAAATATTTAGTGTTTGTGACCAGTCGACACGACCATGCTTTAACAGTACCCCCACATCCCAGTGGGATCACCAATCCACTCCCGTCTGTTAAGGGTCTAGTCTAGCCACCCACAGACCCTCTCCCCACTTGCTACAGGAGCACTTCTTCCCTACCCCCTTTCCATTGCCCCATTTTGTTTACATGGCAGCACAGAGGGGCGAGTAGACACATTTTAAAGCACTTAATCATTATAAGTAAACTAATGACTGATTCCTTTTAAAAAGATGACCTGGAATCCCATGCAAAACCAAACTTGAGTATCTTGTGTGAATGACACTTTTAGATTTTAACTCAACTCAAAATCTCCATCTGCATGTTTGGGCATAAAGCAAAACATTAGAAAGGAAGCTAATTAACAATTAATTAAGTCTCTTCTGATTGTCAGTCACGTTCTGTCTTTGAATGGCAGTGTGGCCTAAAGTAGAAGCCTTTATCCTCTAAACCCTCGTTCCTACCCTGCCATTTTTGCCCGTCCACTCACTCGTTTGTTCTAAAAGAAAACCAATCAGACACCAGAGTTACTAACCGGAGTTAATGAAGCCCTGTCAACACACAGCTCCTGATTGACTGCTTTATTCTGTCCTTTAAAGTGTGATCACTCAGATGCTTAGGGTTTGCTAAAGCAGTAATGGCAGTGTTTCTCAAGAGAGTCAGGCTTTCGTCTACTTCCAAAAGCAGTTTCAGGAGTGACAGATGCTAATTATTAGGGTTGGCTCTGTGACTGGTATTCAGGACCTTACACAGAGGCGAGTCAGGACTATTGGAAATATCTGGTATAAGGGCATACAGGAACTCTTACCACAATAAAGTCAAACGATTTGGCCTAGGTTTCTTTCAATATCTCTAACTCAAGACAAAACTTTAATACTCACCTTTCAACCTACATTCACCAAAATCGGCAGAGTAGGCCTACTACAAACTGTCCTGAATCAGACTGCTAGCTAGGGCTGGGGGATATGGCAAAATATATTATCACTTTTTTTTTCCATATTGATCGATATCAATATTTGTTACGATATATAATTTAATAATGCTACCCGTTTGAAGAGTATACTGATAATGATGCCTGAAGAAACCAGAAGGTTCAATAGTTGAACTTAATATAGTTTATTAACATAGAAAAATTGAACAACATAATGCAAACATTTAACTGTGCAAACATGGCTTGGTTGAGAATATATTTTGTTATTAAATAATATTGATAAATAAGATTAAATTTTTCTCTAAATTTTAACATTTTACTTTTAGCAAACATGCTTTATATGCCTTGACAAAACAATGCAAGTTAGCTTGCCTTGTAACTTATTATAAAATGTAAAACTAAAAGCTGTGACTACTATCACATTAAATTTCTTTGGCAGGGCAGCAAACATTTCAAATGTTTGTAGAGGTACAACCAAGACAACAAAAGTGAACAAGTGGACCACAAAGTCCCTGGCACATTTAAGTACTCAACTGTCAGGTAAATAAAATATTAATTGTGTACTGGTTTTACATATCTTGAATGTTTTAGAGGTAGAAATCTGAGTTAAAAAGTGCAAAATGTAAACATTGTAATTGTAAACCAGTCACTATGCTACACCTTTTAGGAAGTGCTCATCATATGTAACCCTATTATAGGTTTTTTGCCAGAAAGACTAGTCTGTCCACAGCATCTGGTTTTAAAGCTGCCCTGTGGCAGGTCACAATATTGCCACCAGTGCTAAAAGCATGCTCTGAGGGTGAGCTGGTGGCAGGAATACACAGGTACCGCTTTGCCAGGAGGTTCACTCTGGGGTAAGTTGCTGAGCGGATGCTCCACCATGCCAGGGGGTTGGTCTCACTGTCTGCATCAGGAGCTACCAGGTAGCTGTTCAGTTCAGCCTCAATAGCCTGTTGGTCTGTAAGACCCTAAGTAGCAACAGAGTAGGACTTCTTGAAAAAGCTGCCCAGTGTCTTCTTCTGCATTTTTGGATGGTGACGGTGTAGCTGCTGCAGCATCTCCTCTGCCTCCCCTGGAACAGTACATCTGAATGTGAGAGAAGCTTGTGATGTGCTCTGAAATTCTTCCAGCATCTAAACCACAACCCTGGATTTTTACAGCCTCAACCTTGTCATCTTTGATGTAGCGGGTCTTGAACCGAGGATCAACTAGGGATGCCATGTTCAGGAGGTCATCAGTGGCAGCATCATCGTATTTATCATTCAGATAGCTGATGACAGTAGCCTTGATGGTCTTGGTGAGCTCTGAGTCATCAGCTTCTGGCTTCAAGACCTCCTCATTGAAGAGCTGCAGCACAGGCTTCAGGTAAGACACACTCGCGTAAGTTTCACCAGAAAGAGCATAAGTGAACTCAAGTGGATTAAGAGCCTTGTGGACAGACTCCAGGACATCAAGTTTTTTTATCAGCTGATAAAACTTTTGCAATGGCCTTCTCCTGCTCCAGCACTCGTGCTATCATTGCATGGCGGGACCCCCACCTGGTGGGTGATTCTGTGATCAACTTGTGCTTGGGTAGTTTGAGCTCCTCTTGAGCGGCTTCTAGTTTTCTCTCTTTTTTCCATGAAAAGGAAAAAGCACTGACCACTTTCTTGCACACACCCATGGCTCTTTGGATTCTCTGATCTCTCACACTTCCATCTAAAGATAAAAAAGAAAACAAAATATTTTCAATATATAACAAAATACATGTTGTGAAACTTATACAAAAAAAATTGGGTATAAAAATATATAATTATCTTGCTAATAAAAAATGTTAAACACTTCTTTAATATATAAAATATTAGTATGAATATTATTGTCATTATTCTCATTATTCTATTACATACATACATAAATACATACACAGAAGATGTGTTCATTAACTTACCAATGGCTAGATGCAGCCTGTGACCGAAACACTGCAGGCGAGTCCAATCTTTAAGGGAAGCAGCTTTGACCATGTTTGCCGCATTGTCCGTGGTGATGCACACCTGTCTGTCTTCGCTAAGGCACCAAGATGCGAGTGCATCCTCCACCCACTGGCTGATCGTTTCGGCAGTATGGTCCTCCGGAAAATAGGCCGTCTGCAAGCATCTGCTTTGAAGAGCCCACTCCTCGTCAATATAATGAATAGTCAGACTCATATATGGTCGCTGGGATGGTACCTTTTCAGGTGACTGAAAAGATTTGTTGTGTTTCCCGACTTTATCACCGACCGACGGCATATTTTGCAGACCGTCTTTATTTGCGCTTCGTCGCTTTTCAGATATCCAAACCACTTCCATATAATTGACATCTTGTTACCTTTTTTGTCAACAATTTCCTCAGCTTTTGAAGATAGTGCGAGTTCACTTTCACTCATTTTTTCTTTACATTCACTTTCTTCACTGCCGGTAGCTCAAACAGTGCTCTGCTAGCAAATGGGCATGTATTTAGATGCACAAGCCAAAATCTGCGTTCTGACTGGCTGTTGTCTGTTTATTTCTGCGTTGTAATAAGGCTGTTAGGTCTATCCTCCATATTGAGTAAAATGTGTCCAAAGTTTATCATCGTAGTCTACATAAATCTTATCACAATGCCATATCGAGATAGTTTTATCGCCCAGCCCTACTGCTAGCCTACATCTTATTTGGCTGATTGCACCTCAAACAGGAGCAAAATCCCATGGGTTTCCAATGAAAACTTCAGACTGTAATTTTACCTAGAGATTCCAAGTTATGTCCACCAAACTCAGTCTGTTCTGGCTCAAATTGCTAGGCTACATCTTTTGAACTCATAGAGGGCTCACAAACAAGAACAAAATCCAGTATGCTTCCACTTAGTGCTGGGCGGTATGACCAAAAATCCATGTGGATTACTGGCATACTATTGCGATTCTGTTCATGTGACATTGCTGTCCTGCGCAGTCCCGAAAGCTTATCATTTGCATGCATTTCAAGCATTGCGGTTTAAAAATAAATAATTTAAAAACTGTTGAAGCGCAATAAGCAGTGACAGAGAACTCATTTCACTATATGTGCATGGCACGCTGTCTGAGATCAATTTTGTCACTGTTTACTTTGTTTTTTTTACTTGGGCTAGTATTAAGTTTTTGTGATATTGAAATTGGTGACAAAAATTCTGAAATTTTAATGGGATCAAATATTTATATCATAAAAGCCTTATTTAAAGCAAAAATAATTATATTGTGATATCATTATCGTGATAAAAGATTTTGGTCATATCATCCACCCCTAGGTGCTAAATTGTTTAAATGTCTTGTGTGGGTGGGTGGAAGGGTTTATTCAGGGGTGTGGGTGTTTGGGGGTCAAGCAATTGTGTGTGTTCTCAGCTGTTTGGAGGTCGGGGGAGGAGGAGGAGATTTCTTAAAGAGAAATTCAAAGAAGTTATTGCAACACAAAGCAACTTGAATGAGTTCCAACATGCAGGAAAGACTTTTTATGCCTCAGTTTCTTGGTCAGATCTTGAGAGGTGGTTTGGTCTTCCATGATTTTCTGTAAATGTGGAAGAGCCAGAGGCAGGTGCCAGGCAAGGATCAGAGCCAACTACGAAGATCATGTATAATAGCTAAGGGGGGCAGAAAAGAGCTTACCAACTCCAACCCCCTGCTGCATGTTTCCATTTTGTTTAGATCTAATCTGAGCCACTTCAGGCAAGCACACACCTACCAGCACACACAAATGCACAGGGAAAAAACTAAAAATAAACTATAAACAAAGAACCTGAGAGAACACACGAGTCATGATAAACACTAGTGATTCAAAGTACAACACAATTGAAGCTGATAAAGTCTCACAGTAGTAGACCTGATAAAGACGAACAATTGGAAAGTGACACACCCACACAAAACTTCTTGACTTTTCACTCTTGATAGCACAACCTTCCAGCATACTATTCAAGTAAACTATAAAGTTGTGGCTTAGCGGTTAGCCCAAATGCTCCAATACGTTGAGAAGTGTAGCATTTCTGCTTCACTTCCCCCCCTCTTCTCCCCATAATTTATGTCAGCACTGTACTATACTCCTATCAACAAAAATAGCAAGGCAAAACAGTCAATACATAAATATCATTACATAATGACACACTTCCTTTAAAATGTCCATGAATAAAATATATTCACTTTTTTGGACAGTTTACTATATTTGAGTTCCCACCCTAACATAAAGCACACTAAAACTTCAGTCAATTCTCAAACATTTTTAAAACAAAACTTTGAGTTAAACATTAAAATGTTCATAATAGTGAGTTCATCCAGGACATGCTGTCTTTATAAACACATTTTAAGAGAATCTGAAGTGCATCAAGATAACTTGAATTTTTAATCCTTGCATGTTTAAATGTATATTTGAACATTGTTAATTCTAAATTATATGCAGGTTACAGGAGTTAGGCCTAGATGAAGTTATATAGACTAGGATATGATAGAGATATTTTCCCCACATATTTTTATAGAACACTAGGCCAATAATAAAAATTTCTGTATTAGAATGAAAGTGTAAAAACAGGGACAATTTCAAACACCAAACAACCCCATTAATTTAAAAGGAACACGCCGACTTTTTGGGACTTTAGCTTATTCACCGTATCCACCAGAGTGTCCATAGCATACCTTTTCATCTCCGTGCGTGCTGTAACTGTCTGACGCACCCACTGCTAGCCTAGCTTAGCACAAAGACTGGAAGTAAATGGCTCCAGCTAGCATACTGCTCCCAATAAGTGACAATGTAACGCCAACATTTTCCTATATGTTGTGATGTGTATAGTCACAGTGTGTACAAATAACAAGGTCATATGAGACACAGGCATCTTTTAACTGTATACATACTGGGAACTACACTCACCTAAAGGATTATTAGGAACACCATACTAGTACTGTTTGACCCCCTTTCGCCTTCAGAACTGCCTTAAATCTACGTGGCATTGATTCAACAAGGTGCTGAAAGCATTCTTTAGAAATGTTGGCCCATATTGATAGGATAGCATCTTGCAGTTGGAGATTTGTGGGATGCACATCCAGGGCACGAAGCTCCCGTTCCACCACATCCCAAAGATGCTCTATTGGGTTGAGATCTGGTGACTGTGGGGGCCATTTCAGTACAGTGAACTCATTGTCATGTTCAAGAAACCAATTTGAAATGATTCGAGCTTTGTGACATGGTGCATTATCCTGCTGGAAGTAGCCATCAGAGGATGGGTACATGGTGGCCATAAAGGGATGGACATGGTCAGAAACAATGCTCAGGTAGGCCGTGGCATTTAAACGATGCCCAATTGGCACTAAGGGGCCTAAAGTGTGCCAAGAAAACATCCCCCACACCATTACACCACCACCACCAGCCTGCACAGTGGTAACAAGGCATGATGGATCCATGTTCTCATTCTGTTTACGCCAAATTCTGACTCTACCATCTGAATGTCTCAACAGAAATCGAGACTCATCAGACCAGGCAACATTTTTCCAGTCTTCAACTGTCCAATTTTGGTGAGCTCTTGCAAATTGTAGCCTCTTTTTCCTATTTGTAGTGGAGATGAGTGGTACCCAGTGGGGTCTTCTGCTGTTGTAGCCAATCCACCTCAAGGTTGTGCGTGTTGTGGCTTCACAAATGCTTTGCTGCATACCTCGGTTGTAACGAGTGGTTATTTCAGTCAAAGTTGCTCTTCTATCAGCTTGAATCAGTCGGCCCATTCTTCTCTGACCTCTAGCATCAACAAGGCATTTTCGCCCACAGGCCTGCCGCATACTGGATGTTTTTCCCTCTTCACACCATTCTTTGTAAACCCTAGAAATGGTTGTGCGTGAAAATCCCAGTAACTGAGCAGATTGTGAAATACTCAGACCGGCCCGTCTGGCACCAACAACCATGCCACGCTCAAAATTGCTTAAATCACCTTTCTTTACCATTCTGACATTCAGTTTGGAGTTCAGGAGATTGTCTTGACCAGGACCACACCCCTAAATGCATTGAAGCAACTGCAACTGGTTGATTAGATAATTGCCTTATTGAGAAATTGAACGGGTGTTCCTAATAATCCTTTAGGTGAGTGTATATTCTCAGAAGGCGAAGCACTGCTACTTGGGCGGAGTGATTTGCTCGCAGCACCTGAGAAGTCCCGTGGTGAGGAGCAGAGAGTTCGCTCAGAGTGTTGCACTAATCACTCCGCCCAAGTAGCAGTGCTTCGCCTTCTGAGAATATAGTTCCCAGTATATACGGTTAAAAGATGGCTGTGTCTCATATGACCTTGTTATTTGTACACACTGTGTCTATACAAATCACAACATATATGTAAAATGTTGGCGTTACATTGTCACTTATTGGGAGCAGTATGCTAGCTGAAGCCATTTACTTCCAGTCTTTGTGCTAAGCTAGTCTAGCGGTGGGTGCATCAGACAGAGTTACAGCACGCACAGAGATGAAATGTTTCCCCTACCATGTATTCAGCAGGATTTTCCCCGCTGGATTTTCAGCGCCGCTGCAAAATCTTCACATGATCAGTAATATCACGACATTCACTTCATTCACTCACACCTAAAAACACTGAGACATGGCAACCGGCGGCACTGCTAATGCGGTGGCTCTGAATCCAATTGTTGACAAGAAAGGAGGAAAGAGCCACATATGGAAATATTTTCGATTAGGCTAATGTCACTACATTTGTTATTTCAAATGTAGGCGCGGCAAGCGCGCTCATTCATGGTTGCATAGCAACGACAGACGCCACGGGAGAGCAAGCACTTGTGGAAAGGAGAAAGCGGTAAGAACTGCGCTCTCCATGAGGACGAGGAAGTATCAGCAAATAATTAATTGATTTCTAGCCCTTGCATTAGCTTTACTACTAGATATATTATGGATATGAGAAATAAAAAGCCGCCCTGTACAGCTCTGATCAGCTGTTTGGCCGAGCTTTCGATGTTGTTACGGAAAAGCCGAAGCTGATCGGTTGGGTTTTGTCACATGACCTGTTGAGATGTTTTCATCTCGCCACGTCGCTTCTATTATGAGCCCGCTTGCCTACAATTGAAATAACGAATTTGGGCGCAAAAAACGTGATATGTGAACGGCCCCTAAAGTGGACTCGGGTGTGGTTGTATCGGGGTAGTTTTACGAGTACGAGTAGCCTACATGAGCACAGTATCGGACTGACACCCGAGTACTGGTATCAGTATCGGTGCATCCCAATTTAGGCCTATGTCATTAATATTAGTCCGTCAGAAAAGCAGTTCTAGGCTTATTCTTGCCTGGATAACTCTTAGCAGTTCTAAAAAGCCCTTTTAAAATTAAATTTGAACACAGTTTTGGATTAAATAAAAGTACAGTCAAGTCAAATAAAACACATTTTATCTTTGGTAACACTACAATAAGATACCATTCATTAACATTACTTAATGCGTTATCTAACATCAACACATTGAGTGAACAATATATTTTTCCAATTAACCCTCTGGGGTCGGCGGTCTCGCCGGCGATACCAGCTCACTTTTTTCCTTATCAGTGCAAAAGAGACTCAAATTACTCTGTTGATTTTGATCTTATATATAAGTGTTGTACATCATTCGATCCTGTTAAGTTTGTATTTTTTTTGTGGAACCTCATAATAAAAACAAAGTGTTGTGCTTTTCGCCTAATAAAGAAAAATAAACATGATGCGCGTTCTGCGTTCTCTCATTCAGTGAAGTCCATTCTGAAACGCGTCCGAAAAATGAACTGTAACTTTGCAAATACTCAGTCAAACAAGTATACAGGCACACAGGCATGAAGCCTGAATTATCTTCTTTTAAATGAAGTAACTTATATAAAAAACAAATTGTCTCATTTTATGTAATCTGTACGAAAAGAGAGAGATGATAGTCGTTCTCGTCTCAGCTCATTAAAGTTAATTTGACCACGCCCACGGAGCGCGCGCTCTATTCAAACACAAATGCTCTGAGGCGATCCACGCCCACATCAGCTGGATAACCCACCGAAAGAGACTCATATTTACGACGCTGTGAGGAATAATAGTACTATCTTAATAATAATCCTGGAAAAAATTACCTCAGAAGTACAGGTAGTTTAATTTGGAGGAGCAACGGATCCAGCCGAGGAAATAGGTACATTCTTTATTTTCAAGTGCTTTGTTCTAATCGCGATATGGAATAGTGTCTGTAAACAAAAAGACTGTTTGAATCGCGTTTTTGTGTGTGAATAAATGAACAGCTTTTACCTAACTATATTCCAATACTGAGATGAGTAAAAATCGACTGAAATATGTTGAAATAAAATATTTTTGTATTAGCAACGTATTAAACTGCAAATTAACATTTATATGTCCTAATCATAAAAACGATGTTACATATGAAAGACAAGATGTCGCTTTTACTGTAAAATACTGCCACATCAAATAAGCTTGTTTGCTAAGATGTTATTATAGTGTTTGTTCGATTGTAGGCTATATTCAAACTAATTAATCCGCAACTGTGAAATATGATAAAATGTATACTTTAGTATATACAAAGAAAGATTACATTTGAAATATAGTTAAAATTTTAATTGTTGTTGTAATTGTAACCTTTTTATTAAAATAGCAAAAATATATGTAGGCTACATATAAATAAATCTTATGGTAAATCTTAAAAGTTCAATATAACCCTCGTCTTTAAATTATTTGTATTGTGTTTTATTAGTGACACATTTGGGATATATTCCCAAACTTTCTGTAAAAACAGTATGATAATTAACTGCACAATTACTAGAAATTTTTACATTTGATATTATACAATTTGCAAGCACAATTTGCAAAATAAATAAATAATTGGAACTGTGAACCAATTTTGTATTATATAGGCATTATCAGTGTTGTGTGTAACGCGTTACAAAGTAACGCGTTACAGTAACGTAACTACTTTTTCGGGTAAAAAGTAGTGTAACGCGTTACTACTGAGAATTTGGTAACGAAACGTAGTTCCTTTTTCTATTCCGCACAACGTTACTTTTCCCATGGACAGATTTGACAGCAACAGTGTCTCCTCAGCTGCGCGCTTGCAATAGTCACAAGCTCCACATGGTACGTGACAGAGGCTGGTAGCAGAGCAATCAATTCTGTGAATTACACTGCGCAAACCAAAAGTAATACTCCCACCGGATGAAGAAGGGTTGGCTCTCCACAGAACATAAAATATTAATTGTATTGAATTTTTCGTGTATGAGGAAAGAAACAATATGGACGTAACAGTTCTTCGGACTTGACCGCTCTGAAAGCGGCACTAAAATACTGCTTTAAATCTTTCACAGAGACCTCAAACAGGCATTTAAAACACCAAATATTAAGGATTGGCATATCAAGCAAAATAATATTCGATGATTGCTCGAAAATCGTACCTCTACCCCCACATGCTTACAGTAAGACGGCGTTCGCTCAAATCCCGCTCCGATATTAAATTTCTCTGTATAGACCTGCGTGTTGTAGCCTAGTCATTAAAGAAAACGATTTAGTTTCATATTTATGTTTAAATAAAATAATTTATTTTTTAATTTCATCAATGTTGATTATATGAAAAGTTAAAAGCATGAGTAAGAGCATAAGATGCGCAATCGGGAGACAAATGGAGTGGGCAGACATGATTTTGACCACTTCATTAAGTTTGTTTTTGTAGAAAGCCTTTCTTTAAAGTGAATTTCGTTTTGTATTAATTGTATCTTAATTTTAATCAATGTTTCATCAACCAATTGTCTTTAATAAATAAGCAGTAAATATAGCAGGCAATATAATCAGGATTTCTCAGGAGCTCCGTGCCGGCGCGTGGACTGAGCTCGTCTCATAAATGAACCGAAACTTAGCGCAAGCTACTTGCCTCAAAGATCTGAGAAATATATAGAAAGCTTGAAATGTGTACTTTAAAACAAAACTATTCAAAACGAGAGAAAACAGACTCTCTGCTTATGTAATCCATATGAAATGTGCATTTCTCTCTGGCGCGTTCACTACTGTGAAGATTGCGAGTCAGCATCGTCAACTTTATCTTTGCAGCCGACACTGACTGACAAAGAAAACACTTGTTTATTAATAAACAATTGAAATGTCTCCTTGCTATATTTGATATTCGATATTCATAATCATTTCTTTTGCCGGTTCTTTGTGACATTTTTCATGA
Organism: Rhinichthys klamathensis goyatoka; assembly: GCF_029890125.1. Classification (NCBI taxonomy): domain Eukaryota; kingdom Metazoa; phylum Chordata; class Actinopteri; order Cypriniformes; family Leuciscidae; genus Rhinichthys; species Rhinichthys klamathensis. Next base: position 2,335,261 of record NW_026606572.1, on the reverse strand, counting down.
ACGCGTCACCACCGCTCAATAGTTAATATTGTGCTTTGGTGTTCAGTTTATACAGGTTTTTCAAATGTTATTTAAATAAATATATTTTTTTTTTCTATCTCAAAATCTCTCTCTTTTTTTAGTTTTTTTTTCTAGTTTTTCAATAAGTAGAGTTCATGGTAGAATTTTATGTAGGCCTACACATTTAGGAACAGATATTGGGTTCTGCCCAAAGTCAAGCAACATAAAAGTAACGTAAAAGTAACGAGTAACATAAAAAGTTACTTTCCAAAGGGGGTAACTAAGTAAAGTAACGGATTACTTTTTTAAGAAGTAACGAGTAACGAGAAAACACTACTTTTTAAAAGTAACTTCCCCAACACTGGGCATTATACACTTACCGGCCACTTTATTAGGTACACCTGTCCAACTGCTCGTTAACACTTAATTTCTAAGCAGCCAATCACATGGCGGCAACTCAGTGCATTTAGGCATGTAGACATGGTCAAGACAATCTCCTGCAGTTCAAACCGAGCATCAGTATGGGGAAGAAAGGTGATTTGAGTGACTTTGAACGTGGCATGATTGTTGGTGCCAGAAGGGCTGGTCTGAGTATTTCAGAAACTGCTAATCTACTGGGATTTTCACACACAACCATCTCTAGGGTTTACAGAGAATGGTCCGAAAAAGAAAAAACATCCAGTGAGCGGCAGTTCTGTGGGCGGAAATGCCTTGTTGATGCCAGAGGTCAGAGGAGAATGGCCAGACTGGTTTGAGCTGATAGATGGGCAACAGTGACTGAAATAACCACTCGTTACAACCGAGGTATGCAGCAAAGCATTTGTGAAGCCACAACACGCACAACCTTGAGGCGGATGGGCTACAACAGCAGAAGACTCCACCGGGTACCACTCATCTCCACTACAAATAGGAAAAAGAGGCTACAATTTGCAAGAGCTCACCAAAATTGAACAGTTGAAGACTGGAAAAATGTTGCCTGGTCTGATGAGTCTCGATTTCTGTTGAGACATTCAGATGTTAGAGTCAGAATTTGGCGTAAACAGAATGAGAACATGGAACCATCATGCCTTGTTACCACCACTGTGCAGGCTGTGGTGGTGGTGTAATGGTGTGGGGGATGTTTTCCTGGCACACTTTAGGCCCCTTAGTGCCAATTGGGCATCGTTTAAATGCCACGGCCTACCTGAGCATTGTTTCTGACCATGTCCATCCCTTAATGGCCACCATGTACCCATCCTCTGATGGCTACTTCCACCATGTCACAAAGCTCTAATCATTTCAAATTGGTTTCTTGAACATGACAATGAGTCCACTGTACTAAAATGGCCTCCACAGTCACCAGATCTCAACCCAATAGAGCATCTTTGGGATGTGGTGGAACGGGAGATTCGCATCATGGATGTGCAGCCGACAAATCTGCGGCAACTGTGTGATGCCATCATGTCAATATGGACCAAACTCCCTGAGGAATGCTTCCAGCACCTTGTTGAATCTATGCCACGAAGAATTGAGGCAGTTCTGAAGGCAAAAGGGGGTCCAACCCGTTACTAGCATGGGGTACCTAATAAAGTGGCCGGTGAGTGTATTTAGTGTATAAAAGTGAGAATACTACTTGCCCTACCAGATCATTGGTGCATTGGCACTACATCTGACTAATTTTATAGCATTTGTTAATGTGTTTAATGTGTTGTATTAGTTTTTCTGGGATGTATTAAGTCTATAAAACTACTGAACTATACTGCCAGTGCCTACATCTATGCTAAGATGAACATTTCAAATACAAGTATGCTACTTTTTCACATGACCTCACGGGTGCACATTTAATTCATTGAGTGGCATCCATTTATCATCTCAAAAGTAAAAAAGTTAGAATCTTTAATCCTGCTGCGCTATCCGGCGCCTATATCCTTTCTCGCTTTGTGTGTGTTCGCTGCTGCGACACTCACGTTTTCTCTGTCTAAAAGAGCCGAGGCGTTGCTACAAATGCCTCGTATTTCCTGTGGCTCGTGCAGAGCCCCTCTCGCCAACGGGGACCGCCATATCCTGTGCACTTCCTGCTTGGGCCGAGACCTCGCGCTGTCCAAGGGCGGATGTCCCGAGTGCGACACCATGGCCTTGTCGACCCTGCGAGCTCGACTGGCCATCTTCAACGTGAATTCCGCGCCTCCGCCTCCCTCTTCTGCGCCGCAAAAAGCGCCGCCTGAGGAGGTTCCGGTGGACGAGTACACGCCGGCGGGATCCCCGCGTGCCCCGCTTTCCCCCATTTCACTCACGGATGGCCAGCGCCCGACTTCGGCCGCTCCCATCTCCCGTGACGAGTAGGACGGGGACGACGAAGAGGACGGCTGTTCTCTTCTCGCCTCGGGGAGTGAAGAATGGTCGGGTTTCGTTCCGGTCCCCACCCCTTCTCTTCAGGAGTCCAGTGGGATTAGAGCCAGCGTAGACGCCGAACTTCTCCACCGTTGTCGAGAGACATTTGTGGCTGACGCTGTCGGATATGAAGGCCACTGACAGAGCCTCCTTTCTTGACGCGCCTGTGTCTCCTTCCGGGCTTTTCGGACAAGCTGTTGATGGCTTTGTGGAGCGTTTTTCAGAGGTCCAGAAGACGTCGCAGGCTATGCTTCATCCCTCGACGGTCCAGTTCCGCGTCAGGACGCTCTAGGAAACAGCCGCCTGCCCGGAAAACAGCCTCCCCGCCGCCTCCACCGCCAGCTTCTCAGCGTCAGCGATCAAGAGAGCGCCAACGCTCGAGCTCCGCTGTCCGCCACAGGCCGCCACCTCCTCGGGGACCCAGGCCCAAGATCACGCTGGATCCTGTGCCACCAAAATCTTCACTGTGTAGGAACGACCTTGTAGTCCGCTTCCTCAGGGGAGCTAGAAGGATGAACCCTCCTCGACCCCCCTCGGTTCCCGTATGGGACCTTTCTTTGGTCCTGGAGGCCATGAAGGGTGCCCCTTTTGAACCTCTACAGTCTTTGGACCTTAAGTATCTCTCTTTGAAAACCGCCTTTCTGGTGGCTATCGCCTCAGTCAAGCGGGTGGGTGACTTATGCACTTTCTGTTAGCGCGGTTCATCCTCAAACCGAGACATGGTTATGTCCCCAAAGTACTTGCCACTCCTTTCAGAGCGCAAGTAATTTCCCTGTCAGCCCTCTCCGGATCTGAGAGCGAGTCTGACGTGAATCTCCTTTGCCCAGTTACTTAGGGCCCTGAGATTTTACGTGGAACGTTCGGCTGCATTCAGACAGTCAGAACAGCTCTTTGTTTCTTTTGGTGGCCGATCTAAAGGTCTAGCTGCCTCAAAACATAGCCTTTCCAGGTGGATAGTGGACACTATCTCACTGGCTTATACATCTAAGGGCCTTCGTTGCCCTCTGGGCGTCAGAGCTCATTCCACTAGAGGCGTTGCCTCTTCGTGGGCCTGGTCTAGTGGGATTTCTCTGACTGTTATACAGTATTAAGCACCCTTGTTCAAGCTAGCTTACGCAACACGAGAGTACTCTCGTAAGAGAATGTCTTGGTTACTAATGTAACCTCGGTTCTCTCTAGAAGAGGGAAAGAGTGTTGCGTAACCCTGCCGTGCTTGTACTACCATCTGGTTTCGCTTCAGTTGATGAAAACCAAGGTGCATCCTATCGAGCTCTGGCTTATATAGGCATAAGCCACGCCCATTCATGCGGGACATGACGATTGAGGGCGCCAGCGCCCTCATTGGTGCTTACGTCACGAGCAGTCCCTCGATAGGTTGCAGCAGTTGCCGCAGAGCAGCCAATAGGCACGCAAACTGCCTCGCCTAGGTCTGCTCGCTGCAGCAAATGCGTTTTAAATTAATACAAATTATAAGGATAACTTAACTTAATAACTTAAGGCTTACGCAACACTCGTTCCCTCTTCTAGAACGTTGTTCAAACAGCTATAAACACACACACACACCATACATATGTCAAATATGTGAAAATGAAATCTTTCAATCACTAGTGAAAATCTCCAAACCTGGATTACTGTTTAGATCATTTTTTTACATGTTCCACTGCTTTTTGTTTCAGTCTGAAACTGTAACCAAAATTCAAGCCTCCAAGCACTTCCCTTGTTAGCTAATCCACTGTGGGACATCTACAAATACACACAACAGATCCATGACTGGACCTTTTACATCTTCTTAAATAAAACTTCATGTCATCATGTAGAGAAAAAACTTGTAAACATGTCTGATCCCATCTGAAACCAGACCCGACATTCTTAACCGTATTTTTGTATAAAATATGATACTAGGCATAGGGGTGGGCGATATCTCGATATTTAAAATATATCGAGATATTTTTTAAACACGATATGGATTTTGACATATCGTATATATCGATATATTGTTTATATTTAATCCTGATTTCGCCACTTTGCTTGTTTGCCTTCTCTGTGCTGTGCTCGCCCCCGCCTCCTTGCTTTTGTTCCCCCTCACCTCGCGTGTTGTCTCATTCAACAATTGTCTCATCCGCAACCAAGGGGGTAATCCATCGACCGGAAAATGAAGCCGGCCGGGTGCCGCCATGTTGTAGCAGAACTTCACTTGCGTTAGCATTTCCATTGACTCCCATTCATTTTTGCGTCACTTTGACAGCGAATAACTTTACATCTGAGGCGTTTAAAGACTCCATTTGTCCATTATTTATTTCTAAAGAAACACGACAATGTATAAAGGGCTCCATTACCTTCTATGTTACACTATGGCCCCGTAGAAACAGATTTAGTAAAAATAGGCTAACGATTGCGTCATAACCACTCGACTCTCTGTCGCGCTGTACAGAAGTTACCGTACAGACAGGAGGAGAAGCTCGCAGGCAATCGGGGGGACGTCCCGTCAAGGGAGAAGCCCATAGATAATGAGTCCATAAAAGCAACGGAATTCTTACTCCTGCTCACTCACGCCAAAGAACTCTTTGCTCAAGTTCCCCGTCTCTGCAAGATTAACGTTGGCAGTTTTCACGCACAGCTACTAGAAGATTAACGTCTGTCAGACAGGTTGCTCACGTCATCAAGCTTAGTTTGAGTCGGTCTGAGTCTGCGCGTCAGGAACGGAAGTTCTCAAAAATCGCTAAAAGTGGGCTTCAACTGTCTCAACTGAGTTCCAATGAGATCGCTCTGTCCATTTCTTTTACTGTCTATGTCCGCAACCAGCCCGGAGGCTACAGAACTCCGAGTGTGTCTGTGCGCGAGCGACAGAGCACGAGAGAAACCGAGTGTGAGCATTAATTGCATTAGTAAATTGGTAGCCTACATACTACAATATATAATTACTATATAAGAGGCATGGAAGTTCGATTAATGGACTCCAGTAATCAGAAGGCTACTACAAACGTCTTGTTTTAAACTATTGCAGGGCTCGAATTTCGGCGCGGGTATTGCGCATAATTCTAATCATTCCCGCAGGTCTCCCATTTATAATGCGGGAAATTCCCGCAATCGTAATCCACACAGATTATAAAATCAAATCATTCTTTTAACAACTATCTGCCAGACGCAATTTCACAAACAGCGTGAGTGTTCAGCGGTGCCGGTTCTTTCTCGTCTCTCATAATGTGTTGTGCAAGGCAAGCATCAAGAGCTGCGGCGATAAAACACACTCGCGTTTAGGAGTCGGGACATGATGGATATTCACTCGCACAATCGGGCCAGCAGTGCATCGTGACTGAAGTTTACCATTTGCACGTCTTTTTAAGTCTTACCAGTTTAAACATTCAAGCGATTTTAAACTAATCAGTCCTCGCGCGCTCTCTGAGAAATTATTTTCTATGCGCACATTCATAGAAAATCCGCCTTAAGAACAGCTGGCCAGTAACAAAAGTTATTTTTCGCGGATTATATTGCTTTAACACGCTAAATTGTCAATTTCGGTCGTCGTGAGTATACTCTAAACATAGTCGGTTTTGTCTTTAATAAGCATAAAACGCATGCCAGTATAATGAACACAGGATCCGTGCACTACCTCTTAAAGTGACGGCAGCCATATGTGTGTCATTCATTTTGTTGTCAATACAACAAAAGATAGCTTTAAGTTAAAGGAATCAGGATTAATAACCTATGTATTTAATTTATTCAGGACTAAAATACTACTCAGTGTTATTTTCCATTTGATTACTTTATTCAGTTTCTGTATATGAATCACGTGATTAATAATGATGACGAAATTCAGGCCCTGTGTTTAATTTTTCTCATTTGGTTACATTCTGTTATGGAAAATTAATTTTCTATTGATTGTAGGCCTATATTTTGAGTTGTATTCACATCCATTTTGCTGTAAAGATATCGAGATATATATCGAATATCGAGATATAGCAAAATATATCGAGATATATTTTTTGCTCCATATCGCCCAGCCCTAACTAGGCCTATGTCCAATAGTTTCCACCAATCAACAAACATCATGTAAAAAGATAAGCCCTTAACATTACCACATACACACTGCATGCTGGGAGCTTGTAAACCTTTAAAAAAAATCTCCAATAGTGTTCAACATGCAATTGTTTGTTCAGACAACTCTGTTAGACTAGTTGTTACAAGATTTAAGAATATTGGTTATTATGTTGATTCAAAGTAGGCTAATTCACATTTTTATTATGTATAACTCAAAAGCTTTACTTTGTGAAAAGTAATTGCTTTTTTAAGTGTATACTACAGATCTTCACCACGGTAATAATCTCCTGAAGCGTGGAAAATGAACAGTATGCCATGAATTTATAAACACGTGTAGCGCTGGCCTCATCTCAAGGCAGTCCTGAACGTACACAGGATGTATCAGACAGATGACAAATAGGGGCCTGGGACCCTGGCTAGACACTCATAGCTAAACATTCATGGATCAGCATTCTGGAGCAACAGGTCATTCGGGAGTCAGGCAGCTGAGAGTTCCTTCAACTGTCATGACATTGTCAGGTTTTCGAAGGACGACAATGTCCTGCAACAACTGAGTAACACTAGAGTGACTGAAGAGCCATGGCAAGATAGCAGAGTGTTGTGTGGGAGGTGTAAATAGCCTCTTGAGAAAGAGTGCAATGACCATGTCCCTATGAACACAGTGTGTATCTGTGCAATCTGTGTTCTACGAGAATCTTACACACCACTGGGACTCTTAACTCCATTGTGTTGAAGTTGAATGCTGAGTGTAAACAGCACTGACGGCTTTATAGAGCGCTAACATGGCACGGTTATAGAATAAGCATTACGGTTTCAGCAGTCAACCAGTCTGTCCTCCCCGCTCTGACCAAATCCATCTATAAATCTATAAATTTTAAACTTTATATAAAAAAAAAATATTTAAAAAGATACAACAGATACACAACTTCAAAATTGACTTTAGAAATGCAGGACCACAACAGTGCTGGGTTTGATTGCCTACATTTTCTGGAATCTTCTACCTGATTCACATCACTGGGTGTCCTGAGTAATGACAACCTGTCTCTGTGACAGCCCTAGGCTATGTAACCAATCAGAAACCCTGTCTGAGATTAATTTTGCTGACAGGTCTTTGGAAGATGGAAGTTTTGGAGTAAGCCAGGGTTTTCTATCTATGCCACCACAGCTGAATACAGTACTGTGGAAAAAAAGTTGTTGTTTTTGCTTTAAAGGGGTCGCATTTTGCCCTTTTACAAAGTCTTAATTTTGTTTTTGGGGTGTAGAATAGGTTTTCATGCTTGACTGTTCAAAAACACATTATCGTGTCACATATTTTACATTATTGCAGCACCTCTCTTTCCAGTCTGTCTCAAACACTCTGTTTAGTTTCTGTTGAAGCCTCTCCTTCCAAAATACAAAATGTGCTCTGATTGGTTAGCTGGCCCAGTGTGTTGTTATTGGCGAACCGCTTTGCGTGTGTTCTGTAAAATCACGTCCCTTACCATAACCGCGAGTTTCATCTGCTCAGGTGTAAATATTAATGGTGGCATCAATTTTGTAATACCCCTTCGAGCCAGATTCAGATGCTGAGAACCTTTGTGAACAAGAGGATTGTGCAGAACCTTTGCAAGCACAGGATTTTACAGGACGTTTCAGAGTGGTAAGTTCCTAAGAACTGTGAACAGTCTTACAAAAGCAAGAGCCCCGTAGCTAAACACTACATCAACACTGTAATGTTAGCTAGCAGGCTAGTGGAGCCAAACAGCTTTGCCTGTTGTTTACATCGTAGCAACAACATAAAAGTTATAATAGAAAACACAACAACAAATAATAAAACATACAGGTTGTGATCCATAAACAACTGATTGTCCCGACGAAGTGGGAACTGCTGTTTTTCAGGAGAAGCTTTTGTGTGTAGCCAGCATTGTACTCTCTTAGGTTCTGGAAGCTGTTCTCCGTAAAACGTGCAACACACAGATAAACGTTGGGGTTAAAATGTTCAGGAACAGTGTTAAAAATAAATTTAAATCACACTTTTCTAAGTTTGTCCGCCTTAGGAAAACCAAACAAAGGGGTTTTGGACCCGGGGTGGAAAAAACAGCATCCCTATGAATGGTAGCAAGGCGCTAAAGCAGGTCTTCTTTGTTTTCTCTAGTGCAGCTCAACCCGCCCTCGCCCCCTTTTATAAAGACAATGCCCCCTTTTTGCATATTATGTGGGCAGGGATTATTTAAATGAGTGACATTGTGACTTAGTCCCAACGAGCCATTTGTTATAATTCTTGAAGTGTTTTCTGTAAAATAAATATCTCTATTTGGAGTGGACTTTGAGCTTTGTAACCTTGCAGATCTTTTTATGCTCAAACAGCAACGTTACACACTAACTAAAGTTGAAAAAGTGATAAATCATAATAGGACCCCTAATGAAAAAAATTCAAAAGGATACACAATTTGAATCTCTCTAAGGCAGTGGTTCTTAAACAGCGGTCCTCAGCAAACATCCAAAGGGGGCCGCAGGATGACGTAACAGTATTTAAAATGATTTATTATTATTAATGCTAAAAAAACATTAAATGAAAATCATCACAAAATGAATGGTTAATTAATTTAATATATCAATATTCCCAGTTTCTGTTAATAAATAAGTTTGAAAACAAGCAGCTTTACCATAAACAAGAACACTGTGTGATTCTGAATTAGAAATAGGAGAAAATTAATTGATGGTGTATTTATTCTTAATTATGGAAATGTGATTACACATAAGCAAAGCTAATTACACATTTCACCATTTTGTGACCATTTTGCCTTTGGTTAGAAAGCTATAGCCTAGTTTGTCATACTAAGTACAGCTTACAGCTTTTTTTTTGATGAGCTAGAAAAAAAAATATCACAATAACATGCAATGTTTTTAACAGTCATTGCAGATGGCGGATATGATGCTTCAGGGGGGTATGATCTTGTATGACAAGGGCGTGTAGCTTAGTTGAAGTTAGCAAAACGGTGTAAGAAAACGGCTGAAAATGCTTACAGCACCTTTAATTTCCTCTATATTTCTAATAAAACCAAAATCCACTCAGTGAGGCTTTAACAAGGCCAGCCTAGTGAGTGTCGGGAAATGAGAGCATTGGGGGGGGGGGGGGGGGGGGGTATACTTCATGCAGGGAAGCTAAGCTCGGCTAATGCGCCGGAGTCAGTGGGAGTCTAATAAAGACTTCAGACAAACACCTTGAATAATCTCACTCTCTAGCACACACCTTTTTTCCTTTCTATCATTCTCTGTGACAGCCTCCTCTATGGTGTTCAAACAGCTGAATTAAAAAGGATGAAAAGTAGTTACAATTAGCATACTGTATGGGCCTAGTGTAGTAGTGTGTTTTTCAAAAGGGATAACATTTCTTCTGGGTACCACTTTTTTGCATTACACTGTGATCAGATAAACACAGTTCAAGACTATCTAGCTGCTAGCACACACAAACTGGACCTATCCGCAGACCACAATACGACAAGTGTAACATCTTGATGTAAGCATTCATGTCACATGATGGTGGTCCTAAAAAAAGCATTTCCCATGAGTGAGGAAAGCTAATTATAAATACAACAGTGACAATACCAAGAAAAAAGCTTTTTACAGTAGTGTTTACCAGTTTGTGGGCCTATTAACTTTGCGTGAACGAGGAAAGTCTTTATTGCCTCTCCTGCTGTTTTGCGAGCAGTTTTAGAGAATATCACAGGAACAGGGGGTGGTGGGAAGCATTTCACTCCGAATGAGAACCTGAATATAATGTTTGCTTCTCTAACAAACTGTACACCTTTGTGCATATGGAAATAAGCTGTTCATGCACGTACATTTCCTCAAAAACGCTTGAGCTCCCCTGCGTCCAAACTCAGTGTTTGGAAGATGTTCTCTACTGTCTGAAATACGATCATTTGCATGTAATTTAATATAAAATCAAAGCTAAAGAACCAGTATGAATCAAAGATGATCTAGGGAATTGGTTTTCTACAATATTGCAATACCAAAAAGTACTTGTGTTCGTTTGATCAAATCCACCTGCTGAGAGCAAACGCAAAATCATGCACCTCCACAGATTTTCAGATGAAATTATGAGAGCCAACAGTAACCAATGTTCCATTTTCACCCAGTCCCCTCCCTGCAGAACTAACATGCCTCTTGTCCAGGAGGGTACAGCCATCTGTTGTTTGTTAGGAGGTAGAGAGTTTGTGTGAATGAGTATGACGGTATTTGCGTGTGTGATGAGGGAGAGAAAGGGGACAAAAACTAATGGGGGAGGGAGTTATGTAAAGCAGACATTAATGGTTTTGTCTGTGACTGACACTTGGGGAAAGACACTTGGAGTGAGTGCTGACAGCAACTTGAAAAGTGTTTTGCATGTGGAAAAGAGTCGGGATATATGAAATAACAGCCCGTTTCATCCTGACTCCACTTATCCCCATGGAAATGGGGGAGACAATCTGTGGGGGGGTTAGGTTAATCCAAAGAAAAAGTCTGAGTGCAATGTCATATTAACCTAGTTCAAGGGAAAAACATGCTTTCTCACAACACAAACACAGAGCTCCAGCTGTCCAGCAGAGTATAACCTAGACAATGGATTCATCATCAATAGACAGACAGAAAGATCATAAACTGTCATATTGGAATCACACACATCTGTTTTGACAAAATCACACACTTCTGTGAGACTAACTATGCTGTGTTAATCAACCCAATGACACACTAGAACCTCTGACGTCACACAGGTGAGTTTGAATCCAGGTGTGTGTGATGTCTGGCTTTCAGGGACAAGGTGTGTTTCTGTGTCGTAATGAAAAACGTGTCAGCCCTCAAGTAGTAGGTCCAGATTTAAAACATGAAGTTATACTGGCGAAAGTTGTTGGGTGGATTAAAGGTGCACTTTTTGTTTACATTTAGCTGTTATTCATCAGAATAGAATCAGTATTTCTTCACGTTTATATTGTTGTTGTGGTTATAAATAGTAGTAGCAGTAACTGTGAGTTCAAGTCTTCCCTGGAAGTGTAATCATTACAAGGTCAGTGTCGTTCAAATCACTTTGGTCAGAGCAAGATGGCAATGTACCTTTTCTACAAAAAATACAGTCAAGGTTTTTAACTGTACTTGTACAGATCAGGTGTGTTTTTGCATTTTTCACGAGTTGACACTTACATATAATTAGATGGAGTAAAGCTTTGTATTTGGCGTGCTGTCCAGGGGGAGGGCTCCGAGCTCGGAATATGGCCCAAACCCAGAGTATTCCCCTCGTGTATCGAAGTGATTAGAACTAGAAGTGTGGAGAAGGGGTAGTGGAGGGATGCTGATAAACTGTCAATGAATGGAGGTAGGTCTGCTACCGTTGATTAACTGAATGCTCTCCACCCATGTTAATTATGTTAATTATCTGAACGTGCTCCTCCCAAACTTTGTTAATAAAACATCATTTGTTTTTATTAAATTTATGGAGATGCTGTAAACTGAATCGTTATCTATGTATTTTCTATCATAATTGTACAATACCATCTTTACTATTTATTCATGGAACTTAGCTAGTTTTATTGTAAATTAAATCATTTCATACATTTCAATAAATTTACCATCAACTACAGATGCTCCATCCCATCCACTATGTTTTCTAACTAAGACGCTCCCACCTTGGAAATTCAAGGCTCAAAGAAAATCCAGAGTTTTCCACTTGTAATTATGACATTGCTGTGACTCATAAATGCAATCTGTCTGATATAGTTGAACACACCATAACTACATTAATTTCATAACATTGATATGATGTCAAAATGCCGGCACCCATGCCATGAGAGAGCAACCCGCTCAATAAAATCAACTTTTTCTAGAGAACTGACATGCCTGAAGTCCTCATATCATGCGAGTGAATGTTTTGTAATGCCATTTCTCAAAAGTTCTGTTAATTTCTCTTTATTCAAAACATTTCTAATTAGCTAAAAAAAAATACTGAGTTCACCTTTAAGAGTGGAATGATCTGTAATGCCCTCAAATCAATCAATGTGCTCCAGTGTTTACTTGATTTAATGTCCCCCATAAAGGAACATTAATCTCCTGCTGGGCTCTCTAAACCAACGTTAACCCCAAAACAAACCTCACTCATCTGACCAGAACTGTTGAGACCCAGCTGCCTCCTGTTTGTCAAAGTGGGGGGGGGGGATAAATAAAGAAAAACAATTCAGAGCATGCTGCTGGGTCACAATCAACTTAAGCAAATGGATTCACAAACAGTTAATTCACATTTACATCCATGCTGCTCATAGCTCATACAGAGATGTACAAACACCATATTATCCGAATACGCTGTATGTGTGTATGTGTGTGTGTGTGTGTGTGTGTGTGTCCTGGTAAATCCTACATTATGGGGACAAAATGTCTCCACAAAGATCATGGCAATATCCGAAATCCTTGTCCTTGGGGGGAATTTTGGTCCCCATGAGGAAACCAGCTTGTAAATCATAAGTGATGTTTTTTGAAAATGTAAAAATGCAGAGTTTTCTGTAATGAGTAGGTTTAGGGGTAGGGCTATAGAATAGGGGATAGAATAATACAGTTTGTACAGTATAAAAGTAATTACATCTATGAAAAGTCCCCATAAAACATGAAAGCAGTGTGTGTGTGTGTGTGTGTGTGTGTGTGTGTGTGTGTGTGTGTGTGTGTGTGTGTGTGTGTGTGTGTGTGTGTGTGTGTGTGTGAAGATGTTTGAGATAACCTGTTTGAGATAACCTGAAATATCATTGGTCAATTTACTATCACTGTCAGTGTTCAAGCGGATGCAACTTTCAAGATGGACCGCATCAAAGACTAGGCTACTTAATATGCCAGTACTGTACTATACTATACTTCCATATCTTTATAACTTGGGTTTACATTAATCCACAGGCATCGAAAAACGTCTCGGTGTAGTTGAGATATTAACGTGTAGCCTACGCGTGATTGTATCATCTCAAATACCAGGACCATTAATCAAAAATGACACGAAAACTGCAACAAGTGCATGTAATGAAATAAAAGGGCACCTTATTAATCATCTCTATGGGTCATTAAACAGTGAGGTCACGGCATGATGAAATATGTAGTAAAAACATAACTTACCAAAAACCGCAAAGGCTATAATAAGCCAATTGATATCCATAGTTCTCCTGTTTTCTGCACTGGCGATTAAGTCCAGATATTGCAGAGAAATGCAAAATGTAGTTATAAATTCCTAATCCACTCAGACCTTCCGAAATCAGCCCGGATGGAGTTATGAACGCGTACACCTGTTCGGACCGCGTGAAAGTGCGTATACCGACTCCAACGGTTAAATTCACCCGAGGCAGAGGACCTTCGCGCGGTGGTAAGACGGTTATCCAGCCTCGAACAACAGACGTATTTTTTTAAGAGACGCCTGTGTGATTGAATAAAGCCTTTGGATGGTTTTCTCCCAGTAAATTACATCCGCCGGTCAGGAATGAATCTGAAATTGCGAGTTGAACGCTGGGGTCTCAGCTCTCTTGTGCCGCTCTCCAATTCCCAGCGCGAGCAGCCTAGTGAGCCCACGCGTGGAGGAGGAAGAGTGAGACCAGTTTGTCCAGTTCGCGTCAAATAACCGGTTTACTGTGGTCGTGGATAAACTTATATCTTTGTCAGACGGATATGAGCAGATGTGATGCCCGTGTCCGCTCTCCGTGAAGAGCGATACGGTGATGCTGCCGCTCCCGCGATCACCTTCAGCTCTTCTATTGTCACACACAGACACTAGGCGGCCCAGCCCAATGAGCCCATCTCTTACTTTCAATCATGGGCTGGTGTCTGAGGATATTAAAAGGGGGAGAAGAATCCTAAAGACCGCTATAGTTGTGTCCCGGTCAAATAAATCTACTTCAGTCAGTCGCGGGGTAGATAAATCACTTTTGTTATCAGTATCACGTTGCCTAGATTCAGTTGTCTTAGAGACGGCGCAATTTACTCTCTGTTTTAGACGCACGCGCGCATTCAGTTCAGTTCACTTTGGTGTTAGCATCCAAAACGCTGCTTATTATCTTTGGGAATAGCGATTCGTTTTAACAATACACATATTGTTATTTTACAATCTGTTTGACAACATCCTCGCTTCGCATGGGTTATGTTTCGTGTTGAAGGAAATTACACGCTTCATTTGTCGCCACTGAGAGAGCAGCGAGCTCTGTAAACAGTTATAGTGATGGGTGTTGTTGATAGCTTACATTGTTTACATACGCGACCGCAGGTGAACGTATCAATTAGGAGAATTTGAAATTATATTTCCTTTTGCCCTGCTTTTGCACTTTCAAATTATCACTCCTCCCACCTACCGGTAAATAACCCCGCCCTATTGACGTAGCGCCACTCTAACCACTCCTTTTACCAGGTAACAGCTGCCCCCTAGTTTTGAATCTAGTCCTTGAAGAAATGCATACATATTCTTTTGGTTAGAAAGGTTAAAACCAATTGTATAACAAATCTCCCCATAATTTCTGACTAACTAAAATAATTCCTTAATGTTGATATAGGCCTAATTTGCCCATCTTTTTTGGCTGCTTTTATTCAGCAGGGATTGCATTAATTGATCAATAGTGACAGTAAAGACATTTATAATGTTACAAAAAACAATCCATTTCAAATAAATGTTGTACTTTTGAACTTTCCATTTATCAAAGAATCCTTAAATAATATATATATAGATATATATAGATATATTAAGCAGCTGCTTTTAACTGATAATAATAATAATAATAAATGTTTTTTGAGCAGCAAATCAGCATATTAGAATGATTTCTGAAGGATCGTGTGACATTAAAGACTGGCATAATGATGCTGAAAATTCAGCTTCAGAAATGAATGACATTTTAAAATATTAAAATATAAAAAAATACATTATTTTAAAATGTAATAATATGGTACTTTTTATCAAATAAATGCAGCCTTGGTGTTCATAAGCGACTTTCAAAAACATTAACTTTTTCTAACCCCAAACTTTTAAACAATAATGTATCTGCAACAAATTAGTTTAGAAATCTATATTATCACAAAACTGTGTACATTTATGTAAACTATACAGAAATACTGACATTAAAATATAATACACAGATATTAACCCATACTTTAGTACCAGACTGAACTGTATAACATTACCAATTGAAAACAGGGGCATATTTTGCATGAATTTATTGTTGTTCTCCAGCCACCTCCATTTCATTTTAACATTAATAAAACAGCATGTAAAACGAGAAACTAGTATGGATTTACATTTGAAAATCACTGTGCAACTATATTACTTGACTTTTTTTTAAAACAGATAAAAAGTTGTGTGGATATTTTAAACTTGCTAGAGAACCTGCTAATTCAGATGGTGTCATGATCACAAATCAAATATTAAATTAAATTATATTGCTAGATATTAAAATTAAATTATACCTTTTTACATTTTACCCTGCTTGTCCTGTAATTGCTTTATATATTTTTTAAATATAGCTACACTTCTGTCAAATCCTCCTGTAAAATATAAACTGTAAAATATCCTCGTAATTTCATTTGTTGCTCATTTCTAATTGATTAAATTGGTGGTGTTACAACTCACCCTGCAGCATGTCTCCCTATTAAATGTTATTTCAGTATTTTCTTGATTTGAGAAAATAGTCAAAGATTGATCTCATGAGGACAATTACTCTATTGTTATTGTTGCATATACAGTACTGCCCTGTTTTTAATTGGGAGTTAGCATGGGAAACAAAACATATTTGAGTCAATCTAAAGAAAGAAGATCTAATGAGAGTACAAGCCATGTGCATTATCATTATATTGTTCACTATAATGAACTACTTCTTCATTCCTTGCTATTTTTGTTTGTGAACATGTCTCGCTCTGACATTTAGACAGTTTTTCCCCCCTATCATTAAAATAGCTTTAATCACACATTATTATTTTACCTCTTTTAGGCGTAGAATACGTGTGTAGAAGCACAAATAATTAGGAAGCTTGAAGATCTTAATTACAGCAGTATTGGGAAGCTTAGTGAAGCAGTTCCTAGAGGATTTCAGTTGTCCTGCTCCAGGCGCCACCATTGTGCCCCAAAGCAAGGCACTTAAGGTCTACATCCGCAATGAGGCTTTACAAAATCAATTCAAATCCAATCATACTTAAAGGTCAAAGATAAGATTGCTGTCAGTCATTTGTTATATAAAGATTGATGGCTAAGTGTTTTATAATAGAGTAAGCGATAAAAATGATAAACTTGCCAATTTTTTATTACAATTATCTGGCACTTGCATTATGAACAGCTTGTCAAGTACTAGGAAACATGCAAAAACCCTTTAAAATGTTTACATGTTGTTAATTTTGCACTGGTCAGTATGGCAGTGCAGCTCTGATTGAATGGAGAGAGACTGAAATCAACTACTATTGCAATTGAAATCCCTCTAAAAGGTGATTGGGGCTTTCATAATTACAATTCATATCCAATTCATATACAACAGGTCCATCTCCTCCTCCATTATTTCTATGGTAGTATTTGGCTAGTCATGTGATCGCCGACTTTTATAAGGCAACCGACTCTATGTAAAATAAAACCGTTTTTTTTTTTTTTTGGTTTTGAGTTTTGATAATATTTAGCAAAATTTATATTCCTTTCTAAATCGCCTTTAAATGGCATCTGATATATTTGGCAGTTACCTGAATGTTTAACAGCTGTGTAGATATTTGTTACGGACACGGAGCACTGGAACTGCCTATCTCTAGCCTCAGCGAAGAATATAAGTGCACCAAAGTGAGACTGAGCATGACCCTGGCAGAGTCTCAAGATGCAGCCATACGTACAGCTCCTCCCAGATTGGCAACTGGGAGGAAGTGGACCCCAGCTCAGGCGGTAGAGCAAGCACAATCCGCTCTCAGACATGGAGACATACTGGGACATGTGCAGCAAGGAAGATATGGGTTTGGACTTGGGATAAGTCGACCTACATGGCACAAGGCAATACCTGCAGAGAGAAGAAAGCTGGTAGTAGCTGAGTTCCGGCACCAACAGGAAGCAGAGAGATGCGCAAAGCCAGTGTCACAGGCCAAGCAGGGCCAGTGGACTACCTGGGAAAACCTGGAGAACCGTAAGCTCACTTGGAAAGATCTGTGGGAGATGGAAGGAAGCCAAATCAGCTTCATCATCAGGGCCACCTATGATGTTCTTCCTACACCCAAGAATCTTAAACAGTGGTTTGGAGATGATCCAGCATGCCCTCTCTGCCAAACCCCGGCAACTCTCAGGCACATCCTCACCGGCTGCAAAACCAGCCTGTCCCAAGGCCGGTACACCTGGAGGCACAACCAAGTCTTACGACAACTGGCTGTCATTCTGGAAGGAAAGCGATCGTCCATCAATGCCCTCCCTCACCCAACAGCCGGACACTCATCCAATATCCCCTTCGTGAGAGCAGGGCAGTGCCCAGTGAAAACAGCTGCAAGAGTGGATAGCACCCTCTTGGATGCCGCGCGGGACTGGAAAATGCAAGTGGACTTAGATCAGCAACTCAAGTTTCCACCGGAGATTTTAAACACCAATCTCAGGCCGGATCTTGTTTTATGGTCTACTTCACAGAAGTCCCTGTTCATCGTGGAACTAACTGTACATGGGAGGCTGCTGTGGGAGAAGCGTATGAACGGAAAAAGCTGAAATAGCTGTTGAGGCAAAACAACAAGGCTGGCGTACACAGGTACTTCCGGTAGAGGTTGGGTGCAGAGGATTTGTGGCCACATCTATAACCAGACTCCATAACGCAGATGGATCTGGATAAAGAGGAAGGACACCAACTGGGCTGCAAAGAACAATAAAGAGGGGTAAAAGCAGAAGGGGGCTCACCTGGGACGCCAGGTGTTGCCGTTGAGCCCTTTGGAGGTGTCGTGGGTTTATCAACGAAACACCGATGAAGGAGGGTACCCACCTGAAGACCCTAATGACGTTCTTACCCCTCTCCCCACTTAAAACAAGGAAGTGCTGATTATTAGGGATATTAACAGCAAGTCCTAGGAGCTGAACTGTTAAATTCTGCTTCTATATCAGTTACACACAATATCAACAGTGCTTAAATCAGGAACCTTCACAATCTTTGCAATGACAGATTGCACCTTGAGGCATTCAGATACACCTTCATTAAGATCATCTTAAATTAATTCCCAAACCTCATAAGTAAAATGCACAAGTGAGGCATTTGCTTAATAGTTTTGAGTCCCATAATGAGAAAAGGAAAAATGGTTTCATGGTCAGTTTTAAAGCTTTATGCCGACTTCAAGAAGCAACTTAACACAGTGTTGTTGCCTCAGAGAGATAGATTTGCTTAGGCTTTTCATCTGACGTTTGCATATTTTGCAGTGCATTCAAAAAGTAAATAAATCATTCATTTTCTCCATTTGCCGTGTCTCTGGAGCTCTTTTGGGGGCTCATAAGGGATACTGAGCTAAAATATGAGAGCAGTGTTTATCTCTTCCCCTTCATCTCTTCCAGTGTGTAATCATGTGCATACACACACGCACGCGCACGCATGTGCAGGGATACATGCATACTCATTAGCACGGGTTAAAAAAAAAGTGAATACAAAATGGCTACAACCATGTATAATTTATAAAATATTTAAATTTTACATTGGACATCAACTATGTCCTGTAAATCAAACTTTGGCATTATTATAGCCATGAACTTGCAATTATACATGACATTCTGTTTGCTGAATAGGAAAATTTACTTTTTCCATATAATCAATCAATAACAATAACCAGTGTTGGGAAAAGTTACTTTTAAAAGTAATGCGTTTACTCCCAAAAAAACTAACTAATTGAGTTACTTCTTATGCAAATTAATTGCTTTTGCATTACTTTTTCTCACCTGGGCTTGGCTTGCTTCTTTGTTTTTCAATAGCAAAAAACACAAAAGTTCTATTTTTTGGCAAATGTAACAGGTCTTTCAACTCACATTACTTGTAATGCGTTATCCATAACACATTTTTCAGATTATGAATAAAATCTAATAAAAAATTGCATTAAAAACTGTACTACTTTGGCTTGAATTTTGCAAGAAAATTTACTTTTCTTTTTGATAATCATGACATAATTATAATCATAATAATGTTATACATGACACACTCTATGCTGAATGGGAAAATTAGTCTTTATAATTTGAGTTTAGCTTGTAAATGTCTGGTTTCATGTTTTCTTCAGCCAATAATTCAGAAAATATATTGTGATCAGTACAAACCATGTTGATATTTGTTGCAACGGAATTTCTATATATTTAATGTATAGTCTATGTATTTGAGGATGAGGGCAAGTCATGCAATCTGTTAGGTGTCTGCATAATTTGGCTAGCTAGTGACAAAAAGAAGCTCATTTAATGCTTAAAACCTATTTACTTATACAGTATCTGTATGTATTATTTTATTTATATTATTAAATTTATATTATATTTTATATGGTTGCATTTTATTATTTCCATTTAGTATTATTGTTTTCCTGATGTGAATCAACCAGTTGAAAACCACTGGTCTAAGAACACGAAACTAGTGTAACAAAGGAAACCGAACTGAGCAATTAAAGTAAACGCATTCCATGAACATTGTGCAAATTCAACTTTTTTTTTTTTTAGCTTATGTTTAGCAGAGGCTCCTCTTGCAAATAGAAATGCTTGTATTTTGAAGCATCAGTAATGAAGTGTGTGATGCATATCCAAAATAACACTGGGGAGTTGTGTTGAGAGCTGAACTGCAACAGTAAACCATCATCTTCATCACAATAATTAAAGTGCAAGGGGATGTAATGTGGTGCATTGGTTGGATGCTCTCTTTATAGCAGATTCTATAGAAAACAAATTGGCGACAATAATTAAGTCTGAAACAATCTTGTTTTCACAGTTGGGGCTCATAAATACCCTAAGTCATCCAAAGTACTGTTGCTTTATTATTGCTGCTGATGACAATGGTTATTTTGATATTTCAGATAAGAGAGAATCAAATCTTTTCATATTTTTGTATACCAATCACTGTGGGCCGTTTTCGCTCTCTCTATATTTATATGCGTTATATATATATGACCAATATGAGCAGCACAAACAAATGATCTGACTGGAAGTACCAATTCCAGAACAATTGAGAAATGCTGAGGAACAAGCATGTGAAGTCTCAGAGAGAGGAAGAGATGGAATACAAAAGAATTATTGAATATTTCATTATTTTGTGTTAACTTTACTCATGTCTAGGAGATTGTTTGAATAAAACATGACATGCATTGCAAAAAGGCTTTGGTGAGGAAATAGCTCTTCAAAGATGAAAAGCTTGTATTAATGAGCTGTAAGAATGAGAAAATGTGCTTTTTGTTATTTTTCTCCTCTTTCCCTGCCTCCCTTTCTAATATGAGCAGTGCCGACAACAGAATGGCAAGGTCAATATGACCTGACAGTGTAATATCTCTCATAACTAAAATTAGAGTTTAATGAAACAGGATATGAGTACATTCTGACACGACAATGTGATTGTCATTGGAGAGGCAATTCTTCCTTGTCTCCGGCATGGACAGAAGCTTTCACACAGGCTGTCCAGGCTGTATGAAGGGTGAAGATACAACCTGGAGAGCAAGAAATCACTCTTTATTACAACTCCTGAAGGAGCTGACGTGTAAATGAATGTAACAAAGCGATGACAGCTCGCGAGAACCCAGGGAGATTCTGACAGGATAAACCAGACGCACCAGATGTCCAACAAAATTGTCTTCATTTTGATGATGTTCCCAGGACCTTAGTGAAATATTATCAGATTATAGGAACTAAAGAGAGATAAATGAGAAAAAAAAAAATATATATTTTTTTACAGAGACCTACTTGGCTTTAGTCACCAACACACGTATGACAAATAATATATTTCTGTCAATTTAGGAATGAAGTAGGCTACATTTCCGCAAACACGAGTAGGTTTTCCCTGCAGACTTGTATTCATGTACCCTGACTTAAGGATAGAACAAGAGCAAGCTGATATGCCATTTCATTAGTACACAGAGATGTCAAATCGCTACATTTTCCTCTATATCAATTATTCATCAGAGAGACTTTTAATGTGAGGTATTAATATAAAATGACTCTTTCCTCTGCTTTTTCCTCTATTGCTGTTTTTAAAATAACTCTCTTTCTCTTACACAAATTACAAAATCGATAGTACATTTCCTTTACATTTGTTTTGTTTACCATTTATTACTTTCAATCTGTTACAAACTGCGTTGACACAGTTGAGGTTCCAAATGCTGCTTTATTGGAACAATCCAGAATAGTAATCCATATAACACGCAGGCAAACAATTCAAATAAGTAACAGGGTAGAAAACACCGGCAAAAGGGTAATCCAGAATGCAGGCAGAGAATTAAAAACCAAGACACAGGAAATCAGGATAACGTTCAGAAATGCAGTGTAACGACATACAAGACTTCACAAAGAATGAGTGAAAACGTATCGGTTACCTAACGTAACCTCAGTTCTCTCTAGAAGAGGGAACGAGTATTGCGTAAGTTAGCTTACGCTACGGGAAAGATTAATCTTTTCGAGATACTGAAGCCAAAAAATTATCCTTAATTTTTGTATTCATTGTCAACGCAGTGCAGCATAGAGAAGGCTGTCTAGCGTGCACATTGGCTGCCCTGCGGCAACTGCAGCAGCCTACCACTGAGCCCAGCGTGATGTCACGTCCAATGAAGGGCGCTCACGCCCTCATCGCGTCTTAGCCCGCCAGAATGGGCGTGGTTTAGCGTATATAAGCGGGGCTCGGAGGCTGTCTCCCTGGTTTTCATCGACTGAAGCGAAAGTCGCTCGTGGCGCGAGCACGGCAGGTTACGCAATACTCGTTCCCTCTTCTAGAGAGAACCGAGGTTACGTTAGGTAACCGATACGTTCTCTTACGAGAGGTTCTCTCGTATTGTGTAAGTTAGCTTACACTACGGGAACTCTTTGTCAAGCATCTACTTCATGAGTCCCAGGGAATCCCGGGGATCCCAGATAAGCGGGGAATAAGGCGGCCAGCAACGCGGGCCGGCACAAGTACATAAGCACTCATAGGGAATACAGAGCGGCGCCGCTGGTCCGTATAAGCAGCATATAACCCAATATAGTGCTGCTCAACCAGGAGAGCTAAGTCACGTGAGAGTAGCCTGCGCACTATCAGATCTGGACAGAACGTACGTCTCACTTATACTGACAGAAGTTTAGCCTGCAGGGCGGGAACTTCCAGGTTATAGAACCTAACAAAGGTGGACGGGGAGGCCCAGCCCGCCGCCACACATATGTCATGAATTGAAATTCCGCTGGACCATGCCCACGACGAGGCCATGCCTCTAGTGGAATGAGCCCTGACGCCCAAAGGGCATTGCAGATCTTTTGATGCATAGGCAGCTGCGATAGCGTCCACTATCCATCTGGACAGGCTTTGTTTCGAGGCGGCGAGACCTTTGGTGCGCCCACCAAATGAAACGAAAAGCTGCTCCGTGCGCCTGAAAGGGCAGCTCCGTGCCCTGACCGGGCAGAGGAGATTAACATCACTCTCGCTATCGGATGCTGGCAGAGCCGATAGAGAAATTACCTGCGCTCTGAACGGAGTGCCAATTACTTTAGGGACATAGCCATGTCTAGGCTTGAGGATGACTTTAGAGTCATTCAGTCCGAACTCAAGACACGCAGCGCTGACAGACAGCGCGTGTAAGTCCCCCACACGTTTGACTGATGATAGAGCAGACAGAAAAACGGTTTTGAGTGATAGGTACTTTAGATCCACGGAATCTAATGGTTCAAAGGGATATGGTTTCAGGGCCTCGAGGACCAAAGAAAGATCCCACATAGGAACCGACGGGGGGCACGGGGGATTCATCCTCCTGGCTCCTCTAAGGAAGCGAATGACAAGCTCGTTCCTTCCTAGTGATCGGCCGCGCGTCGACTCTGCGAACGCTGCAACGGCCGCCACATAGACTTTAAGCGTGTAGGGGGACCTCCCCTTATCCAACAGCTCTTGAAGGAAACTAAGCAACCGCGAGACCCCACACGTTCGTGGGTCCAGATTTTTGTCGGTGCACCATTTGGAGAACACAGACCATTTAGACGCGTAAAGCTTTCTAGTAGAGGGAGCTCTAGACTGCGTAATCGTGTTCATCACTCCTTCTGGCAGGATAACGGGTATCCATTGATCAACCATGCGTGCAGAGACCAGCGCTCTGGATGGGGATGCAAGATCGAGCCGCGAGCTTGAGAGAGGAGATCTGTCCTCACCGGAATCGGCCACGGGGCTGCTTGTGAAAGCCGCGACAGCTCCGGGAACCAAGTTTGGTTCTCCCATCGCGGGGCTATAAGGAGCACCAAGTGGCGCATTTCCCTGATTCTCTTGATTACCTGTGGCAACAGTGAGACCGGAGGGAAAGCATACAGCGGGCGGCTGGGCCAGATTTGGGCTAGCACGTCCTCGTTCTTCGAAAATAACATTGGGCAGTGAGCGTTGTCTTTTGACGCAAAGAGTTCGACTTCCGCTTTGCCGAAAAGGCGCCATAGTGACTGGACTGTTTGGGGGTGCAGGGACCATGGACAGTTTGTCTAGGCCGTCGTTCAGGTGGCCTGGCATATGCGCAGCTCTCAGCGAGCGCAGATGGTGCTGAGACCAAAGAGGAGGCGTTCTGTTAGATTGCAGAGGTTCCTGGATCTGACACCGCCTTGACGGTTCACGTAAGACACCACAGACATGTTGTCCGAACGGACTAGAACATGGTGGTCCTGTATGAATGGGAGGAAGTGCTTCAGCCCGTTCTCGACCGCTATCATTTCCAGACAGTTTATGTGAAGGAGCTTCTCTTGGTCTGACCACAGGCCAAAGACCGGGGGGTGGGGGATGGAGGTAGCCCAGCACAGGCAAGCAGCCATCCGGTCCTGCAGCCATTTCAGGCGCTGGTCACAGACCCTCCTGTCAGACTGGGGGTACAAAGCGGCGAAGGCGAGGGATGGGACGGGTGATTGCATATCTGTGTATATATATGTAAGAGTTCATGTATGTGTAGGCCTGGCGAGTCGCTATGCCTGGCATCATAATCTAGGTGCCTCAGTCCGCAGGATTGTCATAGCGATACACAGCAAGTTGCCATGGAGACAACCTTGATCAGGTCCCAGACAGAGTCAACAATCACCAGGTGTCTGGGGAGTCGGGCAAGGAACGCAAGAGCGGCTCACTGCAGTGCTCTTCCAGGGGGGTTGTTGATCCAACAGCGGCCTTGGCCAAGGCCAGTGCTGGTTGAGGGCGGCCGAAACAGATAAGATTGGGATTGTTTGGTCTTGGGGCGAGTAGCCACATTCCAATTTACACAGCTATTCTCTTGGTCCATTTTGGTCTCCACAAGTTCTATCTCTGACTGTGCCAGAATCAGCCAATCGTCCAGATAGTTCATAATTCGCAAGCCCTGATTTCTCAAGGGGCAGAGAGCCGCATCCATGCACTTCGTGAATGTACGGGGTGCTAAAGACAGGCCGAACGGCAGGAAGGTGTATTGATATACCTGACCGTCGAAGGCGAATCTCAAGAATGGCCTGTGACGGGGTATTATCTGAATCTGAAAATAGGCATCTTTCAGATCGAGAGAGATAAACCAGTCCCTCGGGCAAACGTGCGCGAGGATTTTCCTGGTCGTAAGCATTTTGAACGGTCTTTTCACAAGAACTTTGTTCAAATGTCTCAGATCTAAAATAGGTCTGAGTGTCCCGTCCTTCTTTGGTATGAGAAAATAACAGCTGTAAAAGCCTGACTCGTTCAGAGAAGGCGGTACCAGTTATATGGCCCCTTTGCACAGCAGCTTCACTATTTCTGCGCGGAGTAGATGTGCTACTTCCACATTCACTATTGTCGCGGTCCACGCTCGAAAGCGCGGGGGACGGCGATCAAACTGTAGCGAATAGCCCTGCCTTATTGTGCTTAGCACCCATTCTGATACCCCTGGAATCGCTTCCCATACTTTTATATGTGTAGCTAGGGGCAGAATGGCCTCCGGGTTCTGATCGCCGCACTGCGTGGGCTCGAGAAACTGAACCGGAGGTATGGGCGCGGCGCCCTCAGTGCTTGAATACGGCGGCTCGTTGACAGCGGTGGCAGGCTGTTTCATATGTGACGTTCCGATTGCTATGAATGGGGAGCGTTTTGTGATCACTTTGTGATGCTCGAGCAGTGCCTTGGGCGAAGTGTTTATTAGTAAGCGTGAACGCTCGTGAGCGGGCACGGGACTTACATTCATATATGACGCCCCGATTGCTTTGGATGGGGAACGTTTTGTGACAACTCCGAGACGCGTGAGCGGCGCCTGGGGCGGGGTGTTTGTTAGTAAGCGTGAGCGCTCGTAAGCGGACATGCAATTTACACTCATATGTGACGTCTCGATCGCTTTGGACGGTGAGCGTTTTGTGATAACCTTGTGACGGCGCCTGGGGAGAGGTGTGTGTTGGTAAGCATGAGCGGACACGGGACTTACATTCATAACCTGACCAATATGAGGCTGTTTTGGCCGTGTGATAGAGCGGGCAGAGAGTAGGCGTGGGCACGGACTCGTGGGCACATTTCCTACTTTTAACACTCGAGCGGCATTTTCCACCTTTATGAGAGTGGGCTCTGTGAGTAACACGGGAAGTGTTGTGCTTGTGTGTAGGGGTGAACACTGAGATTTGGGCACTTTTTCTACACTTAAAACACCATCGGCGTGAGCCGGATAACCAGACATTGTACTCTTTATGAGATTTCTCTGGGTCGCCGTGAAAACGGCGGTTGTGTGCAGGCGAGCGGGTCGTATTACTGGCTCGTTGGCTGCTGAATGTACCACTGCAGTAGCCTGTTCGAAGGGGACTGACGGGGAGAGGAGCTTTGACGGTGGTCCGGCCGTGGCGGGACTCAGCCGTCTTTTCCCTCTTGCTGCCGCTAGGAGGGCTTCGCGTGCTCGGGCTTCAACGCGATCTTCGGCCGAGGCCCCCGTGGGGGAGGCCTGAGCTGCAGACTTGGTAGCACGAAGGGAAAGATCCGTCGCGCTTCTCAGGTCCGTGACGGCAGCTGGATCCAGGCCTTTCTCATCCCACTCACGGAGGAGATCGTAGTACAGCCATCGAGTGCAGGGCGGACGCGTCCTGTCCGGCGGTGACATACGCGCGGCCGACAAAGGCAGACGTGATCCTGCAGGCTTTTGACGGGAGAGCAGACTTTGAGCGCCATCTCACGGAGGGCGGACAAAGGTGCACTGCAACCGCTTCCTCCACAGGGGGGATAGAGGTGTATCCCTTCTCGGCGGCGCCGTCCACTTGGGAGAGCGACGCGAAGACGTGAGAGTGGAGCCTCGCGGAGAATGGTGCATTCCACAATTTAGCAAGCTCCGTGTGGAGTTCTGGCAGGAAAGGCGCAGGCCTGGATGCGGGCGCTTGACGGCGGTGATGAAGAAAACAGCCGTCGAGTCTGTTAGGCGCGGGCTCCTTTGGCGGTGACCACCCAAGGCCGAGTCGGTCGTCGGCCTGGGAAAGGAGGTTCTCTCGGAATCCAGCGATGCGAAGAGCTTCGCTGAAGAGATGAAAATCAGGGCAGTTGCCGCATGGCAGCCAATGAGCATGCTAGACAGCCTGCTCTAGGTCTGCTAGCTGCTGCACTGCGTTGACAATGAATACAAAAATTAAGGATAATTTTTTGGCTTCAGTATCTCGAAAAGATGAATCTTTCCCGTGGCGTAAGCTAACTTACGCAATACGAGAGAACCTCTCGTAAGAGAACACAAGGCTTAAATAGGCAGGCGTTAACAAGATAATGAGACACAGGTGTAAGTAATCAAACATATTGAATCCAGGTAATGGATTATGGGAATTGAAGTTCATGATGGGAAAGCAAGGGAGTTGGGTGGAGTGCACTCTTGTGGAAATCCTGGCCACTCAGCTGGTGGATGTAACACAACCCAATCTTATGAAAAATACATAACTATACATAACTATTGATAAGTAAGCATGAAGGTCCAACTCTAATCCTAGCTGTCAGTGGGGTGTAGGCGAATTGTACCAAAACATATGAATGAGATTGTACGAATTCACCTGAATTAAAAAAAAAATGTAAATGTGACTTGACTGTTGACAGCATAGTGCTGTAACGTGTTCAAAATGCTGTTCTGTTACAAATAAGGATGCATTTAATGTTAATGTTTTACTTTATTCGTTTTATGTGATTCGATTGATTCGTTGTCAAGTTGAATATGGAAAGAGGCTCCACCCCTTGTGAGAGTGATGGGGAAATCTGGGGAGGAGGAGGGGAGAAGAGCGCCTCGCTGGTTCAAGTGCGGTTCTCTTATAAGTCGGGTGTGTATGGCGTGGGCTGTGGCCGACAACAGCCTCTAATAAACACCCTTTGTTATCAAAACCGTCTCGTCCTTGCCTGAGAACGTTACAGTGCGTTTGTTCCTCTGGGGTTGTTATACTTACAGTATTTATAAGAAGCTAAGAGCTGGATACAGAGAACAAAAAGAAGAAAAGAAAGAAAAAGTCCTTTGAGTTCTGCATGAAATTGTGTGAAAGGTAAATGTGAATTGGTCCAGGGTTAGTACAATCCAGGAAGAATCATTTCCTTTTAATGCACTCTTTTATTCTCGTGACAGCAGGTCATCAGACACGTTCTTTATTTCTTCCATTTATTACACCCTTCTGTTGATAATCTGTGAGTCGCTCTATAATAAAGGTGATCATTGTGATGAGCTGCTCTACAACTCCATAATCATTACATTAACGGTGAAGGTTGGCTGATGTGTGGGTGTGCTTTAACAGACACACATGTGCTTATATCTCATCCAGGTGGATCGTATGTGCTAGAGGGATTCAGGCTGGATACAAAACCAGAGGTCAGTGACTTAAAATAAATAAAATGTTGTGTAAAAAAGGGCCTTCCAAATGTTAAAAAAAAAAAAAAAGTAAAATCAGCATAAATTCTTTTCATTTTGTCATGACTTTGCATTGATAAATAACAACCAAAACAATGGAAACATGTTTCATTTAAATAAAAATTACCCTTATATTGGGTAATCAGTCAGTAAACTCGTAAGGTGTGCTGATCCAGTATTCTTCAAAACAAGGGGAAAAAAGAAAGAAAAAAAACCCTGAGCCATGATTAATCTAGTCATCAGACATCCCAGATGCCAAAGGGGCATGTCTGACTGTGACTATATATATATATATATATATAGTGTGAGAGAGAGAGAGAGAGAGAGAGAGAGAGAGAGAGAGAGAGAGAGAGAGAGAGAGAGAGAGAGAGAGAGAGAGAGAGAGAGAGAGAGAGAGAGAGAGAGAGAGAGAGAGAGAGAGAGAGAGAGAGAGAGAGAGAGAGAGAGTCACAGTCAGACATGCCCTACTGATATTATCCAAAACTCAACTTAAAATTAAGGGTGTTTTCCAACTTACTGTACCACCTAAGGAAACTGGTTTCAGATTCAGACAGACTTCCAAGACGTCACATCTAATGATTAAGAACAAGTGGAAGTGAAATTTTGAGAAAACAAATCACATATTTATAGCACCAAATTAACTTGGAAATACATTTTGAGCGGATGCTATGCAAATAGCAATAGATGCTGAAATGTATGAAATGAAATGTAATTTCTTAAATAGTGTTAGATACTATTTATACAAAGAGCACACTTTTTGTGACCATACTATCCCTAAAGATTACCCCTACATATAATGCTTACCATAAATTTTTCTTTTTGTTTGCCTTACCTAGACAATAGTGGGCAGAGTTTGTAGGCTTTGCCAACAAGACAGGCTATTTGCACTTACTGTAAATAGACATTTTGTCAATTAAAAAAACGGGTGTTTAATTCTTTACATTGTTCAACCCAACAGCATTTTATTCTTTCCACCAACCAATAAACCTCAAACACATGTGACTGTGTGATATATTGTAACAGGCAGGAAAGGATACATCTGTGCTGCTTTACTTTAAACTTTGAATTGGGATGTGCCTTAATGCTTCTCTAACTCTATATATGAAGGCAGGTTTTGGAAAAGAGTGGGTCCAAAGAGGGTGAGTGGAGGAGATAACTCATACGATACCAGCTGCACTTTCTCACTCTCTCCTCTCTCAAAAAACGAGTTGACACACAAACCCGCCTCGCCTCGTTGTTTCATTTGCTCCGGATAAATATTGTTGGTGTTCCAGGGCTTGAATTTCTGCGTGGGATTGCGTGTATTGCACATAATTTTACTCATTCCCGCAGATTTCGTGCTCACACCCAAAGTGCGCGCACATAAAGCTGGCTCTCATTACTAAATTGAGTTCTTTTTGCTGCTTATTGTGCTTAAACAGTGAAATACACACAAAATGATGTCAAAATGCAGGTCTTGGGGAGTATTCACGTAAACACAGTCAGTAAACAGTTGAGAAAGAAAACGCATTTGTAACAGAATAATGGATCCGTGCGTCAGGTCTAATACCTGCTGCCAAATTATGAGATAATATTAAAAATACCTATATGGCAGTTTTTTCCCATGGAATCAATGTCAAAATTTTGGCCAGTGAAAATGCATAGTGGCTAGTAACTTTGGAAAATCACTAGCCACAGTGGCTGGTGGGCAAAAAAGTTAATGTCAGGCCCTGCAATCAAAATAAATGCTCTCCCTCTTGAAACAACATCTCTTCTCTGGTTGCGTGAGGGCAGGACAACCTGTCACTCACATGAGATCACAGAAATAGCAAACCACAACTATCCAATCAATTCCCGATGGACACAATCATGTCAAGATATGACTATCTTCTAGACTATCTGACTAGAAACTTCCATTTCATGCCAACTTTAAATTAATTTGAAACATTACGTTTTTGTCCACATCCCAGCTGTAGTATAAGTAGCCACATTTTCAACATTACCATTATCATCATCATCATCATCGCCATTATCATCATCATCATCATCATCACCATTATTAATTCAGCTGTTAAACATCTTTTTTTCCTGTTGGGGTCACAGTGTCCTCCAGAAGTCGCCGCTATGAATTGTTTGCTCTCATCAAGAGAGGTTTGATGATGAGGAGTCCAGCTGCACACCGAGCCCACCTGTTCTGAGCACAACGCCAATCACTCCTCGCCCGACGATCCCGGGCAGCTGCAAGAGCCGGGCACAACCTGGCACAGTCACAGCATCTGCGCTGATGAACACGCTGAAGTTTAATCACTCCCGCAGCATGCCCGATGCTGTACTTTTCACAGCAGTGGCAAGCTCTGTTGAGCAACAGTCAGTTATGTAATTGTTTTTTCAAGCTTGAGAGGGTGTGAAAACAGTGGGCTGGTTTGGGACACTCAGTGGAGGTGAAGTGGTGGTGGAGGAGGAGGAAGAGAAGGATGAAAAGCAGAGATCTGCAGGGAAGAAGGAAGGGTTGAGTGCTGATGATTATTGTGTAGTAGTGAGCAATATTCACTAAAAAAGGAATAATTCACCATTTTGACTTACCCTCGTGTTGTTTCTAACCCGTATGTAGTTATTTTTTTTCAATGGAACCTAAAAGAAGTAATCTTTTTTTCATAAAGTGACGGTTCATAGTGACCAATGGCTGTCCAGCTCCAAAAAAAAATAGCTCTAAAAGTAGTCCATGTTTTAAAAAATATTTTATTAGTGGTATAAGTTCTCCCATAAATTAAAATTCTGTCATAATTTACTCAACCTCATGTTGTTCCAAAACCCAATGAAAGTCTGAAGAAAGTCATACAGGTTTAGAACGATATAAGGGCAAGTAATTGTAAAATATCCCATAGTTTTTAATACATTTTAATGCACATGCATTATTAACTATATTAACTTGTGTAAATTTCATTTTGTTATAACAAAATATCAAGCCAAGTGGCATCTACAAACATATAGCCTAATACAATACAAAAACTTCAGTTAGTGAATGTATGAAATCAGTAACCACATGTATTTCATCGTAGTAACTACATAATCCACAAACATTTTGCATTCCTTAAAAAAAAATCTATATACTGTTTCATCATTTTACACTGAAAAAAATGTTGTTCAATGTTTTGCTTTAAAAGTTTGTATGTGCTGTCTTTAAAATCGATGCACTTGGTTTGATAACTAATGCAAAGAAATCTATTCCATTTAAAGTGTGGCCGAAGTATGCAAATACTTGAGACCACTGCATGCAGGGAATCTGTTCTTGTTAAGATGTTTATCATATGTTTGTAAACACTAATTAGAGCGTTATGCTCCCCAGATGATGCGCTCTAATTCATTGTCGTCTATATGTATGTGTACTTACTGGGTACTGAATAAGTCCTACTAAAGCAAACACAGACAGCATGTTGTAATTAAAGACTCACTTGTTTTACATCAAACTGTTTTACTGGGGATTTAGAGAGAAACATAATTTCAAAGTAAATCTAGCTGGAAAACGTACTGATTTTTAGAAACAGAAATGCCTTGTGTCTTTTGCCACTGAATCAATGAGTTGCATTAGCACATATGCTACATGATGCACGTGACTATAGGCCTACAAAGCAAAAGCAGACACGGTGGGACACAGACTGTGTTCTAGCCAGGTGGACCAGTAATGACTTTCATTGACTTTCTGAGGTGCTTGGCAATTTCACAGGCAGGATTTATTTGGTAGAGATTTCAGTTCTCACTGAGCTACTGTCACTAGCAGCGTTTTTGTGCATGTGTGTGTGCTTGTCACATATAGACTGACACAGTGTGCCTCTCTCTCTCTCTTAAAAGTTCTGGCTCTCTCCCACTCACTCAGAGTCACATTTCCATCTTCTTTCTGTTCCCTTCACTCTCTCCAATTGTATAATGCACTTAGCAACACACAGAGGGAAAAGAAGGAGGAGAATGAAAGACAGACAGGAGGAGGAGGAGGAGGAAGAGGAGGAGGAGGTAGCTCAGGGATAAATAAGTGGCTGTAGCTCATCCATAATGCAGTGTCCTGGTCAACAATCATGTCACTTCGGGTAGAACTGTCCAAAATTCACTCCATATGGCCAAATGCAAAACTCCAAAACCATTTCAGACAAACAATGTCATGATACACAAAGCAAAACTGTTGTTGAAGATGAAACGGATAAATAAATAATAACCTTGCCTAAGCAGAATGCACATGCTGCTCTGTGTCGTCTAATACATATTACATCAAAAACATTCACGCCAGCCACATGCCAGCTAGAGACTGGCTTTAATTTTTTTCAGTTGTTGATAGTAAAATAGATGTCATTCAAAATCAAATCCACATTACCTGTACAGTTCCCAGGTGATATATCAAAGCCACTACAAAGTGCGTGTGTGTGTGTGTGTGTGTGTGTGTGTGTGTGTGTGTGTGGACATACAGTATTCTTACAATGTTACACTGTACACACACATTTTAGAGTACATAGAAGATCTGAGTCAAGTGAAAAGCATCCTCAGAACATTGACTATCCTCTTACGCACAACCTTTCCAATGTTTACATATGCGTAATTTGGCTGATTTTACAAAGTGACATAAGAATTTGTGGCAAAATACTGTAGAATTTGAACTTTGAAAAATCTCATAAGTGTACTTATTTTGCTAAATACCTATTGGTTATGCATATCCTGCAAATAAAGTCAAGCAGTGTGTTTTAAATTCAAATAGCAAAATTAATATGTTCAGTGGTAATTAGCAAGTGACAGTTATAACAGAGGCTTATGTTTTAGGCATATATGACGCTCAGATATGAGAGGGAGTGCCAATGTCAATCACCTCTGAGCATTAATACACACAGCAAACATCTCTTCAGTCATGGGGCTGTAGCAGTAATAGCTGATTGAGTTTGTCTCTCTCTTCTCAGTGCTTAAGCTGTCTCAGGTGTAGAGCACCCAGAGGAGTCAGTCACCATGACAGCAGCTCAGCCTGAAAGAGGCATCGGGGAGGAGAGCTGCCACTCGTTCCTTCAATAACGCTAACCACACACTCCAGCCTTGAACGTTCACAACCATTCATCCACAATAATCACATACAATGTATCTCCTGCTAAAACATCTTTGGTAGTAGACATTGTCTTGTCATTTGCATACCCTCTAAAAAGTAAAGGTTCTAAAAGGGTTTTTTTTTTTTCATAGAAGCCATAGAAGAACCATCATTAGTTCCCCAAAGAACCTTTCAGTGAACATTTATTAAAAGAACAATCTCTTAGTGCGAAGAACATCTTAATAATGTAAATAACCTTTTTCCACTGTAAAGAAACTTTTTTGCAATAGAAAGATTCCATGGATGATAAAGGTTCTTTGTGGAACCATAGCTGCCAATTAAGAACCTTTATTTTTAATAGTGTATGTTATTTATTTTCAATAAATAATTCAAGAAATAATTTAAAACATTTATTTAAGTCTCACTTTTTCTAGGATTTGTTTGCGTATCAGTGATTTGTTTTATTTGTAAATAAAATTAAATAAAACAATAAAATTAAATAAAGAACAGATACACAATATGGAGTTAACTTAACCTAAAGATAGAAAGTTCACCTAAATGTTTCATTATTTCTTCCACATTAAAACACATTACATGAAAGACATTAAAGGGTTAGTTCACCCAAAAATGAAAATTATGTCATTAATGACTCATGTCGTTCCAAGCCCGTAAGACCTCCGTTCATCTTCGGAACACAGTTTAAGATATTTTAGATTTAGTCCGAGAGCTTTCTGTCCCTCCATTGAAAATGTATGTACGGTATACTGTCCTTGTCCAGAAAGGAAATAAAAACATCATCAAGTAGTCCATGTGACATCAGTGGGTTAGTTAGAATGTTTTGAATCATCGAAAATACATTTTGGTTCAAAAATACCCAAAACTACGACTTTATTCAGCATTGTATTGTCTTCCGGTTCTGTTGTCAATCCGCGTTCACGAGTCCGCAGTGACGCTGATGACGTGTATCTGGTGCGTCCGTGTATTCGGGCTCAAATAAATATGGCTGGGCAAAAAAAATGCAAGTCTTCCTCTGTGTCGAAATCCTTACCCATGTTTGCGAAGATTGTTTTGTTTTCAGCGTGCGTCTCTCTCAGACTGTAAACGAAGCTCGGCGCACTGATAACACGTCAGCAGTGTCTTACGTCATCAGCGTCACTGAACGCGGATCGACAACAGAACCAGAAGAGAATACAATGCTGAATAAAGTCGCAGTTTATGTTATTTTTGGACCAAAATGTATTTTCGATGCTTCAAAACATTCTAACTAACCCACTGATGTCACATGGACTACTTGATGATGTTTTTATTTCCTTTCTGGACAAGGACAGTATATCGTACATACATTTTCTATGGAGGGACAGAAATCTCTCGGACTAAGTCTAAAATATCTTAAACTGTGTTCCGAAGACGAACGGAGGTCTTACGGGCTTGGAACGACATGAGGGTGAGTCATTAATGACATAATTTTCATTTTTGGGTGAACTAACCCTTTAATGTAAATAGGCATTTTGCAAAACAATTACAAAGGCGAAGCTTGATGACGCTATGAAGGGAGAT
The DNA here is from genome assembly GCF_029890125.1 of Rhinichthys klamathensis goyatoka. Lineage (NCBI taxonomy): Eukaryota > Metazoa > Chordata > Actinopteri > Cypriniformes > Leuciscidae > Rhinichthys > Rhinichthys klamathensis. The sequence continues at coordinate 2,300,328 of NW_026606572.1, read as the reverse complement.
GCTGTTTTCACCATCCAGAGATATATGGTATAATTCGTATAATTCACGAATCATTTTCACGGATGAGGTAATAAATTAGTTTTTGTATTATCTGTACGTTTGATCACACTATTTTATGTCATCGTAATGAATTAGCTGCAAGGAGCATGAAATGTAATGCTATAATAGCCTGTTACTGATATGTGACTATTTTGTCAAATGATTTGGTCCAACACATTCTCATCCCAAGGCGTCATCTAACTGACACTTTTGACCATGCGTCAACATGCCGACGCACATGGTACCCCTTAAGCGTCAATATGAGACGCTCATCCTCGGGCGTCATCTAACTGACGCTTTTGACCATGCGTCTAAATCCGACGCACATGGCACCCTTTAGCGTCAGTTAGATGACGCTTCCGTTATGGGTAGGTTTAGGTCTGGGGTAGGGTTAGGTTTAGACCACTAGGTGGCGCATCTCATATTGACGCTTAAGGGGTACTATGTGCGTCGGCATGTTGACGCATGGTCAAAAGCGTCAGTTAGATGACGCCTTGGGATGAGAATGGGCTGTTTGGTAATGCTGCACAGTTTTGCACGTTTAAAACAATCTTACTAAAAGAAAATTTGAACGAAACCACAGTATTTGCAAGTAATGGCTAAATATTTTTGTTCAACACATCTCATTTCACTTCCATAGACTTGGTCGTCAGACTTAATAAAAAGCATTAAGTTTACCTTTTTTTTTTTTTTTTGTACTTGCAATCAATATTTTCGGAATTTTGCGGAATATGTAAGTACACAACTGCATGGAATATATTACACTGTGGAAGTGTTTATTTTATTTTATTTCAAACATCTTGGATATTGTACCTTTAACATAAAAAATGACTATTTTAGTGTCTTCACAATCTAAGCATCATAGTGCAAGGCTTAAGCTAGTCCCAGACTAAAATGCATGTTTGAGCTGTTTTAACTGAAAGCAACTTGCACTGACATATCTTAAAATATGTCAGTGCCATTGGTTTATGCACACCAGTATTTTTTCCTAAGGCACGTTTATAAAAGATACTTAATGTCCTAATTGAACCAAGGCCTAATCCTGGCTTAATCTAAGCCCTTTCTGTGAAAACGGGCCATGGTGTTATAGGCCGTTAAAATGCAACACACGTGTAACCGGTTCTCTGCTCTGTTTTTATTTATTTATATATATATATATCCACCAGGGGTCCTGTTCTTGAACAAGTTTAAAAGACCCCTGGAATATAATTTGCTTTTATAATAAATTTGTTTTAGTTCTCTTCCAAATGTATGCTAGTAGACATAGTCAATAGAACTGTGCATGATCCACAGAGCATAGAATAAACAGATGATTCACTCCACAGGAAATGTTTAGAGATGTGGGAAGAGGGAGGCAGGGCAGTGTATTGTGCTCCGCAGGTCCAATGGAGCTCTTGAAGGGTGAGGTGTGCAGATCACATAGGGAGAAAGACACGGGCAGGCATGTTGGTGTACTCAAATGGCAGTGAGGGAGGACTGAATTGTGACTCAGTCATGACTCAGACTTTGGCAAACACTGTTTTAGATCCACAGCAGAGCTCTCACAGTGGCCGCCAGTTAAAGCTCTTCAAGCTCAATGCTAACAGTTACCATGGAGATCTCCACAGGGGCACATACTAAAATCTATCAGTTTTTACTAAGTGTGAAAAGAAGTGCTTTTATACCCTGTAGTGTGTAGTTTGTGTCTGGTGGTTGCTACAGCATGGCATGCTCAGGTCAGGTGGATGTTATCCTTAATAGCTGCAATAAAAGGATGAGAAATAACCTGTTGATCCACTTGGTCACTCTCAGATCCCCTCTGCAGTCTGATTTCAAAGATTTGCCCACTATTTTCGCTTTTCCACTGCTGGTACGGCTCGGTACAGCTCAGTACGGTTCGGCGCGGCGCGGCACGGTTCGGCTCACTTCGCTTTTCCACTGCGTGGTACGACTCGGCTCAGCGCAGCACGGCTCGGTTCGCTTTAGCTCGGTTTGCTTTTCCACTGCAGTTAGTACCGCTTCAAAGTGGGTGGGATTTAGTCTGATCGTTATAGTTTGCTCCTCGGCAACCAACTAGAGGAACATATGCACTTCGTCCACTGACCACGATTCAGCCATTACTTTTTTAGAAGTTTTCTTTCTTTCTTTTTTCTTCAAGCAAGTCGTTTTAAAACAGGTGCTACAGCGGTGGCTGACTGACTGTTACTATTTAAATCTAGCGGGTTAGATGTCTCGCAAATACAATGACGCTGGTAGTGACGATTCTGTCTGACCAATCAGTGATCTGCAGTGTTTTCACGTCACATTTTAGTATCGGTACGGTACGCTTGGAACCTCAACAGAGGTGGTACCATTTAAAGCGAGCCGAAGCGAGCCGTACCGTACTGTACCATGCAGTGGAAAAGCGCCAAAGCGTGCTGTACCGTACCATGCAGTGGAAAAGCGCCAAATGACTTTTGTCTCTTTGTCCCACAGTCCCTAATTCTTGTCAAGGGTTGCTGTGTCTCTAAAAAGCAGAACTGTTTTCAAACAGGTTTTCTGGACACTCCCCATAACAGATAGTCTCATCCCAAAACTCAATGGTTGGCTCAGACGTCATTGGTTGAGCTAATGTTGCTGTTTCAGAATGAAAGGGTCATGGTTCAAATAATTAGCATGCACCATTTGCTCCTGATAAAAAAAAACACACTGTGTAATCTGTATTATATAGATATATGATGCACAGGAACCAGTCCCCATTGAAGAGGGACACTGTGGTGGAGCTGAAGGTGGGAGGAGCCAGGGTGGAGCTTTGGCTGAAGGGCTGGGCAGAACCTGGGGACTGACAGAACCAGGGTGCTTGGAGTATCCAGCGGAGAAGAGAGACCAACGGACACGGGCCCGAGGCAGAGACGGGTACTCAGCTGACCTGGGCGACGATGGAGCGAGCAAGGACGACGGGGAAACCGGAGGAAGGAAGTAGCACGGTAGAACCGAAGGGGTGGAGGGTCGAGGCGCAGCCGGAGACCCAGAAGTCAGTGGCGGAAGCTGAGCGACGACCGACTGAGGTTGATCTGGAGGGACGAAGGAGCCCAGAGGAATCCCTGGGCAGACAGGCCACGGTGGAGACGAGGGAACGCAGAGCCAAGGCGAGCTGACAGGCCGAGGTGGAGACACGGGCCTCGAGGCCCGAGGTGCCGCCAGGGACTAGTGGAGGGGAAGCCCGAGGTGGAGCACGGACCTAGCTGGACACCAGTGGAGCCGATGGATCCAAGGAACTGGATTGAACCAGCGAAGGGGATGGGACCAGGAATTCGGGCGGGAACATTGGAGGAGGAAGATTTAGGATGGGACTAGAGCATCCAGATGGCCAGACGGGACTGGCGGAAAAGGCGGATACTCTAGGGTGGGGACTTGGGAGGGAACTAGATCAGCAGACCACATATCGATTAGGCACAAGTCCGCTCCTTGCTCTGAGATGGACTGAGCAGCTTGTGTAGACTCCGGAGTATTGAAGGTAGCCGGCTCTGTTTCTGGGACGAGCTCGGTGGGTGCCTTGGGCTCACACGCTGTGTGTGTGGGGGGGGGGGGGGGCATCCAGGATAAATACTCCAGAACATTCTGGTGTTCTGGGAGGAGGAGAAGGCACCATGCTGGTGAGTCCATTATTTTACTATTTTGCTGTTGCAAGGACAAATAGTTTTTAATTCAAGTGAACACAGGAAAACAGAGATTACAGCAATGAAACATCGACAACACAGAACCATGAGCAAACAAAACATGAAGTATATAATATACACAGGTAACAGAGGGAACTAAACAAGTGAACCAAATAAAAAACTAATGTGTAGCCATGGAAACTACCAAGAACTAATGCAGACACGACAGGAACTAAACTAAACAGAACATGACTTTTTTTACTTTGAAGCAGAAACAGGGATCCATATAACAGTGTAAAAGGGCTGTATTTTAACATCAAACTAAATTAAATTAGACACTTGCCACTTGCCTTTCAGCACACTTTACAGTATGTGTGCATGTGTAAATGTGCAGAAGAGGGGAAGTGGAAAACACTGTATCAGATACCTTCACAAAGTTGACAGAAAAGCTTCTGCAAAGAGAGCACACTGTAACACAGAAACGCAAGCCTAACATCTCCCCCAGGAAGCAGTTTTTTCCCCCAATGCGGCAGTGTTGCAAACTGGAATCTTTCACCTGAGCATTGACAGCTTATGCGTAAACTCTCACTGTAGGTCACAGAGAGAATCAATAAACAGCTTTGCAGATGACAGTTCAATTGCTGGCAATAAGACAATACTGCAGCTCTCAGTTTTATTCCCATGACTGATAAAGTCAGTCTTGTGTAAATAACGTCAAACAGCAGTGATGCCACACAGAAGTGATGAACGAGATGTAAATAATCTATTACATAATTTCTCTATACAAAAAACAGTTCAGTAGTGATTCTGTCAGAAAAGTTTTGTACTTCGCTGTTAAACAATTGCAAAATTATACAATGTGCTCATTTATATTGTATGTCTGTATATACATACTGCCAAATACACGTTCAAATATGTTTTGGGAGTATCATAAAACAAAGGTCCCAATAACAGAACACTGAAATCTGCACATACTGTACATGTTTGATGCATGTATACAGTCAACGGCCACTTTATTAGGTACACCTGTTCAAATGCTTGTTAATGCAAAAATCTAATCAGCCAATCACATGGCAGCAACTCAATGCATTTAGGCATGCAGACATGGGCTGTTTCTCAATATGTGTTCTTAAAGTGCCCCTATTATGCTATATGAAAGGTTTCTAACTTTGTTTTGAAGGTCTCCTACAAACAGGTTTACATGCAGCAAAGTTCAAAAAACACTTTCGTGTTCTCATAATATACATCACATCACCTCATTTCTCATAGACTCTAAAACAAACTCATTCAAATATTCAGTCCCTCTAATGGCCCAGTCTGTTGTGATTGGTCTACCGCTTACAACGCGTGTCGGAAACGAAACGTCCATTACCATAACTGAATTTCAGCTCTGAAGGCTTCCTAAAGCTCAGCGACTGTACACACCCGACCCGAGCTGACCTTGCCGAGATTTGAGAAGCAGTCGTCAAAAGGTTAAACTGTTGTGGTAATTTTTACCGCTGACTCTTCACATCCTCATCATTTGGAAGAGTATACAAAGAGAATTTGCTTTTTAAGAGCAGAAAACAGCAATCTTAAACTGGTTTCTTGAACATGACAATCACTACGTTTACATGCAGCCAATAACCCGTTTAAAACCGGGATATTAGCAATAACCCGGTCGCGCACGGCCATGTAAACACCTGCAAAAACCCAAATATGCTTATATCCCGGATTTTAAAAACCGGGATATGATACCTGGGGTACCCCTTTTCTAACCCGAATTTTTGGTCATGTAAACGCGCATCGGCATATCCCCATAGTGATTTGTGTTCTGCGCAGTGTTGGGCAGTAACGCGTTACTAGTAAAGCGTTACTGTAACGCAGTGACTTTTGACAGTAACTAATACTGTAACGCATTACTTTTTAAATAAATTAACTCCGTTACCGTTACCATATGGCGCGTTGTCCGTTACTTTTTTTAATTAATTAGTTGCTGGAGTACGGTGGCCGAGACAGCTCAACACGCTGCAACTGAAGCAAACACATGCAAATAGAAAAAAACGCGTGCAAATAGAAAAAAACACATGCAAATAGAAAAAAACACATGCAAATAGAAAAAAACGCGTGCAAATAGAAAAAAACACCTGCAAATTAAAAAAAAACATCTTGCATCAGTTTCACAACACATGTGTGCTCCAAATCCAGAAACGCACTGCAAAAGTTCACAACACAACCAAATACATAAATGCGCTGCAAATAACACAGACCACAACGGAAATGTTTCCAGGGGAACCAAATAAGTGACGAACCCGACTGGGACGTGCTTAGGTACTGCTCGTGAGCGTCTCTGTACCCTACTCCCTTCGAAGGGCAGACGGCAGAGCCCTTAAAGTGGGACTTTGGAGTGAGCAGGGCTCTAGTGTGCCATTATAGCCGTGTGGAACGCACTTGATGAAGGAGCAACTAAAGACAACGTAATTCCTCATTATTTTCACCTGGGATGTTCCCATGACAACGCAGCACGGCGTCCATCAGCTGAAGAGCTGGTCTTACGACAGAAATATAATGCTGTTAACATAAGGGTTGCAAATACATTTGTATTTTTACTATTTTTTTTAAATATGCGTTATATATCTGTGTGTCTCAACTTTAAAATTTTGGACCCTACATTACCTAACATTTCTTACGAAACTTTTCTTTATGAAAATGTAAACATAACATGAAAGAATTTGTACAGTGTAACTGATGTATAGATAAATATCTTTCCTTCATGTTTTTCTTCTTTATCTTTTTTATTTATTTATTGTAGTTTCCAATTCATTGTTCTTTTCTCATTTGTATTCTGATGACATTGAACATATTGTTAATACATTTTGTTCATTGTATACAAGTTGTATGTCATAAAAAAAAATAATCTCTGTATGTTTTGCACAAATAAATAAATAGAATTTTAAGCTGTAAGCACCAGCACGCATAGATTTATGGATATCTATCTATGCCAGCACGTCCCAGCCGGGTTCGTCACTTATTTGGTTCCCCTGGAAACATTTCCGTTGTGGTCAGTGTTATTTGCAGCGCGTTTATGTATTTGTGTTGTGAGCTTTTGCAGCGCGTTTCTGTATTTGGTGGTGTTGTGAGTATTTGGAGTACACGTGTGTTGTGAAACTGATGAAGATGTTTTCTTAATTTGCGGGTGTTTTTTTTATTTGCATGTGTTTTTTTCTATTTGCACACGTTTTTTTCTATTTGCATGCGTTTTTTTCCATTTGTATGTGTTTTCTTCTGTTGCAGCGTGTTGAGCTCTCTCGGCCACCGTACTGGAGCGGCTGAGAAGTGTGCGCTGTCATTACACAGTACGAGAGCACTGAAGAGACTGCTAGCATTATACAGAGCGAGAGGACACCTGAGGACACATAACAAACTCACTGGGTGCTTCTCATTTCTTATTTGTGCATCCTCGTTTCCTTTCCTCGCGTCTCAGCTCCACCCCTTGTAGGACGCGAGGGAAGGCTGCAAGGAAAAAAAACGAGGACGGAGGAATTGAATGAAAGCTTTTTTATACATTGGAATACTTGATCACTCGCGCGTCACTTCACTGCGTCATCAGCAGTGCTCAAAGGATCTGCCCTTATGTTGTTAAAGTTTGTTTATTTAAGAAATTAATTAGAAATAATAATAAAGTAAGATACCTTGTTGAAATATGTGAGTTGTGTGGTTTATGTAAACTACAAAAGTAAAGTATAAATTCAAATGATTGTGACAGATGTGAAGGGGGAGGAGAATTGATACGTGCGTCATGTTTAGTCGATAAAACTCTTCCGCAAAGGGTACACCTGTGTATCCTCGCTCATGACTCCTCTGGAAGCCTCCTCACTCCTCGATCCTCGCCTCCTCGCGGTGCAATGGGCTATATGCACGCATAACTTCCGCGTTTGACGCAAGGATGCTCGTGCGTTTCCGTTTGAGGAGATTTAAAGCGGAGGAAAACCGAGGAAAATGGGATTATGGCAGAGTCTTCAAAATGTACGGTCCTCTCGTCTTTGAAACGAAACTTTAATACGTTTAGATGTAATTTTATATATAGTTATGTTTATTTAATATAATAAACACAGAAGCATAAACAAAATGAGGAGTGTCTGTTTTGTCTGTTTTTTTTACTAACGTTTCTTTAGTATAGCAATAGAGTATAAAAAACAATATAAATTCTCGGTATAGCATTGGACTCTACGATCGGCGGAAGTAATCCAGCATCCTTAGACCTTCACCGGAAATACCGCCGTGCATAGAGCCCATTAGAGAATTGAGATGTCCTTCAAGATGGCTGAGCTCGATTGGTTTCCGGGTCATAGGATGGAGGAGCGAGGAGACGAGGAGGGATATTGAGAAGCACCCCTTGGCTGAGTTGTTTACGTACACGTGAGGCAGCGCGAGCACGGAGATTACAAGCTGCACAGAGAGCGCTGAGCACTTGATGCGCATTTAAAACACAGACAGCGAAACGGTATGAATACAGAACACTTAAGTACACATTGCCATATCATTATAAAATAATAATTTTTTTGACTAGATGCTGCATCAGCAGAGAAAGAACAGAAGCTTGCCGTTGAGTCTGAGAGGAATAACATTAGTAACGGCTAACTTACCTCAAGCGATTAAAGCAATGTGACAAAAACACAGGCAGACCTGACCCACATGTTTTATGTCGCAATTGTTACCATCTATTTGCATTAGTTTATGTCCAGCTGGTCACTTTTATGCATTCATTAGCCGGCGAAGTTGTATTTTTAAAACTAGTGACGTGATTGATTGCTTACATTGATGTGTTCATGCAGCCGACATCAAGTCTAATCAAGTGTTCTAAAATTTAAGCAAATAAAGTGAAAGACTGTACATGTAATATAGGTCTACATTTATGTAATTTTAATGCTCTGGCCTTTGCAGATATTTAAATATGGCCATCTTCTTTAAGCTTGAATCATATAAATGGCAACACTTTACAATAAGATAACAATATTAGCATTAAATATGGTTAATAAATGTTGTAGAAGTATCATTCATTGTTAGATGTATTTGTATCTCCTTAGTTAATGTAGGCCTATATGAACTAACAAGAATGATCAAGGTACAATTGTATTGCTCAAATATTAATTCTTGCAGTAAAAACCACAGTGGTAAAAACGTATACTGTCAGCTGCATGAACATATCAATGTTGAGAAAGCAAACAAGTCACTAGCTTTAAAAATGCTTGTTTTGTTATTTATTTCAGAAATCCTTGATATATTCAGTTTGTGCTGGTCTGACTTAAATAAAATAGTGTTTAAAAATTACTTTCTGTTTAAGTCAGTTTTGTGTTTGTATAGACCATAACGCATTAAAGGGCATTAATGGGAACATTTAAGAACTTTCTTTAAAAAAGTAACTAAAAAGTTACTTTTAACAGTAACGCATTACTTTTTGGTGTAAGTAATCAACAAAGTAATTGAGTTACTTTTTGACCGAAGTAACTAGTAACTGTAACTAGTTACTATTTCTTAGTAACTAGCACAACACTGGTTCTGCGCATGTTCTATTCGCAAGGAATCTTGGTCTTTTGAGTAGAGGAACTTCTCAGCGCATACAAAAACCCGCGTGCAGTATACCGGAAGTAAACATGGCGAGACGCAGCACAGCATACTTTTGGAGCGAGGTCAGTACCAGCACCAAAGCACAAACAAAGGCGATCACTATCTGCCCCGAACTATTCATTATCCGCGTGCTGCTGCTGTTGTTGTTGTCTTTGGATACAGCAAGAAGAATCGGAAATGACGCATATTGCGTCTTAAGGTTGTCCGTACGTCTTGACGCTAACCGTGCGTCGCCGTTTACATCGGGATATTGCAATTGCATGTATACAGGAGAAACTCTCTCTGCTCACGCATGTAAACGGGTTATTCCTAATGTTTCAGAAACCCGAATAGTGACCTTAACCCGACCATAACCCGAAAATTGGCTGCATGTAAACGTAGTCATTGAGTTCACATTACTCTAATGGCATCCAAAGTCACCAGATCTCAATCCAATAGAGCACTTTTGGGATGTGGTGGAATGGTAGATTTGCATCATGGATGTGCAGGCGACAAATCTGCAGCAACTGCATGATGCTCTCTCATGACAATATGGACCAATATCTCTGATGAATGTTTCCAGCACCTTGTTGAATCTATGCCATGAAGAATTAAGGCAGCTCTGAAGGTAAAAGGGGGTCCAACCCTATACTAGCATGGTATGCCTAATAAAGTTGCCGGTATATATATGTAACTGTCGTAGGCCAGTAAGAGCTGTGTGTGTAAACCTCACTCCCCTGATCTCAAGAGGCGCTCTAGCGACTGACGCTAGATGCTACGGACTTTATCCTGCTTGTTAGAGCGCCCACCTCCCACACTAGAGACCACAGTTCAAATCCCGCTCAGAGCGGGTCGAGTGGAACCGGTTACATACAGTATACTGTGATTATAATTGTTAGAGTTTGAAATCTTTGACTCCGTGGGGACATTTTTTTGTCCCCTTGAGGAAAAAGGCTTATAAATCATATTAAATTATGTTTTTTGAAAATGTAAAAATGCAGAAAGTTTTCTGTGAAGGGTATGTTTAGGGTTAAGAGACAGAATCCACTGTATGGACAATGAGACATTTCTCAAAATATCTTCCTTTATATTCAGAAAAAAGAAGGTCACACAGGTTTGGATCGTCATGAGATTCAGATGAGATTGGGAGTTTGTTAAAAAGATTGATGTTGTTTGTGAAAAACAAAGATGTGTTCTGTGGAACAAAAATGAACCCAAACTTCCTCAGAGAAAATGCGTCCCATCCAAACAGGGCTAAAGGCAGAGGGGTGTGACTGAGGAGAACTGGCATCTGTGGTGATTACTGCAAGGAAATGTATCAAATCTACAACAAGAGACTGGCCAGCATACATTTAGAGTGACTAAACCCACCCATTGGTCTGTGACTAAGTCCATTATATAAAATGAAACGCATAGAAACGGAACATGCTGTAATGAGGTGGATGACAAATCACTGAAACATTCTTGAGGTTTTCCATTTGCTTCTATTTTCTTCTTTTCCATTTGCATACACAGATTTGTCACAACTATGAGTGGATTAGCAGTCTTGCAGTTCAGCCTGCAAAGAGTCAGGAGAAAAACAAAACTGTCAGAGGTCGCCAATTACTAATACAGTATATCAAAAAAGCATTTTTGAATGACTGAATATAATATTTTCATGAAATTTTACACAATTGCAGAACTACAATCAAAAGCCAGCTTTGCATTTGAGTGTGTCGTATCCCTGTGAAGTGATTCAGCGTCGGTATGCACCATTTCTCTGAAACACCAGCAGCCGTCTCAGGAAGACTGTAACTGGGAATAATGAACCACACCGTTGTTGTCATCCTCAATAATTCTCAACATTCATTATGACTTAATAAACCTAACTGTGTTTGACCGGCCAAACAAGCTGCCTTCAAATCTTCCGAGATACATTGGAGAACTCAGGGCTGAATTAAGCTCTCATCTCCAAACAGGTTCATCTGCAGAGTGAATCCACTGAGATGTAGGTTTGAGGACTGAATATTCAGATCGTGAACAGTAATATATTTTGCATGCCAAGACAATTTTGCTCATGCTTAAGAGTGGTTAGGAACTCAAACAAACTCCTCTTCCTACAGTAACTGTGGTTCTCAACTCGCTTGTGATAGACCAATGAGGTTTTAAAAAACCTAACACTCTAACAACCACCAAGAAAAACCTAGCAATACCTCAGAAGACTCTAGCAAAAAACAAACAACCCCTTAGCAACTACCCAGAACACTCTAGCAACTACCCAGAACACTCTAGCAACCGCCAAGATTTCCATATCAACCATCCAGAACACCCCAGAACACTAGTAACACATACACCCATTCAAAAAGCCCAAGAAACCATCCAGAATACTCCAGCATCACCTAGAACACATTAACAACCATCTTTAACACCCTAGCAACCACCCCAAAACACTCTGGTAACCACCAAGAACAACCTAGCAACTACCCAAAACACTATAGTAACCACCAAGAACAACCTAGCAACCGCCCAAAATACTCAATGACACAGAATACCGTAACAACCACCCAGAACACTCTAGTAACCAACTAGAACACCCTAGCAACTACCCAAAACACCATAGTAACCACCAAGAACAACCTAGCAACCACCCAAAACACCATAGTAACCACCAAGAACAACCTAGCAACCACCCAGAATACTCAATGACCCAGAATACCGTAACAACCACCCAGAACACCCTAGCAACAAGCTAAACACACTCAGAACACTATCGCACCTGAAAAATAATGTCATCATAACTGCAATTTTGGCATGATCAAGCTGCATTAACATTTTCTTCAGAATTGTAGAAATGAATTCTCTTGTAGCAGAGTGCAATCAAACATATTGTTACGTGTTGCACTAAAGTCTTGTTGGTGATGGCCATATAGCACAATATGCCACAAATGTGATTGAAGCACCCATACTGCTTTATTGATTGAGTATCATGATGGCTGGATGTTGAGGTGTGTGTGTGGGAGGGGAGGATTGAATCTGCCCCCCCTGAGGCAGGTTCCCTAGAAACCTGGCATATAAAACAATTTGTATTCTGAAATGCATTGAGAACAAGCCCCAACGCTGATCCTGTGAACTCTGTTTCCCTCTCGTAAATACGAATCACTGAGCATGTACAGTATGAACCACTTGTCTTTGTTCTTGCATGTCACACACTGTCACTGTCCACGGGCCTTTGATGGTGTATGACAGCAAGCTGTGCTGGTCTGAATGTCAGCCAGATGTGGGTGAGAGGATGAGCATGAGGAGCAGATGTCCCCTCTCATCACTCATCAGCCACTGCTTGATGATATCCACCTCAGGTCACATCAGCCGTGACCACACAACTACGCTTTCAGCAGGCTGTCAGCAAAGCTCTGGGATTACGCTAGATATTCAGACTCCCCATCAGACAACACTGCAAAAAAATAATAAATAAATACAATAATTATAATTTACTTTGGGATAAGTTACTGCTTTAATGCTGCCATAATACTTGTTTTCTAAGAATATATCTTGAATTATATTTATATTGAAAATATACATTTCTATATACACTCACCGGCCACTTTATTAGGTACACCTGTCCAACTGCTCGTTAACACTTAATTTCTAAGCAGCCAATCACATGGCGGCAACTCAGTGCATTTAGGCATGTAGACATGGTCAAGACAATCTCCTGCAGTTCAAACCGAGCATCAGTATGGGGAAGAAAGTTGATTTGAGTGACTTTGAACGTGGCATGATTGTTGGTGCCAGAAGGGCTGGTCTGAGTATTTCAGAAACTGCTAATCTACTGGGATTTTCACGCACAACCATCTCTAGGGTTTACAGAGAATGGTCCGAAAAAGAAAAAACATCCAGTGAGCGGCAGTTCTGTGGGCGGAAATGCCTTGTTGATGCCAGAGGTCAGAGGAGAATGGCCAGACTGGTTCGAGCTGATAGAAGGGCAACATTGACTGAAATAACCACTCGTTACAACCGAGGTATGCAGCAAAGCATTTGTGAAGCCACAACACGCACAACCTTGAGGCGGATGGGCTACAACAGCAGAAGACTCCACCGGGTACCACTCATCTCCACTACAAATAGGAAAAAGAGGCTACAATTTGCAAGAGCTCACCAAAATTGAACAGTTTAAGACTGGAAAAATGTTGCCTGGTCTGATGAGTCTCGATTTCTGTTGAGACATTCAGATGTTAGAGTCAGAATTTGGCATAAACAGAATGAGAACATGGAACCATCATGCCTTGTTACCACTGTGCAGGCTGGTGGTGGTGGTGTAATGGTGTGGGGGATGTTTTCCTGGCACACTTTAGGCCCCTTAGTGCCAATTGGGCATCGTTTAAATGCCACGGCCTACCTGAGCATTGTTTCTGACCATGTCCATCCCTTTATGGCCACCATGTACCCATCCTCTGATGGCTACTTCCACCATGTCACAAAGCTCTAATCATTTCAAATTGGTTTCTTGAACATGACAATGAGTTCACTGTACTAAAATGGCCTCCACAGTCACCAGATCTCAACCCAATAGAGCATCTTTGGGATGTGGTGGAACGGGAGATTCGCATCATGGATGTGCAGCCGACAAATCTGCGGCAACTGTGTGATGCCATCATGTCAATATGGACCAAACTCCCTGAGGAATGCTTCCAGCACCTTGTTGAATCTATGCCACGAAGAATTGAGGCAGTTCTGAAGGCAAAAGGGGGTCCAACCCGTTACTAGCATGGGGTACCTAATAAAGTGGCCGGTGAGTGTAATAGAAAATATATTATATTTTTCTTTTTTTTAAAGAAATCTGAAATTAAATCTTATAGTTGGGTTTATGATTAATATGTTTGAAATACATAGGCTATATAATGTAATGTAATATATTATCTCTATATTCTTTATTTTTTGTATTTTGTAAGTTACTAAAGTAATATAATATAATATAACATTCAGCAATATTATTGTTTTGACTGCACTGACTCTATTGGATGAAAACTGAACTGAGCTGGATGATGACATCACTGTTTTCAGCACAGATGCTTTACAGCAGAATTGAACTCTGTTTGCATTGATCATTATTGTTTATGACTGTAAAACTGCTTTGAAAGAATCTGTATTGTATAAAGCCCTATACAAATAAAGGTGACTTGACTTGTCTATAATATAATATTCATAATATATTCTGAACATATTCTTATTATTAGCCCTGTCATAAATTTAGCTTGTTTTACTGGAAAATGAGACCAAAAAAATATATAGTGGTTAAGAAAGTATTATTTGCTGTGACACAAAGAATCATATGAACTTTTTATTTGAATTAAGACCACATGTAGCTTGTAACAGACTTGATAACTCATTCATCAAACAGTTGACAAAGGTTCAGTTGCTGGCAAATGCAAGGAAATGTCATAGTGCAGTCTGGCCTGGAGACCCAAAGGTTGTTGACAAACCCCTTCAGCCAGCCCAGGTGGTTATAGACAGTATATTTCAGTTATGATAATTGAATAATTTGTTGTAATCACAGATTGCAGCAAGTTTAATACCCACCTACACAAAGCTCTCACTGAGACACAAACTAAGATCTTGATGCTGTCTGGGAACTGCAAGATCCTGTTTGTTTGGTCTCTAATTGTGGAGCAGCACTGAAGTAAATGAGAGACGCATGCTCAAAAACACAAAGAGGGAGAAACTAATTGGTGCAGCGAGCGTGTGGATGGCAATGAAGGGACCCAGTGATGGGTTTAATTGATTTAATGAAGTCATCAGCTCAGTGGATCTGTTGCTAGCACCTGTCACTGTCGAACATGCCGCTGTGCTAACAATGAACGGAGGCCTGGGAGGAATTAAAGAAGCTGTTTTTTGGAGATAGGAAAACAAGCTGAGACAATCTTTTGCCTCTAGAAATGTTTGTGTTGTAATGTCATTAGGAAAAAAGACTTAAGGAAACACTCTGAGGGGAAAATGCCATGTTGACAGAGATAAACACAACAACACGTTTTACCACACAGGTCCAAATGTTTTGTCATTAGCTGTGTGATAAGAGCAGACGACTTGTCTTCTGGTAGTTTCTCCTCTCACACAGGATCTTCTGCAAGGGGCATTACGGGGAAATGTCATATTGACTGTGGCATTTTTTCCCTTCGAAACCACTATTAATACTGAGCGACGCAGGTGAGTGTGTGAGCTGTCGTCAGATAAGAGTATTGGGTTTTAAGAGTTTTTAGATTGAATGGAGGATATATTTATCTTGTCTATGACTGACGCAATGTGTTGTTTAAAAAAAGATTAACTTTCTGGGCAACATGGGATGCAATATTGCTTAAACTAGCCTAATGCTTTCCAGTAATACCAAAAGATTGCTCTTGCTCTGTGTGAAATGACATTTTCACTTTTGTGTCCTTGGTACACACTAAACATTTCCACTATAATATGACATTTTTATTGTAATATGAGTAAGTTTTGTGGAAACTTAAATCTATTAGGTTGTGTAGCCTATAGTATTTTGTAGCTTAAAGTACAAATGTCAACGAGAAGAACAAAAGTGAGATTTATCCTTCCTCCACAAATAATTCGTGTCACTTTCCCCGTAAAATTGCTAGTGATGCTGTTGCCTCAATAATATTTGTGCCAGCCATCCCAAGCGTCTGCCGTCAAAGCGGCTCCCCTCGCCGTGTGCCGCATAAAATGATATGCTTGAAAATCCCAGTGCATTTGTACCATATGTCTCCTCATTACTAATTCATCCGCTCTCTGTGTAGCTGTCACTGTTATTTGTCTGACAGGGATGCAAAATGATTAATTGAAGATATATTTGAGTAATCCCACAATGAAGAATTGCAATAATGATACTAAAAACAAAACAACATAACTTGGGAAAAGCCAAATGTCCCCATTGTCAGAGATTGTTGGATATACAAGCCTGCAAACTGATAAAAAATGATATGTGTCTCCATTTACATGCCAGTTGCCACAGTGTCTTGAATTAGGGTTGCTAAGCAATGCTACTTGCTACTGTCCTGTTTTGTGTTGTACTCTATCAGAAACCATCTAGAATCTGCTAATTAGCTGCTGTTCGTGCAGGACGATTGTGCTGTCTCACAAGCCCACAAGGCTCATATTACGAGGTACACCTGTCTGTAGGAGAAACAGATTTGAACAGCTTATTGCCAAACTTTGGAGCTGTATGGAGAAGATTTCTGCTCTTCATATACTGTACACTGACAGTCAAAAGTTCAAGTAATGAAATCGCTGTTGAGCAGAGAGGACACATCCTACTTTATATGTTCAACTGATATTATTGCAGTATTGCATATTATTACAGCAAATATTACAGAATGCGCATATACAAAAAATATAGGTTGTAGCCAACAGTATTTTTTAAAATGATCCCCGTTCAAACCGGTTCAAACGGAACCGCAAACATGATTAAAAATGCTGTATTAAGCATGCCAGGCCAGTTGTTGACGATGTCACTTTGTAAAAGAAACATACACACCTATAGACTGAACATGTAAATATGCATGACGTCACCATTTTCACAAATTCGTGTTTTTGTAGTTTACACAGAGATGATAACGGTATGGTTTTCAAAAACTTGCACTTTGAAACCCATTTTCAAAGTTTGTGTTTTCAGGCCCCCAAAACGCCACTGTCATGTAAATGAACGGCCAAACACATAAAAGTTTTCAGTTATTAGTTGGACACGGTGTCGTGTAAACAATCCCTTAGGTTGGTTTTAATGAAGCAATTGCTTAGAAAAGCAGCATTAAGAATTCTAAATAACTTTGCTGCATTTAGCAAACAAAAAGTGTATATTTTAACTCATTTAATATGTTTTGAATTCACATACAATTTTAAATGTCATTTAATATTTTGTAACTCTTTATTAATTAACATTTTAATTAAAATTTTAATAAATAACTAAAACTGTATTTAAAAAAAAATGTATTAAATAAAAAAACAAGCCTTGCAATCCCCTCAGTGAGCAAGCTAAATCCAACTGTGGCAAAGGAAAAAATATTAATAAGATATTAAAGTAGATGAGGACGAAACCTTGGGAAGGACCGGGACAATAGCAAGTGTTGAGCCAGGTCAAACTCAGTAGGACAAAACTGATGCTTCGACCACACAAACAACAGTGAAGTTGACCATGATTCATGATGGCCTTATAATAGAATGTCCTTGCACCATTTGAAAAAGGTTATAAACTGTTTTGTCAGCAAAGAAATAAAACTTGTTTGGTCCGTGCTCAAATTAAACCACCTGGTCTGTGCTTAAAAACGCAAATAAAAATCAAACATAATTACATTCACACACCCATTCATCAATATTTCCATTATGTAGCTGTCAAGAAGGACAAGTGCTGAAGTTTGAATTTTTCATAAAAATCTATAGTTTATTTTTCACAGGCAAACACTGTTCAAAAACAAGTACACTAATGCCACTGGCAGTGGAAAGCACAACAATACCTTTCTGTCAGAACTAAATTGCAAATGGTTCTTTTTGCACTATGGCCTCAAAATAGCATTAATTTTACTCCTATAATTTATTATACTGCGACTACCATGAGAGAACAAAGAGTGACCAAAGATAAAGAGATAGGAACTCCCATTCATTACCACAAACACATTACTGTGCTTGTGTTCAGTGGCTGAGAGAAGCCTTGTTCAATGACAACGCCCATGTTCTGTGATTTCAACCAGCGAATCCGCATTATTCAGTGTTAAGAGCCAGTTGGAAATAAATAGGCCAAATTTGCAAGTGTAAGTTATTAGTTAAATGCACTGTTCCCCCACCTAACATATCGGTCGGACTGTGAATAACAATTTCACTAGTTAAATCGAATGATTATAAAACTGTGAGCCTTTCTTGCAGGCGAGGGTGATTTAGTTCATGTTCAGTATGTTAGAGAACTCTACAGAAACACTCGGATAGCATGGCTATACAATATGTTTTCGGATATTTTGAAAACCGTGCAAATTAGCTGCTATAAAAAGGTTTACCAGACTACTGATTCACTCGCATTCATTTACACGAAGAGAGAGGGAAAAGAAGAGCGCATTTATAGGAAAAGAAGGAGAGAAAGAAGAAGAGGATTAAAAAAGAAAGAGGAAGAATCAAAGTTTACATGTGCACACACATATGAGTATAATGTCTTTTGAGGAAAGGCCTTATCTCCTGGAAGTGGGTTGTCACCGTAACGCCCCTGGATGTTCCTGGACCTTTGTGGCCGATTAGTATCTTATCCTTCCCATCATCCCCTGAGAGGAGCAGACATCCCTAAAAGCTTCCATTCTTCTGGGAAGACTTACCACTGGGTGTCTTTGTCTGAACTTCATTCAATTGTGGTTCCATGGTAAATGTAATTTTCTTCTGACACGCAGCAAGAAATAAAGGTAGCTTTGGTAAGTTATGGTGTTGGCAGGAAGCGCAAGGAAGACGAGACCAACCCTCAATCCTTTCAGCCCTATAAACACAAGATCTAAAATGGGAACTCAAACATGACAGAACTCCACTACATTTCCACATACCAGATTATTAAACACTAACAAACCCACTTTGTCATATTGCTCGGAAACATTAAACATTCACTTTCACTCTCATCCAGACCCATGCAAAGCTTGTTAAGAACTGTAAACCTGCTGCTCATGCAGTTTAGTAATGCTACAGTACATTAGCATACATTTTAAATGACTACTGTACAGTAAATAACAATTAAATGAATGGATTTTAAGATGATTTGATGTTAAGAAAACAGAGCAGAAAGAAAGATGCATTCCTAACAGTGTCAAAAAAGTGCCTGCGAATTTAATTGAGAGAGTTTCGTTACCAAGCATGGAAATATTTCTCCCTCACTCCCTCACATTTTTGCAATTTAGATCTAGATAGATAGAACAAGGGCATGTCGACGCACCAACACTATGTATACTCACTGAAACTTACAAACTACTTTCCACTGTTGCTCCATATACAGAGTTTTTGTTTTGTGTGATTTTTTTCCACTTTACCAGCAAGCTGTGTCTCAGGGGATGCTAGAATGTCTGTGTAAAAGATTTAAGAAATACACCCATTTGTACAAGGGGTTGGTGAGCAAAACGAGTGCATGAGTGTTTGGTGGCAAAAATGAAGGAAACGCTTTCAAAATGTAGCTGGAGATGGAAAGTGAGATTTTACTGGCAGAGATGAGAATGCAAAAGGAAAGAGAGAAGAAAGATAAGTGATAATGACCTGTGGTAATGTGTAGATGCAGGTGTGAAGAGGAGTGTGTGAAAGAGAGAAAGAAAGCTTTTTTTAGACCTTCTGTAAATATGCTGTGGAGACAGCAGAACATTATGCAATAGACCAGATTTTGCAAAGGCTTTTGCATATATTACTGTTTTATGCTCTTGAAATTTCAGTTAGAAAGCAAAGATTCCTGTATGTCAACCAGCATTCAGTCGAAAGCACTTTGGCTGTTTTTTATCAAAACAAATAATATATTAATGCATCAAATATTGTGCTAAACTGCGACCGGTATTGAAAATTATGCCTGGAGGAAATCAAGCAAGTATGACAGAAAGGAATGTGGAGTGAAAAAAAATGGGTAGGAAATAAATGTATGGGTGAAATCATAGGAACAGAGAGGAAAAAATGAAGGATGCAAGGCAGTATGTGAGTTAAAAACTGAAAAGGGATCAAGGCCTTGAGAAAAGATGAGAGAGAATGAGCTTTGATTTCACGCTCGCATGCATGTGCTGTCTTTTGAGATAGAGATGAACAGAGTACAGTGCCAGGAGAGATAGGGGACTTTCTCTGAATACTACCTCACATTATATCCCTAAATATATCTGAATTGCTGCGTGCATTCAAATATGTGAATTTGCATTGATTAAAGTAAAAGATAGAATGTTTGTTGTTTATAAACTAATTGAGGACTTGACTGGGTTAAACTCAAGAAGGTCTATCACACTTGAAGAGATATATCCATTAGCATTGCCTCAATAGCAGTTGCTCCACCGCCCAAAAGAAAGACAACTGTAAATGATACATGGCAAATTTGAATGGCCGTCAGTGGAGAAAGCATCTTAGGTAGGCCTATCTGCTATCAGGGTCTAACTGGACTATCATTTATGGAAGCCTGTTTCCACCACAGAGTAAAAAGGGAAATATGTGGGATAAAGTTTAAGATAAAAAATAAAGTCACAAATATGAGAAATAGTCATAACTACCACATAAAGTCACATTGCAAGACATAAAGTCATATTTAAAGTAGCATTTGCGAGATATAATTACATTGCAATATATAGTCACATTGTGAGACATAAACCAAAATTATGAGAAATAAAGTGACAGGAGATATAAAGTCACAAAACAAGAAACAGTCGCAATTGTGATACATAAATTACAAGAAATAAAGTTTTATTTGTGAGCAATACTCACAAATTTATCTCCTTTATCTCCTTTTTATTGGGAGATAAAAAGTCAAAAAACAAGAAACAGTCGCAATTGTGATGCATAAATCGCAATAAGGAGAAATAAAATTGTGTTTTTGAGCAATACTCACAATGTGAAGTCATGTTGTGAGGTACACAGTTGCAAAATGAGAAACAGTAGCAGTTGCAAAATATAAAGTCGCATTGCAAGATATAAAGTTGCAATTATACTTTTTTTTTTTTTTACTCTGAGTCTTCTATAACCATTAAACTGGTTTATGTAAACACTAGCAATCAAACAGTAAAGAAGAAGTTCTAGTTAAAAATCACACCCAGACCTCATTTGAGAAGAAAACACCAAATCAAGCATGGGTCTAACGGCCATCATGGCACTTTGTCAAGAAAAGCAGTCATTCTAATTGTCTCGTGAGCACATAATACCGGTATGGTAAATATGGCATCTTGTTCCCCACAAGAGAAACAAGAAGACAGCCCTAGAGGATAGTGTGACTGTCTGAGGCTCACTATCCATTCACCATTATTGATGAAAATCAGGGACACAGATCAATTCTCTAAAGATTCTCTAAATTGCTAGCACTATGGAGGCAAAGCTCTTACACTGAAGGATTCATCACTGCTCTTTGCAGAAATACGCTTATGTATAGGCTACTGAGTGGAGGTGGAATCTATCCACATCAGGAAATCAACACATACCTCTCTAGCTTCAAGGTAAAATGTTTTTGCAGCCATAAAGCTTTATTCAAGCTTATAACCATATGGTGAGATCTTTTCAGTCCTGTTCACAATGTTCCATTAACTCGCTACAGCTCATTACACTTTCTGGTGCTTTAAAAGACAGCTGACTGTCCATGACTGGAGATGATATTAGAATGATAAATCCTAATTGGACAAAAGATGGGTAGGATATAAGGCTTAGCAGTCTAGTCTAAGTAGTGAAATGGTTGTAAAGACATAACATAAACATTCCAATTGCAGTCAGTATAGAGATGCTAAAGCAGTGGTTCTCACATTTTTTTTTTTTACTCCACGGCCTCCCTTGTCCAAGACAATATTTGCAGGCCCTCCTGTTTAAACTGATATGTACCTCTCTTACTTCTTATGTAATACAAATAATCTAAAAAAAAAATATGTCAGTTTAATGTTGTCCATCTTTATTTTTTGTGGGCTTTTTAACATTTTAAGATAGTAAATACAACAAAATTTTACAACTTTTAAGACTTAATAGGTGACACCGGAGGTTTGCTGAGATCCCTTAAGGCCCTGAAACACCAATTGGACATCGGCCAACATCAGGCCATCGTTGAGCATCAGCCGACCCAGTTATTTAGCACTAGTTGAGACATCGTCTGGGGGAATTTTAGCCAATTGAGAATGTTAAATCAGCGTCCATCGGCATTGGCGCCGTCAGTGAGAGAGAACTCTGATTCAATGTTCAGCTTAGCGAACGAGTCAGTGCATGAGAATAAAAGCAAAAGTGATGAAAGCGAGTCAAGGCGGCACAGACAGAAGGCTGGATTCATTTTACTTCGTCTTACCTGAGCATTCATAATATGAGCCACCTGGAATGAAGAAATTGATCAGCATGATTGATATTCAAAATCTTAAGCAAGTGCTGCTTTGTTTACGGTTTATATATTTGCAGTCCTAGTTTCGGTTTCTCTTTTGAGTGATGAATGAGCTGCGTGAATGGGCCTACCTAATTTGTTAACTTATAAAGAATAGATGTGGGTGTTTTTTCTTCTTATATTTCACTCTAACAAGTTGGTTTTTGGTGGGTCTCGAGCTTGATTAGTGGGCTCTTGGTGGGACCTAGCTTAAAAAAAGTGTGGGAACCTCTGCCCTGTCTGCTACCCATCATGGACCACATCCCTACCACCAGTATAACAACATGCCCTAAAGTAACAGTTATCATGCACTGGCCTTTTACAGTATGATCTAATGCACAGAAGCCTTAACCCTTACTCTTGAATCTTATGGCTCAGTTTTCCCCTATTCTACAGCCTTTTAACCTCACAAATTATTCACAAGCATGCACTCTTCCATTCAAAGGCCTCAAAGAAAGACATAGAGTTTACATTAGTCTTAGAGATTACACAGATACTCTGTAAAGAAGCTATTATTAATTCCAGAGTGCTGACCCCCTTAAAATGGCAGTACAGAACAAAAATAGTCATTATTCCTCTTAATGGATCGTATTGCCATATTTTACAATTCAAGTATTTTTGGAAGCAGCAGTATGCCATTGTGTGACACATCGAATGACGTATCATGAAATTAGAGACATCTCTCGACAAAACCTGATTGCAGGTGGTCACACACTGAAAACCCTAATAAGTTGATTGAACTCAATTGATTTGAGTAAACTCATTCCCTCAATTTAATTGAGTAATGGGGTCTCCCAAAACGTGCATATTTAAGTGTACTTAACTTGGTGCTTATGTAGACTGTAACACTGAAGCAGTGTTAAAGTTAATGAGATAATTAAGTGATTAAGTGATGATTGAGCATTATTGAAGACACCTGATGATAACAAGCAGAATCACTGAAGGAGAAAACCATAATTTTTAAGTCACCGTTGTGGAGATCAGTGTTTGCTTTAGTTGGGCTCTTGACCCTTAACTCATTAACTTTATATTTTGTTTGACGGCTGTAACTCAGTTGTAACCAGATAAACAAATAGAAAAGGTCAGCTGATAGTGGTGATTGTGTTTTAACATAATCATTATTTTATAATTATTGGAATTTAATCTTTGAAGTCACATAAAGCTGAATCATGTTCACCTGCACTGTTTATATTTTAAATAATATTTGTAACATTTAAATTTTAATCCAAATATTCTCTTTTAAGGTTGTTATCATAAAAAAATATGTAGATCATATTATTTTAGACACATAGATATCAAGAATCAGCCTGTGAATCTCAACAATGGTGACATAAAGCATGTTGCAGTGCATTCTGGGGGCCACCAATCAAAACTCATTCATGGCTCCCATCATGCATTGCTGCATGAATAATAATGAGCTTATGTTCAGAGGTGATCCGTTTATCACCATTGCTGAGAATCATACGCTGAATCTTGATGTCTGTGTGTCTAAAAATAATATACGGTAATATGTATAAGAACAACTTTAAAGAAATTGTTTGCATAATGATGTAATCGTTGAAAATGTTATGCTGGACAAGGACAGTGTTGTTATAATTAATAACATAAATCTAATTCAGAAATTGGGCTTTAAATGAGTTTAGGATTCAGGTCAAAAGATTGTGAAATAATGATTATGTTAAAACACAATCACCACCATCAGATCACCTTTTCTATTTGTTCATCTGGCTGTTATAACTGAGTTACAGCAGTCAAACAAAATATAAAGTTAATGATTTAAGGGTCAAGAGCCCAACTAAAACAAACACTTATCACCATAACGGTGACTTAAAAATTATGGTTTTCTCCTTCAGTGATTCTGCTTGTTAACATCAGGTAACTTCAATAATGCTCAATCATCACTCAATTATTCACTTAATTATCTCATTAACTTTAACACTGCTTCAGTGTTCATTTAACACTCTTGAGTGTGGACTGATATAAACACTGAGCAGTGTTCATTTAACACGGGGGATTTTGCTGTGTACTTAAATATACAGGTACACTTGAAATCAACACTAAGTTAAGTGAACTTTATTGTTTAAGTACATTAAATAATCGACAAAGTTTGGTGAACTAAACAATTTAAGTCAAGTCTACATAAGCACCAAGTTAAGTACACTTAAATATGCACGTTTTGGGAGACCCCATTACTCAATTAAATTGAGGGAACGAGTTTACTCAAATCAATTGAGTTCAATCAACTTATTCGATTTTTTCAGTGTTAACTTTCAGAACTTGTACAAATGACGCTCAATCATCACTCAATTAATCACTTAATTATCTCATTAACTTTAACACTGGTTCAGTGTTACTTATAACTGTCACGGTGTGGGTTTTGTGTTTTGTTCCTTGTTCTTGTCTGTCATGTGATTCCCTGTTTGTCATGTTATCCTGCCATGTGTCTTGTTTCATGTTCAGCTGTTCCCCGTTTTGTTGATTAGTCTCCCCATGTGTTTCTGATTAACCACGCCCCCTTGTTATCTTGTTTAGCTTGTTTGTCTGTGTATTTAAACCCCTGTGTTTCAGTTGTTGGCTGTCGGTTATTGTTTGATGTTGCGAGGTTCCTAGTTCTGTGTACCTTGTTCTCTGTATTTACCCTGGATTACTCATTTGTTGGAACATTAAAGTGCTTGCGATTGGATTCACTCTCTGCTTCATTCCTGCCTGATCACAACAGAATAACCGACCAAAGATGAACCCAGCAGCACAGATCCGTGAGTTCGCTGGACAGGTCGCGGCCTTGGCCCTAGATAGCCAAGACCTGTTTCAGTTCACCTGGGGGTTTGCTTCAGTTGCTGCCTCTTGCTCCCTGGGGGACGAGGAGATAAAACTTTGTTACCGGCTGGGGGCTAAGGAGGTCAGCCCGAGGGAACTCCCCGATTTAGCCGGTCTGAACTGGAGAGAGGCCCTCTCCATTTGTGAGGAGAGCTTCCTTCCGTGGTACGCCAGGTCATCACCTGATCTCCACATCCAGCCAGAGACCGTCCAGCCAGAGCTTCACGTCCAGCCAGAGACCGTCCAGCCAGAGCTTCACGTCAGCCACGTCCAGCCAGAGCTTCACGTCAGCCACGTCCAGCCAGAGACTGTTCACGTCACGTCTGCACAGCCAGAGACCGTTCACGTCACGTCTGCCCAGCCAGAGACTGATCACGCCACGCATGCGCCGCCTGAACCCTCAGTGACCGCAACACTGGCCATTATGGCCACAGCCATGTGGTGTGTGTGGGCTACGCACACACTTGAGTCGGAGCCCGCTGATCCTGCGCCGGAGCCCGCTGATCCTGCGCCGGAGCCCGCTGATCCTGCGCCGGAGCCCGCTGATCCTGCGCCGGAGCCCGCTGATCCTGTGCCGGTGTCTGTTCCTGCTGATGACCCCATGGCTGCCCCTAAGAAAATTTGGGGGGGGGGGCAGTAGGACCCTGGATGGGATTGTGAAGGCCGCACCGCCCTGGCCGCCCGAGGGGTCTTCTCCGCCCTGGCCGCCCGAGGGGTCTTCTCCGCCCTGGCCACCCGAGGGGTCTTCTCCGCCGTGGCCGCCCGAAGGGTCTTCTCCGCCCTGGCCGCCCGAAGGGTCTTCTCCGCCCTGGCCGCCCGAAGGGTCTTCTCCGCCCTGGCCGCCCGAAGGGTCTTCGCCGCCCTGGCCGCCCGAAGGGTCTTCTCCGCAGTGGCCGCCCGTAGGGTCTTCTCCACCGTGGCCACCTGAACTGCCTGCTCCACCCTGGTCGCCTGCACAACCTGGTCCGCCCACGCTTCATGGCCCAGGTCCACCATGACTATGTCCTGGTCCCGTTCCCCTGTGCGGGCCTGGCCCTCCATCCCTCCCCCAGACCGCCTCCGCTTCACCACCCTCCTGAACTATTGTTTTTTGTTTTTATGGGCGTCGGGAGCCGCCCATAGGGGAGGGGCTATGTCACGGTGTGGGTTTTGTTCCTTGTTCTTGTCTGTCATGTGATTCCCTGTTTGTCATGTTATCCTGCCATGTGTCTTGTTTCATGTTCAGCTGTTCCCCGTTTTGTTGATTAGTCTCCCCATGTGTTTCTGATTAACCACGCCCCCTTGTTATCTTGTTTAGCTTGTTTGTCTGTGTATTTAAACCCCTGTGTTTCAGTTGTTGGCTGTCGGTTATTGTTTGATGTTGCGAGGTTCCTAGTTCTGTGTACCTTGTTCTCTGTATTTACCCTGGATTACTCATTTGTTGGAACATTAAAGTGCTTGCGATTGGATTCACTCTCTGCTTCATTCCTGCCTGATCACAACAATAACACTCTTGAGTGTGGACTCATATAAACACTGAGCAATGTAAATTTAACACTGGGGATGTACAAAACACTTACAAAAACACTTGTATATGGGTATGAAAGTTTATTTATCAAGTTTAAAGTATCAGATTTAAAAATAAAAATCAGTTTATTTCCATTACGATCAATAATTGTAATATAATGAAAGCAATTTGTTTTCTGGTAAAATAAGAATGACACCTTGCACTTGAAGAAAGCATGTATGAATGTATTCATTTCACAGTCAAGAAAACAACATCTGTGAAAATGACCTTTTGTAAGGATTACTCATGATTTTGAGCTCATAGCACTTGAAATCTTAAGTTTATGTATTTTGAAGGTAAATAAGTTATTTGAACTTATATTTTTGAGTGACAGGGCCAAAATGCTAAATTTAAAGTAATGTTTAGTCAAGTACACTTGATTGTTTAAGTAAAGACAACATTAGGGTTTACAGTGCATGGATGCATTTAACCAGAGATGTCTCTGACATGAAACTGACAAGCAAACTAACACTGACAGGCAATCCCACATGCCATAAAGTTATTATGCTTTCTTTATTTAAACAATACTTTTTAAAGCAAGTGCTTTCTAAATCATACACTTTTTTAGGTTATTCATCTTGACAAAACACAGGGCCCAGTTATTGAGGTTCACCCCTTAGAACATTCCCATTCAGTCTCACTGCTTTATTTGTTGGTATTGGGCCTTCTCCTCACCTTTTCTGGCCTTTAATATCTCTGGCCATAATGGCATGTGACTGGAGGGTTAGGAATTCTGAAGTTATAGTTCTGAATTCTCTCAGATGATGAAGTGGTGATTCTTTGTTCTCTCGGAGCATAGTGAATATCTGATGGTGTAAATAGCGAGATATAAACTCGCAAATATGACTTTATAATTATACATTTACGAGTTTATCTTGCATGACATTTTAGTATATTATATCTCATTTATGACATCGTACATGCTCATACCAGTAATCTTAATTTTTTTATTCACAATACAATACAATACAATATTTATTTATAAAGCACATTTAAAAACAACCAAGGCTAAACAAGTGCTGTACAGAACAGAATAAAATAAAAATAAAACAACCAATAAAGGAACACACAACAATTGATAAACAGTAATCGTACCTAAATCAAGGAGTATTAAAAGCCAAAGAGAACAAATAAGTATTTAAAGAAGATTTGAAGGTGGAAACAGAGGGAGCTAATCTAATGTGGAGAGGTAGACTGTTTCAAAGTTTTGGGCCTGCAGTTGCAAAAGCGCGATCGCCTCGTTTTTTAAGTCTAGATCTAGGCACAATGAGTAGACAGTGATCACTAGATCTCAGAGCTCTAGAAGGAGTATATGGAGAGATCAGATCGGTCAGGTACTGAGGGGCCAATTTGTTGAGGCCTTTATGAACAAATAATACAATTTTAAAATCAATTCTAAATTTGACAGGTAGCCAGTGCAGTGTGGATAAAATAGAGGTGATCGACTCATACTTGCGGGTCCCAGTGAGGAGTCTAGCAGCTGCGTTTTGCACTAGCTGTAAACGGGAAAGGGAAGACTGAGAAACACCAAAATAAAGTGAATTACAATAGTCTAGATGAGTTGTCACAAAAGCATGAATCACTGTTTGGAAGTTACTCTGGGATAAAAAAGGTTTCACTTTAGAGAGTTGGCGAAGATAAAAAAAAGCATGATTTTACAACAGTACTGATCTGTTTATCAAATTTTAGGTTGTGATCAAACAGAAAGCCCAGATTTCTAGCGCATTGAGTTTCATATGGGGCAAGAGAAACACAGTCAACATCAAGCACACAGTTTTCCTTGGGCCCAAATAGAATTATTTCAGTTTTATTTTCGTTTAAATTTAGAAAATTACTTGAAAGCCAAAGCTTAAGTTCATTTAAACAGGCCTACAGGGGTTGTCATCAGCGTATAGATGAAAGGATACTCAGTATTTATTAAAAATGGAAGCCAGAGGTAGCATGTACAGGGTAAACAATACCGGCCCGAGGATTGATCCCTGTGGGACTCCACAGTTTAGAGGTACACTAGAGGAGGACTGATGACCAATACGAAAACTAAAATATCTGTTGGTCAGATAAGAACGGAACCACTGTAAGACTATGCTACGAAAGCCCACAGATATCTCCAGACGTCTCAACAGGACCTCATAGTCGACTAAATCAAATGCAGCACCCAGATCTAATAAAACTAAACCCATGGATTCCCCAGAATCAGTTTCTGTGAAAATATTGCTTGAAACTCTTAAAATGGGAGATTCAGTACTGTGTAAAGCTTTAAAACCAGATTAGTTATTCACACACAGCCTCGTACCAGTAGTCTAATTTGTAGAGTCTCCTTAAACTACTTTAATACTTTAATATAAATAGGCCTAATATACAGTATAACATATACATAAAATATAGTACAAATAATATTTAATATATAAAATATATTGTGTTTATTTCAAAATGTGAACATTTACCATTTACCAAACAAATACCTTAGTATTTTTAAAATGCTTTTGAAATGTTGGGATTCACCTCGTAACTGGTAACTGGTTTGGTTCATGGCTTATAACATTCTAAAATGAAAACTTTTTTAAAATTAATGGGAAAAAATACTTTGCCAATCAAGGCAAAAAAGTGTTGCACTATTTCTGTGCCACCAGAACTGCAAATAAAGTGATTGTTTTCAAACATTTTTTCTGAACACTTTTCCTCTTTGCCATTGGTCAAACGAAAAGATAGTCCTCAATCTAACACCATTGGTTCAGTCAGTGTTGCTGTGTTGAGGTGGTTGGGTCTTGAAATGCTCAAACAAACAGAACAGTGCCACTGAAGGAATCAAACTATGAATTACTTGTGAACTTTTCTTTGAATTTAAGTTGGCTAGGAAAAGGATTCAAACATCAACAAAATTACACACTTCCCCTTCAAATAAACATAATTCAGTCTTCATGGGTCCTGTATTGTATGTTAGATTATATGGATTTGTCAATTTGATCTCTATGTTCATAGCCTCCAATGACAGATTAGCTATTTATTAAGATAGGAACAGCAAACAGAATCAGGTCTTTTTCCTTTCAGCCTGTGTTGCACCCAGACCCAGATGAGCATTCATTTATTTATGCCAGAGTCAGTTTCAATTTTATTCATCTCAGTCCCTTCTGTCTTCAACAAAGGTGGATTAAAAGAGTTGTTCCCTGTGGTTAACGACAGACACAAAAGAAAAGGAACATTTCCCTGGGCATGCACACTTCATTCCCTCTTAAGCTTGCCAAGGAAATAATAGATATTTCACAAGGACAAAGAAAAAAACATTAAACCAAATACCTCACTTAAATGCCACAAAAAGCAGTGTTTTCATTCACTACTTTCAAAAAGGTCTACAAAGTTACAAAGCACAAAGTCCACTCCAAAGGGAAGCACTTTTTCTGGACTCTCTGAAACGCCTCGATTGTAGTCTTGAGTTATGTCACAATATTCCTTATTTAAATAATTCCCACCCAAGGCATATGCAAAAAAAAAAAAGGAGCGAGGACTGGTTGAGTTGTGTTAGTAGAGTGTTGAAACTCATTTTTATGGTAAGGGTCGTGAAATTTCCGAAAAACGATGGAAGCTGTTGACCGATCATAACACACTGGTCCAGCTGACCAATCAGAGAAAATTGTGCTTTTTTAGAAGGAGGGGATTTATAGAGACAGGAACTAAACAAAGCGTTACTCACAGACTGGGAAAGAGGTGCTGCAATAATGTAAAATATGTGAAAAAGAATGGGTTTTTAACCTAATCTAGTAGACCAAAAAAAAAAAAAAAAAAATTTGTAGGGCATAATTATGGCAAAAAAGTCTAATCGTCTTTGGTAGTGATGGGCTTGTTCGAAACACTGCTTCATGAAGCTTTGAAACCTTTTTGAATATTATGTTTCGAATTTGTGGTCCGAAGTGCATAACAATCTTGCCACGTCATGGGATTTTGGCAAACAAGGCTTTGTTATGTCATTGTTTATCTTTGTTTCGAATCTTGGAACTTGGAATCTTTCAGAACTGAGGATTCTTTTAAATGTTTTATTGAAAACTATTATTAGTACAGTCTTCAGTGTACATCATTCTGATGACGAAATATAATTTATTTTTTAATGTGTGTTTTAATGCATGTTCAAATTAGCACTAAATTGCTGAATGCGCCATTAAGGAGACTGTAAGAAAATACGGGAAATAATGGAAAGATTGTTCACCCCTCATCGTTTGCCTCTATGTCTCTCCCTGTATCTCATTTTCTCTCCATAAATATGAAACACATGGCTCTTAAATCAGATCCAAGCCATCAGAAAGGCCATTAGGAGGATATGGACATTAGCCATGTGAAAATGCATCTAGGGCTTTCTCACAAAACAAATACATAGAGTTTATGGATGACTGAATGTCCATTTTCAACCTATGAAAGAGCAATTTCAGCTGAGAGAGAAGAAGAACTTATCAAAATGTCAGTGGAGATGTATTTAGAGTTGTGGGAGGTGATAAAGAAAATTCGGGAAAGAGCTCTGAGGGAATAGGCCTAAACAAAGAGGAGGCAGATGATTGAGGAAAACTCATGATCATTAACTGGTTGTGAAGATGGACACATTTTTTTCTTTTATTTGTTTTCTGTCAAGTCACAAACTGAGGAAAATTTGTGGGCTTCTGGATACAAAGACCACCAGCAGTCAACACTTGTTTACTTGTAAAGCCATAATGTGTTTTAATCTCTTTTAATTTTCTGAAGAGCCAAAAACTCAGAAAATAGATGTTTTTTTATGTAGGCCTATGTGGGTGCACGCCTCTTGAGTGTTGTGCATTCAGTACTGCTAAAAGTGTGAGAGAACCTCAAGTTGAGGGTGTTTTTGAGAAGAGCCAAGGAAGTAGTGGGTCGATCATTTTGAACGAATCTTTAATATGAACCGGGAACAACAAGTTGCCTCAGAGAGCGATTCGTTCATTTTGTGTTGACAGCACACACACAAGGTTCTGTGCTACTGGAAACAGAAATTATTATTTCACCTGCCGAGTCTTTGGGTCCGACTCGTTCGTTCATCAAGTGACAGCCCCATATAGGCTAAGGCAGTTTGTACCGGAAACAGAAATGATTAGTTGATTAGATAGTTGGTCTCAAATTTCTTACAATTTATAAATTAGTGAATTTCTGTCATGGTTCTTTTCCATAACACTGGTAATAAAGAGTGGGCTGACACAAGATGAATCTGCCCAAGCATGTACATCTCACCGCACCGGCACCCAGTTTGCGCGTCTAAATTGCAAAGTTCATTGCAAAGTTTTTTGTTAAGGTTTTGTTTACTGTGTGTGATTTATTTAATGGAAAGCACATTCACTCCTAGTTGTCTTGCTGTTAATTCTAAATAAACGTAGAGCAAGTAGCTAATCAGTGTCTGCTCGTTTATTCAAACTAAGTTGCTCTGCATACGTCATCTCCTTCATCGCTCTGATTGGTTTTAGGTCTATCCACTTGCGCCCAGAGACATTTGAGCTACGTCCTTTGGTGACGCCCCTTTGGAAATGATTTGTCTATGAAGCTTTGCCAGACCATAGCTCAGTTACAACTGAGAATGGTCTGGTTTTACCGTACTTCCCATCACTACAAGGCCATTAGTATTACAGAGAGAAAAAAGTTGCTGGGACTTGCCTTTCTGTGTTTGTCCCAGACAGACTGTCAGTCTGAGAATTAGTTGTGTAGATTTTTCAGTGGCGACAAGTCAATGTCTTAATGAGTGAGTCATTTGAATCATTCATTCAGCCAATGCATTCAAGACACTGATTCATTCAGGAAGGCAACAAATGGCTGTTTTTACAAGTGAGTCATTGAATTATTCACTTAATAGCTTAGTTCAAAAACTTTAAACACACGGATTCAATCAGAAACAAAATCAAATAAACAGCCAATACTGTGTTGATCAGAGATGTGTTATAGTTTATTTTGAACTATTTTCATTGACGAAACAAAGTAACCAGCAATTTTGCGTCTGAAATGTAAGAGATATTCAATATAAGCATATCGCTTTAACATACAGTATAGCTATTCAGTTGAAACTTCTTATAGACATACATATTGGCCCCAAAAAAATTTGGACAATGAAACGGTGTACAAGAAAGCCTTTTGCTTAACTTTTTTGCCCATTTTTGCAACTGGTACCAAGGTAATTTTAGTGAAAGAATAAAGTCTGTTCCCTCAAGTTAACAGCAGGAATGTGTCCAATATACTTTATTTATTTATTTATCTATCGGTTTAATCATCCATAAATTTATTTGACCAAAATTAACATTTGGTCGTCATTTTAAGTAGTTTTATAATTTAAAACCTAACTTTTGTGAAATATTTTGTTTGGAGAGTGAGTTTGTGCTACATTTCTTTGAAAATAGAATGGTCAGTCTGTCGTTCATATACTGTATTTTATGGTATGGCTTAAGGGCCCACCAAAATATGGGTGCACATGCACAAGTACAAAAAGTTTAACAAAATGCTTCTAGATGGTAAATTACTGGAAGTTGGAAAGGGAATAAAGAAGGTTTGTTGGGTTACAAAGGAATGCTGAGGGAATTATCCATGTTGGCAGGAGCTCCGGCCTGGGGAAAGAAGCAGTGCAGGTGTCGATTTGTCCTAGTTTTCAGGGCATAACCGTTTTCTGTTGTGAGGAGAGACACTAAAAAAAATGGCTGTGGTAGAATGGGAAGATTATGATTTTCTCCACATTCATTTTCGTCCTGTAGATGCTTATGTCTGTGAGTGAGGAGAGCTGGCAACCAATTATTTCCTCTTGGAGTGTGATGATGCAGAGCCAAACCACCAGACGAGTAGAAAGGTTGAGAGGACAGATTCAATCACAGCTGTGTAGAACTGAACCAGAAGCCCACATTTCCTATGTCTCAGAAAATAGAACATTTCCGATGTGTGCCTTCAGTATTATCAGACATCCTTGAAAATAATTGAAGGAAAAACTGCAAATTACATACTTTCACACAAGTGCATGATATTAATTGCATATTGTGGAAATTCAAGATGAAGTAGCTATATGAAAACTACACTCACAGGGAAAAATTACCTTTAGGGGTACAACAGCTTGTCACTGGCAGTACACTCAAAGAGACATATTTACCCATAAAACATAGTACCGTAAAGTGTACATATTATTAATATTATGCCAATCTGGAGACAATTTCAAAGGTCAAAACAAAATATAGGGCAAAAAGTAAGGGATTCAAAGGACAGCATCATGGTGCATTTATGTTGCTAGAGTCTCATCTTTGTAACCACTCTGATATATATATATATATGGATTGTTCCGTGTGCAAAATATCCCAATAATAGCAGTGTTACCAAGATCATGTGAGTAATAGTTGACATAAAATAAAACTGTCTTTCTAATAAAATGGAGTTTCATGTAAGTATACTTGATTTTAAACATACAACATTTCTCAAACTTAATATTTATCATTTAAGGGTAAATAGAATAAGACAGAATGCATTTTTAAATACGAGTAAATATGAGCTGACGAGTCACCAGCAGAAACATTTCTTATGAGGGCAAATGCCTCCCTCTAGTGTTCAAGAATGAATGTTCAGGAGAATATTTGTCAATCATTACATCACATTTTTTTCTGACCAGTTTTCTGCTTGACTTTCACAATAAATAATGCTTTACAATAAATTCTGTTAGAGAGCTACATATGGCAATTTATCTGTTCAATAAAACACCTTACATTTTGAGTAATAAAAACGCCATCTCTGCATCGCCTTTACAAAATATCACATCACTCAGTTCTCACCATCTCTGAATAGCCAAGACAGTGTTGACTCTCATTATATTACAAGCTCTATCACGTTCTCTTTTTGATTCTCCAGAGGTTCAAGATTTATAGTGCTCCATTTTAACCTTTCTCAGTCATTGTGAAAACTAACTCAGGTCAAATATAATCTCTTAAATTAGGATTACCATAGTGAATCAGGGTAAGATAAAAACACATTTGGGAATGGTTGATGATGTATTGACTCATTATTTAAATTTTGTTCATTTCAAATTAAAAAAAAGTTACATAGTGTACATTTAACAAACTTTTTGTAGAAAGAGTATGGACACAAGCTTTTGTGTTTCAACATTTAAAAGTCATGCACAACAGTAATGTGCCAAATAATCTCACCTTTTAACCCATTAAGTTAATAATATTATTGTAAAGAGAAGTGAATCTTAATTCACAAAGAAATAACATCCACATTTATATACAGTCATGGTCAGCATTAATGGCACCCCTGGTAAATATGACCAAAACTGGCTGTAAAAAATAAATCTGCATTGTTTATCCTTTTGATCTTTCATTCAAAAAAATTGCAAAATTCTAACCTTTCATTGAAGTAAAAGAATTGAAAGTGGGGGGGAAATCACATTATGAAATAAATGTTTTTCTCCAAAACACGTTGGCCACAATTATTGGCACCCCTACATTTTTTTTTTTACCAGTAAAATATCTCTGAAGTATATTCCCATTAATATTTACCTTTTTTAGCACACCAGGGTGACTAGGAACATGAAATTGTCCAGCCATGACTTCGTGTTTCACAGGAGTTTGAATTTGAGGAAACACAAATGCCAAATCCCCTTAATCATCCATCACAATGAGTAAAACCAAAGAATATAGTTCTGATGTCCATTAAAAAATTGTTGACCATTACAAAATAGAAAGTGGCTGTAAGAAAATAGCTAAAGAATTGAAAATCCCCATTTTGACCATCAGGTCAATAATTAAGAAGTTCAAATCAACTAAAGATGTTACGAATCTGCCAGGAAGAGGACGTGTGTCTATATTGTCTTAATGCACAGTGAGGAGGAAAATTTGAGTGGCCAAAGACTCTTCAAGGATCACAGATGGAGAATTGCAGAGATTAGTTGAGTCTTGGGGGTCAGAAAGCCACAAAAAAAAATATCAAACAACCCCTACATCAAGTTGTTTGGGAGGGTTTCAAGAAAAATCCTCCTCGCTCATCCAAAAACAAACTCCAGCATATTCAGTTGTCAGACACGGCTGGATCTTCAAACGGCACAGGTTTCTGTGGTCAGATGAAACTAAAAAAAGAGCTTTTTGCCAGCAAACACGCTAGATGGGTTTGGTACACACAAGGATAAAAAGTGTACATGTGTACAATTTAATATATCGTTGGATCTTTAATGTTGTGGGCATATTTTTCTGCTGGAGGTCCTGGACTTCTTGTTCAGATACATGGCATCGTGGATTTTATCAAATATCAACAGATAAAAAATCAAAACCTGACGCCTTCTGCTAGAAATCTTATAATGGGCCGTGGTTGGATCTTCCATCAGGACAACCATCCAAAACAAACATCAAAATCAACACAAAGATTTGTTACGAAGCACAAAATGAAGCTTCTGCCATGACCGTCCCAGTTCCCTGACCTGATGAGTGCAGAACTGAAGAGAAGAAGCACAAACATGGATCTGCAACGCATTCTCATCCCAAAGCGTAATATATTGACTCTTTTGCCAAAGCGTCTATATCCAACGCATATGGCACCCTTTAGCGTCAATATAACACGCTTCGGTTTTGGGTAGGTTTAGGTCTGGGGTAGTGTTAGGGTTAGACCACTAGGAGGCGCCATATATCTGCGTCTCATATGACGCTAAAGGGTGCCATGTGCGTGGGATATAGACGCTTTGGCAAAAGAGTCAGTATATTACGCCTTGGGATGAGAACAGGATCTGGGAATCTGCAGGATCTGGAGAGATTCTGTATGCAGGAATGGTCTCTGATCTCAGGTCAGTTGTTCTCCAAACTCATCAGGCATTATAGGAGAAGACTCAGAGCTGGTATCTTGTCAAAAGGAGATTGCAAAAAGTATTTAATAAAAGGGTGCCAATAATTGTGGCCAACGTGTTTTGGAGAAAAACATTTATTTCATAATGTGATTTCCCCCCCACTTTCAATTCTTTTACTTCAATGAAAGGTTAGAATTTTGCCAAATTTTTTTAATGAAAGATCAAAAGGATAAACAATGCAGATTTATTTTTTACAGCCAGTTTTGATCATATTTACCAGGGGTGCCATCAATTCTGACTGTATTTGATTTAAAAAAAAATAGAGTAAAAATTCGAATTTAAATAGCGGTTTTCTTCAATATATTTTATGTAATTTTCAGCATCATTACTCCAGTCTTCAGTGTCACATGATCCTTCAGAAATCATTGTAACATGCTGATTTGCTGCTCAAGAAACACTTATTATTATCAGTGTTGAAAACAGTTGTGCTGCTTAATATTTGTTTTGTGGAAACTGTGATACATTATTTTCTGGATTATTTGATGAATAGAAAATTCAATAGAACAGCATTTATTTGAAATAGAAATCTTCTGTACCATCACAAACGTATTTACAAGTTTTGCTGTTGATCAATGTAATGCATCCATGCTTAATAAAAGTATAATTTCATTCAAAAGAAAATCTTACTGACTCCAAATTTCCACATGGTTGTGTATCCTCACACAATAACCTACTCGTACCTCTGTATTTTATTTAGAGTTCATTAAACCTCTAAATGTATGTATAGCACTTTTTTGCAATATAGAATGTACCATTGTATAAGTTTACTTGTGTCTCAGTCTAAACATAAAATAACACCACAATTAAAATGTGTTATTATAATATGCAAATAAATGTGAAAACTAGTGATACACCATTACTTTGGCAAGATGCAGGTAGGCACAAAACGTCTCGGGTTACGACTGTAACCCTCGTTCCCTGAGAAGGGAACGAAACGCTGCGTCGAAAATCGACACTATGGGGAACGCCTTCAGCGTGACGCGTCTGAAGCCTGTATGGAACTAGTCCAATCTTGATTGGTGCTGCGTGATGACGTCACTCGTGACGCCGCATGTGACGGTGAACCGGAAACTATAAAAGGACACCGGCAACATAATGGCGCCAGCTTTCAATTGGTCGAAGCAAGTCGTTCTCAGGAGCGCGAAGGAGTGGCCGAGGGACGCAGCGTTTCGTTCCCTTCTCAGGGAACGAGGGTTACAGTCGTAACCCGAGACGTTCCCTTTCGAGGGAACTTCCGCTGCGTCGAAAATCGACACTATGGGGAACGAATGCCCACTGCGCCACTCTGAGAGAAACGCCCTGGTATGAAATCTGGCATACTCAAGACGAGAGAACTTGAGATCCCGGTGTAGAGGGCAGATCCAGACTGTAATGTTTTATGAAGGTGTGAGGGGAGGCCCAGCCTGCGGCATCACAGACCTCTTGAAGAGAAACTCCTGACAGTAGAGCCTTAGAGGAAGCCACTCCTCTAGTCGAGTGGGCTTTCACCAGAAGAGGCGAAGGCAAACCGCGCGCCTCGTAAGCTGAAGATATAGCCTCTACTAACCATCTACTGATAGTTTGTTTAGAAACAGGAGAACCCTTTTTAATTGACCCAAAGCACACAAGAAGTTGGTCTGACTTTCTCCAGCCCAGGGTCCTCTGAGTATAGACCTCCAGGGCTCGGACCGGGCACAATAAATGTTGCTTAGCTTGCTCATCCGACACATGCGGTGGAGGATGAAACGCCTGAAGAATTATAGACCGTGCCACATTTGTCGGCACTTTAGGCACATAGCCAGGTCTAGGGTGGAGAATGGCCTTTACCCGGCCAGGAGCGAACTCGAGACACGAGGGAGCAACCGATAAAGCCTGCAGGTCCCCAACTCTCTTGAGGGACGTAATTGCCAGCAAGAAGGCCACCTTAAAGGACATAAATTTCTCAGACACCTCATCCAAGGGCTCGAAAGGGGCCAAGGATAACCCTTCGAGGACCACTGTCAAGTCCCAAGAGGGAACTCTGGACTGGACGACAGGCCTCATCCTCCTAGCTCCACGAAGGAAACGAACAATAAGTGGGTGTCTCCCCAAGGTGCCCACCCCTAGAGGCGTGTGGAAGGCAGCTATGGCCGCCACATAGACCTTAAGCGTGGACGGGGAGAGCCCGTCAGAGAAGCGACTCTGGAGGAACTCCAGCACTGAAGCCACCGGGCAGTTAACTGGGTCCAACTGAAGTTCTCTGCACCATATGTTAAAAACATTCCATTTTAATGAATAAAGTTTCCTCGTGGAGGGGGCTCTAGAGTTTAAAATGGTCTCCACAACCTCAGTTGAGAGACCAGTATTTACGAGCTGGTCCCCCTCAGGGGCCAGACCCACAGCTTCCACAACTCCGGCTGAGGGTGAAATATCGTGCCCTCGGCCTGAGAAAGAAGGTCCCTCCTGATCGGGATTTGCCAAGGAGGGCCTGCTAGAAGAACCATGATGTCCGAAAACCATACTCGGGCCGGCCAGTACGGGGCTACCAGGAGTAAGCTGATCCCGTACCGCCGGACTCTCTCTAGAACCCCTGGGAGCAGAGCGATAGGGGGAAACGCATACAGACGTAGCCTCGGCCACGTCTGTACCATGGCATCCAGCCCCAGGGGAGCTGGATGCGATAGGGAGAACCAGAGTGGGCAGTGAGAATTCTCGTGAGTGGCAAATAGATCCACTTCGGCCTGTCCAAACTCCTTCCATATTAGCTCCACCGACTCTGGGTGGAGTCTCCAATCCCCGGGCCTCAGCCCCTGCCTCGACAGAATATCTGCTCCCACATTGCTGCTTCCAGGGATAAACATAGCCTTGACTGAAAGAAGTTTGCCCTGGGCCCACAGGAGGACCTGGTGCGCCAGTCTGCATAGAGGGCGCGATCTCAGGCCCCCCTGCCGATTTAAATAGGAGACCACTGACGTATTGTCTGTTCGTACCAGAACATGATGGCCTCTGAGGTCCGGAAGAAAGTGCTTGAGAGCCAGAACTACCGCCAACATCTCCAGGCAGTTGATGTGCCAAGACAGATGGTGGTCTTTCCAAAGCCCCCTGGTGAAGCGGCCTTCCATAACCGCACCCCAGCCTGTTAGGGAAGCATCCGTGGTCACAATTTTTCGCTGACACGGTGCCCCCAACACAGGACCTAGGGAGAGAAACCAAGGTTTCTTCCACATTATCAAGGAATGAAGGCATCTGCGCGTTACCTTGATAATGCGAAAAGGGTTCCCCCTCGGGGAAAACCCCTTGGTCTTGAGCCACCACTGTAAGGCTCTCATGTGCAGCAGGCCAAAAGGAATCACGTTGGACGCTGCCGCCAGGAGACCCAGCACTCTCTGAAAGTGCTTGACAGTGATGGTTTGGCCCAGCCTGAAACTCCTTATTGTGGTCAAGATGGAATTTACACGAGCAGGAGACAACTGTGCCCGCATTGTAATTGAGTCCCAAACTACTCCCAGGAACATAATCCTTTGCAGAGGAGACAACGAACTCTTCTTGACATTGAGTCTCAGTCCCAAGCACCTTAGATGGTGCAGAACAACATCTCGATGTTGAACTGCCACTACCTCCGACTCTGCTAGAATTAGCCAGTCGTCGATGTAATTGAGGATGCGAATGCCTTGAAGTCTGAGAGGAGCAAGAGCAGCATCCATACATTTGGTGAAGGTGCGCGGTGACAGTGCTAGACCGAACGGAAGAACCTTGTATTGGTAAGCCTTTCCCCCGAAAGCAAACCTTAGAAACTTCCTGTGTTGCGGAAGGATGGAAACATGGAAATACGCATCTTTCAGATCTATCGTTACAAACCAGTCCTCGGACCTGATTTGACTTACGATAATAGGTATGGTCAACATTTTGAACCTGTATCTCCTCAGAGACCGGTTCAATACCCTGAGATCTAATATAGGACGTAAACCCCCATCCTTCTTGGGAACTATGAAGTACCGGCTGTAGAACCCGGTTTCCTGCTCTTGAGGAGGAACATACTCTATGGCCTCCTTTGATAAGAGGGACTGAACTTCCTGTTCCATGACCTGACCCTGCTCGGAGCTGACCAGTGTATGCACGACCCCGCTGAATCTTGGCGGGCGATATTCGAACTGGATTCTGTAACCCTTCTCTATTATATGCAGGACCCACTGAGATATATTTGGAAGACCCTTCCAGGTGTCTAAATATTCTACTAGGGGGATCAGTCTCTCGAGACTGACCTCTGGTGTTACATTTAAAACCTCGGTGACCTGAAGCAGATGACTGGCAGGTCTTAACCGAAATAATTCTTCTGCAGGCCTCTTGAGAGGAAGCGAGCTCGACCGGGCCACCAACATTACGGGTGGACACTGCGATCTGCGTTCGCTGGAAACCGATGCGTCCCGAAGCGCCTTTGGCGGCGGGAAGCATACATCGATTTCCTGAGGGCTCCGCGAAGGAGCGAGTTGTTGACACTCGATCGCGGGGGGGAACGCCCTCAGAGGCCTGCGCAACACGTCAGGACCTCTTCGACGAAGCCTTCCTCGCCTGAATAACGGTCCTCAGATCCGTTTTCGGCAGGGAAGACTTCGGTTGAGAGTGTTGCCTCTGGCTCCAAGCCTTCTTCGGGGGAGCACGAGAAGCAACACTCTCTCTTTGTTGTTGCATGTGGGAGGAGCTGGCGGCCGCCTCGTGGGACTGCCCCCTGGCAGCAGACCCACGCGACTTGGGACGACGGCGGGGGATTAGCTGTTTTAATGCGGCTGATTGTCGTTTTGTCTCCTGAAACCTCTCGACGACAGTATCGACTGCGTCGCCGAAGAGGCCAGAAGACGAAATCGGGGCGTCGAGGAGGAAGGCCCTGTCCCTATCCCCGACGCCCGACAAATTCAGCCACAAATGCCTCTCCGTTGCTACCAAGGCTGCCATAGAACGGCCGATTGCACGGGCCGTCTCTTTAGTAGCACGGAGAGACAAGTCAACCGCTCGACGCATCTCTTGAATATCGTCGAGGGCGACCTCCCCGCTATCGTCCACCTCTTTCAACAGGTCGGCCTGGTACGCCTGCAGGAGCCCCATTGTGTGCAGGCATGCACCAGCCCGACCTGCCGCCATATATGCCTTCCCAACCAAAGCCGATGTTGTACGGCAGGGCTTGGAGGGAAGCGCCGGAGCCCTCAGGGACGATGCAGCTTCGGGCGAGAGATGAGATGCAAAAGTCTCTTCAACCCGAGGCATCGTCCCATAGCCCATCTCTCTCGACCCCATTATGGTGGAATATATATTTACATTGGGGCTGGAAAGTCGAGAGGAGAAGGGCTTATCCCACGACCTCGACACCTCGGTGTGGAGATCGTGGAAAAATGGAAGACTCCGGCGTGAAGGTTGTGACTGGGTTTGCAGGAAGCGCTCATCGAGTTTACTTTTTACCGTCGCTTCCTGCACTTCTAGTGGCCAACTGATGTTTAGTTTGGCCACAGCCCTAGTCACAACCTCCAGCAGCTCCTCAGATGCAGGAGAATGGGGTGGCAGATCCCCACATTCCCCTGCACCGATGCTCAAATCATCCACCTCCTCAGAGGCAGACAATTCGAGCATCTGGTCCTCATCACGGGCGGGAGAAGCCGCAGGGCGGGCTCCCGGTCCGCGAGCGGGACCATGGGAACTGGCTGATGAATGTTGAGAAAGGGCCTCGGCCGTCTCAACATCCACAACCAGATCCCTTTGCGATCCCCAGGAATGCAGGCGCCGCGCTGCCTCGGCAGACGCGGGACCCGATCCCTGGGGAACGCGTGCCTGTCCTGATTCACTGAACAGACACAGCCGGGAACGGAGCGTTCTCATGGGCATGAGATCACAGTTTGCACAGACAGCACCCTCGAGTGCTGCCTGTGCATGCTCCATTCCCAAACAAACAACACAGAGCGAGTGTGTGTCACCCTCGCTCAAAAAGCGTGGACAAGGGGACGCACACTGTCTGAACTGCTTCTTAGCTGCCATCTCTCACAAATACAATCACAAACAACACCAAATAAGA
This sequence comes from Rhinichthys klamathensis goyatoka, assembly GCF_029890125.1. Classification (NCBI taxonomy): domain Eukaryota; kingdom Metazoa; phylum Chordata; class Actinopteri; order Cypriniformes; family Leuciscidae; genus Rhinichthys; species Rhinichthys klamathensis. The sequence goes on along the minus strand of NW_026606572.1, from coordinate 2,257,824 downwards.
CACACAGTCACATAGAACGCTTGCTGAAGATCAGAAAGCTGGCGCCATTATGTTGCCGGTGTCCTTTTATAGTTTCCGGTTCACCGTCACATGCGGCGTCACGAGTGACGTCATCACGCAGCACCAATCAAGATTGGACTAGTTCCATACAGGCTTCAGACGCGTCACGCTGAAGGCGTTCCCCATAGTGTCGATTTTCGACGCAGCGGAAGTTCCCTCGAAAGGGAACTGACATTGCCTATGGAAACTCTGTTAAATGTAGGGCCGGATCTGATATTTGATGCCACACGTCTTTTTCAGTGTTCCCTAACGGTTGATACTGAACATGACGTGCATCGCCCTGAGTGGTGTTCATGTGTGGATTCTGAATGTTTCTCAGTGAAATCTCACTGACATGCTTGGCTCTGTCCACTGCTTTTTCATGTAGTCTCTCCTCCAGAATGGCTGAAGTCTCTCGCTCCAGATAAACCTCATAGAGTGATTTATAATACGGCTTCCATCGGGTCATGAGAGATGAGCTTATCGTCAACAAAAATGAAAGGCCAAGAATAAGAATTAGGCCAATTACCTAGAAGAAGAAAAAACTAATTCAATTGAAAAAATGGCATAGGTCAAGGTCACAATCTATTTAACCATTTAACATGCCTCTCTACCATTTGGTAGAAACCAGTAGAAACATTAAGTGTAAAAAAAAAAAAATAAAAAAAAAAATACACAATTTTCACCAGCATCATTTCAGGATGTTAGCAGCAGAGAAATCCTTTAACGTATGGATTAATTTTAGAAAGGTAATAATTTATTTTGTATATAATATAGTTTCAGAGGGCATGGTGAACAGATTAAATAAACTTTTTTTTAAAAAGAAGGAAAACATGCTCAACCAATGTCTATTAATTGTAAAAGTGAAAACACTTTCAATTCTGCAGCAGATTCAATCAAGTGTTATTGTTAACTAGAACTAAAACTGTTAAAAATAGTTTTCGGTAACCGAAAATAAAGCTGAAATAAAATATAATAGTCCCTGACAAAAGTCTTGTCGCTTATCTATTTTGTAGAAACACCTGCTATTAACCTGACTTTTAATTAATCAATTGGTGTTAGAAATAGCTCATATGAAAAGCTAAAACCCTCCCAAATCATGTTCAATGCACTGAAATAAATTAGTTTCACTGAAAAAAGATTTATCATTTAAACAAGACAGAAAGGTCAAATTTTGGCAAGACAAAAGTTTTGTCGCCTATACAGAAATTGAACAAATTTACTGCAAATACAAAAATATGGCCGCAAATTAAATATTGGTGCTGTGAGATCCAAATTTAATATCTTGTATGACTTCCATGAGCTTGAAGGACTGCATCCATGCGGTTTGGCAAGGATTCATACAATTTATTGATGAAGTCATCAGGAATAGCAAAGAAAGCAGTCTTGCATGCCTCCCAGAGTTCATCAATATTCTTTGGTTTCGTCTTCCATGCTTCCTCTTTCATCCTACCCCACATATGCTCAATGATGTTCATGTCTGGTGACTGGGCTGGCCAATCCTGGAGCATCTTGATCATCTTTGATGTGGAGATGGAAGTATGCGATGGAGCACCATCCCGCTGCAGAGTTTGGCCTCTTTTATGGTTGGGATTGGGAATATAAGAGGTAGCTAAGATTTCTTGGTATTTTAGACTATTGATGTTGCACACCCCCATACTGGATGTAACCCCAGACCATGATTTTTCCGCCACCAAACTTCACTGTTTTCTGGGTGAATCTCGGATCCATGCGGGCTCCAGTAAGTCTCCTGCAATATTTGCAGCCACTGTGGTGTAATTCAACAGAAGATTCATCTGAAAAATCCACCTTCCACTTTTCCAGCGTCCATCCTTTTAGCAGGCTGTGGGCCTTGGCAAATGCCACACGGTTTTTCAATTGTCTTTTGTTTAGTGCTGGCTTCTGGGCACTGATTCGACTACGGAGGCCATTTCGAGACAAAATCCGACAAACTGTTCTGGTTGACACAGGGACTTCAGGTGACCAGGTCTCGTGGAGCTCTGCTGCAGGGGAAAATGGGCTGGCCTTGGATTTTCGAGCCAACAAACGGTCCTCTCGAGAAGTTGTCTTGCGGGGTCTGCCTGACCTGGGCTTGTCAAAAATGTCTCCAGTGTCTTCAGATGGTTTTTTTTATCCTCTGTACTTGACGCTGAGACACATTGAAGGTGTCTGCCACATCAGCAGTGGATCTGGTCTTCAGCCTCTTGATAATCAAAACTTTAGTCTCAGGGTGAATCTTAGGCATGTTTGCAGAGGTCTAGTTGCAGTTGATGTGAAGGTCTAGTGTACTGGGGTTGTTTTTATACACACCTGAGACCTAATTGATCCATTATTAGTCACAGGTGAAGCTCATATGACAAGGCGACAACACTTATGTCTTTGCAAAAATTGACTCAATGGGCTTTACCAAGCTGTGAATATTAGAATGCTTTTTGACAGTTTCGTTTTGCACTGAAACATTATTACAAAAGCTGTTGGGATTAAAATGAGCCATTTCTTGTAAAAAAAATCTTGATTAGAAATATATTTCAGCGGCACTTCAGGTCAATTTGTACACAAGAGACAAGACTTTTTTGTCAGGGACTGTATAAAAATTAGATGAAAAACTTAAATTTAAAAAAACCTGAGAAATAAGAAATGCTGCCTTGGCAATAACTGAAATAAGTTAAAGTTGAAGTACTAAAATTACTAAGACTGAAAAGATAAATAAAGGTAAAAATAGAATAGAAAATAGATTCCTTTTTTAAAAACGAACAATAATAAAAATGACAAAAGCACATTAGAAAATGAATAAAAATTAAAAATTAAATTAAATATAAAAATAAAAGCTAAATACATATTGATTTTTTAACAAGCACTTTCTGTCATTTCTGATTTCGCCTAACATATGTAACCAACAAACACAGAACGTTTCCCTAATGTAGGCCTATATGGTTTTTCCAATTTGGAAACCAAATAATTTTAGGAAGCCAAAAAACGTTCTCTGAATGTTTTTATTTCTTCTTCTTTTTTTTCTTACCAAAAACTTCCCAGTAGCCTACGTTCTGTGAACCGAAATTGTTAACTGTGTGATCAAATATGAGGGATAGCAATATAATAAATAACACAGATCAAATTTACCCGTGATTCACTGTCAAATTTTCTTAGAGTCTCTGCTTCTCCTGGAGTTGGTAGATCCTTGCACGCAATTTGCTCCCCGGTACCGTTCACATTAACGGTCCGCATGCAAACGTACCAATCCCCGTCAATAAATGCAACGACTATCCACAGCGATCCTGCATAAAAGACATTGAATAGATGCTTCCATATAATGCCACAATAATACCATCCTTCCTGTCCACAGCGTTCTGGATGATAACAGTAACCCCCAGCACAACAGCAGCATTCAAAAGTATCGCAGCACTCACTCTTACAACATCTGCTCTGGCTGCTGACGCAACATCTGCATACGTAACATCTGCACATCTTCAGGAGCTGAGCGTTGATGAGGATCATAATGAAGAACAGTATGCCTATTGGCAGACACAGGTAGAGCCAGCAGTGCAGGAGAGTTGTCTCGCGAGTTGTGCAAGGGCACGTGAACACATATTTGAAAAAGATAAGCATGGCCAGGACTATGACAGCTGTCCTGACGGGTACATTTCTGAGTACATAAGTTGAAAAAAACGTGTGTCGAGCCATTTCTGCATACGCTTAACGGAACCCATACAAGAGCTCATAGGCGTCGATTTCGGTGGGGACGGTGGGTACGCGTCCCCACCAGATTTCGTCATGAGTCATTTTGTACCCACCACTCTTGGAAACATTGAGGCACGGTCGGATGTACCTAATACAAATAAAACATCTCCAGTTAACTAGCAGAGCATTCATTTAGTTCGCTCTTAAATAAGAGATCTAGCTAAAATGTTTTGTTTTTTAACTCAAGCTGAGCGCTCGTGTCCGCTGCTATCAGTGTCGTGGATACAGTGTTCTCTGTGGCTCGCGCACAGTCTTCACTCGGACGCGCACTTCAATCTATCGCCGTTGCGGAGAGACTCTGTATATATTCATTCCGGTGAAATTACAAAATAAAATGCACACAAACGTGTCCCTGGCTGCTTGATATAGACTGTAACCACTGATGAACATTATTCAGTTTTGAGAGAAAAAAAAACTATACCGAGGGCGGATTAGAACCCGTCACCTCTGACACGCTTGGCAAAAGATCTACCACCAGACCATTTAAAAACTCAAATGAAATTCGCGGATCGATGCATTTATTTACGGGTTAAACAGGCTGCAGAATTTGTACCCAGCACTTTTGAAAATGCACTTCCGAATGCGTCTCTGTCCCCACCACATTTCAAACCAAACTGACGCCCGTGCAAGAGCTGTAAAGCACCGCGGGCTGATACAATCTCAGTAGTTCAACAAACATAACACGGCTGATATCCGCTGCTCCGTCTTCTCAGTGGATGTGGCAGAGGAAAGGGAGGGACAGTTAGGATTATTTATCCCACAACAACAGTAAGGTTGGAGAGATGCAGCGCCCCTCTATGCGTGTAGAGACTGTATAGTAATCATTCTAAGGACCGTTTCAACCACTAGATGGAGCCCAGGTTTTTAATAGCAGGGAGGAGGTGTGTCTTTACAGGAATATGAGTCAGGAAGCCGAAGCACTTTTCTAATGAACCTTACACGGGAGATTATTTACTCTTTCTTTAATGGTATTTTCTTAAAATCTAAACGTATCTTAACTCGACTCTGACTTCACGGTAAGATGTTCTTCCGTCTGCTGGCATGACAGCACTAGATGCAGCAGGATGGATTATTGCCGACTGTTTAACTTTATATCAAGGGATATCATAACCTCCATGTGTATACGAGAATTGATTTGTTAAATAAATAGTCCAGGTCGAATATTTTTATGTTGATACGCAAATAGAAGGACACGCTATTTTTATTGTGTTCATCATGTGATTGATATTTACTGCAGGATTTTTTTTCTGTCGCTTTTCTTGGCATGTTCAGAAAGTGGAATCATGACAGTGTTTGAAAACTGTACTGTAGTGTTAGATGTGAAGAATGTCCCTTATAAAGAGAAGAAGAAGCTGAGATTGGCTCTTCTGGATAATGGAGGAAACGTATCTTATGTCATCAACAAAGAGGTTCGTATCCCATCGTAACATGGGAATGAGGCCCTTTCTGCTTTATAATGCTTACAGTGCCCCAAGAGGTTAAAATAATTAAGTGCGCAATGTTCCTTCTAAAGAGCTGCAGTGTGTCTTCTGACCTGCTTTTCTCTTCTCCAGTGCTCTTTTGTAGTCACTAGCAGTGTGAATGACCTGAGCAGTAACCGGCAGAGCAGCATCCAGAAGCTCCGGATCCCAGTGGTTGGGACGCAGTATGTGTGGTGCTGTCTGGATGAAGGGCATCTCCTGCCTTTGACGGAGCATGATTTGGCCCCACAGCTGGCTTATCCCACCTCTGAATTCATCTCTTGTCCAGGTCGAAGTTTCATTAATTTATTGAATTCTCACATTTTCTTTCTTTGGTTAGAATAGATATCAGATGTTTGTGTCAAGTCACATGAGATGTGTAATCAAAGGTGGAGGGACAGAATGGATGGGAGTGTCACAGCCAGATTAGTTGTGTTTGCTTACTGTGGGGGTGTTTTGTTCTGTTTTTGTACTCTTCTGTTGCAGTACATTTTTGTTGAGAAATATATTTGATATATTTAGGTAATGAGTATTAAATGAGATTAAACCATGCGGTTTTGTGGAGCTGTTGACATACTGTTGTTTTTCACCATAAAGAGGGAAAAGTGTCGACCCAGATACAAGAAAAAGAGGAGTTCAAAGGTCAGTCTGAATTCCCGAAGACTGAGATAGCGGCTCTTGAGAAGGGCGGACCCAGTCTTAGCAGGTTCAGGTATGCTCTTGTTTTTTGTCATCGTCAGTCCTTGAGTGTTATTAAAAAGTTTCTTTATTGTTCTACAATTTTCACATCATTTATTTAGATATGCTAGTTAACCCTTTCATCTTTGCATTTACCCAATGCAGAGTTTACAGAGGCGGCGACCATGAGCTGCCTGAATTTCCTTCACATTTTCAAGTGGCCAAGTATTCCATTTTTGAGAGGGTGAGTGAGTGTGTCATAGTGTGTCACATCATTAAAAAAATCGATTTTCCCTTAATCTTTTTAATTAAAAGAGTTAGTGTATAATGAAAACACACTGTACATTTCAGAACTCAAAGTAGACAATTTATTCAAAATACACTGCAAAAATGACTTTCTTTCAGCTTCCACAACTTTCTGAAATCAGACAGATAAATACATGCACACAATACCCGTATGTCATAAATTTGACAAATAAGTGGAACTCAGGGGAAAAATAAAATAGTAATAAAATGTACGATGACCAGTTTAACACATTCCTGAAGTGATTATTGTAGCCTCCATCACTGCCTGAGTTTGAAGGTGTTTTCATGCCTGTTGCAGGTCAAACCCAAGACTTTGTCTGTTTTGGAGCTGCAGAGTGCCAGAGGACGAAAAGGCCAGCAGTATCGTGTGTTGTCTTCAATCTTGCATGAAGCTGAGGTTTAGTCATCTCAAACACCGTTTAAACTGTTTAGATGTTGTTATCATAGGACTCATATATTGTGAGAGAGGTAATGAACACTTGACAGTCTTGACACTCTCTCACTGTAGAGCGCAGTGGTGCAGGACAAGCTTGTGTACTGCGTGACGTCTGAGGATGCTGTGGAAGCGTATCTGCTGCTGATGAAGGAGATGGAGACACAGGGATTCACAAGGACTCACACCCTTCCTCCTGAGGTTGAACACTTGGCGTCCTACAGCCTGCAGCAGGTTAGACAGAAACATCTCTATGAAGATCTATTTTATTCAGTTGATACTGTACAGTATGTGCATATATAACGTGTCCAATGAGATTAAAATTAGTTCATCTTTTGATTTGCAGCTTCTGTTGGAGGAGAAGCTGAACTGCAGCTCATTATCACAGGAAGTTGGCGTCTTTGTGGAGCTGGTTTGGACCGAAGCTCTCGGTTCCCTTAGTGACATCCTGACAGTCCCTGTCTCCAGAATCAGCCTTAATGATGTGAGAATGAGCCTTTGATAATCACACACACACATCCAATCATGAAGCTCACAGGAATGTTGTGTGTTTAATGTCTCTGTGCTGTTGCAGGTGAGCAGGGTGGAGGGATTGTTACTGCAGGCACAAAAGACTCAGAAAGAGGATGAAGTCAAGGCCCTGCTAGAGGAGGTCAACACTCTTCTACCCCTCAGAATGATCGACCCTCCTTCCAAACACAAGCTTGTGTCTCAGAAACTAGATCTTTGTCAGGTAACGTATGCAATTATAGTATACAGTTATATAGATTCCTTCACATTTGGGGATTTTGGTAGATTCTTCTATTTGGATTTTAACTCCACAGTGCAGACTGGTACTTTAAACTCTTCTGTCGTCCTCAGCTGATAAGAGACATTTTGAATGTGAGTGAAGCCACTCTGGGAAGCCCCTCGCCCTCGTCTCTGGGAAAGTATCGAGCTCTGAGGTGCAGCATTGAGGTTGTTCCACCACAAAACCCTGAGTTTCATGTTGTCTCTCAACTGCTTCATGAAAGGTAAACTTGATTGTGATGATTGTGGTCTGAAGTTCAAACATGAATATATTATGATGGTGTTAATCTTGTATCCACTATAGGCCTGTTCAGATTCAGCAGATACTGCGTGTAAGCAGAGGGGTGGAGCTTCAAATGTTTTGGGAGGATATAGGCAACATTAAGCCTCTCCTTCACTCCACTAGTCCCAGTAGTTTTGTTGGAATACTGTCACGGTAAGAACATATTCTTTAAAAAATAATAATATTTACACACTGTGACAAAACCACACAAACCTATGTTTATGCAGACCATATACTGTGGTGGAGTAAGTGAAGACAGACACAGTAGGTGTGGTTGAACCATGTTTCTTGTTATGGCTGATAGTAAGTGCATTTAGAAATAATAATGTACAAAAATGGACATTGTTGTTGAGATTTGCATTAAATGTAATAAGATTAAATTTAACTGTTATTAAATGATTAATAAAGTATGGCAAAATTAATCTAAATGTAAAAATAAAGTAAATGAGCAATACTAAAAACACCATGTAGACCAACCCTGAAAAACTCTGTAAAAACATCTAGGTTACGACTGTAACCTCTGTTCCCCGAGAACAGGGAATGAGACACTGCGTCACGCCCCAGGCGTGACAGGTGTCTGAAATCACAATCAAATCATGGTAATCCTATTGACCGGGGACAGCCCATGAATCATTAACGTGCGACCTGGAAGTATATAAGGGCGCCTTGCAAACATGATAATCACCTTTTCGTCTGAAGGGACTGTTTGGTAGGCAGGCCCCGAGGCATGTTCTCAGGGAACAGAGGTTACAGTCGTAACCTAGAAGTTCCCTTTCGAAAGGGAACTCGCACTGTGTCGATTGACACTAAGGGGAACGATATACCAACGCCACCATGCTAAGGGGAGTGCATACCCATTGGCAGTGACAACTGTCAAAACCAGCAAATTCAAATGAAATGCCAGAACCACTCACCCTCAGGTCACACTGGGCTGTCAGTGACAGCATTCCCTACGGTCAAAGCCCAATCTATACGTTCCACAGGAAAACCTCCATAAACCTTGATTAACCCTTTCACACGTAAGTTTAAAATATTCTAACTGATCCCCCCAGCGTGAGTTTTTCTAGGCGACCGTTATTTAGAACCTGTCACTTTAATGTTTCCATGGTGACGCGTCATTGCTTGTCACGTGACACAGCGCAACCACAACACAGCGCTGAATGAATGATGATCTGCTTTTATGTAATTTTCCCTTTTTTATTCAAAATATTCACAAATGTATTAGCTATAACATGAAACACTGATATTCTGATTGTCAAATATGTGCAAGTGGATGTGTTCTGTTGTTTAAACACCTTTATAACGATTGCGTTAGTTGAGCTGTATGTGCGATGGGCGGCGCCATGTTAGTTTACAACACGTCAATTCCTCAACTTCTGACGAAATACATGAAAGTAAGTGGGCGGTGAACTGGGAGAAGAATAGGGTAAAATGTAAAGCTACTTACACATTGTGTATCTGATATGAATAAAACGTGTCGTCTTATTATAATGGAAAGGATTATTATTGCCGCTTCCGTAGACATCAGTGTGTATTTTACAAACTCAAAATAATTTTTTTGCTAGTACTTATGTGTATTTAAATGTCTGAAACCTAAAATAAACATTATGTGGTTGAAAACACTGAATAGTTGTGATATAAATACAGCACTGAGCGCGTCTGTCTCTGGCTCAGCGCCACCCAACGCACGAAAGCACGTTTGAATTTAGCAGTTGATCACGTGATGCACTGACCGTTCTAATCACACCGGTGTGATCGTACGCCCCAGGGACCAGCCAAGACTGATCACACCGGTGTGATCGTATGTGTGAAAGGGTAAATGAAAGGACTACCTGGGCCTGTTCATGGGGCCTAGGACCACAGCTTCAAATTTAGAAGGGGTCCCTTCTAGGGAATGTGGCTAGGGAACCCGAAGGAGCCCCAGCCAATCACGGATCAGGAAGGCCTGACCTGGCGTCACTTACATTGGACACTTCAGTCTGTCCAACTTCCTGTCTGTCTGAAGACAGAGCCTCTGGACACTTGCCTTTAGGTAAGGCATCCAACCCGGGGGACTGCGAAGCTGACAGTGAACCACTCGGCCCAGATCTCAGGTATCCCGGAGAACATGACTCAGCATAGTGCTTACAATCCTTGCTAGCGAGGGGAGTGTCTCTGCTCGATCCACAGATCTACCCAGTGTTTGTGTTTCAGAAACTGAGAAGGCCTGAAAAGGCCTAAGGGCTAATCTAACTGGGAGGCCTCACGAGAGGCCTACGACCATCTGACCAGACTCAGGAGGCTGAGTACTCATAGTGACCCTCAGTGAGGGGAGCACATGGCCTGCCTGGTAGGCAAACCAGGCTGTGGGCTAGATAAAAGAGGTTCCGGGAGGGAACCAGTAGCAGAAAATGACCATTAGTCAGGCTAGGGCGCAAGCTCACCTTCAGAAGCTGCCTGCTAAGGCCAGCTGAACTGATAGCAAGCGGCCACTAGCTGCCAGAACCCAGCATTGCTGGGAGACCACTTACAAGGAGGCCTGGTGAGGCCTACTACCTGATAACCAGAGGGCTGGCTACCTAGTGCCCGTATTTGGGAACTCGTCTTAAGGGAGTCTACTGCCCGAACTACTAAGGCCAACCACCTGAGGTAAGCTGGCCTACCGCGCGCATTTTGGGGGCTGCCCAGTCAAGGAGGCCTGCTGAGGCCTACTACCTACCTGCGCAGCCTTCGTTGGCAGATAAGCTGTTTACACAGCGCCTACAGTATCCTGGTACCTAATCACATTGCCCATGGCAGTGTACTCAGCAAAAAACGCAGCACTCTTTAAGCAAGGGGAGGACAACATGCACCACTCTGCCTCAACGGAGGCCCCAGAGTCAGGGGCCTACCATCTGTACGCATGGGCAATGCTCTGGCTTCACGGGAGCGTACTTAGGAAACCAAAAAGAAGTGAAGGTTAGAACTTTCCGCTTGACCCGAGCCATAATGGTGCGAGGTAGGATAATACAGAACTGAAAGTGAAGTACTCAGACCTACCCTGTATCACAGGGGAATACTACCACCTCACCCTGAGATTTAACAGGGTGCGGGCCCGCCAGCGGCTCTAGAGGTGACAGAATTTTATCTGCGCCCAGCCTAGGGGAGTGGGGCTTGCTTGTAAGTCACCCACCTACAACCCGACGCTCGAGCAGTAGCTTAGCGAGGTGAGTGGAGCCTATTCTTGCAGCCCAAATCCATATGCTATTTCTGCACGGCGGGGTCAGGCAGACCAAACTCAGTCTCTTCGTGAGAAAACGGCCGAAGACAGCCTAACCCTGCTCAAGAAAGACCAATTGTATTGGGGAGGCCTTATTGAGGCCTAACCCAGGGTCTTTATAAATCATGCCTCTGCACCAAGCTGCATTACTCTTCTCGCCCCAGAATGCAGAGAAGGGGGCGGGCCTTGGCCTAACGACTCCCATAGGAGGAGGCTGTCATATAGGGATGCTAAAAACCTACATTCACAAAGTGAAGGGCCAGAGCCAGAAATGCTTTAGCGCAATGCCTCCACTATCCCTAGCATAGCCTAGGCCAGCTACAGGACGAGGACTAGCCTGTAAGCATAGATCTACCTGAGGGCTCAGAGGAGCCCCAGCCTTACGAGAATTTTTTTTTTTTTTCATACGAGGGGCTGCAGAATCGCTCAGCCTACTAAAAACCCAAACAGAGCTCAAGAAGGCGATGTACTCAGGACCAAAAAATGTCAGACGGTCCTGTGGACCGGACATAAGTTCTATCTGAAGCTCCAGCGTCAGTCTATACTCCAAAACAAAAAACTTTTTTGAGAGAGAGAGACCAACTACTCTACCCTGAGGTGGCTAATAGCCCAAAAGGCTAACACAGATGTGTGTAGAAAAAACAAGTGGTAGCATAGACATTCCCTTTCTTCTTTCTAGAAGGACGTTCTGACACTTAACTCTCCGCTGAGAACATATTTCATATGAATGAGCAGCGGCCTCAAATGCTCTCACCATAAGAGGAAGCCTAAGCTATAAACATAGTTTTACAACTAGAATGAGCGGTGGCACACCTCGCTTTATCTTACATATGACAACAAGAGAAGCCATCACATACTCACAAAAGAAGCCCATACAACTGGTGCTTCTCTCTATCGTTCTTGCCACCTAACAGGGGAACTTCAGGGCCTTATGACCTTATGACATTGACATTTACATGACCCCATAACTCTATACAGGTCTGTAGAGAGATACATTTTAGTGTTAGTTGCACACAAAAATTACTCTTAAAGAAGACCAACTCAGCTCACCTGCGGCGTGCGAAGTGAAGACTCACCAGAAAGTTCTTTATGAACATGGGGTCTACCCACTTTACATGCCTGAAAGAGGCACTCTCACTAACCAAGCCGAGGCGGGCCATCAGAACATTGTTCTCACCATGGGCCCAGCTTCAGGCCTGATATAAGAAGCGCCAGGGGAGTCGGGGAAGAGAGGAGAGGGCTAAGATATAATCATGCTGTAAGCCCGGCTCGATCGATCCAATGGCGGCATTTGATCAGCGGGTGAAGTTCTCTGCATGTTACTGTCTTTCTGCATGGCAAAGTAATTTTATTAAATGACATACATTTTCTCATGTATTATCTCGTTATTTCATCTGACTCCATAAATGAAAAGGTTTTAATGATATCTGGGCATCATTAAATGTGAGCGAATGTTTGACTATTCTTTTTAACTCTTTACTGAAAATAATGTCAAAGCCAGTTAGAATAAAATCAAATGTTTACAATTTATTATGTCAGGTAAATGTATCATGTCAATTTCATAATCAATTCAAAGATAATCAATACAATAACATCAAATGAGTAAAAGATGTAGGTTAAACCCGACATTTAGAAATATATGATGCGGAGTGCCAGCATCCACTCTGCATCATGGGCTAATTTTGAGTTACAAAACGCCCCCATTCTCTTGTTGTATTTCTTTATATAGACAGAAACTTCTTTCACATGGAAACGTGCTCACAATGGAAATTTGCATTCAGAGGTTACACCTTTTAAGAGCAGGAGACCATTTGTCTGGAAGACCCACCCTCTTTGTGTACAGGTTATCTCTAAACTCCTAAAAACCTTATTATCTTTAGTTTTACTTCTTTGGGAATGAGACCTTTGTACCAGTCGCACTGAGACATTTCAAATGATATCAAACATGTGTAATACTGTATGATAATTATTCACATCAAAACCATATAGATTTTGGATGAATTTCAGGTGATCTCAGCATGAGAGAGAGAGAGTGGGGGTAGAGGGAAAGAGATGTAGGTGGTGAGACTTCTGAGGTGAGACTTGCGTCTCGAATGGTGCACCAGAGTGAGTTCAAATGTTAATTTCCTTTGTTCTCTCAGGGAGTAGCTCTTTCTTCCAGTTCTTCTAGTTTTTCCAGTCTTACAACGCCCTCAAGGGAGGTGATCCATCAGCGACGCTGTGTGTGCTTGTGCTGGATCACCTCCTTCCTTTTGTGGGAGTCGTGCCTCTTCTGCGACCTACTCCTTCACGGAGCAGGCGCACAAGAGGCGATACTGGCTCTCTGGCCCTGTCTACGGTCCTCGGACCATGATATGCCATGCCCTCCCGTCTGTCTGGGTGTGGATACGGATCTCAGCGGTATACATGGTCCTAAATGCAGCTAAGCACGCCTTCGCCTCTCTGAACTTTCCAACCACCGTCTCCACGGAGGTGCCAAAAAGCTCAGAGGGCGAAACCGGCGAATCGGGGAGAAAGCCTTTATCTTTCTCCTCGATGTCGGCCAGGTTCAACCACAGATCTCTCTCCGTGGCACTATCGCCGCCATCGACCAGCCGATCGCGGCAGCAGTCTGTTTGGTGGCCTGGAGAGCTAGATCTGTGGTGTGGCACAGCTCAGTAACCGCCTCAGGGGCCCCACCCCCTGGTCGAGATTCCCCAGCAGATCAGCCTGGTATACCTGCAACACCATGGTGTGCAGGGCAACACCGGCCTGACCCGCTGACGTGTATGCTCTGCCATTCAAACTGGCAGGGCAGCTGCAGCCTGCCCACGGCGTGTTCCATAACACCAACCACGCTCAGCATACACGGGGCAGGGTGGCTGAGAAGATTCAGGATCTATCCGATTATCACCACCCTGATCAGCCATCTCCTGTTCGTCCGGAAGAGCACTCGCTGCCGGACTAAGTTCTATTTTATATTTTTTATAGAAAAGCTTTCATCATCCACCTGCAGCTCACCCTTGTCAGCCGCCGACTCTCAAGGCGATCGGCGAGCTCCATCTGGGAAGCCCATAATGCACGTCGCCGCGCTGCTTTAATTTTTTTTTTTTATATATTCAGCACGAGCGGGACCTGAGCCTCAAGGTCCAGACACCGAACCCTCGAGAGCGGTGCGTTCTCAAAGAAAAACGCTCACAATTTACCCAGGCATTTCCCTCGAGACCTGCCTGTGCACGCTCTTTCTTCCCAGACAGAAAACGCACAGTTCGTGTGTGTCACCCGGCGTCCAATATCTTGAGCACGGGTCTGCACAGTTCTCAGTGCATTTCATAATCCTGTATTTTCAAGCGCTTACAGACAGAACAGTCCCTGAAGACGAAAAGATGATTATCATGTTTGCAAGGCGCCCTTATATACTTCCAGGTCGCACATGAATGATTCACGGGCAGTCGCCAGTCAATAGGATTACCGTGATTTGATTGTGATTTCAGACAACTGAGGCGTTCCCCTTAGCATCAATCGACGCAATGCAAGTTCCCTTTCGAAAGGGAACCTCTAATATCTGTCTATAAATTGACAGAAAACACTTTTTGTAATGTCTATTCAATGATTTATTCTTCGCAATAATCATGTAATGTCATTTGTTCATTTTGGGAATTTTTTCAGCAAGTGTTAATGCAATTCATTGTCATTCATTTGATTGCTTATTGTTGTTTATCATGTAATTAATAATTTAAAAAAAACAAATTTTAATGGAATATTCTATGTAGAGGTCTGCTGCTGCCCAGAGTTGGAGTCGAACAGCATGGAATTGAGAGGACGGATATCGGGAATCTTGGAGGAGGAATCTACTTCAGTGACTCTCTAAAGTCAGTGGTCTTTTGCATTTCTCAGGCATCTTTTAATATAACAGATTTATGAATACTCCACTTTCATGACAACTGAAGACTTGAGCCAGTCAGTAAGTTTCTGCTCTGTGTTAAAGCACTAGTGTGAAATACTCCAAGCCCAGTGTAACTGACGGCTCTCGGTTGTTGTTGGTGTGTGAAGTGGCGTTGGGTCGGTGCAAAGACCTGCTGAAGAAAGACACCACTTTGACCTGCGCCCCTGAAGGCTACCACAGTGTACATGGAGTCCACCGCACACCCAACAGACTCTCTGAATTTGAGGTGCTAGTCATTTTCTCTCTACTCAATTCTTCTGCTCATGTTTTTGGGATCTAATGTGATTCTTGTGTTTGTGTGTGCTGGTTTCTATTTGACAGGATGATGAGTTTGTTGTCTATAACACAGAGCAGATCAGACTGAAGTATGTGGTTCAGTACACTCTGGAGGGAGACGAGTTAAAAGAGTTCCAGCCTCATATCAACACAGTTGTGGAGCTCACACAGCTCGCTGACACGTCTGACGTCTGTGAGTAACGTCCAGTGAACAGGACATGTAGAAAGAGCTTTTATGTGGAGGAATCTGTTTGAGTTTAACTCCCACTAAACAACCCCTCATAATAATGGTGTACATGGTGACATGGTGAAGGGAAAAATCATTCCTCAGGGACATCTGATGCTCTGTAAAGCTGAATGCTCTGATTTGGATTTGTGAAATTGATCATTGGTTTTGTTTGATGTGTTTCTTTAGTGTCCAGTGATGACAGTGAGGGTTTGGAGTCCACTAAAAACCCTCTGGAGGAGATGACTGCAGGTTTGCTGGACAGCAATGGTCAGAAAATTCCTCTTCAGGCCGTCAATGTGAGGTGCAAGCTGATGGACCTGCTGTGTCAGGTGTGATACTACAGTTGGCGCTACTGCTGGACTGCGAGTGTGTGTGTGTGTGTGTGTGTGTGTGTGTGTGTGTGTGTGTGTCTCCTACAACTCAGGTACCTCATTGTTTGCATCACACTACAGAACAGATCACTGAAACACTGCCACACATCTTGAATGGCTGCCATGCCTATAAAGGAATGTACATCGCACGCCACGACAGAATAGTGGATCTTATAGTGAAGGACATATCAAGCCATTTCTCATCTGCTGTAAAAATGTACAAACATTCTTGTGTAAAATCATCTATGTTTCAGAATTGTAATAGCTCTGAAACCTTTTCTCATGTGCTTGCAAATACACCAGATATTGTTGTGATTAATGAGGAGATCAGCGAGGTGTTCGTTGTGGAGGTTGCATGTACCTTTGACTCTAGTATGGAAGAAGCCTTTATGACTAAGATGATTAAATATCAACCATTTCTAAACATCATCTCAGAACTAGGTTATCAGAGCCGACTTCTTGTGCTCATATTTGGCAGCTTAGGACACACACACAGGCTGGTTGTAAGGGGGCTTCAACAACTAGGGATGCCCAAAGAGAGGGCTAAACGGCTAGCAAAGTACTGCGCTCTGTCTGCTATTATAGGCAGCCGTCATATTTGGCGGAGATGGTGCTACTTGTACCCATAACAACTGAGTGACGCTAAATATAGTGAAGATCTGCTGTATGCCGCTTGTCCATGATTATGTGCATGCATTTGACTGCATCTATAGTAGTTGTGTCCCTGTAAATCATTTATTTTAAGTGGACTCAAATAAATAGTTAAAATGTGTGTGTGTGTGTGTGTGTGTGTGTGTGTGTGTGTTTTTCAATCAAAGCATCACTGTTTTCTCTCACTGCCAAGGTCAATCGTGTGTTCAACAAAGTTATGAAATATAAAAAGTCAGAATAAAGGATAAATAGAATAAGTGAAATATCAGAAAATATAATGATTAAAAATGTGAACATTTTAATTAGTGATGAAGAGGCTGACAGCAAATGTGGGGTGGTCAAAAATGTGTTGTTAAATTTTGTGGCAGTTGAAAACAAAACAGCAATGGACACAGTTAGGGTGTGCAATAGGAACAAGACATGACATGGTGATCAAGAACTTAAAACAAAATAAAAGAACAAAATAAAAGAAAGAAAGAACCATAGCAAAATTATAATGACAATTTCAAACTGTAAGCAAAACCAAAACTTTTTCTGCTCTGTCATCAGGTCATCATTTTTCAGACCTACACAAACAAGAGTGCTGTTCCCATTGAAGCAAAGTACGTCTTTCCACTGGAGGAGACGGCAGCAGTGTGTGGATTTGAAGCCTTTATCAATGGAAAACACGTCGTTGGAAAGGTGCAAAGTCATTCAGAATCTGTCAAATGCAGCTTTTGCTCTTCATAACTGCTTTCTCATCAGTTTTCAATGTCTTTCTTTGTCCTGTAGGTAAAGGAAAAAGAGCAGGCTCGTAAGGAGTATAAGCAAGCCATAGAGAAGGGCCATGGAGCCTACCTGATGGACCAGGATGCACCTGTGAGTTACTTACTACTGTTTCTTTCTCTGATGCATGAGTGATAATAACAGAAGACTTCTTTAAGGTCATGTGTTTATGTGAGGCAGGATGTATTCACTATCAGCGTGGGGAACCTTCCTCCCGGAGCCACAGTTTTGATCAAGGTGACGTTCATCACTGAGCTGGTGGTGAGATCAGGCTCTATAGTCTTCTCACTGGCTGGCAGCGTGGCACCATGGCAACAGAGCGCCGCCCTTAATATGACAACTCAGGTACAACATGATTGGTCTTTAGTCACTGTATTGAAAATACTGAATGGGTTGCTGTTAGTTACAGTGTTTTGACTGAGAGTTTTGTTGTATTTCAGACAACTGTTGAAAAGATTGGTGTGACGGAGCTTCAGTCAGAGGGGTGAGAGTCTCAAACACTGGGGAATTCACAGGGATATTCACTAAAGATTCACTAAAAATCTAAATGCATCTGCTGATTAGTTACAATATTAAAGACAATTATTTAATTTAGCAAACCAAGTTGTCTTTATAATATCACACTCTCTTTCATTCGTTCCCTCTTTCCTCAGGGAGTTTTCTCTGTCTATGTCCATCGAAATGCCTTACGAGATCATCAACTTGAGTTCTTCACACCGCATCAAAACCAAGGTTATTTTACTTATTTTTGTGGATCGTCTTACTAAATACTTGTTGTGTTCTCCAAGGAAATAAAACATATTTGGTTATGAACAGTATTATTATCAGTATCAGTGTTTTTCCCGTTCAGATGACCGACTGTAAGGCAGTGGTCAGCACGTTACCGGGACAGACTCTTGGATCTGAAGGGTTACAGGTGTCCTTCAGTCTTTCTAATATCCACATGCCCAGGATGTGGGTCGAGAACCATCCGGATAAATATAGTCAGGTAATGAAATAATCAGTCACATCTGATTCAAATTGCAGACAAAAAGGCCTTTCACATGGCCTGATCTAAAATACACACAGAAAGGTCGTTCTCTGACACTCTCTGAGTCTGATCCCTGCAGGCCTGCATGCTGGTGTTTTATCCAGACTTTAAGTCAAGCGGGGTTTCCAGCTCTGGAGATCCGTCCAGTGTGAGCGATGTGGTGATTCTACTGGACTCCTCCAAGTCCATGCGGGGAGACGCCATGCTGAACGCCCGCAGGATTGCCCTTCAAGTCCTCAAATCTCTGGACCGCTCACTGAAGATCAACATCATCTCTTTCAGCACTGGTTAGTGCTCACTGAAACATTCTGCTGTTGTTCTAGTGATCATCTTGTAATATAGAAACTTTTATTTCCCTATTATTCTTGTAATTCACAGTGAAGTATTATGGGTGAAGAATATTATATGCTGGTCCTTCATTCACATAGTGTTAATCTTAAAATGTGTGTGTTTTTAAGATTACAAGGAAGCTTTTCCTGCTCCAGTGCCTTTAGATGAAGCCTCTGAACCAGCCAGAAAATTTATTATGGTGAGTAATGTTAAAAAATGGTTAAAGATGAGTGTTTCTTCTGTGCTTTGAAAGAGGGCATATTGAGATATTCTTCTGTGTTTTTGACTTCTTCCATCAGGAGACATTATGCATCATCTTCCCTTCATTTCAGCTTTTCAGTTGTTGCTCATGGACACTCAGTTCCAATTAGAGCGAGATGTTTTGCCACCATAATGTTGTAGTTACAGAATCACCCAGCAGGGTGTAACTGTACCACACTAACCAGTTAGACCTTGAGCCCTTGGTTAATCACTAAAGTTGTCATTGCATGTGTGGTCTCTTCAGTCCTGTAGTGGCGCTGGTGGCGGCACTGAGCTGTGGCGGCCTCTCCAGAGCCTGAGCCTGCTGTCTCCCTGCCGGGGCGTGAGGAACATCCTGCTACTCTCTGATGGACATGTTCAGAACCAGCCTCTGACCCTACAGCTGGTCCGAGAAAACTCCTGCCACACGCGCCTCTTCACCTGTGGACTCAGGTCTGCCTTTGAAGAGTTCAACACAAATCTCTTTAACACTTCAATTCATTCCTGAACCTACAGTTTGTGTTTGTGTTTGTCTAGCTTGACAGCTAATCGTCATATGCTCAGAGCTTTGGCTCAAGCAGGTGGAGGAACATGTGAATTTTTTGACACAAAGATGAAACACACTTGGGCAGAGAAGGTGAATCACGCTGTTAATTGTATTGTTGTTTTTATTAAGAAAAAGGGAACATTATCTGTTCAACATGGGCCGCTCTGAGGCTTGAGTTTACTAGATATGCTGGTAATTTCAGGTGCGCGCTCAGGTTCAGCGTATGGAGTCTCCAGGCTGCAGATCAGTGGCAGTGAAGTGGCAGCAGTTTAATCCCACAGCGCCTCCTCCTGTTCAAGCCCCCTCACAGCTTCACGGCCTCTTCAGTGACTGTCACACTCTCATATACGGCTTTGTGCCGCACTGCACTCAGGTAGACCTGCGCTATTTACCAGCTGATCCGATTGTGTTGCAGATGGTTGTTACTTATTGTAGTTAGGACTGAGTAATATATTGTAATATTCACAATATATCCGCAAAGATTTTGCTAAAACTGTAAAATTAAGAAACATTATGGATCTAGCTATAATTTTAGTATTTTTTACTATTAGAGTTAGAGTTTGATTTATTTCCATGAATTATTTCCAACTGTTTCATAAAATACATTCAAAGCTCTGAATCAACTGTTTGTTTGCATTATCATGTTCATGAAGATTTTGTATGGCATTTTTTATATTAAAATATTTTAAAATATACAGTATGTAGGTAAATATTGACACTTATTCAGAGTATAGTAATATTGTTGCATACTATAAATGAAAGTAATTAAATATTGTTCTTCATATAGTTATGTTAATTGCTGCTGTAAATTTCATTTGAATGGTGTAATATTTACTCTTTTAGGCCACACTGTTTGGAGATTTGAGTGGGAATGAGATCAAAACAATGGTTTCCACCACAGAACTACAAAAGACGAAAGGAACTGTGAGTGAACATCTTAAATACTAAATATAATCTGAAACATCATCAATTTTTTATCAGGCATTTGAGTGTGTGTGTGTGTAGTTCCTTCACAAGTTAACAGCAAGAGCGATCATCAGAGACTATGAAGATGGCATTCTAGGCAACAGTGAAGCAGAACATGAGGTGCAATATTTTGCTGATTGTTGCTGTTTTTAATAGAACTGGCAAATTTGCTAACAGAAGAACTTGACTTGTTGTCTTGTATCTCTCTATCAGGGGAAGAAAGCAGAGCTGAAGTCCTACATCATTGAGCTCAGTAAAGAGTTCTCCATCTTGTCCCAGTTCACAAGTTTTGTCGCCATCGAAGAGAGGGTATGATTACTGATAATGTAGGGGTTATGTGTTCAGATCATTCATTCTAAACATATAGTAACAATATATGGCTTTTTTAAATTATATAATATTAAAAATTCATTAAAAAACTTAAATCTAATTTATCTGTAACAACAGCAATAATCTTTCGTTGTTCTTTAGTGCAAAGAATTGTGTCTTTTGTTCAAGTTTCAGTTTCAAGATCAAGAGAAACAAACAAAAAAGTCAAAAACTATGTTGCTCTTTCTTTCTATCTTAAATTTGTTTGGTCACCCTTTTTACTCTGTAATGGTTTGCTCTGTTTTACTATTGAACCGCCTTTACGAATAGTGTATTACCACCTATTCGTAAATTTGAATTTCGTAAAACACCTATTCGTAAAGACTGTTCAATAGTAAAACAGAGCAAACCATTACAGAGTAAAAGGGTGACCAAACAAATGTAAAATAACATATAGTACCTAAGTAACATCTTCTACCTTTTCTTAATTCATAGACAATTTTAAATAATACAATTTTCTCAAGCATTTATGCCTTTAATGTCTAATCGTGTAGCTATTCAAATTATTAGTTTCTTGCATGTGTTTTTAGGCAGCTTTTCCTTATACTTGCCTATTATAATCATTAGTTAAAAATGTTGTAATAAAAATAAAAGGTGACCATCTGTGCACATTGTGAATCGCATTTTCAGACTTGGGACACTAAATGGCCCAGCGGCAAAATTTATTGCAGATGCTATATAATGAAAATATACCAAATATTGATAATGAAAATATACCAAAAATTCTCTGATATAAGTAAATAACAATTTTTGCTAAAGTGTGATATATGAAAGTTAAACTAAAATGACTTTTGTGACCTCATTTGCTCTTTGTAGGACCAGAATGAGCCTGACGCTGGATTGACAGATATTCCTAAACTCATATCAGAAGAGGATGTGGATATTTTGCCATATATGGGCTGGACTGAAGAGAAGCTCATGGTTGAGCACATTATTTGTGCTGATGATGTTAGGGTAACAACAAAATGGTCAATTACAGCTGTTGTCACTTAATGTAGTATCTAAGCTGGCATCATTCAGTATTCAGATCTTCAGTATTCACACCAATCATTTTTATTTATTTATTTATTTATTTTTAGATGGATTCAGAGGAATGGCGCAGTAGCGGCTCCACATCTCTTATTCTGCACAGTTCAGCTCGTAAATTTGCATTTGATGATGATGAAAATGATTCAGAGGATGACTATGAGGATCCTATTGAGGATTTTATAATGGAAGCATCTGCAGCTCTCCCTCGTCTTTGCTCCAGTAGCAGCTGGCGTCCTTCACGTTTTGAAGGTAGCATTCACGGTTTCAGATTAGATTCAGAAAGATTATGTAGCCGTTCTTCTAGTTCTGATGTAAGTTATTCAAAGCCTCAACCCCCCCCTCCCCCTGCCGCTAAGATTAGTGCCTTAATGGATGCTCCCAGTCCTGTTGGCCATGTTCTTCTTGAGTCAGTGGAACCTACTGGTGGTGTCTCCATGAGTGACAGACTTCCTCCTCCCACTGCAGCCTCAATGCCTCTTAACCTTCAAGTTCCCTGTTACTATGATTCAGTAGAATCTCTCTCCTCAAATTATAACCTTGCATCACAGACAGACGTGAGTCCTATAGATGCCTCAATGGATGCTCCCCTTCCTCATCACATTCGTCATGTCCTTCTTAAAAGGTCAATGGAACCTCGCTCCAACGCTCACTGGATTTCTCCTCGTCCTTCTGGTGGTGCCCGGAGTGACAGGCTTCCCCCTCCAACTCCCCCTCCCCCCGCCTCCAAGGGTGCCTCCTCAGTGCCTCCTCCCCTTCATATTTCTGCATCAGCGGACTCTCTCCTCTTTGAAACTTATGCCCATGGCCTTCGCCTAGCGCTTGGGCTTGAAGGCTCAACTCCTCCTCTCTTTGCAGGTCCTCCTCCAAATCCTAGTCTTGCTTCTAATCTGTTCTTGTCTTCCATCCCCACTCCTCCTGCTCCTCTTTTTGGCAGGCCGAGCGCATCTTTTTCAACGATGGAATTCCCTGCCCTTCGCTGTCTCTCAGAGATCCAGCGTGACGCCTCAACTCCTCCTCTCTTTGCAGGTCCTCCTCCAAATCCTAGTCTTGCTTCTAATCTGTTCTTGTCTTCCAGCCCCACTCCTCCTGCTCCTCTTTTTGGCAGGCCGAGCGCATCTTTTTCAACGATGGAATTCCCTGCCCTTCGCTGTCTCTCAGAGATCCAGCGTGACGCCTCAACTCCTCCTCTCTTTGACGGTCCTCCTTTTCCTCCTCGTCTTGCATCTAAGCAGGACTTGTCTCCCACTCCTAGTTTTGCTCCTGCTTTTTTTCGCAGGGTGGATGCATCTTTTTGTGGCAAGGCGGCTGGCCCCGCTGTCTTTGGTTATCCCACAGTGTCTACGCCGCCCTCTCTCCCTGCATCTAGTGGCTTTGGTTGTTTCCTTCAAAGTACGAATGAGCCTTTGGGCTTTCTTGGTTCCTCATCCTCTGGACTTTATGAAGCATCTCATCAAAAACAAACACAACTAATGCAACCAAAAGCGCAACAACTAGAACGGCAAAAACTACTACGGCCACAAGACACTCTGACATCTGCACAATGTAAGTTGGAAGCAACAAAAAGGGCTGCTCCTCGTTTTCAACTAAGGACTCAACATTTCACAAAACCTCATGACATCTTGAATCTGTCGGTCACGGCAGATAAAACAAGCAAGCCTGACACCGTTGCCTGGAAGGAGCTGTTTGAGCTTCAACATGAGGTTTTTACACATGATTTAATGCACTAGATTATATACAGTATGTAAATGTGTAAGTCAAGGGAATATGAACTTATGTATTGTGTTTGGATATAGGATGGATACTGGGAGTGCACTGAGAGACTGAGCAGCTTCCTCAACCTGGACGTAGACTTTTTTGCCAATGTCTTCCTTCAGGAGAAAGGCATCCGTTCCTTTGGTATAAGACTTTTGAAATCAAATCTTCTTCATTTTTTAGACACAGTTTGCCTGTCAGAATCAGTTAATCAGTCACATGTTTTGTCTGTCAGGTGTGAAGGCTCATGCTGAAATTCTGAGACTGGTGGCGACTCTGCTGGTGCTGCAGCTGATCCGGGTGAAGAAGCTGGCAGTGGGACAGTTGCTGGAGTCTCTCCTCCGGCTGAAAGAGTCTCAGGAGCCCAGGTACGAGCACACGTCCTCACTCATAGTGATTCACTCTTGTGTATTTGATCCATAACTTTGTGCTCTTCTCCATTCAGACCAATGCACTGGGAGGCAGTGAAGAGGGCCGTGGACTGGGCCTGTCGGACAGACAGACAGTATCCGTGTGTGTGCAGCAGGCTGGAGATCGGCCGGGATTGGGAATCATCTACACGTCAGCTGCTGGGCTGTGATTCTCCACACCCATATTCCCCTCTCAAACCTGTTCTGGAGAGACGTGCGTGTGTATCAGTCATGTAGGAACTGGACACACACTTCCCCCTTCATTTACAGTTGCTGCTTTACTTGCTGCTTGCTTGTTGCAAAAAAATCTTTCTAGCCTTTAAGTGGCCTTAACAATATATTTAGACTGTTTTGAACTATAAGATTAACTCAAAATATTGATGTAAAATGTCTGAATTTCATTGTATTCTAAAGTATCAAGGTTTTGTAAGCCTTTTTTTTTTTTTTTTTCAGGTACTTTTAATCAAGTGTAGTAGTGTTTGATTTTTAGTGGATGTATTAAGTCATTTCTCCTCAAGTTCACTGATGTCCTAGCAGAGCAACCACTAATGTAGGTCATCACATTATCTATGATTATTAAGCAGTATGTTGATTTATCATTTAAAATGAAACAATTCTATTTGTCAAATGTTTTGTTGATACATGTGCTTGTGCTGTCTTTCTTTTAAGTAAATTTAAATAAATATATTGTTTGTTACCGTACACGTTGGTGCCTCAAGGACCTGCTCACACAGTCACAGAAAAGCTGTTGCCTCCTGTTCTGTGTAATAATAATCCATCCTACTAATGGACTTTCTCTGGATTAACTTATTTTTTTTACACAAGTTAAAACGGCATAAAATCATGGGATGATTATTAGAAGAATAATATATTTATTCCTTGGGAATTACTCGTCAAGCCACTTATAATTAGCCCTCTGCATTTATTAAAAAATGTAGGTAATTTCAAATATATGTCAAATAATTGAGCAAAAAAAATCTTATTGGGTTGTAATTTTTCTGTTTAGCTCTGCCTATTTTTATCCGTCAGTAAAATAATGTCTCATTCAGTGAAAAAGGCTGTCAAAGTAACTGCTGTGGCAAGAACTCAATCAAATGCTGTTCTAGGGATTCTTGACTTTTTATTCTACTCTTACAATGTTAAAAAAAATAGACTTTGTCTTGTCACCCGATTTAATGAATAATATTCTATAAATTAATCTGTACTTTAATAGAAATCCCTCCTCAAATGGTATTTTTGACGACATTGTGCCTTTTTATTTTAATTAGGTTTATTTATCAGTTCTAAGGCAGGAAAACACAAGTGATGAAAAAGAGCTACGAGGTGCCTGGCAACACTTGAATATATGAATGTTTACTTAAACATATTACACCGATACACCTGCAGTCACTCTCACACGCGTGCGCGCGCACACACTCCGCTTAGCTACACGCTGTAGCCTTTTACTGTCTGCTGTAGCCTACACGGCGCTGAGTTTCGACCACTGGATGGAGCCATGGAGCACGTCTAATTTATTTGTAGGGGGGTGACATACTGTACGAGTCAGGAAGTAATATAACGAACTTCACATGCAGATTGTTTACGTCTTCTTCAATTGTATTTTCTTAAAATAGGGTATAAACTTCTCCACGGTAAGATATGCTCTTCCGTCTTCTAATGACGTGACATTGTTTCTCATACTGCGACACGATACGATTTGGATTTTTGCCTGAATGTTTAATTACTTCAAGAGAACCATCTATTCACTTGTTTTATATCTGATTGATTGATATATTTTCTTTGTTTATCTTCTGTCGTTTTTCTTGGCATGTTCAGTGGCATCATGACAGTGTTTGAAAACTGTACTGTAGTGTTAGATGTGAAGAATGTCCCTTATAAAGAGAAGAAGAATCTGAAATCAGCTCTTCTGGAAAATGGAGGAAACATATCTTATGTCATCAACAAAGAGGTTCTGCTCATTTTTATACTCTTTCTAACTAAACCATATTTTTTCTGTCGTCAAAACTGTTAGGCTACTGCGAATTTGTTTACACAAATGTAGATTTAGAGTTTGTTTTTTTACACAATTTACAGTTTGATTTGTTCATCCCTCTTGTACTGTTAACGTTGAAGTTAAAAACGACATTGAAAATCTAGATTGGTGCCGTGTGGTGGAAATAAATAGAGAAATATGGTTTAACCACTTGATTCCTGTATAGCCCTATATGGGCCATTCTACAGAATTGGTTCAAGTCAGATTTGGAAACGGCTTGAAAAAAAGGTGTCTTTTTCCACAAATTTTGTATGTATGCAAATTGTATAATATCCAAGGGTACACATTTCATATTGTATTTTCAGAAAGTTTTGGAATATTTTTCCTCTCCCTAAATTTGTTACTACCGAAACACAATAATAAATCATTTAATAAGAAGTTGTATATTGGCCTATTAATATTTTGTACCTTGTAAATATATTTTTTGCTATTTAAAAAAAAAAAGTTTTCACAGGTAAATCAATAACAATTACTATTTTAACAATATTTCAAGTGTAATTTATAAGATTTGTTGTATTTTGAACCCAATCTTTCTTTGTAAAAGGCATTAAGTTAATCATACTGATTTCAAAGTTAAGGAATCATTAGTTTGAATATACATTGAACCAAACACTATAATAACATCTTAGTTGATAATTCAGTATACTTTATTTTAGACAAAACATCCATGTTTCGGTCGTGAGTGACGGCACATTTTCGGTAGTGGCAGTAATGTTTTGGTAGCGACCACATCACATTACAGAAATTTAACTTGCATACTAAAACACTACTAAAACATACTAAGATACTAATGATTTGCATAACTGTACAAATTTTGTTTATTTCCCCCAAATAATTTTTTATTTTTTTATTTGACAAGGACAATGCAAACAAACATAGTGTCAAAACCAAGCATGTCACTGAAGTGTTGCATATAAAGTTTATAGCTATTGCTAATTTTCAACTCCTGTCCCTGGAAGGGCTTTTATACATAATACAATTTACATGATTAACTACTTCAATAAAAAAATAAAAATAATAATAATAATATAAACATACATACATATCATATACAACTTTTATAATAATTAAAAATGAGTACACTTTTGGTTTATTTTTAACCAGTTTTTAAGCCTGGAAGTGAACATCTTAAAGTCAGGCACAGTCTTGATTTCAAAAGGTAATGAGTTCCAGAGTTTAGAACTCTTCACAGAGAAGGCCGTCTGTCCAAAGCTGGTCCTGCAGTATGTTATTTTACAGTCATGATTTGTGGAGCTCCTAGTGACTCGGATGTTGTCCTGTCTCTCAATAAATGTACTTAGTGGCTCAGGTGCTAAATGATTAATGCACTTATAAATTAGTTTAAGAAAGGAAAAGCTACTAAAGCTATCAAAATTCATTAAATTATATTTCTTAAAGATGCTGCAATGATGATAACGTAATGTTTTTTTTTATCCAAAAGTTGTATTGCTCGATTATATAAAGAACCTATGCGTTTGATTGCAGTGGGAGCGGCTTGTGCCCATGTTGTCATGCAATATGATATATGAGAAAATTTCATAGCATGCATGTACAGCAGGGCTGCCTGACTTGGTATGTAGCTTCTAATTAGTTTAAAACAATTGAGATTACTTTGTAATGTTTTTAGGATTTTCTTTATATGTTTTTCAAATTTAAGTTGAGGATCTAAAACTAATCCTAAATATTTAAATTCTGTAACTGGATGAATTTCTTTATTTTGTAACTTAAAGCTGCTGTCCGTAACTTTTTTAAGTTGAAAATAATCCAAAATAATTATATAAAAAAAAACATATTTTGCCAGTGGTCAAAACTATCTGCTTGCCATAGCTAGATTCAAAACGGTTAGCTTGTAATAATGATTTTAATTCCAGTGGTACTGGTGGGTTTCCGCGGGAAATTCGAGCATGTCTTTGCGTCATTACGTTACACCCGTACACATAAAGAAGGAGTTTCGGCTAGCCGGCTATACTGCGCGTGACGAGATGTTTAGATGTATAGACTTTTCTCGCAGCACTTTACATAATTAAACTTATGGCATCCAGAAAGATCCAAACAACAATCATCAGTGTCAACTGGAGATTCAGCAGTTATAAAACCCAAAAGACTTCGTACTTCGGATTTAAGGTGGCTAGAGAAAGAGAAAGAAACCGTCTCATGCGAACACAAGGATTTAAACATCGGCGGGGCTTTTGAAAAGTGCGTGAACTCCGTGTTTTGAAGGGGTTCAAAACGGAAGAAGAGACGGCTTTTTTCTGCTGAACAAGTAAGACATTTCAATAGTTCAATCGTGTAACAGTACGTTTTCTTAATTCACACAGTTATGGAGTTTCCTTTGTTGTGCCTTAATCGTTTTGCTATTATGGAGAATATGAATTCTGAACTACACAGCAGGTAACCATAAAACACATTAAATTTAACATTAGTCACGCGATGCTGATGTTGTTAACATGAACAATTTGAGAACAAAGTAGGCTATAATTTGCACGGTTGCTGTAAATCGCGTTGATTAAATCTAATGAAGCTTATCATGTCGAATGCTTTCCCCCCTTAGTTGGTCAGAACAAAAATGGATGTTACTTACTTGTTCAGAAGACATTTTCTTATGAAAATTCTTATGTTGGTCAAATTTTCAAAAAGTGAATCTGTGATTCTGTATGACAGTATCCACACAGCGCGGTGACTGACAGCAGCACTCGCCTCAAAGCACTGTGTTCATCCGCGCTGTTTCATGCCGATTTACAACCCACGTAAAGATGATAATTCCGCGAATCACTGCAGTTACAGATTTCGAACAGAGAGATGGCGACAAAGAGGAAAAGCTACGGACTGCAGCTTTAATATTAAATCTTCCTTTTATATCTATTTTTTTAATGGAAAAAAACATGGAAACTGTTTTTGAGAAATTTAAAACTAACTGATTTTGAATGAGCCACTGTTGAATGTCAGACATACTAGTGGACAGTACAGCTGCAGCCTGCTCAGGTGACTTGGCGGGTACATAAAGAACTGCATCATCCGCATAAAGCTGACAACTGGCACCTGAGCAGTGCAGAGGTAAGTCATTTATAAACAGCAAAGGGCCAAGTATAGAGCCCTGTGGAATGCCCATTTTTATGTTTGAAAGTGCAGATACCTTTTGATCAACTTTAACACACTGCACTCTAGAGTGGAGATAAGATGTAAACCACAACACTGCCTCATTTGAAAAATTTAAATTTAAATTTTGGATAAAAGCAAACTATGATTGACCATATCGAATGCTTTTGTAAGGTCGATAAATATGGCTCCTACCACATTACCTTTGTCTAGGGACTTTTTTACATTTTCAATTAAACAGCAGTTTGCTATTTCTGTCGAGTAACCTGGTCTAAACCCAAACTGGTGACAATGGAGGAGCTGTCTGGCTTCTAAATGGTCCACCAGTTGCACTACTACTACTTTTTCAATTATTTTTGATAAAACTGGTAAAATCGATATAGGGCGATAGTTGCTCATAGAGTTTTGGCTACCACCTTTAAACACAGGGATAATTATTCCTTTCTTCCATGCACTGGGAAATGTACTGGTTCTTATGGAGAGATTAATGAGATGGGTCAATGGTTTGACAAGAACATCTTTATAATTTTTAAGAAAACAACTATTCATCATAAAAATGTCATTTGACTTGGAATTTGAAAGTTTATTAATTATATCTGCAACTTTTGCTTCCGACACCTCTTTAATATAAAATGAATCGATTGAGGTGTCTCTCAATGAAAGATTAAAAGGATTAACGGGCTGGAAATCTTTTGATAATTGTTCAACTGACTGTACAAAACAGGAATTGAATTCATTAGCCATAGTGGCACGATCGCTTATACTATTGCCATTGATATTAATTTCTGTGATCTTTTTATGTTTATTTGATTTGTTAGTCAAATTGTTTAAATGCTTCCATAGTGAGTTATTTATGCCTTTGGAACTATCAACATAATCAAATGATTATGTGTTCCCTTTTGTCACTACCAAAACAATGATGGCATGTTTCGGTCATGACTGTTTCGGTAGTGACCATTTAAGATACGTTTGAGCCTAGTTCAAAGATGTTAACGAGCACATGGTTACCTAGCACAGTTCTGAACAGTTGTACACACACAAAAACTAAATTTTATCGAATAAGACTAAAAACCATGATGTCACAACCGAAACTTCACCACATGTTTCGGTAGTGACAATTTAAGATACTTTTGAGCCTAGTTCAAAGATGATAGCCTGCACATGGTTACCTAGCACAGTTCTGAACAGTTGTATACACATAAAAACGAATTTTTATGGAATTACACCCAAAAAAGTTTGCTTAATTGCAGAAAAAGGTGTTTGGTAGTGACGTCCCTTAAAGTTACACACAGATTTTCAGACTTTTGAACACATTTCCCTCAAAATGATGATACATAACTATAATGAAAGAGAGGCTATGAGAGAGAGGCACACAAGAATATTTCCTAATCAAAAATGTAGGGGTGTGGTTAAAATCTGTCTCAGCCAATGGACTAAATAAAACACACACTGTTTCGGTAGTGACATGAAAATGCGGGACACATTTTTTTACATAAAGTTTCATGATTTAAAATATAAAATATGTTTAAAAAAATTTTTTTACTTTTTAAAAGAAATCAAAAAGATATTTTAAAAACAACAATGGAAATAAAAATAATATTTCAATATCATTTTCACAAGTTGAAATGTTGGGGTTCGGGACAGCCACCTCCCAATTGAAAGTACACAATAAATGATGATTTTATATATATTAAGCTTACTTATATTTTAAATATTATTGTGGGATTCAATAGATAATAGAAGGATCTTAGTTAACATCTAAAATTTGAATACTTAAATGCTTTTTAAATGTGTTTTTTGGTTGTCGGACAGCAGTTTGCACCAATTCTGTAGCATGTCCCATATATAAATAAATACACAGGCCTGTGCAATTCCCTTTCTTTGAACAGGGTTTTCAGACATAATTACTTACATTAATTAGGCTAGGTTTTGCACTTGTCAAAGTTTAGCTTTTTTTTTTTTTTTTTTAAATTGAAGTGTCAGTTTGTGCGTCAGTCAAACCTGAACATTATTTTAACAAAGTATTTTACCTATAATTAATTCAAAAATAAAAATTTGATTAAAGTGTAAAAATCTCAGTATGTTTGATCCATCTGGCACTGATTTTTCAACCTCTTAGTAAAGTCTTCTGGCTCAACTAGTAAACGCTCAAGTCAATGTGTTTATTTTGCACTCTTGCCAATTTTTCGGTCTAAAATGACCGACCAGTACCAGCGGGTTAAAATGAACTACTCTCTATAGGCTAATTTTATGTTAGTTCCTACAACAATAACATGGCAACTTAAAATAAGTGACACAGAAGTGTGCAATGTTTCTACTTAAAATCACTAAAGCGCTGCAGTGTGTCTTCTGACCTGCTTTTCTCTTCTCCAGTGCTCTTTTGTAGTCACTAGCAGTGTGAATGACCTGAGCAGTAACCGGCAGCGCAGCATCCAGAAGCTCCGGATCCCAGTGGTTGGGACGCAGTATGTGTGGTGCTGTCTGGATGAAGGGCATCTCCTGCCTTTGCCGGAGCATGATTTGGCCCCACAGCTGGCTTATCCCACCTCTGAATTCATCTCTTGTCCAGGTAAGAGATTCCTGAAATTTATTTTACATATTTTTTAGGTTATAAGATTATTAAGTGAGATTAAAACATACATTTTTGCGGCTCTGTTGACATAATGTTGTTTTTCACCATAAAGAGGGAAAAGTGTCGACCCAGATACAACAAAAAGAGGAGTTCAAAGATCAGCCTGAACTCTCAAAGATTGAGATTGGGACTCTTGAGAAGGGCGGACCCAGTCTTAGCAGGTTCAGGTATGCTCTTGTTTTTTGTCACTTTCAGTTCTTGAGAATTATTGAAGTTTATTTATTGTTCTACATTTTTCACATCATTTATTTAGATGTGCTAGTTTACCTGACTGCATCTTTGCATTTACTCAATGCAGATTTTACAGAGGCGGCGACCATGAGCTGCCTGAATTTCCTTCACATTTTCAAGTGGCCAAGTATTCAGTTTTTGAGCAGGTGAGTGAGAAAAATGTTATTTACATTGATCTTTGAATTAAAAGAGGTCATGTACTATGTAAAACACAATCTATATTCACTCTAACCTGCAAAAACAACTCATTCTGAACTTCTACAACTTACTGAAATCAGACAGATAAATAGTATAAAATAATGATAAATGTATGATGACCAGTTTAACACATTCCTGAAGTGATTAGTGTAGCCTCCATCACTGCCTGAGTTTGAAGGTGTTTTCATGCCTGTTGCAGGTCAAACCCAAGACTTTGTCTGTTTTGGAGCTGCAGAGTGCCAGAGGACGAAAAGGCCAGCAGTATCGTGTGTTGTCTTTAATCTTGCATGAAGCTGAGGTTTGGTCATCTCGAACACCGTTTAAACTGTTTAGATGTTGTTATCATAGGACTCATATATTGTGAGAGAGGTAATGAACACTTGACAGTCTTGACACTCTCTCACTGTAGAGCGCAGTGGTGCAGGACAAGCTTGTGTACTGCGTGACGTCTGAGGATGCTGTGGAAGCGTATCTGCTGCTGATGAAGGAGATGGAGACACAGGGATTCACAAGGACTCACACCCTTCCTCCTGAGGTTGAACGATTGGCGTCCTACAGCCTGCAGCAGGTTAGACAAAAACATCTCTATGAAGATCTATTTTATTCAGTTGATACTGTACAGTATGTGCATATATAACGTGTCCAATGAGATTAAAATCAGTTCATCTTTTGATTTGCAGCTTCTGTTGGAGGAGAAGCTGAACTGCAGCTCATTATCACAGCAAGTTGGCGTCTTTGTGGAGCTGGTTTGGACCGAAGCTCTCGGTTCCCTTAGTGACATCCTGACAGTCCCTGTCTCCAGAATCAGCCTTAATGATGTGAGAATGAGCCTTTGATAATCACACACCCACATCCAATCATGAAGCTCACAGGAATGTTGTGTGTTTAATGTCTCTTTGCTGTTGCAGGTGAGCAGGGTGGAGGGATTGTTACTGCAGGCACAAAAGACTCAGAAAGAGGATGAAGTCAAGGCCCTGCTAGAGGAGGTCAACACTCTTCTACCCCTCAGAATGATCGACCCTCCTTCCAAACACAAGCTTGTGTCTCAGAAACTAGATCTTTGTCAGGTAACGTATGCAATTATAGTATACAGTTATATAGATTCCTTCACATTTGGGGATTTTGGTAGATTCTTCGATTTGGATTTTAACTCCACAGTGCAGACTGGTACTTTAAACTCTTCTGTCGTCCTCAGCTGATAAGAGACATTTTGAATGTGAGTGAAGCCACTCTGGGAAGCCCCTCGCCCTCGTCTCTGGGAAAGTATCGAGCTCTGAGGTGCAGCATTGAGGTTGTTCCACCACAAAACCCTGAGTTTCATGTTGTCTCTCAACTGCTTCATGAAAGGTAAACTTGATTGTGATGATTGTGGTCTGAAGTTCAAACATGAATATATTATGATGGTGTTAATCTTGTATCCACTATAGGCCTGTTCAGATTCAGCAGATACTGCGTGTAAGCAGAGGGGTGGAGCTTCAAATGTTTTGGGAGGATATAGGCAACATTAAGCCTCTCCTTCACTCCACTAGTCCCAGTAGTTTTGTTGGAATACTGTCACGGTAAGAACATATTCTTTAAAAAATAATAATATTTACACATAGTAACAAAACCACACAAACCTATGTTTATGACAGACCATATACTGTGGTGGAGTAAGTGAAGACAGACACAGTAGGTGTGGTTGAACCATGTTTCTAGTTATGGCTGATAGTAAGTGAATTTAGAAATCCCAACATTATAATGTATAAAAATGGATGTTGTTGTTGAGATTTGCATTTAATGTAAAAAGATTACATTTAACCATGTTATTAAATGATTAATAAATTATGGAAAATTAATCTAAATGTAAAAATAGAGGAAATGAGCAATACTAAAAACACAATGTAGACCAACCCTGAAAAACTTTCTTTTTTTTTTTATCTCTAATATCTGACTAATAATTGACAGAAATCACTTTTTGTAATGTCTATTCAATGATTTGCTCTTCTGCAATAATCAAGTAATGTCTTTTGTTCATTTTTGGGATTTTCTCAGCAAGTGTTAATGCAATTCATTGTCATTCATTTGATTGCTTATTCGTTTTATCATGTAATTTACATTTTTAATGGAATATTCTATGTAGAGGTCTGCTGCTGCCCAGAGTTGGAGTCGAACAGCATGGAATTGAGAGGACGGATATCGGGAATCTTGGAGGAGGAATCTACTTCAGTGACTCTCTAAAGTCAGTGGTCTTTTGCATTTCTCAGGCATCTTTTAATATAACAGATTTATGAATACTCCACTTGACAACTGAAGACTTGAGCCAGTCAGTAAGTTTCTGCTCTGTGTTAAAGCACTAGTGTGAAATACTCCAAGCCCAGTGTAACTGACGGCTCTCGGTTGTTGTTGGTGTGTGAAGTGGCGTTGGGTCGGTGCAAAGACCTGCTGAAGAAAGACACCACTTTGACCTGCGCCCCTGACGGCTACCACAGTGTACATGGAGTCCACCGCACACCCAACAGACTCTCTGAATTTGAGGTGCTAGTCATTTTCTCTGTACTCAATTCTTCTGCTCATGTTTTTGGGATCTAATGTGATTCTTGTGTTTGTGTGTGCTGGTTTCTATTTGACAGGATGATGAGTTTGTTGTCTATAACACAGAGCAGATCAGACTGAAGTATGTGGTTCAGTACACTCTGGAGGGAGACGAGTTAAAAGAGTTCCAGCCTCATATCAACACAGTTGTGGAGCTCACACAGCTCACTGACACGTCTGACGTCTGTGAGTAACGTCCAGTGAACAGGACATGTAGAAAGAGCTTTTATATGTGGAGGAATCTGTTTGAGTTTAACTCCCACTAAACAACCCCTCATAATAATGGTGTACATGGTGACATGGTGAAGGGAAAAATCATTCCTCAGGGACATCTGATGCTCTGTAAAGCTGAATGCTCTGATTTGGATTTGTGAAATTGATCATTGGTTTTGTTTGATGTGTTTCTTTAGTGTCCAGTGATGACAGTGAGGGTTTGGAGTCCACTAAAAACCCTCTGGAGGAGATGACTGCAGGTTTGCTGGACAGCAATGGTCAGAAAATTCCTCTTCAGGCCGTCAATGTGAGGTGCAAGCTGATGGACCTGCTGTGTCAGGTGTGATACTACAGTTGGCGCTACTGCTGGACTGCGAGTGTGTGTGTGTGTGTGTGTGTGTGTGTCTCCTACAACTCAGGTACCTCATTGTTTGCATCACACTTCAGAACAGATCACTGAAACACTGCCACACATCTTGAATGGCTGCCATGCCTATAAAGGAATGTACATCGCACGCCACGACAGAATAGTGGATCTTATAGTGAAGGACATATCAAGCCATTTCTCATCTGCTGTAAAAATGCACAAACATTCTTGTGTAAAATCATCTATGTTTCAGAATTGTAATAGCTCTGAAACCTTTTCTCATGTGCTTGCAAATACACCAGATATTGTTGTGATTAATGAGGAGATCAGCGAGGTGTTCGTTGTGGAGGTTGCATGTACCTTTGACTCTAGTATGGAAGAAGCCTTTATGACTAAGATGATTAAATATCAACCACTTCTAAACATCATCTCAGAACTAGGTTATCAGAGCCGACTTCTTGTGCTCATATTTGGCAGCTTAGGACACACACACAGGCTGGTTGTAAGGGGGCTTCAACAACTAGGGATGCCCAAAGAGAGGGCTAAACGGCTAGCAAAGTACTGCGCTCTGTCTGCTATTATAGGCAGCCGTCATATTTGGCGGAGATGGTGCTACTTGTACCCATAACAACTGAGTGACGCTAAATATAGTGAAGATCTGCTGTATGCCGCTTGTCCATGATTATGTGCATGCATTTGACTGCATCTATAGTAGTTGTGTCCCTGTAAATCATTTATTTTAAGTGGACTCAAATAAATAGTTAAAATGTGTGTGTGTGTGTGTTTTTCAATCAAAGCATCACTGTTTTCTCTAACTGCCAAGGTCAATCGTGTGTTCAACAAAGTTATGAAATATAAAAAGTCAGAATAAAGGATAAATAGAATAAGTGAAATATCAGAAAATATAATGATTAAAAATGTGAACATTTTAATTAGTGATGAAGAGGCTGACAGCAAATGTGGGGTGGTCAAAAATGTGTTGTTAAATTTTGTGGCAGTTGAAAACAAAACAGCAATGGACACAGTTAGGGTGTGCAATAGGAACAAGACATGACATGGTGATCAAGAACTTAAAACAAAATAAAAGAACAAAATAAAAGAAAGAAAGAACCATAGCAAAATTATAATGACAATTTCAAACTGTAAGCAAAACCAAAACTTTTTCTGCTCTGTCATCAGGTCATCATTTTTCAGACCTACACAAACAAGAGTGCTGTTCCCATTGAAGCAAAGTACGTCTTTCCACTGGAGGAGACGGCAGCAGTGTGTGGATTTGAAGCCTTTATCAATGGAAAACACGTCGTTGGAAAGGTGCAAAGTCATTCAGAATCTGTCAAATGCAGCTTTTGCTCTTCATAACTGCTTTCTCATCAGTTTTCAATGTCTTTCTTTGTCCTGTAGGTAAAGGAAAAAGAGCAGGCTCGTAAGGAGTATAAGCAAGCCATAGAGAAGGGCCATGGAGCCTACCTGATGGACCAGGATGCACCTGTGAGTTACTTACTACTGTTTCTTTCTCTGATGCATGAGTGATAATAGCAGAAGACTTCTTTAAGGTCATGTGTTTATGTGAGGCAGGATGTATTCACTATCAGCGTGGGGAACCTTCCTCCCGGAGCCACAGTTTTGATCAAGGTGACGTTCATCACTGAGCTGGTGGTGAGATCAGGCTCTATAGTCTTCTCACTGGCTGGCAGCGTGGCACCATGGCAACAGAGCGCCGCCCTTAATATGACAACTCAGGTACAACATGATTGGTCTTTAGTCACTGTATTGAAAATACTGAATGGGTTGCTGCTGTTAGTTACAGTGTTTTGACTGAGAGTTTTGTTGTATTTCAGACAACTGTTGAAAAGATTGGTGTGACGGAGCTTCAGTCAGAGGGGTGAGAGTCTCAAACACTGGGGAATTCACAGGGATATTCACTAAAGATTCACTAAAAATCTAAATGCATCTGCTGATTAGTTACAATATTAAAGACAATTATTTAATTTAGCAAACCAAGTTGTCTTTATAATATCACACTCTCTTTCATTCGTTCCCTCTTTCCTCAGGGAGTTTTCTCTGTCTATGTCCATCGAAATGCCTTACGAGATCATCAACTTGAGTTCTTCACACCGCATCAAAACCAAGGTTATTTTACTTATTTTTGTGGATCGTCTTACTAAATACTTGTTGTGTTCTCCAAGGAAATAAAACATATTTGGTTATGAACAGTATTATTATCAGTATCAGTGTTTTTCCCGTTCAGATGACCGACTGTAAGGCAGTGGTCAGCACGTTACCGGGACAGACTCTTGGATCTGAAGGGTTACAGGTGTCCTTCAGTCTTTCTAATATCCACATGCCCAGGATGTGGGTCGAGAACCATCCGGATAAATATAGTCAGGTAATGAAATAATCAGTCACATCTGATTCAAATTGCAGACAAAAAGGCCTTTCACATGGCCTGATCTAAAATACACACAGAAAGGTCGTTCTCTGACACTCTCTGAGTCTGATCCCTGCAGGCCTGCATGCTGGTGTTTTATCCAGACTTTAAGTCAAGCGGGGTTTCCAGCTCTGGAGATCCGTCCAGTGTGAGCGATGTGGTGATTCTACTGGACTCCTCCAAGTCCATGCGGGGAGACGCCATGCTGAACGCCCGCAGGATTGCCCTTCAAGTCCTCAAATCTCTGGACCGCTCACTGAAGATCAACATCATCTCTTTCAGCACTGGTTAGTGCTCACTGAAACATTCTGCTGTTGTTCTAGTGATCATCTTGTAATATAGAAACTTTTATTTCCCTATTATTCTTGTAATTCACAGTGAAGTATTATGGGTGAAGAATATTATATGCTGGTCCTTCATTCACATAGTGTTAATCTTAAAATGTGTGTGTTTTTAAGATTACAAGGAAGCTTTTCCTGCTCCAGTGCCTTTAGATGAAGCCTCTGAACCAGCCAGAAAATTTATTATGGTGAGTAATGTTAAAAAATGGTTAAAGATGAGTGTTTCTTCTGTGCTTTGAAAGAGGGCATATTGAGATATTCTTCTGTGTTTTTGACTTCTTCCATCAGGAGACATTATGCA
Source organism: Rhinichthys klamathensis goyatoka (assembly GCF_029890125.1). Classification (NCBI taxonomy): domain Eukaryota; kingdom Metazoa; phylum Chordata; class Actinopteri; order Cypriniformes; family Leuciscidae; genus Rhinichthys; species Rhinichthys klamathensis. The sequence goes on along the minus strand of NW_026606572.1, from coordinate 2,219,557 downwards.
TCATCTTCCCTTCATTTCAGCTTTTCAGTTGTTGCTCATGGACACTCAGTTCAATTAGAGCGAGATGTTTTGCCACCATAATGTTGTAGTTACAGAATCACCCAGCAGGGTGTAACTGTACCACACTAACCAGTTAGACCTTGAGCCCTTGCAGGGTACCCGCGGGTCTTAAAAGCCTTGAAAAAGTCTTGAATTTGATCATCTCAAATTAAGGCCTTAAAAGCCTTGAATTTAGTATACAAAGTCTTGGATTTCGTTACAAAGGTCTTATATATATTTTTTTCCTTTGCTAGGATTAAGTTCATACCGTAACAAAATTAACTGTTACTAATGTAGGCTAATTCAAAATGTATGTAGCGTTGAGTGCACCTCGCGCTCCACGTCATAGCAGAAAAAGCGATAGCGTGCGCACCGTTACTATGGTTACTAGGCAAGTGAGGTACAGAACAAGATAGCCTAGTTGAATCCGCTGTGGCCACAAATGACAGAATTTAAACCCCAAATAAGAGCTTTTCTGTTAAAAGAGCATATTTTCTACCCGGTCTTTTCAATAGTATCTGGCAACCATGCGCGCGCGTTCTCTCTACACTGCTGAAGAAGCGCGGATGATCTGAAAACACAGACAAGCTGGAGTTCAACGATCTTTATTTAAGATTTTCTACTTAAATTCAAGTGTCATTCAGTCGGTCTGTGTTCTGTCACGAGCCGCTTGCGCTGTTTGTGCGACTAAATCTGCGATCAAAATGCAGGCTGATATCCACCAGTGTTCATACGAGCAAGAATGCAATGTTTCCCGAATATCCACACGATTTCAAATGTGACATTGATTTTATACAACAGTAAAAAAGAAAAGAAAAAAGGGTAACATTAAGTGATGTACTACATTTAAAACAGCATTGTCAGGCTTGCTCTGTTTTGCAACGAAATATGTGGCTTTGAACGAATCGTGAGATTCAATGAATGAATGACTCAAAGACTCACTCATAAAGATAGTGAGGTACTGCCACCTACTGGCGATTTTAATGTTTTTTACCATTGCAAATTTAATGAACATTGTTTTATTTAAAGCATTATTATTATTATTATTTTTTAAGGTATTACAAAGGAAAAAAATGAAATGGAAAAATGTATTAAAGGGGGCAAATCTTGTCCCTTAATAGAAAAGGTGTGACTGCACCAGGGGGTACGGCACTCTAAAACATTGGAGAACCAAATTATGTAGAACTGCACAAGTGCTACTGCTAAAGAGTGCAATGTCAATAATTTATCATAAGCTTAATTGAATTGGCCTAGAGAGAATAATTATTATGACATTTTCTGTCTAAAGACTACATATAAAATAACTACCTGTAAAGTAACTGCAGTTTGACTAAAAGTTGACAAAAAATGCAAAGACTTTTCGTCAACTACAACTATAAAAAACAGTATGACTCAAATGTGATTAAGACCAATAAGCATTTTCGTAAATCAAAAATGGCTGCCAAAATTAACACTGGCCTACATACACGTGCGCTACAATGCTGTTGCGTATGTATTAAATATGACTGATAATTTAAGTAAAATGTTTTATTTAATTCAAGTAGCCTTGTACATAATTAGTTTCTAGGGTTTAAAATGTATACAGATTTGACATTTTCCCCTCATACTTCTGTCGGAATGGGTACGAAGTTGGCATTGAATTTCATTTGAAATGGTATTAAAAAGGTCTTAAAAAGCCTTGAATTTAAGTTGGAGGATCCTGGGGGTACCCTGCCTTGGTTAATCACTAAAGTTGTCATTGCATGTGTGGTCTCTTCAGTCCTGTAGTGGCGCTGGTGGCGGCACTGAGCTGTGGCGGCCTCTCCAGAGCCTGAGCCTGCTGTCTCCCTGCCGGGGCGTGAGGAACATCCTGCTACTCTCTGATGGACATGTTCAGAACCAGCCTCTGACCCTACAGCTGGTCCGAGAAAACTCCTGCCACACGCGCCTCTTCACCTGTGGACTCAGGTCTGCCTTTGAAGAGTTCAACACAAATCTCTTTAACACTTCAATTCATTCCTGAACCTACAGTTTGTGTTTGTGTTTGTCTAGCTTGACAGCTAATCGTCATATGCTCAGAGCTTTGGCTCAAGCAGGTGGAGGAACATGTGAATTTTTTGACACAAAGATGAAACACACTTGGGCAGAGAAGGTGAATCACGCTGTTAATTGTATTGTTGTTTTTATTAAGAAAAAGGGAACATTATCTGTTCAACATGGGCCGCTCTGAGGCTTGAGTTTACTAGATATGCTGGTAATTTCAGGTGCGCGCTCAGGTTCAGCGTATGGAGTCTCCAGGCTGCAGATCAGTGGCAGTGAAGTGGCAGCAGTTTAATCCCACAGCGCCTCCTCCTGTTCAAGCCCCCTCACAGCTTCACGGCCTCTTCAGTGACTGTCACACTCTCATATACGGCTTTGTGCCGCACTGCACTCAGGTAGACCTGCGCTATTTACCAGCTGATCCGATTGTGTTGCAGATGGTTGTTACTTATTGTAGTTAGGACTGAGTAATATATTGTAATATTCACAATATATCCGCAAAGATTTAGCTAAAACTGTACAATTAAGAAACATTATGGATCTAGCTATAATTTTAGTATTTTTTACTATTAGAGTTAGAGTTTGATTTATTTCCATGAATTATTTCCAACTGTTTCATAAAATACATTCAAAGCTCTGAATCAACTGTTTGTTTGCATTATCATGTTCATGAAGATTTTGTATGGCATTTTTTATATTAAAATATTTTAAAATATACAGTATGTAGGTAAATATTGACACTTATTCAGAGTATAGTAATATTGTTGCATACTATAAATGAAAGTAATTAAATATTGTTCTTCATATAGTTATGTTAATTGCTGCTGTAAATTTCATTTGAATGGTGTAATATTTACTCTTTTAGGCCACACTGTTTGGAGATTTGAGTGGGAATGAGATCAAAACAATGGTTTCCACCACAGAACTACAAAAGACGAAAGGAACTGTGAGTGAACATCTTAAATACTAAATATAATCTGAAACATCATCAATTTTTTATCAGACATTTGAGTGTGTGTGTGTGTAGTTCCTTCACAAGTTAACAGCAAGAGCGATCATCAGAGACTATGAAGATGGCATTCTAGGCAACAGTGAAGCAGAACATGAGGTGCAATATTTTGCTGATTGTTGCTGTTTTTAATAGAACTGGCAAATTTGCTAACAGAAGAACTTGACTTGTTGTCTTGTATCTCTCTATCAGGGGAAGAAAGCAGAGCTGAAGTCCTACATCATTGAGCTCAGTAAAGAGTTCTCCATCTTGTCCCAGTTCACAAGTTTTGTCGCCATCGAAGAGAGGGTATGATTACTGATAATGTAGGGGTTATGTGTTCAGATCATTCATTCTAAACATATAGTAACAATATATGGCTTTTTTAAATTATATAATATTAAAAATTCATTAAAAAACTTAAATCTAATTTATCTGTAACAACAGCAATAATCTTTCGTTGTTCTTTAGTGCAAAGAATTGTGTCTTTTGTTCAAGTTTCAGTTTCAAGATCAAGAGAAACAAACAAAAAAGTCAAAAACTATGTTGCTCTTTCTTTCTATCTTAAATTTGTTTGGTCACCCTTTTTACTCTGTAATGGTTTGCTCTGTTTTACTATTGAACCGCCTTTACGAATAGTGTATTACCACCTATTCGTAAATTTGAATTTCGTAAAACACCTATTCGTAAAGACTGTTCAATAGTAAAACAGAGCAAACCATTACAGAGTAAAAGGGTGACCAAACAAATGTAAAATAACATATAGTACCTAAGTAACATCTTCTACCTTTTCTTAATTCATAGACAATTTTAAATAATACAATTTTCTCAAGCATTTATGCCTTTAATGTCTAATCGTGTAGCTATTCAAATTATTAGTTTCTTGCATGTGTTTTTAGGCAGCTTTTCCTTATACTTGCCTATTATAATCATTAGTTAAAAATGTTGTAATAAAAATAAAAGGTGACCATCTGTGCACATTGTGAATCGCATTTTCAGACTTGGGACACTAAATGGCCCAGCGGCAAAATTTATTGCAGATGCTATATAATGAAAATATACCAAATATTGATAATGAAAATATACCAAAAATTCTCTGATATAAGTAAATAACAATTTTTGCTAAAGTGTGATATATGAAAGTTAAACTAAAATGACTTTTGTGACCTCATTTGCTCTTTGTAGGACCAGAATGAGCCTGACGCTGGATTGACAGATATTCCTAAACTCATATCAGAAGAGGATGTGGATATTTTGCCATATATGGGCTGGACTGAAGAGAAGCTCATGGTTGAGCACATTATTTGTGCTGATGATGTTAGGGTAACAACAAAATGGTCAATTACAGCTGTTGTCACTTAATGTAGTATCTAAGCTGGCATCATTCAGTATTCAGATCTTCAGTATTCACACCAATCATTTTTATTTATTTATTTATTTATTTTTAGATGGATTCAGAGGAATGGCGCAGTAGCGGCTCCACATCTCTTATTCTGCACAGTTCAGCTCGTAAATTTGCATTTGATGATGATGAAAATGATTCAGAGGATGACTATGAGGATCCTATTGAGGATTTTATAATGGAAGCATCTGCAGCTCTCCCTCGTCTTTGCTCCAGTAGCAGCTGGCGTCCTTCACGTTTTGAAGGTAGCATTCACGGTTTCAGATTAGATTCAGAAAGATTATGTAGCCGTTCTTCTAGTTCTGATGTAAGTTATTCAAAGCCTCAACCCCCCCCTCCCCCTGCCGCTAAGATTAGTGCCTTAATGGATGCTCCCAGTCCTGTTGGCCATGTTCTTCTTGAGTCAGTGGAACCTACTGGTGGTGTCTCCATGAGTGACAGACTTCCTCCTCCCACTGCAGCCTCAATGCCTCTTAACCTTCAAGTTCCCTGTTACTATGATTCAGTAGAATCTCTCTCCTCAAATTATAACCTTGCATCACAGACAGACGTGAGTCCTATAGATGCCTCAATGGATGCTCCCCTTCCTCATCACATTCGTCATGTCCTTCTTAAAAGGTCAATGGAACCTCGCTCCAACGCTCACTGGATTTCTCCTCGTCCTTCTGGTGGTGCCCGGAGTGACAGGCTTCCCCCTCCAACTCCCCCTCCCCCCGCCTCCAAGGGTGCCTCCTCAGTGCCTCCTCCCCTTCATATTTCTGCATCAGCGGACTCTCTCCTCTTTGAAACTTATGCCCATGGCCTTCGCCTAGCGCTTGGGCTTGAAGGCTCAACTCCTCCTCTCTTTGCAGGTCCTCCTCCAAATCCTAGTCTTGCTTCTAATCTGTTCTTGTCTTCCATCCCCACTCCTCCTGCTCCTCTTTTTGGCAGGCCGAGCGCATCTTTTTCAACGATGGAATTCCCTGCCCTTCGCTGTCTCTCAGAGATCCAGCGTGACGCCTCAACTCCTCCTCTCTTTGCAGGTCCTCCTCCAAATCCTAGTCTTGCTTCTAATCTGTTCTTGTCTTCCAGCCCCACTCCTCCTGCTCCTCTTTTTGGCAGGCCGAGCGCATCTTTTTCAACGATGGAATTCCCTGCCCTTCGCTGTCTCTCAGAGATCCAGCGTGACGCCTCAACTCCTCCTCTCTTTGACGGTCCTCCTTTTCCTCCTCGTCTTGCATCTAAGCAGGACTTGTCTCCCACTCCTAGTTTTGCTCCTGCTTTTTTTCGCAGGGTGGATGCATCTTTTTGTGGCAAGGCGGCTGGCCCCGCTGTCTTTGGTTATCCCACAGTGTCTACGCCGCCCTCTCTCCCTGCATCTAGTGGCTTTGGTTGTTTCCTTCAAAGTACGAATGAGCCTTTGGGCTTTCTTGGTTCCTCATCCTCTGGACTTTATGAAGCATCTCATCAAAAACAGACACAACTAATGCAACCAAAAGCGCAACAACTAGAACGGCAAAAACTACTACGGCCACAAGACACTCTGACATCTGCACAATGTAAGTTGGAAGCAACAAAAAGGGCTGCTCCTCGTTTTCAACTAAGGACTCAACATTTCACAAAACCTCATGACATCTTGAATCTGTCGGTCACGGCAGATAAAACAAGCAAGCCTGACACCGTTGCCTGGAAGGAGCTGTTTGAGCTTCAACATGAGGTTTTTACACATGATTTAATGCACTAGATTATATACAGTATGTAAATGTGTAAGTCAAGGGAATATGAACTTATGTATTGTGTTTGGATATAGGATGGATACTGGGAGTGCACTGAGAGACTGAGCAGCTTCCTCAACCTGGACGTAGACTTTTTTGCCAATGTCTTCCTTCAGGAGAAAGGCATCCGTTCCTTTGGTATAAGACTTTTGAAATCAAATCTTCTTCATTTTTTAGACACAGTTTGCCTGTCAGAATCAGTTAATCAGTCACATGTTTTGTCTGTCAGGTGTGAAGGCTCATGCTGAAATTCTGAGACTGGTGGCGACTCTGCTGGTGCTGCAGCTGATCCGGGTGAAGAAGCTGGCAGTGGGACAGTTGCTGGAGTCTCTCCTCCGGCTGAAAGAGTCTCAGGAGCCCAGGTACGAGCACACGTCCTCACTCATAGTGATTCACTCTTGTGTATTTGATCCATAACTTTGTGCTCTTCTCCATTCAGACCGATGCACTGGGAGGCAGTGAAGAGGGCCGTGGACTGGGCCTGTCGGACAGACAGACAGTATCCGTGTGTGTGCAGCAGGCTGGAGATCGGCCGGGATTGGGAATCATCTACACGTCAGCTGCTGGGCTGTGATTCTCCACACCCATATTCCCCTCTCAAACCTGTTCTGGAGAGACGTGCGTGTGTATCAGTCATGTAGGAACTGGACACACACTTCCCCCTTCATTTACAGTTGCTGCTTTACTTGCTGCTTGCTTGTTGCAAAAAAATCTTTCTAGCCTTTAAGTGGCCTTAACAATATATTTAGACTGTTTTGAACTATAAGATTAACTCAAAATATTGATGTAAAATGTCTGAATTTCATTGTATTCTAAAGTATCAAGGTTTTGTAAGCCTTTTTTTTTTTTTTTCAGGTACTTTTAATCAAGTGTAGTAGTGTTTGATTTTTAGTGGATGTATTAAGTCATTTCTCCTCAAGTTCACTGATGTCCTAGCAGAGCAACCACTAATGTAGGTCATCACATTATCTATGATTATTAAGCAGTATGTTGATTTATCATTTAAAATGAAACAATTCTATTTGTCAAATGTTTTGTTGATACATGTGCTTGTGCTGTCTTTCTTTTAAGTAAATTTAAATAAATATATTGTTTGTTACCGTACACGTTGGTGCCTCAAGGACCTGCTCACACAGTCACAGAAAAGCTGTTGCCTCCTGTTCTGTGTAATAATAATCCATCCTACTAATGGACTTTCTCTGGATTAACTTATTTTTTTTACACAAGTTAAAACGGCATAAAATCATGGGATGATTATTAGAAGAATAATATATTTATTCCTTGGGAATTACTCGTCAAGCCACTTATAATTAGCCCTCTGCATTTATTAAAAAATGTAGGTAATTTCAAATATATGTCAAATAATTGAGCAAAAAAAATCTTATTGGGTTGTAATTTTTCTGTTTAGCTCTGCCTATTTTTATCCGTCAGTAAAATAATGTCTCATTCAGTGAAAAAGGCTGTCAAAGTAACTGCTGTGGCAAGAACTCAATCAAATGCTGTTCTAGGGATTCTTGACTTTTTATTCTACTCTTACAATGTTAAAAAAAATAGACTTTGTCTTGTCACCCGATTTAATGAATAATATTCTATAAATTAATCTGTACTTTAATAGAAATCCCTCCTCAAATGGTATTTTTGACGACATTGTGCCTTTTTATTTTAATTAGGTTTATTTATCAGTTCTAAGGCAGGAAAACACAAGTGATGAAAAAGAGCTACGAGGTGCCTGGCAACACTTGAATATATGAATGTTTACTTAAACATATTACACCGATACACCTGCAGTCACTCTCACACGCGTGCGCGCGCACACACTCCGCTTAGCTACACGCTGTAGCCTTTTACTGTCTGCTGTAGCCTACACGGCGCTGAGTTTCGACCACTGGATGGAGCCATGGAGCACGTCTAATTTATTTGTAGGGGGGTGACATACTGTACGAGTCAGGAAGTAATATAACGAACTTCACATGCAGATTGTTTACGTCTTCTTCAATTGTATTTTCTTAAAATAGGGTATAAACTTCTCCACGGTAAGATATGCTCTTCCGTCTTCTAATGACGTGACATTGTTTCTCATACTGCGACACGATACGATTTGGATTTTTGCCTGAATGTTTAATTACTTCAAGAGAACCATCTATTCACTTGTTTTATATCTGATTGATTGATATATTTTCTTTGTTTATCTTCTGTCGTTTTTCTTGGCATGTTCAGTGGCATCATGACAGTGTTTGAAAACTGTACTGTAGTGTTAGATGTGAAGAATGTCCCTTATAAAGAGAAGAAGAATCTGAAATCAGCTCTTCTGGAAAATGGAGGAAACATCTTATGTCATCAACAAAGAGGTTCTGCTCATTTTTATACTCTTTCTAACTAAACCATATTTTTTCTGTCGTCAAAACTGTTAGGCTACTGCGAATTTGTTTACACAAATGTAGATTTAGAGTTTGTTTTTTTACACAATTTACAGTTTGATTTGTTCATCCCTCTTGTACTGTTAACGTTGAAGTTAAAAACGACATTGAAAATCTAGATTGGTGCCGTGTGGTGGAAATAAATAGAGAAATATGGTTTAACCACTTGATTCCTGTATAGCCCTATATGGGCCATTCTACAGAATTGGTTCAAGTCAGATTTGGAAACGGCTTGAAAAAAAGGTGTCTTTTTCCACAAATTTTGTATGTATGCAAATTGTATAATATCCAAGGGTACACATTTCATATTGTATTTTCAGAAAGTTTTGGAATATTTTTCCTCTCCCTAAATTTGTTACTACCGAAACACAATAATAAATCATTTAATAAGAAGTTGTATATTGGCCTATTAATATTTTGTACCTTGTAAATATATTTTTTGCTATTTAAAAAAAAAAAGTTTTCACAGGTAAATCAATAACAATTACTATTTTAACAATATTTCAAGTGTAATTTATAAGATTTGTTGTATTTTGAACCCAATCTTTCTTTGTAAAAGGCATTAAGTTAATCATACTGATTTCAAAGTTAAGGAATCATTAGTTTGAATATACATTGAACCAAACACTATAATAACATCTTAGTTGATAATTCAGTATACTTTATTTTAGACAAAACATCCATGTTTCGGTCGTGAGTGACGGCACATTTTCGGTAGTGGCAGTAATGTTTTGGTAGCGACCACATCACATTACAGAAATTTAACTTGCATACTAAAACACTACTAAAACATACTAAGATACTAATGATTTGCATAACTGTACAAATTTTGTTTATTTCCCCCAAATAATTTTTTATTTTTTTATTTGACAAGGACAATGCAAACAAACATAGTGTCAAAACCAAGCATGTCACTGAAGTGTTGCATATAAAGTTTATAGCTATTGCTAATTTTCAACTCCTGTCCCTGGAAGGGCTTTTATACATAATACAATTTACATGATTAACTACTTCAATAAAAAAATAAAAATAATAATAATAATATAAACATACATACATATCATATACAACTTTTATAATAATTAAAAATGAGTACACTTTTGGTTTATTTTTAACCAGTTTTTAAGCCTGGAAGTGAACATCTTAAAGTCAGGCACAGTCTTGATTTCAAAAGGTAATGAGTTCCAGAGTTTAGAACTCTTCACAGAGAAGGCCGTCTGTCCAAAGCTGGTCCTGCAGTATGTTATTTTACAGTCATGATTTGTGGAGCTCCTAGTGACTCGGATGTTGTCCTGTCTCTCAATAAATGTACTTAGTGGCTCAGGTGCTAAATGATTAATGCACTTATAAATTAGTTTAAGAAAGGAAAAGCTACTAAAGCTATCAAAATTCATTAAATTATATTTCTTAAAGATGCTGCAATGATGATAACGTAATGTTTTTTTTTATCCAAAAGTTGTATTGCTCGATTATATAAAGAACCTATGCGTTTGATTGCAGTGGGAGCGGCTTGTGCCCATGTTGTCATGCAATATGATATATGAGAAAATTTCATAGCATGCATGTACAGCAGGGCTGCCTGACTTGGTATGTAGCTTCTAATTAGTTTAAAACAATTGAGATTACTTTGTAATGTTTTTAGGATTTTCTTTATATGTTTTTCAAATTTAAGTTGAGGATCTAAAACTAATCCTAAATATTTAAATTCTGTAACTGGATGAATTTCTTTATTTTGTAACTTAAAGCTGCTGTCCGTAACTTTTTTAAGTTGAAAATAATCCAAAATAATTATATAAAAAAAAACATATTTTGCCAGTGGTCAAAACTATCTGCTTGCCATAGCTAGATTCAAAACGGTTAGCTTGTAATAATGATTTTAATTCCAGTGGTACTGGTGGGTTTCCGCGGGAAATTCGAGCATGTCTTTGCGTCATTACGTTACACCCGTACACATAAAGAAGGAGTTTCGGCTAGCCGGCTATACTGCGCGTGACGAGATGTTTAGATGTATAGACTTTTCTCGCAGCACTTTACATAATTAAACTTATGGCATCCAGAAAGATCCAAACAACAATCATCAGTGTCAACTGGAGATTCAGCAGTTATAAAACCCAAAAGACTTCGTACTTCGGATTTAAGGTGGCTAGAGAAAGAGAAAGAAACCGTCTCATGCGAACACAAGGATTTAAACATCGGCGGGGCTTTTGAAAAGTGCGTGAACTCCGTGTTTTGAAGGGGTTCAAAACGGAAGAAGAGACGGCTTTTTTCTGCTGAACAAGTAAGACATTTCAATAGTTCAATCGTGTAACAGTACGTTTTCTTAATTCACACAGTTATGGAGTTTCCTTTGTTGTGCCTTAATCGTTTTGCTATTATGGAGAATATGAATTCTGAACTACACAGCAGGTAACCATAAAACACATTAAATTTAACATTAGTCACGCGATGCTGATGTTGTTAACATGAACAATTTGAGAACAAAGTAGGCTATAATTTGCACGGTTGCTGTAAATCGCGTTGATTAAATCTAATGAAGCTTATCATGTCGAATGCTTTCCCCCCTTAGTTGGTCAGAACAAAAATGGATGTTACTTACTTGTTCAGAAGACATTTTCTTATGAAAATTCTTATGTTGGTCAAATTTTCAAAAAGTGAATCTGTGATTCTGTATGACAGTATCCACACAGCGCGGTGACTGACAGCAGCACTCGCCTCAAAGCACTGTGTTCATCCGCGCTGTTTCATGCCGATTTACAACCCACGTAAAGATGATAATTCCGCGAATCACTGCAGTTACAGATTTCGAACAGAGAGATGGCGACAAAGAGGAAAAGCTACGGACTGCAGCTTTAATATTAAATCTTCCTTTTATATCTATTTTTTTAATGGAAAAAAACATGGAAACTGTTTTTGAGAAATTTAAAACTAACTGATTTTGAATGAGCCACTGTTGAATGTCAGACATACTAGTGGACAGTACAGCTGCAGCCTGCTCAGGTGACTTGGCGGGTACATAAAGAACTGCATCATCCGCATAAAGCTGACAACTGGCACCTGAGCAGTGCAGAGGTAAGTCATTTATAAACAGCAAAGGGCCAAGTATAGAGCCCTGTGGAATGCCCATTTTTATGTTTGAAAGTGCAGATACCTTTTGATCAACTTTAACACACTGCACTCTAGAGTGGAGATAAGATGTAAACCACAACACTGCCTCATTTGAAAAATTTAAATTTAACATTTTGGATAAAAGCAAACTATGATTGACCATATCGAATGCTTTTGTAAGGTCGATAAATATGGCTCCTACCACATTACCTTTGTCTAGGGACTTTTTTACATTTTCAATTAAACAGCAGTTTGCTATTTCTGTCGAGTAACCTGGTCTAAACCCAAACTGGTGACAATGGAGGAGCTGTCTGGCTTCTAAATGGTCCACCAGTTGCACTACTACTACTTTTTCAATTATTTTTGATAAAACTGGTAAAATCGATATAGGGCGATAGTTGCTCATAGAGTTTTGGCTACCACCTTTAAACACAGGGATAATTATTCCTTTCTTCCATGCACTGGGAAATGTACTGGTTCTTATGGAGAGATTAATGAGATGGGTCAATGGTTTGACAAGAACATCTTTATAATTTTTAAGAAAACAACTATTCATCATAAAAATGTCATTTGACTTGGAATTTGAAAGTTTATTAATTATATCTGCAACTTTTGCTTCCGACACCTCTTTAATATAAAATGAATCGATTGAGGTGTCTCTCAATGAAAGATTAAAAGGATTAACGGGCTGGAAATCTTTTGATAATTGTTCAACTGACTGTACAAAACAGGAATTGAATTCATTAGCCATAGTGGCACGATCGCTTATACTATTGCCATTGATATTAATTTCTGTGATCTTTTTATGTTTATTTGATTTGTTAGTCAAATTGTTTAAATGCTTCCATAGTGAGTTATTTATGCCTTTGGAACTATCAACATAATCAAATGATTATGTGTTCCCTTTTGTCACTACCAAAACAATGATGGCATGTTTCGGTCATGACTGTTTCGGTAGTGACCATTTAAGATACGTTTGAGCCTAGTTCAAAGATGATAACGAGCACATGGTTACCTAGCACAGTTCTGAACAGTTGTACACACACAAAAACTAAATTTTATCGAATAAGACTAAAAACCATGATGTCACAACCGAAACTTCACCACATGTTTCGGTAGTGACAATTTAAGATACTTTTGAGCCTAGTTCAAAGATGATAGCCTGCACATGGTTACCTAGCACAGTTCTGAACAGTTGTATACACATAAAAACGAATTTTTATGGAATTACACCCAAAAAAGTTTGCTTAATTGCAGAAAAAGGTGTTTGGTAGTGACGTCCCTTAAAGTTACACACAGATTTTCAGACTTTTGAACACATTTCCCTCAAAATGATGATACCTAACTATAATGAAAGAGAGGCTATGAGAGAGAGGCACACAAGAATATTTCCTAATCAAAAATGTAGGGGTGTGGTTAAAATCTGTCTCAGCCAATGGACTAAATAAAACACACACTGTTTCGGTAGTGACATGAAAATGCGGGACACATTTTTTTACATAAAGTTTCATGATTTAAAATATAAAATATGTTTAAAAAAAATTTTTTTACTTTTTAAAAGAAATCAAAAAGATATTTTAAAAACAACAATGGAAATAAAAATAATATTTCAATATCATTTTCACAAGTTGAAATGTTGGGGTTCGGGACAGCCACCTCCCAATTGAAAGTACACAATAAATGATGATTTTATATATATTAAGCTTACTTATATTTTAAATATTATTGTGGGATTCAATAGATAATAGAAGGATCTTAGTTAACATCTAAAATTTGAATACTTAAATGCTTTTTAAATGTGTTTTTTGGTTGTCGGACAGCAGTTTGCACCAATTCTGTAGCATGTCCCATATATAAATAAATACACAGGCCTGTGCAATTCCCTTTCTTTGAACAGGGTTTTCAGACATAATTACTTACATTAATTAGGCTAGGTTTTGCACTTGTCAAAGTTTAGCTTTTTTTTTTTTTTTTTTAAATTGAAGTGTCAGTTTGTGCGTCAGTCAAACCTGAACATTATTTTAACAAAGTATTTTACCTATAATTAATTCAAAAATAAAAATTTGATTAAAGTGTAAAAATCTCAGTATGTTTGATCCATCTGGCACTGATTTTTCAACCTCTTAGTAAAGTCTTCTGGCTCAACTAGTAAACGCTCAAGTCAATGTGTTTATTTTGCACTCTTGCCAATTTTTCGGTCTAAAATGACCGACCAGTACCAGCGGGTTAAAATGAACTACTCTCTATAGGCTAATTTTATGTTAGTTCCTACAACAATAACATGGCAACTTAAAATAAGTGACACAGAAGTGTGCAATGTTTCTACTTAAAATCACTAAAGCGCTGCAGTGTGTCTTCTGACCTGCTTTTCTCTTCTCCAGTGCTCTTTTGTAGTCACTAGCAGTGTGAATGACCTGAGCAGTAACCGGCAGCGCAGCATCCAGAAGCTCCGGATCCCAGTGGTTGGGACGCAGTATGTGTGGTGCTGTCTGGATGAAGGGCATCTCCTGCCTTTGCCGGAGCATGATTTGGCCCCACAGCTGGCTTATCCCACCTCTGAATTCATCTCTTGTCCAGGTAAGAGATTCCTGAAATTTATTTTACATTGTTTTTAGGTTATAAGATTATTAAGTGAGATTAAAACATACATTTTTGCGGCTCTGTTGACATAATGTTGTTTTTCACCATAAAGAGGGAAAAGTGTCGACCCAGATACAACAAAAAGAGGAGTTCAAAGATCAGCCTGAACTCTCAAAGATTGAGATTGGGACTCTTGAGAAGGGCGGACCCAGTCTTAGCAGGTTCAGGTATGCTCTTGTTTTTTGTCACTTTCAGTTCTTGAGAATTATTGAAGTTTATTTATTGTTCTACATTTTTCACATCATTTATTTAGATGTGCTAGTTTACCTGACTGCATCTTTGCATTTACTCAATGCAGATTTTACAGAGGCGGCGACCATGAGCTGCCTGAATTTCCTTCACATTTTCAAGTGGCCAAGTATTCAGTTTTTGAGCAGGTGAGTGAGAAAAATGTTATTTACATTGATCTTTGAATTAAAAGAGGTCATGTACTATGTAAAACACAATCTATATTCACTCTAACCTGCAAAAACAACTCATTCTGAACTTCTACAACTTACTGAAATCAGACAGATAAATAGTATAAAATAATGATAAATGTATGATGACCAGTTTAACACATTCCTGAAGTGATTAGTGTAGCCTCCATCACTGCCTGAGTTTGAAGGTGTTTTCATGCCTGTTGCAGGTCAAACCCAAGACTTTGTCTGTTTTGGAGCTGCAGAGTGCCAGAGGACGAAAAGGCCAGCAGTATCGTGTGTTGTCTTCAATCTTGCATGAAGCTGAGGTTTGGTCATCTCGAACACCGTTTAAACTGTTTAGATGTTGTTATCATAGGACTCATATATTGTGAGAGAGGTAATGAACACTTGACAGTCTTGACACTCTCTCACTGTAGAGCGCAGTGGTGCAGGACAAGCTTGTGTACTGCGTGACGTCTGAGGATGCTGTGGAAGCGTATCTGCTGCTGATGAAGGAGATGGAGACACAGGGATTCACAAGGACTCACACCCTTCCTCCTGAGGTTGAACACTTGGCGTCCTACAGCCTGCAGCAGGTTAGACAGAAACATCTCTATGAAGATCTATTTTATTCAGTTGATACTGTACAGTATGTGCATATATAACGTGTCCAATGAGATTAAAATCAGTTCATCTTTTGATTTGCAGCTTCTGTTGGAGGAGAAGCTGAACTGCAGCTCATTATCACAGCAAGTTGGCGTCTTTGTGGAGCTGGTTTGGACCGAAGCTCTCGGTTCCCTTAGTGACATCCTGACAGTCCCTGTCTCCAGAATCAGCCTTAATGATGTGAGAATGAGCCTTTGATAATCACACACCCACATCCAATCATGAAGCTCACAGGAATGTTGTGTGTTTAATGTCTCTTTGCTGTTGCAGGTGAGCAGGGTGGAGGGATTGTTACTGCAGGCACAAAAGACTCAGAAAGAGGATGAAGTCAAGGCCCTGCTAGAGGAGGTCAACACTCTTCTACCCCTCAGAATGATCGACCCTCCTTCCAAACACAAGCTTGTGTCTCAGAAACTAGATCTTTGTCAGGTAACGTATGCAATTATAGTATACAGTTATATAGATTCCTTCACATTTGGGGATTTTGGTAGATTCTTCGATTTGGATTTTAACTCCACAGTGCAGACTGGTACTTTAAACTCTTCTGTCGTCCTCAGCTGATAAGAGACATTTTGAATGTGAGTGAAGCCACTCTGGGAAGCCCCTCGCCCTCGTCTCTGGGAAAGTATCGAGCTCTGAGGTGCAGCATTGAGGTTGTTCCACCACAAAACCCTGAGTTTCATGTTGTCTCTCAACTGCTTCATGAAAGGTAAACTTGATTGTGATGATTGTGGTCTGAAGTTCAAACATGAATATATTATGATGGTGTTAATCTTGTATCCACTATAGGCCTGTTCAGATTCAGCAGATACTGCGTGTAAGCAGAGGGGTGGAGCTTCAAATGTTTTGGGAGGATATAGGCAACATTAAGCCTCTCCTTCACTCCACTAGTCCCAGTAGTTTTGTTGGAATACTGTCACGGTAAGAACATATTCTTTAAAAAATAATAATATTTACACATAGTAACAAAACCACACAAACCTATGTTTATGACAGACCATATACTGTGGTGGAGTAAGTGAAGACAGACACAGTAGGTGTGGTTGAACCATGTTTCTAGTTATGGCTGATAGTAAGTGAATTTAGAAATCCCAACATTATAATGTATAAAAATGGATGTTGTTGTTGAGATTTGCATTTAATGTAAAAAGATTACATTTAACCATGTTATTAAATGATTAATAAATTATGGAAAATTAATCTAAATGTAAAAATAGAGGAAATGAGCAATACTAAAAACACAATGTAGACCAACCCTGAAAAACTTTCTTTTTTTTTTTATCTCTAATATCTGACTAATAATTGACAGAAATCACTTTTTGTAATGTCTATTCAATGATTTGCTCTTCTGCAATAATCAAGTAATGTCTTTTGTTCATTTTTGGGATTTTCTCAGCAAGTGTTAATGCAATTCATTGTCATTCATTTGATTGCTTATTTGTTTTATCATGTAATTTACATTTTTAATGGAATATTCTATGTAGAGGTCTGCTGCTGCCCAGAGTTGGAGTCGAACAGCATGGAATTGAGAGGACGGATATCGGGAATCTTGGAGGAGGAATCTACTTCAGTGACTCTCTAAAGTCAGTGGTCTTTTGCATTTCTCAGGCATCTTTTAATATAACAGATTTATGAATACTCCACTTTCATGACAACTGAAGACTTGAGCCAGTCAGTAAGTTTCTGCTCTGTGTTAAAGCACTAGTGTGAAATACTCCAAGCCCAGTGTAACTGACGGCTCTCGGTTGTTGTTGGTGTGTGAAGTGGCGTTGGGTCGGTGCAAAGACCTGCTGAAGAAAGACACCACTTTGACCTGCGCCCCTGAAGGCTACCACAGTGTACATGGAGTCCACCGCACACCCAACAGACTCTCTGAATTTGAGGTGCTAGTCATTTTCTCTGTACTCAATTCTTCTGCTCATGTTTTTGGGATCTAATGTGATTCTTGTGTTTGTGTGTGCTGGTTTCTATTTGACAGGATGATGAGTTTGTTGTCTATAACACAGAGCAGATCAGACTGAAGTATGTGGTTCAGTACACTCTGGAGGGAGACGAGTTAAAAGAGTTCCAGCCTCATATCAACACAGTTGTGGAGCTCACACAGCTCGCTGACACGTCTGACGTCTGTGAGTAACGTCCAGTGAACAGGACATGTAGAAAGAGCTTTTATATGTGGAGGAATCTGTTTGAGTTTAACTCCCACTAAACAACCCCTCATAATAATGGTGTACATGGTGACATGGTGAAGGGAAAAATCATTCCTCAGGGACATCTGATGCTCTGTAAAGCTGAATGCTCTGATTTGGATTTGTGAAATTGATCATTGGTTTTGTTTGATGTGTTTCTTTAGTGTCCAGTGATGACAGTGATGGTTTGGAGTCCACTAAAAACCCTCTGGAGGAGATGACTGCAGGTTTGCTGGACAGCAATGGTCAGAAAATTCCTCTTCAGGCCGTCAATGTGAGGTGCAAACTGATGGACCTGCTGTGTCAGGTGTGATACTACAGTTGGCGCTACTGCTGGACTGCGAGTGTGTGTGTGTGTGTGTGTGTGTGTGTGTGTGTGTTTGTCTCCTACAACTCAGGTACCTCATTGTTTGCATCACACTACAGAACAGATCACTGAAACACTGCCACACATCTTGAATGGCTGCCATGCCTATAAAGGAATGTACATCGCACGCCACGACAGAATAGTGGATCTTATAGTGAAGGACATATCAAGCCATTTCTCATCTGCTGTAAAAATGTACAAACATTCTTGTGTAAAATCATCTATGTTTCAGAATTGTAATAGCTCTGAAACCTTTTCTCATGTGCTTGCAAATACACCAGATATTGTTGTGATTAATGAGGAGATCAGCGAGGTGTTCGTTGTGGAGGTTGCATGTACCTTTGACTCTAGTATGGAAGAAGCCTTTATGACTAAGATGATTAAATATCAACCACTTCTAAACATCATCTCAGAACTAGGTTATCAGAGCCGACTTCTTGTGCTCATATTTGGCAGCTTAGGACACACACACAGGCTGGTTGTAAGGGGGCTTCAACAACTAGGGATGCCCAAAGAGAGGGCTAAACGGCTAGCAAAGTACTGCGCTCTGTCTGCTATTATAGGCAGCCGTCATATTTGGCGGAGATGGTGCTACTTGTACCCATAACAACTGAGTGACGCTAAATATAGTGAAGATCTGCTGTATGCCGCTTGTCCATGATTATGTGCATGCATTTGACTGCATCTATAGTAGTTGTGTCCCTGTAAATCATTTATTTTAAGTGGACTCAAATAAATAGTTAAAATGTGTGTGTGTGTGTGTTTTTCAATCAAAGCATCACTGTTTTCTCTAACTGCCAAGGTCAATCGTGTGTTCAACAAAGTTATGAAATATAAAAAGTCAGAATAAAGGATAAATAGAATAAGTGAAATATCAGAAAATATAATGATTAAAAATGTGAACATTTTAATTAGTGATGAAGAGGCTGACAGCAAATGTGGGGTGGTCAAAAATGTGTTGTTAAATTTTGTGGCAGTTGAAAACAAAACAGCAATGGACACAGTTAGGGTGTGCAATAGGAACAAGACATGACATGGTGATCAAGAACTTAAAACAAAATAAAAGAACAAAATAAAAGAAAGAAAGAACCATAGCAAAATTATAATGACAATTTCAAACTGTAAGCAAAACCAAAACTTTTTCTGCTCTGTCATCAGGTCATCATTTTTCAGACCTACACAAACAAGAGTGCTGTTCCCATTGAAGCAAAGTACGTCTTTCCACTGGAGGAGACGGCAGCAGTGTGTGGATTTGAAGCCTTTATCAATGGAAAACACGTCGTTGGAAAGGTGCAAAGTCATTCAGAATCTGTCAAATGCAGCTTTTGCTCTTCATAACTGCTTTCTCATCAGTTTTCAATGTCTTTCTTTGTCCTGTAGGTAAAGGAAAAAGAGCAGGCTCGTAAGGAGTATAAGCAAGCCATAGAGAAGGGACATGGAGCCTACCTGATGGACCAGGATGCACCTGTGAGTTACTTACTACTGTTTCTTTCTCTGATGCATGAGTGATAATAACAGAAGACTTCTTTAAGGTCATGTGTTTATGTGAGGCAGGATGTATTCACTATCAGCGTGGGGAACCTTCCTCCCGGAGCCACAGTTTTGATCAAGGTGACGTTCATCACTGAGCTGGTGGTGAGATCAGGCTCTATAGTCTTCTCACTGGCTGGCAGCGTGGCACCATGGCAACAGAGCGCCGCCCTTAATATGACAACTCAGGTACAACATGATTGGTCTTTAGTCACTGTATTGAAAATACTGAATGGGTTGCTGCTGTTAGTTACAGTGTTTTGACTGAGAGTTTTGTTGTATTTCAGACAACTGTTGAAAAGATTGGTGTGACGGAGCTTCAGTCAGAGGGGTGAGAGTCTCAAACACTGGGGAATTCACAGGGATATTCACTAAAGATTCACTAAAAATCTAAATGCATCTGCTGATTAGTTACAATATTAAAGACAATTATTTAATTTAGCAAACCAAGTTGTCTTTATAATATCACACTCTCTTTCATTCGTTCCCTCTTTCCTCAGGGAGTTTTCTCTGTCTATGTCCATCGAAATGCCTTACGAGATCATCAACTTGAGTTCTTCACACCGCATCAAAACCAAGGTTATTTTACTTATTTTTGTGGATCGTCTTACTAAATACTTGTTGTGTTCTCCAAGGAAATAAAACATATTTGGTTATGAACAGTATTATTATCAGTATCAGTGTTTTTCCCGTTCAGATGACCGACTGTAAGGCAGTGGTCAGCACGTTACCGGGACAGACTCTTGGATCTGAAGGGTTACAGGTGTCCTTCAGTCTTTCTAATATCCACATGCCCAGGATGTGGGTCGAGAACCATCCGGATAAATATAGTCAGGTAATGAAATAATCAGTCACATCTGATTCAAATTGCAGACAAAAAGGCCTTTCACATGGCCTGATCTAAAATACACACAGAAAGGTCGTTCTCTGACACTCTCTGAGTCTGATCCCTGCAGGCCTGCATGCTGGTGTTTTATCCAGACTTTAAGTCAAGCGGGGTTTCCAGCTCTGGAGATCCGTCCAGTGTGAGCGATGTGGTGATTCTACTGGACTCCTCCAAGTCCATGCGGGGAGACGCCATGCTGAACGCCCGCAGGATTGCCCTTCAAGTCCTCAAATCTCTGGACCGCTCACTGAAGATCAACATCATCTCTTTCAGCACTGGTTAGTGCTCACTGAAACATTCTGCTGTTGTTCTAGTGATCATCTTGTAATATAGAAACTTTTATTTCCCTATTATTCTTGTAATTCACAGTGAAGTATTATGGGTGAAGAATATTATATGCTGGTCCTTCATTCACATAGTGTTAATCTTAAAATGTGTGTGTTTTTAAGATTACAAGGAAGCTTTTCCTGCTCCAGTGCCTTTAGATGAAGCCTCTGAACCAGCCAGAAAATTTATTATGGTGAGTAATGTTAAAAAATGGTTAAAGATGAGTGTTTCTTCTGTGCTTTGAAAGAGGGCATATTGAGATATTCTTCTGTGTTTTTGACTTCTTCCATCAGGAGACATTATGCATCATCTTCCCTTCATTTCAGCTTTTCAGTTGTTGCTCATGGACACTCAGTTCCAATTAGAGCGAGATGTTTTGCCACCATAATGTTGTAGTTACAGAATCATCCAGCAGGGTGTAACTGTACCACACTAACCAGTTAGACCTTGAGCCCTTGGTTAATCACTAAAGTTGTCATTGCATGTGTGGTCTCTTCAGTCCTGTAGTGGCGCTGGTGGCGGCACTGAGCTGTGGCGGCCTCTCCAGAGCCTGAGCCTGCTGTCTCCCTGCCGGGGCGTGAGGAACATCCTGCTACTCTCTGATGGACATGTTCAGAACCAGCCTCTGACCCTACAGCTGGTCCGAGAAAACTCCTGCCACACGCGCCTCTTCACCTGTGGACTCAGGTCTGCCTTTGAAGAGTTCAACACAAATCTCTTTAACACTTCAATTCATTCCTGAACCTACAGTTTCTGTTTGTGTTTGTCTAGCTTGACAGCTAATCGTCATATGCTCAGAGCTTTGGCTCAAGCAGGTGGAGGAACATGTGAATTTTTTGACACAAAGATGAAACACACTTGGGCAGAGAAGGTGAATCACGCTGTTAATTGTATTGTTGTTTTTATTAAGAAAAAGGGAACATTATCTGTTCAACATGGGCCGCTCTGAGGCTTGAGTTTACTAGATATGCTGGTAATTTCAGGTGCGCGCTCAGGTTCAGCGTATGGAGTCTCCAGGCTGCAGATCAGTGGCAGTGAAGTGGCAGCAGTTTAATCCCACAGCGCCTCCTCCTGTTCAAGCCCCCTCACAGCTTCACGGCCTCTTCAGTGACTGTCACACTCTCATATACGGCTTTGTGCCGCACTGCACTCAGGTAGACCTGCGCTATTTACCAGCTGATCCGATTGTGTTGCAGATGGTTGTTACTTATTGTAGTTAGGACTGAGTAATATATTGTAATATTCACAATATATCCGCAAAGATTTTGCTAAAACTGTAAAATTAAGAAACATTATGGATCTAGCTATAATTTTAGTATTTTTTACTATTAGAGTTAGAGTTTGATTTATTTCCATGAATTATTTCCAACTGTTTCATAAAATACATTCAAAGCTCTGAATCAACTGTTTGTTTGCATTATCATGTTCATGAAGATTTTGTATGGCATTTTTTATATTAAAATATTTTAAAATATACAGTATGTAGGTAAATATTGACACTTATTCAGAGTATAGTAATATTGTTGCATACTATAAATGAAAGTAATTAAATATTGTTCTTCATATAGTTATGTTAATTGCTGCTGTAAATTTCATTTGAATGGTGTAATATTTACTCTTTTAGGCCACACTGTTTGGAGATTTGAGTGGGAATGAGATCAAAACAATGGTTTCCACCACAGAACTACAAAAGACGAAAGGAACTGTGAGTGAACATCTTAAATACTAAATATAATCTGAAACATCATCAATTTTTTATCAGGCATTTGAGTGTGTGTGTGTGTAGTTCCTTCACAAGTTAACAGCAAGAGCGATCATCAGAGACTATGAAGATGGCATTCTAGGCAACAGTGAAGCAGAACATGAGGTGCAATATTTTGCTGATTGTTGCTGTTTTTAATAGAACTGGCAAATTTGCTAACAGAAGAACTTGACTTGTTGTCTTGTATCTCTCTATCAGGGGAAGAAAGCAGAGCTGAAGTCCTACATCATTGAGCTCAGTAAAGAGTTCTCCATCTTGTCCCAGTTCACAAGCTTTGTCGCCATCGAAGAGAGGGTATGATTACTGATAATGTAGGGATTATGTGTTCAGATCATTCATTCTAAACATATAGTAACAATATATGGCTTTTTTAAATTATATAATATTAAAAATTCATTAAAAAACTTAAATCTAATTTATCTGTAACAACAGCAATAATCTTTCGTTGTTCTTTAGTGCAAAGAATTGTGTCTTTTGTTCAAGTTTCAGTTTCAAGATCAAGAGAAACAAACAAAAAAGTCAAAAACTATGTTGCTCTTTCTTTCTAGCTTAAATTTGTTTGGTCACCCTTTTTACTCTGTAATGGTTTGCTCTGTTTTACTATTGAACCGCCTTTACGAATAGTGTATTACCACCTATTCGTAAATTTGAATTTCGTAAAACACCTATTCGTAAAGACTGTTCAATAGTAAAACAGAGCAAACCATTACAGAGTAAAAGGGTGACCAAACAAATGTAAAATAACATATAGTACCTAAGTAACATCTTCTACCTTTTCTTAATTCATAGACAATTTTAAATAATACAATTTTCTCAAGCATTTATGCCTTTAATGTCTAATCGTGTAGCTATTCAAATTATTAGTTTCTTGCATGTGTTTTTAGGCAGCTTTTCCTTATACTTGCCTATTATAATCATTAGTTAAAAATGTTGTAATAAAAATAAAAGGTGACCATCTGTGCACATTGTGAATCGCATTTTCAGACTTGGGACACTAAATGGCCCAGCGGCAAAATTTATTGCAGATGCTATATAATGAAAATATACCAAATATTGATAATGAAAATATACCAAAAATTCTCTGATATAAGTAAATAACAATTTTTGCTAAAGTGTGATATATGAAAGTTAAACTAAAATGACTTTTGTGACCTCATTTGCTCTTTGTAGGACCAGAATGAGCCTGACGCTGGATTGACAGATATTCCTAAACTCATATCAGAAGAGGATGTGGATATTTTGCCATATATGGGCTGGACTGAAGAGAAGCTCATGGTTGAGCACATTATTTGTGCTGATGATGTTAGGGTAACAACAAAATGGTCAATTACAGCTGTTGTCACTTAATGTAGTATCTAAGCTGGCATCATTCAGTATTCAGATCTTCAGTATTCACACCAATCATTTTTATTTATTTATTTATTTATTTTTAGATGGATTCAGAGGAATGGCGCAGTAGCGGCTCCACATCTCTTATTCTGCACAGTTCAGCTCGTAAATTTGCATTTGATGATGATGAAAATGATTCAGAGGATGACTATGAGGATCCTATTGAGGATTTTATAATGGAAGCATCTGCAGCTCTCCCTCGTCTTTGCTCCAGTAGCAGCTGGCGTCCTTCACGTTTTGAAGGTAGCATTCACGGTTTCAGATTAGATTCAGAAAGATTATGTAGCCGTTCTTCTAGTTCTGATGTAAGTTATTCAAAGCCTCAACCCCCCCCTCCCCCTGCCGCTAAGATTAGTGCCTTAATGGATGCTCCCAGTCCTGTTGGCCATGTTCTTCTTGAGTCAGTGGAACCTACTGGTGGTGTCTCCATGAGTGACAGACTTCCTCCTCCCACTGCAGCCTCAATGCCTCTTAACCTTCAAGTTCCCTGTTACTATGATTCAGTAGAATCTCTCTCCTCAAATTATAACCTTGCATCACAGACAGACGTGAGTCCTATAGATGCCTCAATGGATGCTCCCCTTCCTCATCACATTCGTCATGTCCTTCTTAAAAGGTCAATGGAACCTCGCTCCAACGCTCACTGGATTTCTCCTCGTCCTTCTGGTGGTGCCCGGAGTGACAGGCTTCCCCCTCCAACTCCCCCTCCCCCCGCCTCCAAGGGTGCCTCCTCAGTGCCTCCTCCCCTTCATATTTCTGCATCAGCGGACTCTCTCCTCTTTGAAACTTATGCCCATGGCCTTCGCCTAGCGCTTGGGCTTGAAGGCTCAACTCCTCCTCTCTTTGCAGGTCCTCCTCCAAATCCTAGTCTTGCTTCTAATCTGTTCTTGTCTTCCATCCCCACTCCTCCTGCTCCTCTTTTTGGCAGGCCGAGCGCATCTTTTTCAACGATGGAATTCCCTGCCCTTCGCTGTCTCTCAGAGATCCAGCGTGACGCCTCAACTCCTCCTCTCTTTGCAGGTCCTCCTCCAAATCCTAGTCTTGCTTCTAATCTGTTCTTGTCTTCCAGCCCCACTCCTCCTGCTCCTCTTTTTGGCAGGCCGAGCGCATCTTTTTCAACGATGGAATTCCCTGCCCTTCGCTGTCTCTCAGAGATCCAGCGTGACGCCTCAACTCCTCCTCTCTTTGACGGTCCTCCTTTTCCTCCTCGTCTTGCATCTAAGCAGGACTTGTCTCCCACTCCTAGTTTTGCTCCTGCTTTTTTTCGCAGGGTGGATGCATCTTTTTGTGGCAAGGCGGCTGGCCCCGCTGTCTTTGGTTATCCCACAGTGTCTACGCCGCCCTCTCTCCCTGCATCTAGTGGCTTTGGTTGTTTCCTTCAAAGTACGAATGAGCCTTTGGGCTTTCTTGGTTCCTCATCCTCTGGACTTTATGAAGCATCTCATCAAAAACAAACACAACTAATGCAACCAAAAGCGCAACAACTAGAACGGCAAAAACTACTACGGCCACAAGACACTCTGACATCTGCACAATGTAAGTTGGAAGCAACAAAAAGGGCTGCTCCTCGTTTTCAACTAAGGACTCAACATTTCACAAAACCTCATGACATCTTGAATCTGTCGGTCACGGCAGATAAAACAAGCAAGCCTGACACCGTTGCCTGGAAGGAGCTGTTTGAGCTTCAACATGAGGTTTTTACACATGATTTAATGCACTAGATTATATACAGTATGTAAATGTGTAAGTCAAGGGAATATGAACTTATGTATTGTGTTTGGATATAGGATGGATACTGGGAGTGCACTGAGAGACTGAGCAGCTTCCTCAACCTGGACGTAGACTTTTTTGCCAATGTCTTCCTTCAGGAGAAAGGCATCCGTTCCTTTGGTATAAGACTTTTGAAATCAAATCTTCTTCATTTTTTAGACACAGTTTGCCTGTCAGAATCAGTTAATCAGTCACATGTTTTGTCTGTCAGGTGTGAAGGCTCATGCTGAAATTCTGAGACTGGTGGCGACTCTGCTGGTGCTGCAGCTGATCCGGGTGAAGAAGCTGGCAGTGGGACAGTTGCTGGAGTCTCTCCTCCGGCTGAAAGAGTCTCAGGAGCCCAGGTACGAGCACACGTCCTCACTCATAGTGATTCACTCTTGTGTATTTGATCCATAACTTTGTGCTCTTCTCCATTCAGACCGATGCACTGGGAGGCAGTGAAGAGGGCCGTGGACTGGGCCTGTCGGACAGACAGACAGTATCCGTGTGTGTGCAGCAGGCTGGAGATCGGCCGGGATTGGGAATCATCTACACGTCAGCTGCTGGGCTGTGATTCTCCACACCCATATTCCCCTCTCAAACCTGTTCTGGAGAGACGTGCGTGTGTATCAGTCATGTAGGAACTGGACACACACTTCCCCCTTCATTTACAGTTGCTGCTTTACTTGCTGCTTGCTTGTTGCAAAAAAATCTTTCTAGCCTTTAAGTGGCCTTAACAATATATTTAGACTGTTTTGAACTATAAGATTAACTCAAAATATTGATGTAAAATGTCTGAATTTCATTGTATTCTAAAGTATCAAGGTTTTGTAAGCCTTTTTTTTTTTTTTTTTCAGGTACTTTTAATCAAGTGTAGTAGTGTTTGATTTTTAGTGGATGTATTAAGTCATTTCTCCTCAAGTTCACTGATGTCCTAGCAGAGCAACCACTAATGTAGGTCATCACATTATCTATGATTATTAAGCAGTATGTTGATTTATCATTTAAAATGAAACAATTCTATTTGTCAAATGTTTTGTTGATACATGTGCTTGTGCTGTCTTTCTTTTAAGTAAATTTAAATAAATATATTGTTTGTTACCGTACACGTTGGTGCCTCAAGGACCTGCTCACACAGTCACAGAAAAGCTGTTGCCTCCTGTTCTGTGTAATAATAATCCATCCTACTAATGGACTTTCTCTGGATTAACTTATTTTTTTTACACAAGTTAAAACGGCATAAAATCATGGGATGATTATTAGAAGAATAATATATTTATTCCTTGGGAATTACTCGTCAAGCCACTTATAATTAGCCCTCTGCATTTATTAAAAAATGTAGGTAATTTCAAATATATGTCAAATAATTGAGCAAAAAAAATCTTATTGGGTTGTAATTTTTCTGTTTAGCTCTGCCTATTTTTATCCGTCAGTAAAATAATGTCTCATTCAGTGAAAAAGGCTGTCAAAGTAACTGCTGTGGCAAGAACTCAATCAAATGCTGTTCTAGGGATTCTTGACTTTTTATTCTACTCTTACAATGTTAAAAAAAATAGACTTTGTCTTGTCACCCGATTTAATGAATAATATTCTATAAATTAATCTGTACTTTAATAGAAATCCCTCCTCAAATGGTATTTTTGACGACATTGTGCCTTTTTATTTTAATTAGGTTTATTTATCAGTTCTAAGGCAGGAAAACACAAGTGATGAAAAAGAGCTACGAGGTGCCTGGCAACACTTGAATATATGAATGTTTACTTAAACATATTACACCGATACACCTGCAGTCACTCTCACACGCGTGCGCGCGCACACACTCCGCTTAGCTACACGCTGTAGCCTTTTACTGTCTGCTGTAGCCTACACGGCGCTGAGTTTCGACCACTGGATGGAGCCATGGAGCCCGTCTAATTTATTTGTAGGGGGGTGACATACTGTACGAGTCAGGAAATAATATAACGAACTTCACATGCAGATTGTTTACGTCTTCTTCAATTGTATTTTCTTAAAATAGGGTATAAACTTCTCCACGGTAAGATATGCTCTTCCGTCTTCTAATGACGTGACATTGTTTCTCATACTGCGACACGATACGATTTGGATTTTTGCCTGAATGTTTAATTACTTCAAGAGAACCATCTATTCACTTGTTTTATATCTGATTGATTGATATATTTTCTTTGTTTATCTTCTGTCGTTTTTCTTGGCATGTTCAGTGGCATCATGACAGTGTTTGAAAACTGTACTGTAGTGTTAGATGTGAAGAATGTCCCTTATAAAGAGAAGAAGAATCTGAAATCAGCTCTTCTGGAAAATGGAGGAAACATATCTTATGTCATCAACAAAGAGGTTCTGCTCATTTTTATACTCTTTCTAACTAAACCATATTTTTTCTGTCGTCAAAACTGTTAGGCTACTGCGAATTTGTTTACACAAATGTAGATTTAGAGTTTGTTTTTTTACACAATTTACAGTTTGATTTGTTCATCCCTCTTGTACTGTTAACGTTGAAGTTAAAAACGACATTGAAAATCTAGATTGGTGCCGTGTGGTGGAAATAAATAGAGAAATATGGTTTAACCACTTGATTCCTGTATAGCCCTATATGGGCCATTCTACAGAATTGGTTCAAGTCAGATTTGGAAACGGCTTGAAAAAAAGGTGTCTTTTTCCACAAATTTTGTATGTATGCAAATTGTATAATATCCAAGGGTACACATTTCATATTGTATTTTCAGAAAGTTTTGGAATATTTTTCCTCTCCCTAAATTTGTTACTACCGAAACACAATAATAAATCATTTAATAAGAAGTTGTATATTGGCCTATTAATATTTTGTACCTTGTAAATATATTTTTTGCTATTTAAAAAAAAAAAGTTTTCACAGGTAAATCAATAACAATTACTATTTTAACAATATTTCAAGTGTAATTTATAAGATTTGTTGTATTTTGAACCCAATCTTTCTTTGTAAAAGGCATTAAGTTAATCATACTGATTTCAAAGTTAAGGAATCATTAGTTTGAATATACATTGAACCAAACACTATAATAACATCTTAGTTGATAATTCAGTATACTTTATTTTAGACAAAACATCCATGTTTCGGTCGTGAGTGACGGCACATTTTCGGTAGTGGCAGTAATGTTTTGGTAGCGACCACATCACATTACAGAAATTTAACTTGCATACTAAAACACTACTAAAACATACTAAGATACTAATGATTTGCATAACTGTACAAATTTTGTTTATTTCCCCCAAATAATTTTTTATTTTTTTATTTGACAAGGACAATGCAAACAAACATAGTGTCAAAACCAAGCATGTCACTGAAGTGTTGCATATAAAGTTTATAGCTATTGCTAATTTTCAACTCCTGTCCCTGGAAGGGCTTTTATACATAATACAATTTACATGATTAACTACTTCAATAAAAAAATAAAAATAATAATAATAATATAAACATACATACATATCATATACAACTTTTATAATAATTAAAAATGAGTACACTTTTGGTTTATTTTTAACCAGTTTTTAAGCCTGGAAGTGAACATCTTAAAGTCAGGCACAGTCTTGATTTCAAAAGGTAATGAGTTCCAGAGTTTAGAACTCTTCACAGAGAAGGCCGTCTGTCCAAAGCTGGTCCTGCAGTATGTAATTTTACAGTCATGATTTGTGGAGCTCCTAGTGACTCGGATGTTGTCCTGTCTCTCAATAAATGTACTTAGTGGCTCAGGTGCTAAATGATTAATGCACTTATAAATTAGTTTAAGAAAGGAAAAGCTACTAAAGCTATCAAAATTCATTAAATTATATTTCTTAAAGATGCTGCAATGATGATAACGTAATGTTTTTTTTATCCAAAAGTTGTATTGCTCGATTATATAAAGAACCTATGCGTTTGATTGCAGTGGGAGCGGCTTGTGCCCATGTTGTCATGCAATATGATATATGAGAAAATTTCATAGCATGCATGTACAGCAGGGCTGCCTGACTTGGTATGTAGCTTCTAATTAGTTTAAAACAATTGAGATTACTTTGTAATGTTTTTAGGATTTTCTTTATATGTTTTTCAAATTTAAGTTGAGGATCTAAAACTAATCCTAAATATTTAAATTCTGTAACTGGATGAATTTCTTTATTTTGTAACTTAAAGCTGCTGTCCGTAACTTTTTTAAGTTGAAAATAATCCAAAATAATTATATAAAAAAAAACATATTTTGCCAGTGGTCAAAACTATCTGCTTGCCATAGCTAGATTCAAAACGGTTAGCTTGTAATAATGATTTTAATTCCAGTGGTACTGGTGGGTTTCCGCGGGAAATTCGAGCATGTCTTTGCGTCATTACGTTACACCCGTACACATAAAGAAGGAGTTTCGGCTAGCCGGCTATACTGCGCGTGACGAGATGTTTAGATGTATAGACTTTTCTCGCAGCACTTTACATAATTAAACTTATGGCATCCAGAAAGATCCAAACAACAATCATCAGTGTCAACTGGAGATTCAGCAGTTATAAAACCCAAAAGACTTCGTACTTCGGATTTAAGGTGGCTAGAGAAAGAGAAAGAAACCGTCTCATGCGAACACAAGGATTTAAACATCGGCGGGGCTTTTGAAAAGTGCGTGAACTCCGTGTTTTGAAGGGGTTCAAAACGGAAGAAGAGACGGCTTTTTTCTGCTGAACAAGTAAGACATTTCAATAGTTCAATCGTGTAACAGTACGTTTTCTTAATTCACACAGTTATGGAGTTTCCTTTGTTGTGCCTTAATCGTTTTGCTATTATGGAGAATATGAATTCTGAACTACACAGCAGGTAACCATAAAACACATTAAATTTAACATTAGTCACGCGATGCTGATGTTGTTAACATGAACAATTTGAGAACAAAGTAGGCTATAATTTGCACGGTTGCTGTAAATCGCGTTGATTAAATCTAATGAAGCTTATCATGTCGAATGCTTTCCCCCCTTAGTTGGTCAGAACAAAAATGGATGTTACTTACTTGTTCAGAAGACATTTTCTTATGAAAATTCTTATGTTGGTCAAATTTTCAAAAAGTGAATCTGTGATTCTGTATGACAGTATCCACACAGCGCGGTGACTGACAGCAGCACTCGCCTCAAAGCACTGTGTTCATCCGCGCTGTTTCATGCCGATTTACAACCCACGTAAAGATGATAATTCCGCGAATCACTGCAGTTACAGATTTCGAACAGAGAGATGGCGACAAAGAGGAAAAGCTACGGACTGCAGCTTTAATATTAAATCTTCCTTTTATATCTATTTTTTTAATGGAAAAAAACATGGAAACTGTTTTTGAGAAATTTAAAACTAACTGATTTTGAATGAGCCACTGTTGAATGTCAGACATACTAGTGGACAGTACAGCTGCAGCCTGCTCAGGTGACTTGGCGGGTACATAAAGAACTGCATCATCCGCATAAAGCTGACAACTGGCACCTGAGCAGTGCAGAGGTAAGTCATTTATAAACAGCAAAGGGCCAAGTATAGAGCCCTGTGGAATGCCCATTTTTATGTTTGAAAGTGCAGATACCTTTTGATCAACTTTAACACACTGCACTCTAGAGTGGAGATAAGATGTAAACCACAACACTGCCTCATTTGAAAAATTTAAATTTAACATTTTGGATAAAAGCAAACTATGATTGACCATATCGAATGCTTTTGTAAGGTCGATAAATATGGCTCCTACCACATTACCTTTGTCTAGGGACTTTTTTACATTTTCAATTAAACAGCAGTTTGCTATTTCTGTCGAGTAACCTGGTCTAAACCCAAACTGGTGACAATGGAGGAGCTGTCTGGCTTCTAAATGGTCCACCAGTTGCACTACTACTACTTTTTCAATTATTTTTGATAAAACTGGTAAAATCGATATAGGGCGATAGTTGCTCATAGAGTTTTGGCTACCACCTTTAAACACAGGGATAATTATTCCTTTCTTCCATGCACTGGGAAATGTACTGGTTCTTATGGAGAGATTAATGAGATGGGTCAATGGTTTGACAAGAACATCTTTATAATTTTTAAGAAAACAACTATTCATCATAAAAATGTCATTTGACTTGGAATTTGAAAGTTTATTAATTATATCTGCAACTTTTGCTTCCGACACCTCTTTAATATAAAATGAATCGATTGAGGTGTCTCTCAATGAAAGATTAAAAGGATTAACGGGCTGGAAATCTTTTGATAATTGTTCAACTGACTGTACAAAACAGGAATTGAATTCATTAGCCATAGTGGCACGATCGCTTATACTATTGCCATTGATATTAATTTCTGTGATCTTTTTATGTTTATTTGATTTGTTAGTCAAATTGTTTAAATGCTTCCATAGTGAGTTATTTATGCCTTTGGAACTATCAACATAATCAAATGATTATGTGTTCCCTTTTGTCACTACCAAAACAATGATGGCATGTTTCGGTCATGACTGTTTCGGTAGTGACCATTTAAGATACGTTTGAGCCTAGTTCAAAGATGATAACGAGCACATGGTTACCTAGCACAGTTCTGAACAGTTGTACACACACAAAAACTAAATTTTATCGAATAAGACTAAAAACCATGATGTCACAACCGAAACTTCACCACATGTTTCGGTAGTGACAATTTAAGATACTTTTGAGCCTAGTTCAAAGATGATAGCCTGCACATGGTTACCTAGCACAGTTCTGAACAGTTGTATACACATAAAAACGAATTTTTATGGAATTACACCCAAAAAAGTTTGCTTAATTGCAGAAAAAGGTGTTTGGTAGTGACGTCCCTTAAAGTTACACACAGATTTTCAGACTTTTGAACACATTTCCCTCAAAATGATGATACCTAACTATAATGAAAGAGAGGCTATGAGAGAGAGGCACACAAGAATATTTCCTAATCAAAAATGTAGGGGTGTGGTTAAAATCTGTCTCAGCCAATGGACTAAATAAAACACACACTGTTTCGGTAGTGACATGAAAATGCGGGACACATTTTTTTACATAAAGTTTCATGATTTAAAATATAAAATATGTTTAAAAAAAATTTTTTTACTTTTTAAAAGAAATCAAAAAGATATTTTAAAAACAACAATGGAAATAAAAATAATATTTCAATATCATTTTCACAAGTTGAAATGTTGGGGTTCGGGACAGCCACCTCCCAATTGAAAGTACACAATAAATGATGATTTTATATATATTAAGCTTACTTATATTTTAAATATTATTGTGGGATTCAATAGATAATAGAAGGATCTTAGTTAACATCTAAAATTTGAATACTTAAATGCTTTTTAAATGTGTTTTTTGGTTGTCGGACAGCAGTTTGCACCAATTCTGTAGCATGTCCCATATATAAATAAATACACAGGCCTGTGCAATTCCCTTTCTTTGAACAGGGTTTTCAGACATAATTACTTACATTAATTAGGCTAGGTTTTGCACTTGTCAAAGTTTAGCTTTTTTTTTTTTTTTTTTAAATTGAAGTGTCAGTTTGTGCGTCAGTCAAACCTGAACATTATTTTAACAAAGTATTTTACCTATAATTAATTCAAAAATAAAAATTTGATTAAAGTGTAAAAATCTCAGTATGTTTGATCCATCTGGCACTGATTTTTCAACCTCTTAGTAAAGTCTTCTGGCTCAACTAGTAAACGCTCAAGTCAATGTGTTTATTTTGCACTCTTGCCAATTTTTCGGTCTAAAATGACCGACCAGTACCAGCGGGTTAAAATGAACTACTCTCTATAGGCTAATTTTATGTTAGTTCCTACAACAATAACATGGCAACTTAAAATAAGTGACACAGAAGTGTGCAATGTTTCTACTTAAAATCACTAAAGCGCTGCAGTGTGTCTTCTGACCTGCTTTTCTCTTCTCCAGTGCTCTTTTGTAGTCACTAGCAGTGTGAATGACCTGAGCAGTAACCGGCAGCGCAGCATCCAGAAGCTCCGGATCCCAGTGGTTGGGACGCAGTATGTGTGGTGCTGTCTGGATGAAGGGCATCTCCTGCCTTTGCCGGAGCATGATTTGGCCCCACAGCTGGCTTATCCCACCTCTGAATTCATCTCTTGTCCAGGTAAGAGATTCCTGAAATTTATTTTACATATTTTTTAGGTTATAAGATTATTAAGTGAGATTAAAACATACATTTTTGCGGCTCTGTTGACATAATGTTGTTTTTCACCATAAAGAGGGAAAAGTGTCGACCCAGATACAACAAAAAGAGGAGTTCAAAGATCAGCCTGAACTCTCAAAGATTGAGATTGGGACTCTTGAGAAGGGCGGACCCAGTCTTAGCAGGTTCAGGTATGCTCTTGTTTTTTGTCACTTTCAGTTCTTGAGAATTATTGAAGTTTATTTATTGTTCTACATTTTTCACATCATTTATTTAGATGTGCTAGTTTACCTGACTGCATCTTTGCATTTACTCAATGCAGATTTTACAGAGGCGGCGACCATGAGCTGCCTGAATTTCCTTCACATTTTCAAGTGGCCAAGTATTCAGTTTTTGAGCAGGTG
The DNA here is from genome assembly GCF_029890125.1 of Rhinichthys klamathensis goyatoka. Lineage (NCBI taxonomy): Eukaryota > Metazoa > Chordata > Actinopteri > Cypriniformes > Leuciscidae > Rhinichthys > Rhinichthys klamathensis. The sequence continues at coordinate 2,185,382 of NW_026606572.1, read as the reverse complement.
AGTGAGAAAAATGTTATTTACATTGATCTTTGAATTAAAAGAGGTCATGTACTATGTAAAACACAATCTATATTCACTCTAACCTGCAAAAACAACTCATTCTGAACTTCTACAACTTACTGAAATCAGACAGATAAATAGTATAAAATAATGATAAATGTATGATGACCAGTTTAACACATTCCTGAAGTGATTAGTGTAGCCTCCATCACTGCCTGAGTTTGAAGGTGTTTTCATGCCTGTTGCAGGTCAAACCCAAGACTTTGTCTGTTTTGGAGCTGCAGAGTGCCAGAGGACGAAAAGGCCAGCAGTATCGTGTGTTGTCTTCAATCTTGCATGAAGCTGAGGTTTGGTCATCTCGAACACCGTTTAAACTGTTTAGATGTTGTTATCATAGGACTCATATATTGTGAGAGAGGTAATGAACACTTGACAGTCTTGACACTCTCTCACTGTAGAGCGCAGTGGTGCAGGACAAGCTTGTGTACTGCGTGACGTCTGAGGATGCTGTGGAAGCGTATCTGCTGCTGATGAAGGAGATGGAGACACAGGGATTCACAAGGACTCACACCCTTCCTCCTGAGGTTGAACACTTGGCGTCCTACAGCCTGCAGCAGGTTAGACAGAAACATCTCTATGAAGATCTATTTTATTCAGTTGATACTGTACAGTATGTGCATATATAACGTGTCCAATGAGATTAAAATCAGTTCATCTTTTGATTTGCAGCTTCTGTTGGAGGAGAAGCTGAACTCCAGCTCATTATCACAGGAAGTTGGCGTCTTTGTGGAGCTGGTTTGGACCGAAGCTCTCGGTTCCCTTAGTGACATCCTGACAGTCCCTGTCTCCAGAATCAGCCTTAATGATGTGAGAATGAGCCTTAGATAATCACACACCCACATCCAATCATGAAGCTCACAGGAATGTTGTGTGTTTAATGTCTCTGTGCTGTTGCAGGTGAGCAGGGTGGAGGGATTGTTACTGCAGGCACAAAAGACTCAGAAAGAGGATGAAGTCAAGGCCCTGCTAGAGGAGGTCAACACTCTTCTACCCCTCAGAATGATCGACCCTCCTTCCAAACACAAGCTTGTGTCTCAGAAACTAGATCTTTGTCAGGTAACGTATGCAATTATAGTATACAGTTATAGATTCCTTCACATTTGGGGATTTTGGTAGATTCTTCGATTTGGATTTTAACTCCACAGTGCAGACTGGTACTTTAAACTCTTCTGTCGTCCTCAGCTGATAAGAGACATTTTGAATGTGAGTGAAGCCACTCTGGGAAGCCCCTCGCCCTCGTCTCTGGGAAAGTATCGAGCTCTGAGGTGCAGCATTGAGGTTGTTCCACCACAAAACCCTGAGTTTCATGTTGTCTCTCAACTGCTTCATGAAAGGTAAACTTGATTGTGATGATTGTGGTCTGAAGTTCAAACATGAATATATTATGATGGTGTTAATCTTGTATCCACTATAGGCCTGTTCAGATTCAGCAGATACTGCGTGTAAGCAGAGGGGTGGAGCTTCAAATGTTTTGGGAGGATATAGGCAACATTAAGCCTCTCCTTCACTCCACTAGTCCCAGTAGTTTTGTTGGAATACTGTCACGGTAAGAACATATTCTTTAAAAAATAATAATATTTACACATAGTAACAAAACCACACAAACCTATGTTTATGACAGACCATATACTGTGGTGGAGTAAGTGAAGACAGACACAGTAGGTGTGGTTGAACCATGTTTCTAGTTATGGCTGATAGTAAGTGAATTTAGAAATCCCAACATTATAATGTATAAAAATGGATGTTGTTGTTGAGATTTGCATTTAATGTAAAAAGATTACATTTAACCATGTTATTAAATGATTAATAAATTATGGAAAATTAATCTAAATGTAAAAATAGAGGAAATGAGCAATACTAAAAACACAATGTAGACCAACCCTGAAAAACTTTCTTTTTTTTTTTATCTCTAATATCTGACTAATAATTGACAGAAATCACTTTTTGTAATGTCTATTCAATGATTTGCTCTTCTGCAATAATCAAGTAATGTCTTTTGTTCATTTTTGGGATTTTCTCAGCAAGTGTTAATGCAATTCATTGTCATTCATTTGATTGCTTATTCGTTTTATCATGTAATTTACATTTTTAATGGAATATTCTATGTAGAGGTCTGCTGCTGCCCAGAGTTGGAGTCGAACAGCATGGAATTGAGAGGACGGATATCGGGAATCTTGGAGGAGGAATCTACTTCAGTGACTCTCTAAAGTCAGTGGTCTTTTGCATTTCTCAGGCATCTTTTAATATAACAGATTTATGAATACTCCACTTGACAACTGAAGACTTGAGCCAGTCAGTAAGTTTCTGCTCTGTGTTAAAGCACTAGTGTGAAATACTCCAAGCCCAGTGTAACTGACGGCTCTCGGTTGTTGTTGGTGTGTGAAGTGGCGTTGGGTCGGTGCAAAGACCTGCTGAAGAAAGACACCACTTTGACCTGCGCCCCTGACGGCTACCACAGTGTACATGGAGTCCACCGCACACCCAACAGACTCTCTGAATTTGAGGTGCTAGTCATTTTCTCTGTACTCAATTCTTCTGCTCATGTTTTTGGGATCTAATGTGATTCTTGTGTTTGTGTGTGCTGGTTTCTATTTGACAGGATGATGAGTTTGTTGTCTATAACACAGAGCAGATCAGACTGAAGTATGTGGTTCAGTACACTCTGGAGGGAGACGAGTTAAAAGAGTTCCAGCCTCATATCAACACAGTTGTGGAGCTCACACAGCTCACTGACACGTCTGACGTCTGTGAGTAACGTCCAGTGAACAGGACATGTAGAAAGAGCTTTTATATGTGGAGGAATCTGTTTGAGTTTAACTCCCACTAAACAACCCCTCATAATAATGGTGTACATGGTGACATGGTGAAGGGAAAAATCATTCCTCAGGGACATCTGATGCTCTGTAAAGCTGAATGCTCTGATTTGGATTTGTGAAATTGATCATTGGTTTTGTTTGATGTGTTTCTTTAGTGTCCAGTGATGACAGTGAGGGTTTGGAGTCCACTAAAAACCCTCTGGAGGAGATGACTGCAGGTTTGCTGGACAGCAATGGTCAGAAAATTCCTCTTCAGGCCGTCAATGTGAGGTGCAAGCTGATGGACCTGCTGTGTCAGGTGTGATACTACAGTTGGCGCTACTGCTGGACTGCGAGTGTGTGTGTGTGTGTGTGTGTGTGTGTCTCCTACAACTCAGGTACCTCATTGTTTGCATCACACTTCAGAACAGATCACTGAAACACTGCCACACATCTTGAATGGCTGCCATGCCTATAAAGGAATGTACATCGCACGCCACGACAGAATAGTGGATCTTATAGTGAAGGACATATCAAGCCATTTCTCATCTGCTGTAAAAATGCACAAACATTCTTGTGTAAAATCATCTATGTTTCAGAATTGTAATAGCTCTGAAACCTTTTCTCATGTGCTTGCAAATACACCAGATATTGTTGTGATTAATGAGGAGATCAGCGAGGTGTTCGTTGTGGAGGTTGCATGTACCTTTGACTCTAGTATGGAAGAAGCCTTTATGACTAAGATGATTAAATATCAACCACTTCTAAACATCATCTCAGAACTAGGTTATCAGAGCCGACTTCTTGTGCTCATATTTGGCAGCTTAGGACACACACACAGGCTGGTTGTAAGGGGGCTTCAACAACTAGGGATGCCCAAAGAGAGGGCTAAACGGCTAGCAAAGTACTGCGCTCTGTCTGCTATTATAGGCAGCCGTCATATTTGGCGGAGATGGTGCTACTTGTACCCATAACAACTGAGTGACGCTAAATATAGTGAAGATCTGCTGTATGCCGCTTGTCCATGATTATGTGCATGCATTTGACTGCATCTATAGTAGTTGTGTCCCTGTAAATCATTTATTTTAAGTGGACTCAAATAAATAGTTAAAATGTGTGTGTGTGTGTGTTTTTCAATCAAAGCATCACTGTTTTCTCTAACTGCCAAGGTCAATCGTGTGTTCAACAAAGTTATGAAATATAAAAAGTCAGAATAAAGGATAAATAGAATAAGTGAAATATCAGAAAATATAATGATTAAAAATGTGAACATTTTAATTAGTGATGAAGAGGCTGACAGCAAATGTGGGGTGGTCAAAAATGTGTTGTTAAATTTTGTGGCAGTTGAAAACAAAACAGCAATGGACACAGTTAGGGTGTGCAATAGGAACAAGACATGACATGGTGATCAAGAACTTAAAACAAAATAAAAGAACAAAATAAAAGAAAGAAAGAACCATAGCAAAATTATAATGACAATTTCAAACTGTAAGCAAAACCAAAACTTTTTCTGCTCTGTCATCAGGTCATCATTTTTCAGACCTACACAAACAAGAGTGCTGTTCCCATTGAAGCAAAGTACGTCTTTCCACTGGAGGAGACGGCAGCAGTGTGTGGATTTGAAGCCTTTATCAATGGAAAACACGTCGTTGGAAAGGTGCAAAGTCATTCAGAATCTGTCAAATGCAGCTTTTGCTCTTCATAACTGCTTTCTCATCAGTTTTCAATGTCTTTCTTTGTCCTGTAGGTAAAGGAAAAAGAGCAGGCTCGTAAGGAGTATAAGCAAGCCATAGAGAAGGGCCATGGAGCCTACCTGATGGACCAGGATGCACCTGTGAGTTACTTACTACTGTTTCTTTCTCTGATGCATGAGTGATAATAGCAGAAGACTTCTTTAAGGTCATGTGTTTATGTGAGGCAGGATGTATTCACTATCAGCGTGGGGAACCTTCCTCCCGGAGCCACAGTTTTGATCAAGGTGACGTTCATCACTGAGCTGGTGGTGAGATCAGGCTCTATAGTCTTCTCACTGGCTGGCAGCGTGGCACCATGGCAACAGAGCGCCGCCCTTAATATGACAACTCAGGTACAACATGATTGGTCTTTAGTCACTGTATTGAAAATACTGAATGGGTTGCTGCTGTTAGTTACAGTGTTTTGACTGAGAGTTTTGTTGTATTTCAGACAACTGTTGAAAAGATTGGTGTGACGGAGCTTCAGTCAGAGGGGTGAGAGTCTCAAACACTGGGGAATTCACAGGGATATTCACTAAAGATTCACTAAAAATCTAAATGCATCTGCTGATTAGTTACAATATTAAAGACAATTATTTAATTTAGCAAACCAAGTTGTCTTTATAATATCACACTCTCTTTCATTCGTTCCCTCTTTCCTCAGGGAGTTTTCTCTGTCTATGTCCATCGAAATGCCTTACGAGATCATCAACTTGAGTTCTTCACACCGCATCAAAACCAAGGTTATTTTACTTATTTTTGTGGATCGTCTTACTAAATACTTGTTGTGTTCTCCAAGGAAATAAAACATATTTGGTTATGAACAGTATTATTATCAGTATCAGTGTTTTTCCCGTTCAGATGACCGACTGTAAGGCAGTGGTCAGCACGTTACCGGGACAGACTCTTGGATCTGAAGGGTTACAGGTGTCCTTCAGTCTTTCTAATATCCACATGCCCAGGATGTGGGTCGAGAACCATCCGGATAAATATAGTCAGGTAATGAAATAATCAGTCACATCTGATTCAAATTGCAGACAAAAAGGCCTTTCACATGGCCTGATCTAAAATACACACAGAAAGGTCGTTCTCTGACACTCTCTGAGTCTGATCCCTGCAGGCCTGCATGCTGGTGTTTTATCCAGACTTTAAGTCAAGCGGGGTTTCCAGCTCTGGAGATCCGTCCAGTGTGAGCGATGTGGTGATTCTACTGGACTCCTCCAAGTCCATGCGGGGAGACGCCATGCTGAACGCCCGCAGGATTGCCCTTCAAGTCCTCAAATCTCTGGACCGCTCACTGAAGATCAACATCATCTCTTTCAGCACTGGTTAGTGCTCACTGAAACATTCTGCTGTTGTTCTAGTGATCATCTTGTAATATAGAAACTTTTATTTCCCTATTATTCTTGTAATTCACAGTGAAGTATTATGGGTGAAGAATATTATATGCTGGTCCTTCATTCACATAGTGTTAATCTTAAAATGTGTGTGTTTTTAAGATTACAAGGAAGCTTTTCCTGCTCCAGTGCCTTTAGATGAAGCCTCTGAACCAGCCAGAAAATTTATTATGGTGAGTAATGTTAAAAAATGGTTAAAGATGAGTGTTTCTTCTGTGCTTTGAAAGAGGGCATATTGAGATATTCTTCTGTGTTTTTGACTTCTTCCATCAGGAGACATTATGCATCATCTTCCCTTCATTTCAGCTTTTCAGTTGTTGCTCATGGACACTCAGTTCAATTAGAGCGAGATGTTTTGCCACCATAATGTTGTAGTTACAGAATCACCCAGCAGGGTGTAACTGTACCACACTAACCAGTTAGACCTTGAGCCCTTGCAGGGTACCCGCGGGTCTTAAAAGCCTTGAAAAAGTCTTGAATTTGATCATCTCAAATTAAGGCCTTAAAAGCCTTGAATTTAGTATACAAAGTCTTGGATTTCGTTACAAAGGTCTTATATATATTTTTTTCCTTTGCTAGGATTAAGTTCATACCGTAACAAAATTAACTGTTACTAATGTAGGCTAATTCAAAATGTATGTAGCGTTGAGTGCACCTCGCGCTCCACGTCATAGCAGAAAAAGCGATAGCGTGCGCACCGTTACTATGGTTACTAGGCAAGTGAGGTACAGAACAAGATAGCCTAGTTGAATCCGCTGTGGCCACAAATGACAGAATTTAAACCCCAAATAAGAGCTTTTCTGTTAAAAGAGCATATTTTCTACCCGGTCTTTTCAATAGTATCTGGCAACCATGCGCGCGCGTTCTCTCTACACTGCTGAAGAAGCGCGGATGATCTGAAAACACAGACAAGCTGGAGTTCAACGATCTTTATTTAAGATTTTCTACTTAAATTCAAGTGTCATTCAGTCGGTCTGTGTTCTGTCACGAGCCGCTTGCGCTGTTTGTGCGACTAAATCTGCGATCAAAATGCAGGCTGATATCCACCAGTGTTCATACGAGCAAGAATGCAATGTTTCCCGAATATCCACACGATTTCAAATGTGACATTGATTTTATACAACAGTAAAAAAGAAAAGAAAAAAGGGTAACATTAAGTGATGTACTACATTTAAAACAGCATTGTCAGGCTTGCTCTGTTTTGCAACGAAATATGTGGCTTTGAACGAATCGTGAGATTCAATGAATGAATGACTCAAAGACTCACTCATAAAGATAGTGAGGTACTGCCACCTACTGGCGATTTTAATGTTTTTTACCATTGCAAATTTAATGAACATTGTTTTATTTAAAGCATTATTATTATTATTATTTTTTAAGGTATTACAAAGGAAAAAAATGAAATGGAAAAATGTATTAAAGGGGGCAAATCTTGTCCCTTAATAGAAAAGGTGTGACTGCACCAGGGGGTACGGCACTCTAAAACATTGGAGAACCAAATTATGTAGAACTGCACAAGTGCTACTGCTAAAGAGTGCAATGTCAATAATTTATCATAAGCTTAATTGAATTGGCCTAGAGAGAATAATTATTATGACATTTTCTGTCTAAAGACTACATATAAAATAACTACCTGTAAAGTAACTGCAGTTTGACTAAAAGTTGACAAAAAATGCAAAGACTTTTCGTCAACTACAACTATAAAAAACAGGATGACTCAAATGTGATTAAGACCAATAAGCATTTTCGTAAATCAAAAATGGCTGCCAAAATTAACACTGGCCTACATACACGTGCGCTACAATGCTGTTGCGTATGTATTAAATATGACTGATAATTTAAGTAAAATGTTTTATTTAATTCAAGTAGCCTTGTACATAATTAGTTTCTAGGGTTTAAAATGTATACAGATTTGACATTTTCCCCTCATACTTCTGTCGGAATGGGTACGAAGTTGGCATTGAATTTCATTTGAAATGGTATTAAAAAGGTCTTAAAAAGCCTTGAATTTAAGTTGGAGGATCCTGGGGGTACCCTGCCTTGGTTAATCACTAAAGTTGTCATTGCATGTGTGGTCTCTTCAGTCCTGTAGTGGCGCTGGTGGCGGCACTGAGCTGTGGCGGCCTCTCCAGAGCCTGAGCCTGCTGTCTCCCTGCCGGGGCGTGAGGAACATCCTGCTACTCTCTGATGGACATGTTCAGAACCAGCCTCTGACCCTACAGCTGGTCCGAGAAAACTCCTGCCACACGCGCCTCTTCACCTGTGGACTCAGGTCTGCCTTTGAAGAGTTCAACACAAATCTCTTTAACACTTCAATTCATTCCTGAACCTACAGTTTGTGTTTGTGTTTGTCTAGCTTGACAGCTAATCGTCATATGCTCAGAGCTTTGGCTCAAGCAGGTGGAGGAACATGTGAATTTTTTGACACAAAGATGAAACACACTTGGGCAGAGAAGGTGAATCACGCTGTTAATTGTATTGTTGTTTTTATTAAGAAAAAGGGAACATTATCTGTTCAACATGGGCCGCTCTGAGGCTTGAGTTTACTAGATATGCTGGTAATTTCAGGTGCGCGCTCAGGTTCAGCGTATGGAGTCTCCAGGCTGCAGATCAGTGGCAGTGAAGTGGCAGCAGTTTAATCCCACAGCGCCTCCTCCTGTTCAAGCCCCCTCACAGCTTCACGGCCTCTTCAGTGACTGTCACACTCTCATATACGGCTTTGTGCCGCACTGCACTCAGGTAGACCTGCGCTATTTACCAGCTGATCCGATTGTGTTGCAGATGGTTGTTACTTATTGTAGTTAGGACTGAGTAATATATTGTAATATTCACAATATATCCGCAAAGATTTAGCTAAAACTGTACAATTAAGAAACATTATGGATCTAGCTATAATTTTAGTATTTTTTACTATTAGAGTTAGAGTTTGATTTATTTCCATGAATTATTTCCAACTGTTTCATAAAATACATTCAAAGCTCTGAATCAACTGTTTGTTTGCATTATCATGTTCATGAAGATTTTGTATGGCATTTTTTATATTAAAATATTTTAAAATATACAGTATGTAGGTAAATATTGACACTTATTCAGAGTATAGTAATATTGTTGCATACTATAAATGAAAGTAATTAAATATTGTTCTTCATATAGTTATGTTAATTGCTGCTGTAAATTTCATTTGAATGGTGTAATATTTACTCTTTTAGGCCACACTGTTTGGAGATTTGAGTGGGAATGAGATCAAAACAATGGTTTCCACCACAGAACTACAAAAGACGAAAGGAACTGTGAGTGAACATCTTAAATACTAAATATAATCTGAAACATCATCAATTTTTTATCAGACATTTGAGTGTGTGTGTGTGTAGTTCCTTCACAAGTTAACAGCAAGAGCGATCATCAGAGACTATGAAGATGGCATTCTAGGCAACAGTGAAGCAGAACATGAGGTGCAATATTTTGCTGATTGTTGCTGTTTTTAATAGAACTGGCAAATTTGCTAACAGAAGAACTTGACTTGTTGTCTTGTATCTCTCTATCAGGGGAAGAAAGCAGAGCTGAAGTCCTACATCATTGAGCTCAGTAAAGAGTTCTCCATCTTGTCCCAGTTCACAAGTTTTGTCGCCATCGAAGAGAGGGTATGATTACTGATAATGTAGGGGTTATGTGTTCAGATCATTCATTCTAAACATATAGTAACAATATATGGCTTTTTTAAATTATATAATATTAAAAATTCATTAAAAAACTTAAATCTAATTTATCTGTAACAACAGCAATAATCTTTCGTTGTTCTTTAGTGCAAAGAATTGTGTCTTTTGTTCAAGTTTCAGTTTCAAGATCAAGAGAAACAAACAAAAAAGTCAAAAACTATGTTGCTCTTTCTTTCTATCTTAAATTTGTTTGGTCACCCTTTTTACTCTGTAATGGTTTGCTCTGTTTTACTATTGAAACGCCTTTACGAATAGTGTATTACCACCTATTCGTAAATTTGAATTTCGTAAAACACCTATTCGTAAAGACTGTTCAATAGTAAAACAGAGCAAACCATTACAGAGTAAAAGGGTGACCAAACAAATGTAAAATAACATATAGTACCTAAGTAACATCTTCTACCTTTTCTTAATTCATAGACAATTTTAAATAATACAATTTTCTCAAGCATTTATGCCTTTAATGTCTAATCGTGTAGCTATTCAAATTATTAGTTTCTTGCATGTGTTTTTAGGCAGCTTTTCCTTATACTTGCCTATTATAATCATTAGTTAAAAATGTTGTAATAAAAATAAAAGGTGACCATCTGTGCACATTGTGAATCGCATTTTCAGACTTGGGACACTAAATGGCCCAGCGGCAAAATTTATTGCAGATGCTATATAATGAAAATATACCAAATATTGATAATGAAAATATACCAAAAATTCTCTGATATAAGTAAATAACAATTTTTGCTAAAGTGTGATATATGAAAGTTAAACTAAAATGACTTTTGTGACCTCATTTGCTCTTTGTAGGACCAGAATGAGCCTGACGCTGGATTGACAGATATTCCTAAACTCATATCAGAAGAGGATGTGGATATTTTGCCATATATGGGCTGGACTGAAGAGAAGCTCATGGTTGAGCACATTATTTGTGCTGATGATGTTAGGGTAACAACAAAATGGTCAATTACAGCTGTTGTCACTTAATGTAGTATCTAAGCTGGCATCATTCAGTATTCAGATCTTCAGTATTCACACCAATCATTTTTATTTATTTATTTATTTATTTTTAGATGGATTCAGAGGAATGGCGCAGTAGCGGCTCCACATCTCTTATTCTGCACAGTTCAGCTCGTAAATTTGCATTTGATGATGATGAAAATGATTCAGAGGATGACTATGAGGATCCTATTGAGGATTTTATAATGGAAGCATCTGCAGCTCTCCCTCGTCTTTGCTCCAGTAGCAGCTGGCGTCCTTCACGTTTTGAAGGTAGCATTCACGGTTTCAGATTAGATTCAGAAAGATTATGTAGCCGTTCTTCTAGTTCTGATGTAAGTTATTCAAAGCCTCAACCCCCCCCTCCCCCTGCCGCTAAGATTAGTGCCTTAATGGATGCTCCCAGTCCTGTTGGCCATGTTCTTCTTGAGTCAGTGGAACCTACTGGTGGTGTCTCCATGAGTGACAGACTTCCTCCTCCCACTGCAGCCTCAATGCCTCTTAACCTTCAAGTTCCCTGTTACTATGATTCAGTAGAATCTCTCTCCTCAAATTATAACCTTGCATCACAGACAGACGTGAGTCCTATAGATGCCTCAATGGATGCTCCCCTTCCTCATCACATTCGTCATGTCCTTCTTAAAAGGTCAATGGAACCTCGCTCCAACGCTCACTGGATTTCTCCTCGTCCTTCTGGTGGTGCCCGGAGTGACAGGCTTCCCCCTCCAACTCCCCCTCCCCCCGCCTCCAAGGGTGCCTCCTCAGTGCCTCCTCCCCTTCATATTTCTGCATCAGCGGACTCTCTCCTCTTTGAAACTTATGCCCATGGCCTTCGCCTAGCGCTTGGGCTTGAAGGCTCAACTCCTCCTCTCTTTGCAGGTCCTCCTCCAAATCCTAGTCTTGCTTCTAATCTGTTCTTGTCTTCCATCCCCACTCCTCCTGCTCCTCTTTTTGGCAGGCCGAGCGCATCTTTTTCAACGATGGAATTCCCTGCCCTTCGCTGTCTCTCAGAGATCCAGCGTGACGCCTCAACTCCTCCTCTCTTTGCAGGTCCTCCTCCAAATCCTAGTCTTGCTTCTAATCTGTTCTTGTCTTCCAGCCCCACTCCTCCTGCTCCTCTTTTTGGCAGGCCGAGCGCATCTTTTTCAACGATGGAATTCCCTGCCCTTCGCTGTCTCTCAGAGATCCAGCGTGACGCCTCAACTCCTCCTCTCTTTGACGGTCCTCCTTTTCCTCCTCGTCTTGCATCTAAGCAGGACTTGTCTCCCACTCCTAGTTTTGCTCCTGCTTTTTTTCGCAGGGTGGATGCATCTTTTTGTGGCAAGGCGGCTGGCCCCGCTGTCTTTGGTTATCCCACAGTGTCTACGCCGCCCTCTCTCCCTGCATCTAGTGGCTTTGGTTGTTTCCTTCAAAGTACGAATGAGCCTTTGGGCTTTCTTGGTTCCTCATCCTCTGGACTTTATGAAGCATCTCATCAAAAACAGACACAACTAATGCAACCAAAAGCGCAACAACTAGAACGGCAAAAACTACTACGGCCACAAGACACTCTGACATCTGCACAATGTAAGTTGGAAGCAACAAAAAGGGCTGCTCCTCGTTTTCAACTAAGGACTCAACATTTCACAAAACCTCATGACATCTTGAATCTGTCGGTCACGGCAGATAAAACAAGCAAGCCTGACACCGTTGCCTGGAAGGAGCTGTTTGAGCTTCAACATGAGGTTTTTACACATGATTTAATGCACTAGATTATATACAGTATGTAAATGTGTAAGTCAAGGGAATATGAACTTATGTATTGTGTTTGGATATAGGATGGATACTGGGAGTGCACTGAGAGACTGAGCAGCTTCCTCAACCTGGACGTAGACTTTTTTGCCAATGTCTTCCTTCAGGAGAAAGGCATCCGTTCCTTTGGTATAAGACTTTTGAAATCAAATCTTCTTCATTTTTTAGACACAGTTTGCCTGTCAGAATCAGTTAATCAGTCACATGTTTTGTCTGTCAGGTGTGAAGGCTCATGCTGAAATTCTGAGACTGGTGGCGACTCTGCTGGTGCTGCAGCTGATCCGGGTGAAGAAGCTGGCAGTGGGACAGTTGCTGGAGTCTCTCCTCCGGCTGAAAGAGTCTCAGGAGCCCAGGTACGAGCACACGTCCTCACTCATAGTGATTCACTCTTGTGTATTTGATCCATAACTTTGTGCTCTTCTCCATTCAGACCGATGCACTGGGAGGCAGTGAAGAGGGCCGTGGACTGGGCCTGTCGGACAGACAGACAGTATCCGTGTGTGTGCAGCAGGCTGGAGATCGGCCGGGATTGGGAATCATCTACACGTCAGCTGCTGGGCTGTGATTCTCCACACCCATATTCCCCTCTCAAACCTGTTCTGGAGAGACGTGCGTGTGTATCAGTCATGTAGGAACTGGACACACACTTCCCCCTTCATTTACAGTTGCTGCTTTACTTGCTGCTTGCTTGTTGCAAAAAAATCTTTCTAGCCTTTAAGTGGCCTTAACAATATATTTAGACTGTTTTGAACTATAAGATTAACTCAAAATATTGATGTAAAATGTCTGAATTTCATTGTATTCTAAAGTATCAAGGTTTTGTAAGCCTTTTTTTTTTTTTTTACTTTTTCCAGGTACTTTTAATCAAGTGTAGTAGTGTTTGATTTTTAGTGGATGTATTAAGTCATTTCTCCTCAAGTTCACTGATGTCCTAGCAGAGCAACCACTAATGTAGGTCATCACATTATCTATGATTATTAAGCAGTATGTTGATTTATCATTTAAAAGGAAACAATTCTATTTGTCAAATGTTTTGTTGATACATGTGCTTGTGCTGTCTTTCTTTTAAGTAAATTTAAATAAATATATTGTTTGTTACCGTACACGTTGGTGCCTCAAGGACCTGCTCACACAGTCACAGAAAAGCTGTTGCCTCCTGTTCTGTGTAATAATAATCCATCCTACTAATGGACTTTCTCTGGATTAACTTATTTTTTTTACACAAGTTAAAACGGCATAAAATCATGGGATGATTATTAGAAGAATAATATATTTATTCCTTGGAAATTACTCGTCAAGCCACTTATAATTAGCCCTCTGCATTTATTAAAAAATGTAGGTAATTTCAAATATATGTCAAATAATTGAGCAAAAAAAATCTTATTGGGTTGTAATTTTTCTGTTTAGCTCTGCCTATTTTTATCCGTCAGTAAAATAATGTCTCATTCAGTGAAAAAGGCTGTCAAAGTAACTGCTGTGGCAAGAACTCAATCAAATGCTGTTCTAGGGATTCTTGACTTTTTATTCTACTCTTACAATGTTAAAAAAAATAGACTTTGTCTTGTCACCCGATTTAATGAATAATATTCTATAAATTAATCTGTACTTTAATAGAAATCCCTCCTCAAATGGTATTTTTGACGACATTGTGCCTTTTTATTTTAATTAGGTTTATTTATCAGTTCTAAGGCAGGAAAACACAAGTGATGAAAAAGAGCTACGAGGTGCCTGGCAACACTTGAATATATGAATGTTTACTTAAACATATTACACCGATACACCTGCAGTCACTCTCACACGCGTGCGCGCGCACACACTCCGCTTAGCTACACGCTGTAGCCTTTTACTGTCTGCTGTAGCCTACACGGCGCTGAGTTTCGACCACTGGATGGAGCCATGGAGCCCGTCTAATTTATTTGTAGGGGGGTGACATACTGTACGAGTCAGGAAGTAATATAACGAACTTCACATGCAGATTGTTTACGTCTTCTTCAATTGTATTTTCTTAAAATAGGGTATAAACTTCTCCACGGTAAGATATGCTCTTCCGTCTTCTAATGACGTGACATTGTATCTCATACTGCGACACGATACGATTTGGATTTTTGCCTGAATGTTTAATTACTTCAAGAGAACCATCTATTCACTTGTTTTATATCTGATTGATTGATATATTTTCTTTGTTTATCTTCTGTCGTTTTTCTTGGCATGTTCAGTGGCATCATGACAGTGTTTGAAAACTGTACTGTAGTGTTAGATGTGAAGAATGTCCCTTATAAAGAGAAGAAGAATCTGAAATCAGCTCTTCTGGAAAATGGAGGAAACATATCTTATGTCATCAACAAAGAGGTTCTGCTCATTTTTATACTCTTTCTAACTAAACCATATTTTTTCTGTCGTCAAAACTGTTAGGCTACTGCGAATTTGTTTACACAAATGTAGATTTAGAGTTTGTTTTTTTACACAATTTACAGTTTGATTTGTTCATCCCTCTTGTACTGTTAACGTTGAAGTTAAAAACGACATTGAAAATCTAGATTGGTGCCGTGTGGTGGAAATAAATAGAGAAATATGGTTTAACCACTTGATTCCTGTATAGCCCTATATGGGCCATTCTACAGAAGTCAGATTTGGAAACGGCTTGAAAAAAAGGTGTCTTTTTCCACAAATTTTGTATGTATGCAAATTGTATAATATCCAAGGGTACACATTTCATATTGTATTTTCAGAAAGTTTTGGAATATTTTTCCTCTCCCTAAATTTGTTACTACCGAAACACAATAATAAATCATTTAATAAGAAGTTGTATATTGGCCTATTAATATTTTGTACCTTGTAAATATATTTTTTGCTATTTAAAAAAAAAAAGTTTTCACAGGTAAATCAATAACAATTACAATTTTAACAATATTTCAAGTGTAATTTATAAGATTTGTTGTATTTTGAACCCAATCTTTCTTTGTAAAAGGCATTAAGTTAATCATACTGATTTCAAAGTTAAGGAATCATTAGTTTGAATATACATTGAACCAAACACTATAATAACATCTTAGTTGATAATTCAGTATACTTTATTTTAGACAAAACATCCATGTTTCGGTCGTGAGTGACGGCACATTTTCGGTAGTGGCAGTAATGTTTTGGTAGCGACCACATCACATTACAGAAATTTAACTTGCATACTAAAACACTACTAAAACATACTAAGATACTAATGATTTGCATAACTGTACAAATTTTGTTTATTTCCCCCAAATAATTTTTTCTTTTTTTATTTGACAAGGACAATGCAAACAAACATAGTGTCAAAACCAAGCATGTCACTGAAGTGTTGCATATAAAGTTTATAGCTATTGCTAATTTTCAACTCCTGTCCCTGGAAGGGCTTTTATACATAATAAAATTTACATGATTAACTACTTCAATAAAAAAATAAAAATAATAATAATAATATAAACATACATACATATCATATACAACTTTTATAATAATTAAAAATGAGTACACTTTTGGTTTATTTTTAACCAGTTTTTAAGCCTGGAAGTGAACATCTTAAAGTCAGGCACAGTCTTGATTTCAAAAGGTAATGAGTTCCAGAGTTTAGAACTCTTCACAGAGAAGGCCGTCTGTCCAAAGCTGGTCCTGCAGTATGTAATTTTACAGTCATGATTTGTGGAGCTCCTAGTGACTCGGATGTTGTCCTGTCTCTCAATAAATGTACTTAGTGGCTCAGGTGCTAAATGATTAATGCACTTATAAATTAGTTTAAGAAAGGAAAAGCTACTAAAGCTATCAAAATTCATTAAATTATATTTCTTAAAGATGCTGCAATGATGATAACGTAATGTTTTTTTTATCCAAAAGTTGTATTGCTCGATTATATAAAGAACCTATGCGTTTGATTGCAGTGGGAGCGGCTTGTGCCCATGTTGTCATGCAATATGATATATGAGAAAATTTCATAGCATGCATGTACAGCAGGGCTGCCTGACTTGGTATGTAGCTTCTAATTAGTTTAAAACAATTGAGATTACTTTGTAATGTTTTTAGGATTTTCTTTATATGTTTTTCAAATTTAAGTTGAGGATCTAAAACTAATCCTAAATATTTAAATTCTGTAACTGGATGAATTTCTTTATTTTGTAACTTAAAGCTGCTGTCCGTAACTTTTTTAAGTTGAAAATAATCCAAAATAATTATATTAAAAAAAACATATTTTGCCAGTGGTCAAAACTATCTGCTTGCCATAGCTAGATTCAAAACGGTTAGCTTGTAATAATGATTTTAATTCCAGTGGTACTGGTGGGTTTCCGCGGGAAATTCGAGCATGTCTTTGCGTCATTACGTCACACCCGTACACATAAAGAAGGAGTTTCGGCTAGCCGGCTATACTGCGCGTGACGAGATGTTTAGATGTATAGACTTTTCTCGCAGCACTTTACATAATTAAACTTATGGCATCCAGAAAGATCCAAACAACAATCATCAGTGTCAACTGGAGATTCAGCAGTTATAAAACCCAAAAGACTTCGTACTTCGGATTTAAGGTGGCTAGAGAAAGAGAAAGAAACCGTCTCATGCGAACACAAGGATTTAAACATCGGCGGGGCTTTTGAAAAGTGCGTGAACTCCGTGTTTTGAAGGGGTTCAAAACGGAAGAAGAGACGGCTTTTTTCTGCTGAACAAGTAAGACATTTCAATAGTTCAATCGTGTAACAGTACGTTTTCTTAATTCACACAGTTATGGAGTTTCCTTTGTTGTGCCTTAATCGTTTTGCTATTATGGAGAATATGAATTCTTAACTACACAGCAGGTAACCATAAAACACATTAAATTTAACATTAGTCACGCGATGCTGATGTTGTTAACATGAACAATTTGAGAACAAAGTAGGCTATAATTTGCACGGTTGCTGTAAATCGCGTTGATTAAATCTAACGAAGCTTATCATGTCGAATGCTTTCCCCCCTTAGTTGGTCAGAACAAAAATGGATGTTACTTACTTGTTCAGAAGACATTTTCTTATGAAAATTCTTATGTTGGTCAAATTTTCAAAAAGTGAATCTGTGATTCTGTATGACAGTATCCACACAGCGCGGTGACTGACAGCAGCACTCGCCTCAAAGCACTGTGTTCATCCGCGCTGTTTCATGCCGATTTACAACCCACGTAAAGATGATAATTCCGCGAATCACTGCAGTTACAGATTTCGAACAGAGAGATGGCGACAAAGAGGAAAAGCTACAGACTGCAGCTTTAATATTAAATCTTCCTTTTATATCTATTTTTTTAATGGAAAAGCACATGGAAACTGTTTTTGAGAAATTTAAAACTAACTGATTTTGAATGAGCCACTGTTGAATGTCAGACATACTAGTGGACAGTACAGCTGCAGCCTGCTCAGGTGACTTGGCGGGTACATAAAGAACTGCATCATCCGCATAAAGCTGACAACTGGCACCTGAGCAGTGCAGAGGTAAGTCATTTATAAAGAGACTAAACAGCAAAGTGCCAAGTATAGAGCCCTGTGGAATGCCCATTTTTATGTTTGAAAGTGCAGATACCTTTTGATCAACTTTAACACACTGCACTCTAGAGTGGAGATAAGATGTAAACCACAACACTGCCTCATTTGAAAAATTTAAATTTAACATTTTGGATAAAAGCAAACTATGATTGACCATATCGAATGCTTTTGTAAGGTCGATAAATATGGCTCCTACCACATTACCTTTGTCTAGGGACTTTTTTACATTTTCAATTAAACAGCAGTTTGCTATTTCTGTCGAGTAACCTGGTCTAAACCCAAACTGGTGACAATGGAGGAGCTGTCTGGCTTCTAAATGGTCCACCAGTTGCACTACTACTACTTTTTCAATTATTTTTGATAAAACTGGTAAAATCGATATAGGGCGATAGTTGCTCATAGAGTTTTGGCTACCACCTTTAAACACAGGGATAATTATTCCTTTCTTCCATGCACTGGGAAATGTGCTGGTTCTTATGGAGAGATTAATGAGATGGGTCAATGGTTTGACAAGAACATCTTTATAATTTTTAAGAAAACAACTATTCATCATAAAAATGTCATTTGACTTGGAATTTGAAAGTTTATTAATTATATCTGCAACTTTTGCTTCCGACACCTCTTTAATATAAAATGAATCGATTGAGGTGTCTCTCAATGAAAGATTAAAAGGATTAACGGGCTGGAAATCTTTTGATAATTGTTCAACTGACTGTACAAAACAGGAATTGAATTCATTAGCCATAGTGGCACGATCGCTTATACTATTGCCATTGATATTAATTTCTGTGATCTTTTTATGTTTATTTGATTTGTTAGTCAAATTGTTTAAATGCTTCCATAGTGAGTTATTTATGCCTTTGGTGTCATGATTCTGCCCTCCTGTCATTTCATTTCTCTAGTCTTGAGGCAGGATCATGACAGACCCATGTTTTGTGTGCAAGCACATGGTCTTGTCTTTTGAGCCATGTGCTTGTGTTGTCTTGTCATGTCACTCCGCCCCCCTTGTTATCCTCGTCTCGTCATTAGTGTCTAGTCAGTTTCACCTGTCCTTGTCTTGTCAGCTTCACCTGTCTTGGTCATTAGTGTCTCCCTTTTTAATCTCCTTGTGTTTGCTGTCCTGGGCCGGTTCATTGCCTTACGTGCCATGTCTATACCCAGTGAGTACCTTGTCAAATGTTTTGTCTAAGAGTTGCAATCTTGTGAAAGCCTGTCTTGTTCCTGTTTAGTTTTATGTCAAGTCTTAGTCTAGTGTGGTCAGTCGTTTACTTTATCTTGTACTGTTTTGCCCCCTCGTGGGTTTTGTTTTCTCCGTTTTCTGTTATAATAAACGTTGTGTGTTTGCAAACCGTCTGCGCTTGGGTTCTTCTGCTATCCTCGTGACAGAATGAACCGGCCAAGACCGAACCCAGCAGACCGTTTGTCCTTCTCTGCCAAGCATCGTCCGGACCCCCTTGAAGAAGTCTGGTTGTCCTCCCTCCTCAACAAGAGAATGTCAGGACGTTCGTTTGAGGGAACCCGTCTGGTCAAGTTTCGTGGAACCCGTGGTGGCCGCAGTGGAGGCGGTGGTCGGGAGGAGTCATCGTCTTCACCTTCTGCTCGACTGCCGGTTATCCCTGAGGGTCTCCGGATAGGCGTTGCGACGCTTGGGGACCAGGCTGGTTCCCCCACGACTCCCGGCACTCCGTCTACCCCCTTCGGTCTTCGAGGGAAACGAGGGAGGCGAACCTCGTGGGACTCTCCTTCTGAGTCCTCAGCGTCGGAGTCTATCGTGCCAGGGATAACCCCTCCTTCGCACGACACAGTTCCCGCCGTGTTTACCCAACCCGTCTCAGCTCCGGCGATGGTCGCTGCTTCTCGACCTAGGAGAAAGAGGAGGAAGAGGGGAGCCTCCCGTTCTTCGCCTGCTGCAGTCACAGAGCCCGCGCCCGCTGCAGTCACAGAGCCCGCGCCCGCTGCAGTCACAGAGCCAGCGCCCGCTGCAGTCACAGAGCCAGCGCCCGCTGCAGTCACAGAGCCAGCGCCCGCTGCAGTCACAGAGCCAGCGCCCGCTGCAGTCACAGAGCCAGCGCCCGCTGCAGTCACAGAGCCAGCGCCCGCTGCAGTCACAGAGCCAGCGCCCGCTGCAGTCACAGAGCCAGCGCCCGCTGCAGTCACAGAGCCAGCGCCCGCTGCAGTCACAGAGCCAGAGCCCGCTGCAGTCACAGAGCCCGCTGCAGACAGCGCTTCTTCCGAGTCAGATTTGAGCGCTTCATCCGAGTCTGTGTTCATGTGTACCGAGTCTGATTCGGTGAATTCTGTTCCCGCTCCACAGCCGTCTGCTACGTCCCCTGTTCTGTGTCCTGTTCCTTTTCCCGCTGTTTCCCCAGTCAGAAGTCTTGTCTCGCCACCCTTAGCTTTCCCTGTCGTGATTTCCTCTCCGTCGTCCTCCGTTCCTCCTGTCCCTAATCAACCCCGGACTGTTTCCTCCAAGACTCCTCATGTGTCCCGACCCAAACCTGCCCGGAATCCTCGTCCCAAGCCCCCATCCCGTGGACCTAAGACCCCCAGCCCTCCCACCCACGCTGGTCTACCACCTATGAACTTTCTTGTTCCCCCGCCCCCCCTCCCTTGTTTGTTATTTTTATTGATGCATCCCAACCCCTTTATTGTATATTCTTGTATGCCGTTGCTTTTATTTGTCATGTTTTGTTGGTTTGTGTCTGTTTCCCAGTCTGTCATGTCTCGTGTTTGATGTCCTCTTTTGGAGCGTCTGGTAGCCGCTCCTTAAGGTGGGGGTTCTGTCATGATTCTGCCCTCCTGTCATTTCATTTCTCTAGTCTTGAGGCAGGATCATGACAGACCCATGTTTTGTGTGCAAGCACATGGTCTTGTCTTTTGAGCCATGTGCTTGTGTTGTCTCGTCATGTCACTCCGCCCCCCTTGTTATCCTCGTCTCGTCATTAGTGTCTAGTCAGTTTCACCTGTCCTTGTCTTGTCAGCTTCACCTGTCTTGGTCATTAGTGTCTCCCTTTTTAATCTCCTTGTGTTTGCTGTCCTGGGCCGGTTCATTGCCTTACGTGCCATGTCTATACCCAGTGAGTACCTTGTCGAGTGTTTTGTCTAAGAGTTGCAATCTTGTGAAAGCCTGTCTTGTTCCTGTTTAGTTTTATGTCAAGTCTTAGTCTAGTGTGGTCAGTCGTTTACTTTATCTTGTACGGTTTTGCCCCCTCGTGGGTTTTGTTTTCTCCGTTTTCTGTTATAATAAACGTTGTGTGTTTGCAAACCGTCTGCGCTTGGGTTCTTCTGCTATCCTCGTGACATTTGGAACTATCAACATAATCAAATGATTATGTGTTCCCTTTTGTCACTACCAAAACAATGATGGCATGTTTCGGTCATGACTGTTTCGGTAGTGACCATTTAAGATACGTTTGAGCCTAGTTCAAAGATGATAACGAGCACATGGTTACCTAGCACAGTTCTGAACAGTTGTACACACACAAAAACTAAATTTTATCGAATAAGACTAAAAACCATGATGTCACAACCGAAACTTCACCACATGTTTCGGTAGTGACAATTTAAGATACTTTTGAGCCTAGTTCAAAGATGATAGCCTGCACATGGTTACCTAGCACAGTTCTGAACAGTTGTATACACATAAAAACGAATTTTTATGGAATTACACCCAAAAAAGTTTGCTTAATTGCAGAAAAAGGTGTTTGGTAGTGACGTCCCTTAAAGTTACACACAGATTTTCAGACTTTTGAACACATTTCCCTCAAAATGATGATACCTAACTATAATGAAAGAGAGGCTATGAGAGAGAGGCACACAAGAATATTTCCTAATCAAAAATGTAGGGGTGTGGTTAAAATCAGTCTCAGCCAATGGACTAAATAAAACACACACTGTTTCGGTAGTGACATGAAAATGCGGGACACATTTTTTTACATAAAGTTTCATGATTTAAAATATAAAATATGTTTAAAAAAAATTTTTTTACTTTTTAAAAGAAATCAAAAAGATATTTTAAAAACAACAATGGAAATAAAAATAATATTTCAATATCATTTTCACAAGTTGAAATGTTGGGGTTCGGGACAGCCACCTCCCAATTGAAAGTACACAATAAATGATGATTTTATATATATTAAGCTTACTTATATTTTAAATATTATTGTGGGATTCAATAGATAATAGAAGGATCTTAGTTAACATCTAAAATTTGAATACTTAAATGCTTTTTAAATGTGTTTTTTGGTTGTCGGACAGCAGTTTGCACCAATTCTGTAGCATGTCCCATATATAAATAAATACACAGGCCTGTGCAATTCCCTTTCTTTGAACAGGGTTTTCAGACATAATTACTTACATTAATTAGGCTAGGTTTTGCACTTGTCAAAGTTTAGCTTTTTTTTTTTTTTTTTAAATTGAAGTGTCAGTTTGTGCGTCAGTCAAACCTGAACATTATTTTAACAAAGTATTTTACCTATAATTAATTCAAAAATAAAAATTTGATTAAAGTGTAAAAAATCTCAGTATGTTTGATCCATCTGGCACTGATTTTTCAACCTCTTAGTAAAGTCTTCTGGCTCAACTAGTAAACGCTCAAGTCAATGTGTTTATTTTGCACTCTTGCCAATTTTTCGGTCTAAAATGACCGACCAGTACCAGCGGGTTAAAATGAACTACTCTCTATAGGCTAATTTTATGTTAGTTCCTACAACAATAACATGGCAACTTAAAATAAGTGACACAGAAGTGTGCAATGTTTCTACTTAAAATCACTAAAGCGCTGCAGTGTGTCTTCTGACCTGCTTTTCTCTTCTCCAGTGCTCTTTTGTAGTCACTAGCAGTGTGAATGACCTGAGCAGTAACCGGCAGCGCAGCATCCAGAAGCTCCGGATCCCAGTGGTTGGGACGCAGTATGTGTGGTGCTGTCTGGATGAAGGGCATCTCCTGCCTTTGCCGGAGCATGATTTGGCCCCACAGCTGGCTTATCCCACCTCTGAATTCATCTCTTGTCCAGGTAAGAGATTCCTGAAATTTATTTTACATTGTTTTTAGGTTATAAGATTATTAAGTGAGATTAAAACATACATTTTTGCGGCTCTGTTGACATAATGTTGTTTTTCACCATAAAGAGGGAAAAGTGTCGACCCAGATACAACAAAAAGAGGAGTTCAAAGATCAGCCTGAACTCTCAAAGATTGAGATTGGGACTCTTGAGAAGGGCGGACCCAGTCTTAGCAGGTTCAGGTATGCTCTTGTTTTTTGTCACTTTCAGTTCTTGAGAATTATTGAAGTTTATTTATTGTTCTACATTTTTCACATCATTTATTTAGATGTGCTAGTTTACCTGACTGCATCTTTGCATTTACTCAATGCAGATTTTACAGAGGCGGCGACCATGAGCTGCCTGAATTTCCTTCACATTTTCAAGTGGCCAAGTATTCAGTTTTTGAGCAGGTGAGTGAGAAAAATGTTATTTACATTGATCTTTGAATTAAAAGAGGTCATGTACTATGTAAAACACAATCTATATTCACTCTAACCTGCAAAAACAACTCATTCTGAACTTCTACAACTTACTGAAATCAGACAGATAAATAGTATAAAATAATGATAAATGTATGATGACCAGTTTAACACATTCCTGAAGTGATTAGTGTAGCCTCCATCACTGCCTGAGTTTGAAGGTGTTTTCATGCCTGTTGCAGGTCAAACCCAAGACTTTGTCTGTTTTGGAGCTGCAGAGTGCCAGAGGACGAAAAGGCCAGCAGTATCGTGTGTTGTCTTCAATCTTGCATGAAGCTGAGGTTTGGTCATCTCGAACACCGTTTAAACTGTTTAGATGTTGTTATCATAGGACTCATATATTGTGAGAGAGGTAATGAACACTTGACAGTCTTGACACTCTCTCACTGTAGAGCGCAGTGGTGCAGGACAAGCTTGTGTACTGCGTGACGTCTGAGGACGCTGTGGAAGCGTATCTGCTGCTGATGAAGGAGATGGAGACACAGGGATTCACAAGGACTCACACCCTTCCTCCTGAGGTTGAACGATTGGCGTCCTACAGCCTGCAGCAGGTTAGACAAAAACATCTCTATGAAGATCTATTTTATTCAGTTGATACTGTACAGTATGTGCATATATAACGTGTCCAATGAGATTAAAATCAGTTCATCTTTTGATTTGCAGCTTCTGTTGGAGGAGAAGCTGAACTCCAGCTCATTATCACAGCAAGTTGGCGTCTTTGTGGAGCTGGTTTGGACCGAAGCTCTCGGTTCCCTTAGTGACATCCTGACAGTCCCTGTCTCCAGAATCAGCCTTAATGATGTGAGAATGAGCCTTAGATAATCACACACCCACATCCAATCATGAAGCTCACAGGAATGTTGTGTGTTTAATGTCTCTGTGCTGTTGCAGGTGAGCAGGGTGGAGGGATTGTTACTGCAGGCACAAAAGACTCAGAAAGAGGATGAAGTCAAGGCCCTGCTAGAGGAGGTCAACACTCTTCTACCCCTCAGAATGATCGACCCTCCTTCCAAACACAAGCTTGTGTCTCAGAAACTAGATCTTTGTCAGGTAACGTATGCAATTATAGTATACAGTTATAGATTCCTTCACATTTGGGGATTTTGGTAGATTCTTCGATTTGGATTTTAACTCCACAGTGCAGACTGGTACTTTAAACTCTTCTGTCGTCCTCAGCTGATAAGAGACATTTTGAATGTGAGTGAAGCCACTCTGGGAAGCCCCTCGCCCTCGTCTCTGGGAAAGTATCGAGCTCTGAGGTGCAGCATTGAGGTTGTTCCACCACAAAACCCTGAGT
Source organism: Rhinichthys klamathensis goyatoka (assembly GCF_029890125.1). NCBI lineage: Eukaryota > Metazoa > Chordata > Actinopteri > Cypriniformes > Leuciscidae > Rhinichthys > Rhinichthys klamathensis. The sequence continues at coordinate 2,160,552 of NW_026606572.1, read as the reverse complement.
TTCATGTTGTCTCTCAACTGCTTCATGAAAGGTAAACTTGATTGTGATGATTGTGGTCTGAAGTTCAAACATGAATATATTATGATGGTGTTAATCTTGTATCCACTATAGGCCTGTTCAGATTCAGCAGATACTGCGTGTAAGCAGAGGGGTGGAGCTTCAAATGTTTTGGGAGGATATAGGCAACATTAAGCCTCTCCTTCACTCCACTAGTCCCAGTAGTTTTGTTGGAATACTGTCACGGTAAGAACATATTCTTTAAAAAATAATAATATTTACACATAGTAACAAAACCACACAAACCTATGTTTATGACAGACCATATACTGTGGTGGAGTAAGTGAAGACAGACACAGTAGGTGTGGTTGAACCATGTTTCTAGTTATGGCTGATAGTAAGTGAATTTAGAAATCCCAACATTATAATGTATAAAAATGGATGTTGTTGTTGAGATTTGCATTTAATGTAAAAAGATTACATTTAACCATGTTATTAAATGATTAATAAATTATGGAAAATTAATCTAAATGTAAAAATAGAGGAAATGAGCAATACTAAAAACACAATGTAGACCAACCCTGAAAAACTTTCTTTTTTTTTTAATCTCTAATATCTGACTAATAATTGACAGAAATCACTTTTTGTAATGTCTATTCAATGATTTGCTCTTCTGCAATAATCAAGTAATGTCTGTTGTGGCAAAAATTCATCTCAAGCAAACATCACTGCGTAAGAGACACTCAGAGTCAAATTATATAAAATAGAAGAATTTATTCTTGCAAGAATAGGAGCAGTCTAATACACAGTTGTTACCCTGTGCAGAAGAGTGACACACCCCCAGACAGACTGAACTAGCTTTTATCTTAGTTTCAAGGCCTTCTTCCCCCCAGAGCCTTCCTCCCAGTAGTTTTCCATAGACGTCACTAGTTGGCCCAATAAGCCCCCCTGCACCAAAAATGGCCTTCTGACATCTAGGTCAGAGGTCCTTGTTCGTCTGTTCTCTGGAGTGTCTCCCTCTTCTGCCTCCCCAGGTACATAAACAGAATCTTCTCTCACTACAAGTGAGAGACACACATGTGACATTCTTTGAATCATCTATATTTTACTAAAGATCAATGAATATCATTAAAATTTCCACTACAACTCCTCACTTTTTATCATTCTGATTACCCATAATCACAATAATAAACAATAAAACAAATTTTAAGTCATATCATCACACTTATACTCTTCATCTCTGATTTTTTCGCATAAATGATCACTCTCCTTGAACCTGTGAAGAAAAGTTTAGAATGAAGAAGCAAAAGGCTGTTTTTGTGGGGGAAAGGCCCCGTAATATTTTAGCTAGCAAGTAAACATTTTTACGACGCCGGGCTAAGCGAGAAATCACTGTTCCTGCGCTCCTGTAAACAGACCCTCAGTCACGCCAGTAAGGAAAAAGGTAGTTATAACATAGTAAGGAAACAAACAGATAAAAGTATAATAAAAATCACTCAGTTTCAAACCCTATCTTTGTACGCCATCTCGTAACACGGATGACCGCTGCTTTTAACCCTCTTTAAATCTTTTGCCCTTAATCTTTCTCAGAAAATAAACAAATAGAAGAAAAACAAACAGAACATACATTTAACACATATCTGACTGTAGCTCCTGCTACATGTATCGTCTCATAATTTTGTTCATCCTTGGGATAGACTGTCATTTTCATCAATTGAACAGACAGCATGTTTCACCTGTCACTGTAATCATATTCCCCCATGAATAACAAAATTATTAGAATAACAATCCTAACTCCTATCATTAAGCCTTTTCCATTAATCTACGCCCATCTCCATATTTCACCTCGGTTTTCCTAACCATATTTTGTTCACTTCTAATTCAATTTAGTAAGCTCTATTTAATGCCATATTTAACAAAATCTAACCAGAGAAGTCTTATAATTTTATCCATTCTTCTAACCAATGCAGTTGTTCAATATTAACTCTAATATTTCCATTACGGACACAATCAATATATTTTCTACATTTACAATCAAATCAATACCTAGTTTGATTCAATCAAACCAAATCATCACAAAAACAGATTCTTCTGTTAAACTTAAACCATCAGTTGTGTTGATCATCTCGTTCGCCCCACGGATGTTCCGTGTTCTTTTACCTTTAACTTTTAATTCAAACATGCTGTGGTTCTACTTAATAAGCTTCAACAATTATCCCTACCATTTACATTAATTAATAGATCTTCTCTTCCCAAAAACATTTTCCTTAAATATTTCCTAATGAATAAGTAACCAATCAAATCTTTTGATCTACTGTATATCAATACTAAGCCCTATTTTGATTTAATCAAATCAAATCCTCAAAATAATCACAAAACCACATTCTTAAACCATTAGTTGGTTCACATCCTCCTCCAGGCGTGTTGATCATCTCGTTCGCCCCATGGACTATGGGATGGTTGTGGCCTGTCGGTGTAGGTGAGAGGCTTGGACCCAGGTGTCACACTCTCCAACCATTTTCTGATCCTTATAAGGTTTTCCCTTATATCACGACCGCACCCCCACTGGAGTGACCTGTCACCTGTGAATGGAGACCTTAAGTATTTTGTTAGTGACCGCTTGACAGCCGCTCGTCCCCTTTGGTGTGACCTGTGGAATCAACAACCTGAAACATTATCTCCGGATAATTTCTTGCTCACTTAATAGCACTCAGAGTACTTTTCCCCTGAAAACACCTATCCACTTTGCTTACGTTAACAAGTCAATATTCATACATTTGGAACAGAATTAGTTCTGTTTGATCCAATCCATCCTGACATTCTGTAAAAGGAAAATTTTAAGTTATGCGCTGCGCAGGTGTAGCACCTTTCTGCCACAATAATAACCCAGGCCAGGACAGTTAGCCAAATTCATCCATAACTATTATTTTATTGGCACATTTTGCCCTGTCTCCCAATCATGCATGCTCTCTGTAAAGAGAAACAAATTTCGAGGTTATTGTCAGATAGTAAAGTACGTAGTTTCTTTTGTCTACTGTTCTCCCGTGTCCTTCGATGCCCTGGCGTTTCCTGTTGAAACAATCTTTGTTATTGGTGTGTGCAGCACACTCACAGACATCAATTTTGTTAGGCAGAAAAAATGGCTTCTTTCAGGGCTTTTATCAAATTACCCCTAGTGTTCTCCCAACATTTATCCCTTAATAAACCATATTTGGCAATTGTTATACCATCTCCCTCTTGATGCACGACACAACTCGAGCATCAATTTAACATAACATTTAACATAGTGTTTTTTATAAAGTTTGCCATCAACACTAACCCAAACGGCGTCCTTCAGCCAAATTTCTCTGCCTCTGAAACAAAAATATTACATTCTTCACTTAAAGCCACAATCTCATCTTCTTCTCGAAGTATTTGAAAGGCAACGGCCCTCAGTCTCACATCGAATCTTGCTTTTCAGGCCTGTTGTTTGGTCTCTCAAGTCAGTCATCTACAAACATTTTCCAAAGTCATCAATTCTCCCTATCAGGTCAAGTCGTGCTGTACAGACTTGGTCAATGTCAGTCAATCATTTCTCCCCCTTTGTTCACAATAATCATAAATGTGAGAGGCTCTCTTGATAATTTCATGTTGACTTAGCCAATATGTCACTTTGTTGTTTCCCTCAAATCTACAACATTTTCATTTATCTCAGCCCATGCCAGATGGTGATCTACAACTACACAATTCCAATTTACTTAAACTGATCTTCAAATCTACATTATGTATGACAAAATTATTACTACCAGACAGAGCTTGATGGCCAATCAACTTAAAGCTTGTCCCATGTTCTGTATTGTCTTTTCATCAGAATTATCAGCTTCTTTAAAATTTTTCATTTGCCTTAACCCATCTGTAATGATAAACTCATTCCAGAGGTTAACCCTCTGGGGACCAGAGTGTTTTTGGGGCCCTTGGGATGTTTTGACATGCACTGACATTTGTGCTTTTTTCAGTTATTTATAAACATGTTAATGGCAAAGGTGTAAATTCACTCTATATAGCACAAACTTGGCTACCATGAGATCTGAGCAACATGTATGTACATGTTTGTATTTTTAATAGAATAATGTTTATGCGTGGTTATTGAAAAAAATAAAAATGAAAGTTGCTGAAATAAGACCACAAAACACATATTGATTATTTCTTCACAAGACTTTTGAAAATTGTATCACATAGCCTAGAATATTTGCTCCAAAACTATGTGAGAATCATCCTGACTACTCATTCAGATAAGTCAATAAAGTCTTTTACATTTTTAATGACGTGTTTTGTTTGAGAAAGCTTTATGCAGGAGGCTTGATCTCTCATTAATATGTATGGCATTCCACACCTGAGAAAGACAAAGACCCTCCCATAATGGCCCTATTAGGTGCTATCAGGCCATATCATTACAGGAGCCTTGCACAAAGAATGAGGAGATTTAAAAAAGAATGGCTTTTAGATTGTTTGGATATTATAAGGAAAATACAGGGTGCATACGTCTGGACACTTCTATCACACACCCTTCACCATATAGACATGGTTTTATTTCAGTTCAAAGTTAGAGTTGGAAACATCTTGAAAAGAAAATTGTCTTTCTCCATAAATGTCTTAGTTTGATCATACATATTTCAAAGTTGAGGATTCATTATTTTGATATAGCTTGAACAAACACTATAACATCTTAGTTGATTAGTTTATTGACAAAACATACTATATATTTAACATATGAGCAGAAACTCCTAAAAAAGCTTATTTGATGTCTATTTTAGAGTAAAAACTTTATCCAAAACGAGTCAACGAAATGTTGTCTGTTATTTAGTCTGTAACAGTGCGTATCTGTGCGTTCATTCATTCATTCACACACACACACACAAACTGTGTGACACAAACATGATTCACATTTAACAGTATGCTATTTTTCCGTTTACAGACACTACGTTATTCTATATCGCGATTAGAACAAAGCACTTGCAAAAAACACTTACTTCTCAGCTGAATCTGTTCATCCTCGAAGTGAAAATAACCCAGTGGTAAATGTCCCAGGATTGTTCCACATATAGCCGCGCAAGACGACAGTAGATTAATCTGACTAAAAAATAATGTGTGTTTTCAGAGTTTATGGGCGTTAACGCGTCTCAATGTGTTGCTTCACATATTTGCGTTTGAATAGCGCGTGCTCTCCGTAGGCGTGTCACATTACCACAGATAATCAGCTGAGAGAACGATAATGAGATGGGCTGACACGTCTCTCTTTTTATATAGATGACATAAACGGAGAATAATAATTTTAGTTTTGAATCGGATCATTTAAAAGTACAAACTCAAATGATTTAAAAGATATATTGCTTATGGCTGGGTGAATAGTATTAGCTGAGTTGTGTTGAAGATTAGAGACGTGCTCCAGAAAAAAAGTTCACGGTGACCGAGAGGCAGAACGCACACCCTGTTTATTTTCTTTATTTTACAAAAGCACAATATTTTATTTCGATTGTATGTGGGCACATAAAAAAGTAGACATTTAACAGATTATTTTCTCATATTTCTTAACTCTATATGAACAGAAATGATGGTAGTACTTTAAGTCTATTTTTCTGCTATGTGAAAAAAAACGAGCAAAACGCGCCGGCGCGTTTCTGGTCCCCAGAGGGTTAATGACGCAATATACACACCATTCAGGCGGAATATTAGTGCCCCAAACTAATACATACAAGACATAAAGTGCTGTCACCATCACACGCACTCATACTAGACACACATATGTTAACTGTTCATTTTCAATATTCATTTTTCTTTATATTATTGCTAAAAGATTTAAATTTTAAATAATATTTTAACCTTTCCATTTTCCCTGTAGCTTCTACCTAATTTTACATGGTATTTTAACCACTTTCAAAGCACGTCTGTTCATTATTCATTTGATTTTTTAGACAAGTCAGCTGGGTTGTTTTGTTTCATTATCATTATTTTGCTTCAGCTTGCTCTAGCAGGCAGATAACAGAAAGACAGACACAGTTACCATCCCTTCCTCCAACTCAGGCAGTCTCTCTCACTATAAATAAATCTTTTTCAACAGCCTTCTAAGGCTGTAACTTAGACATAATGTAATATTAAATTAATTACAATAACCTTTGACCATTCACCTTGTTATCCAGACTTTTCTCAAATCTACAAAAGCTGTCTTCATCTTTAGCCACCACCATGTCTAACGACCTTCAGGAGTTAAAACTATGTTATAACATATTAGTTCAAAATCAACACTATGATTTTCCTTGCCCATAAGGCAAACCAGTACATAAAAAGTTTTGCTACTGTCTCCACAACAACTAATGGGAATCACTTCATGGCCTCAGCTGGCTCTTGAAAGCCCACTCCTGTTAGCCCTTTATCTATAATCTCCATCAGGGTGTTTTCCCCTGGCATATTTGCAGACGCTTGTCACAATAAAAAAAAACAAGCCATACAATGAATGCGGTTTCTTCTGGCGAGTGGTATGTAGAGGAAACTCACATTTTCTGGGTCAGACCGCCGTGACTGTTCCTCACAGCGCATCTCACCTCTCAATGCTCTGCTGACCCCGGTGGCCTCCAGTAATCAGCGCTCAACTCTCATACCTTTCTCACATATAACACCTCCATCCCGGAGGTGCCCAATGTTCGTGACCCCCTGCGTTAGGCTGTCCCCTGGCCAGGAAGATCAAACCCGTCATTGAGTAGCCACTGTACACACTGGTGACCGCTCTTTCCCATCACAGGCTGTTTGCTTCAACAGAACTCAGCTGTTTTCTAGAGCTTAGGAAAGGCACGTTCAAGAGTCACCAGAGCCATTCCGATTGCCTAATAGTGTTCACATAGGGAGACAGGTCAATAACAACAGTATTTAATCACTTAAATCCATTAACCATCTTAAAAGCAGCAACCTAGCTGCTTGGATTATACTCAGTGAATTTAGATCACAACCGTACATTCAGTGTACTTCATCTGTAGCCGGAGCCATCGGTCCTGAATGGTGGAGACTAAATGAGACAGAGAAGTTACTGGTCCTAAAATAAGCTAATCAAAATGTCATCTCTATCTGTATTATTGTTTTAAATACTTCTTTAAAGTCATTCAGTTTTATTTTTAAAACATCTCTGTGTCTATGATCTTCAACTGAAACACTGTGCTTTACATTATCACAGATACCAGCTTTTAGCTGACTCATTGAATGAGAGAGACTCTGAGACTCTATTGGATGGTACACTGCTCTCTCATATACTTCTAACATCAAACATTTATCTATCATCTTTTAACTCTATCCCAGCTTAAGGCATCTTTGCCAGAAATTACATACGGTTTCAAATAAACATATTATTTATATTTGTCTTTTGCCCACCTCAGGGAATTTAGACATTACAAATTTCCTCTCAGATTGAGTCTCTGTCGCACTGGCAGTTTCAGGCACAGCACACATCAGATTTTAGATAAGCGAACTGTTTCAATACAGCCCATAACAAACTTATCTTTTGAGAGCAAAACATCAGCTTCTAGTTCTTTCATGGTCAACTTTTCAAGCTGTTTGTTTAATCAGATGCCTTTCACACATTTTACATTTAGCAACTGTTAATTCAGTAGCCTACTGCATCTGCTTATTTGTTCTTACATAATGGTAATTATTCTAGTTCTCAATAACGTTTCACATTTCTCAATCTCAATTACCATAGCTTAATATCTGACTTCAAAGTTTTCTCTTCTAGGAGTTTATCAGTCTCCAATCAGGATTCACACTAACTTTGACAAGGCTACTCTGCATCCTTTGCAGTTATTATAAATCATCTTTGAGATCTGTCTCTCTATATTACCTTTACATATTTTGCAACTCACATTTGTTGGAGTCACAAAAGGATTCACTTTAAGACTTCAATCTTTTGACCTTGTTTTTTATCTCTTATTTCTCAGACCAAAAATTGTCACTGTCGTCATTTAAACACTGATCTATTTTCAAACCAATATTATTACCAGAAATGTGTTGTCATTTTATCACATTTTTAAACACCTTCTCGGTGGTCATTTACAGTTACCTATTAAATTGTCCCGATGACCACCGTTAAAACACTCTCTGTCATCTAGTGAATTTGTTTCAGCCTCAACTACAGCATCAGACACCTTGCAGTTTGATCACTGTGAGCTTCCCAAAGGGCTTCAACTTAACACGCCCTTGAAGCAGTGTGTGTCCCATTCAGGAATGTAAACAGACCCACTGATAAGCAGTTCTCTGTATTCCTTTGACCCTCCACCAATGGCGGATTCAATCACAATAGCCAAATCATACTCTTCATCATTATTATTGGCAGAACATAATTTCATGAGCAGCACAGAAAATGCTCAAAATATTCGAATTTGTTTTCTGTCTTTACCTTACTAATTTGGTATTATCATCAACAACACTAATTACAAGTACCGTTGCTGTTATCCCAGCTTATCTTTTACAAAACATCATCTGCAAATCTCTTCAAAGTGAGATCTTCAGAGCAGAGCTGTTTACAGCATTTTCTCTCTTCTGTCTCACTATTTATTTATTTATTTATTTTCCCGGACTGTTCCGTTACTCTTCATAAAGTGTAACAATTTGTACATCATCATTTTCATTACTACTGGTTTGAAGCCTTTTTTCCTTCCATCACATTATTGTCTCAGTCTTATCTCTACTGTTTCTCCAAAACAGATTATATTACTAGTCCGTAAATTACACAGACAACCATTATAGCTACTTGCTCCAATACCCTTATTTTCTTAACATTAATAAAATAAAGCAGATATATCATCATTTCAATCATTATTTTATCAAAATCTAGAATTGTTTCCCATTCTGCTTAAAACATTCTTCATATCATGTTAATCCCTGTCAATCATACAATGCCTTATTTTATTCTAAAACTTTTCATATCATTTAAACATTTGACTTCCATAAATTCTGTCGGACCATTTCTATTTTCATCACATATAGTTTTCTACTATATTCCTCCTTTCTTTTCCCTACATGCCAGTTCCTTCATTATCCTCTCCTTTCTTTTCTCAAACATGCCAGTTCCTTCATTATCTAACCAGTACCAAGTCTCACTTACAGTTCCCTCTATTTCACACAGACAGCCTTATTGCTTCTTGCCACTTCAATCCTTGTCATATAAATTTAAGTTCTATAGACATCTAATGTCATGCATCCATTTACTGGACGAAGAAGTAAAAAACATTATTTCTCCTGGCAGTTCGACATTTCATCTTCAACTGAACAATCCATTATCTGTTCACATTTTTTACACACATGTTGAACGCAGCCACAACAACCTTTTGTCCCGCTGCCCTGTTCCACTGATTCTCGCACACTCTTAGTCTATTTGTGCTCATGGTAGCTCATGATCATGGTATTTTCTCAGTTTTTTTCAATATCTAAAATATACATTTCCCCCCATACTTTCCTAGTTCTACAGAAAACCGGTGTACAAATTTCGCAAGCTTGCTTTTGAGACATCTCCATACTGGCTGTTTTCTGTTCTCTGTGGATTTCTCTTCAACGCGCGTTTTCTTTAATCTGTTAGGCGTCCCTAAACAAATCCGATTCTTTTCTTTTAACCCAAATCGGTCGGGTTGCACTATTAGTGCCCTCCTAATTATGGTTTACCAAAAAATTCTGGTTCCCCCTAATTAGCCTCAGTACCTAAAAACAATTTGCTCCGTCGTGGAACAACTAATTTTCAGGGTACCTATCTGTTTGAAATCTCTTGATCTGTTACAGTTCTCACTTAATCCCAGATTATTTATCTGCTTGAAATTTCTTGTTCTGTTACAGACCTCAATTAATCTCAGATTTTTCCCTCGTATCTGTTTGAAATTTCTTGATCTATATAGATCTCAATTAATCTCAGATTACGTACCACAGAAACAGCCTTCAGCCAATATGGTTCAATTTCACTCTTCTCCCCAATTAAACTGAATTTAATTAACTTACCCAAAAGAAAATAAATTGAACTGTCTCTTACCAGAGATGCTTCTGTTGCCACCTGCGGGTTCTTTAGATTCCAGTGGTCGATTCTCCCGGCCCTGATATCGGTCGGCCCCTCTCTCTCAAGTTTACGAGGTAGAGCTGGAACTTACTTAGTCCAGGTGGCCAAACACCGTCCGATCTCAGGTCCAGGAGGCACGTCCAAGGAATATCACTTCTGACACCAAAACTGTTGTGGCAAAAATTCATCTCAAGCAAACATCACTGCGTAAGAGACACTCAAAGTCAAATTATATAAAATAGAAGAATTTATTCTTGCAAGAATAGGAGCAGTCTAATACACAGTTGTTACCCTGTGCAGAAGAGTGACACACCCCCAGACAGACTGAACTAGCTTTTATCTTAGTTTCAAGGCCTTCTTCCCCCCAGAGCCTTCCTCCCAGTAGTTTTCCATAGACGTCACTAGTTGGCCCAATAAGCCCCCCTGCACCAAAAATGGCCTTCTGACATCTAGGTCAGAGGTCCTTGTTCGTCTGTTCTCTGGAGTGTCTCCCTCTTCTGCCTCCCCAGGTACATAAACAGAATCTTCTCTCACTACAAGTGAGAGACACACATGTGACATTCTTTGAATCATCTATATTTTACTAAAGATCAATGAATATCATTAAAATTTCCACTACATGTCTTTTGTTCATTTTTGGGATTTTCTCAGCAAGTGTTAATGCAATTCATTGTCATTCATTTGATTGCTTATTCGTTTTATCATGTAATTTACATTTTTAATGGAATATTCTATGTAGAGGTCTGCTGCTGCCCAGAGTTGGAGTCGAACAGCATGGAATTGAGAGGACGGATATCGGGAATCTTGGAGGAGGAATCTACTTCAGTGACTCTCTAAAGTCAGTGGTCTTTTGCATTTCTCAGGCATCTTTTAATATAACAGATTTATGAATACTCCACTTGACAACTGAAGACTTGAGCCAGTCAGTAAGTTTCTGCTTTGTGTTAAAGCACTAGTGTGAAATACTCCAAGCCCAGTGTAACTGACGGCTCTCGGTTGTTGTTGGTGTGTGAAGTGGCGTTGGGTCGGTGCAAAGACCTGCTGAAGAAAGACACCACTTTGACCTGCGCCCCTGAAGGCTACCACAGTGTACATGGAGTCCACCGCACACCCAACAGACTCTCTGAATTTGAGGTGCTAGTCATTTTCTCTGTACTCAATTCTTCTGCTCATGTTTTGGGGATCTAATGTGATTCTTGTGTTTGTGTGTGCTGGTTTCTATTTGACAGGATGATGAGTTTGTTGTCTATAACACAGAGCAGATCAGACTGAAGTATGTGGTTCAGTACACTCTGGAGGGAGACGAGTTAAAAGAGTTCCAGCCTCATATCAACACAGTTGTGGAGCTCACACAGCTCACTGACACGTCTGACGTCTGTGAGTAACATCCAGTGAACAGGACATGTAGAAAGAGCTTTTATATGTGGAGGAATCTGTTTGAGTTTAACTCCCACTAAACAACCCCTCATAATAATGGTGTACATGGTGACATGGTGACATGGTGAAGGGAAAAATCATTCCTCAGGGACATCTGATGCTCTGTAAAGCTGAATGCTCTGATTTGGATTTGTGAAATTGATCATTGGTTTTGTTCGATGTGTTTCTTTAGTGTCCAGTGATGACAGTGAGGGTTTGGAGTCCACTAAAAACCCTCTGGAGGAGATGACTGCAGGTTTGCTGGACAGCAATGGTCAGAAAATTCCTCTTCAGGCCGTCAATGTGAGGTGCAAGCTGATGGACCTGCTGTGTCAGGTGTGATACTACAGTTGGCGCTACTGCTGGACTGCGAGTGTGTGTGTGTGTGTGTGTGTGTGTGTGTGTCTCCTACAACTCAGGTACCTCATTGTTTGCATCACACTTCAGAACAGATCACTGAAACACTGCCACACATCTTGAATGGCTGCCATGCCTATAAAGGAATGTACATCGCACGCCACGACAGAATAGTGGATCTTATAGTGAAGGACATATCAAGCCATTTCTCATCTGCTGTAAAAATGTACAAACATTCTTGTGTAAAATCATCTATGTTTCAGAATTGTAATAGCTCTGAAACCTTTTCTCATGTGCTTGCAAATACACCAGATATTGTTGTGATTAATGAGGAGATCAGCGAGGTGTTCGTTGTGGAGGTTGCATGTACCTTTGACTCTAGTATGGAAGAAGCCTTTATGACTAAGATGATTAAATATCAACCACTTCTAAACATCATCTCAGAACTAGGTTATCAGAGCCGACTTCTTGTGCTCATATTTGGCAGCTTAGGACACACACACAGGCTGGTTGTAAGGGGGCTTCAACAACTAGGGATGCCCAAAGAGAGGGCTAAACGGCTAGCAAAGTACTGCGCTCTGTCTGCTATTATAGGCAGCCGTCATATTTGGCGGAGATGGTGCTACTTGTACCCATAACAACTGAGTGACGCTAAATATAGTGAAGATCTGCTGTATGCCGCTTGTCCATGATTATGTGCATGCATTTGACTGCATCTATAGTAGTTGTGTCCCTGTAAATCATTTATTTTAAGTGGACTCAAATAAATAGTTAAAATGTGTGTGTGTGTGTGTGTGTGTGTGTGTTTTTCAATCAAAGCATCACTGTTTTCTCTAACTGCCAAGGTCAATCGTGTGTTCAACAAAGTTATGAAATATAAAAAGTCAGAATAAAGGATAAATAGAATAAGTGAAATATCAGAAAATATAATGATTAAAAATGTGAACATTTTAATTAGTGATGAAGAGGCTGACAGCAAATGTGGGGTGGTCAAAAATGTGTTGTTAAATTTTGTGGCAGTTGAAAACAAAACAGCAATGGACACAGTTAGGGTGTGCAATAGGAACAAGACATGACATGGTGATCAAGAACTTAAAACAAAATAAAAGAACAAAATAAAAGAAAGAAAGAACCATAGCAAAATTATAATGACAATTTCAAACTGTAAGCAAAACCAAAACTTTTTCTGCTCTGTCATCAGGTCATCATTTTTCAGACCTACACAAACAAGAGTGCTGTTCCCATTGAAGCAAAGTACGTCTTTCCACTGGAGGAGACGGCAGCAGTGTGTGGATTTGAAGCCTTTATCAATGGAAAACACGTCGTTGGAAAGGTGCAAAGTCATTCAGAATCTGTCAAATGCAGCTTTTGCTCTTCATAACTGCTTTCTCATCAGTTTTCAATGTCTTTCTTTGTCCTGTAGGTAAAGGAAAAAGAGCAGGCTCGTAAGGAGTATAAGCAAGCCATAGAGAAGGGCCATGGAGCCTACCTGATGGACCAGGATGCACCTGTGAGTTACTTACTACTGTTTCTTTCTCTGATGCATGAGTGATAATAACAGAAGACTTCTTTAAGGTCATGTGTTTATGTGAGGCAGGATGTATTCACTATCAGCGTGGGGAACCTTCCTCCCGGAGCCACAGTTTTGATCAAGGTGACGTTCATCACTGAGCTGGTGGTGAGATCAGGCTCTATAGTCTTCTCACTGGCTGGCAGCGTGGCACCATGGCAACAGAGCGCCGCCCTTAATATGACAACTCAGGTACAACATGATTGGTCTTTAGTCACTGTATTGAAAATACTGAATGGGTTGCTGTTAGTTACAGTGTTTTGACTGAGAGTTTTGTTGTATTTCAGACAACTGTTGAAAAGATTGGTGTGACGGAGCTTCAGTCAGAGGGGTGAGAGTCTCAAACACTGGGGAATTCACAGGGATATTCACTAAAGATTCACTAAAAATCTAAATGCATCTGCTGATTAGTTACAATATTAAAGACAATTATTTAATTTAGCAAACCAAGTTGTCTTTATAATATCACACTCTCTTTCATTCGTTCCCTCTTTCCTCAGGGAGTTTTCTCTGTCTATGTCCATCGAAATGCCTTACGAGATCATCAACTTGAGTTCTTCACACCGCATCAAAACCAAGGTTATTTTACTTATTTTTGTGGATCGTCTTACTAAATACTTGTTGTGTTCTCCAAGGAAATAAAACATATTTGGTTATGAACAGTATTATTATCAGTATCAGTGTTTTTCCCGTTCAGATGACCGACTGTAAGGCAGTGGTCAGCACGTTACCGGGACAGACTCTTGGATCTGAAGGGTTACAGGTGTCCTTCAGTCTTTCTAATATCCACATGCCCAGGATGTGGGTCGAGAACCATCCGGATAAATATAGTCAGGTAATGAAATAATCAGTCACATCTGATTCAAATTGCAGACAAAAAGGCCTTTCACATGGCCTGATCTAAAATACACACAGAAAGGTCGTTCTCTGACACTCTCTGAGTCTGATCCCTGCAGGCCTGCATGCTGGTGTTTTATCCAGACTTTAAGTCAAGCGGGGTTTCCAGCTCTGGAGATCCGTCCAGTGTGAGCGATGTGGTGATTCTACTGGACTCCTCCAAGTCCATGCGGGGAGACGCCATGCTGAACGCCCGCAGGATTGCCCTTCAAGTCCTCAAATCTCTGGACCGCTCACTGAAGATCAACATCATCTCTTTCAGCACTGGTTAGTGCTCACTGAAACATTCTGCTGTTGTTCTAGTGATCATCTTGTAATATAGAAACTTTTATTTCCCTATTATTCTTGTAATTCACAGTGAAGTATTATGGGTGAAGAATATTATATGCTGGTCCTTCATTCACATAGTGTTAATCTTAAAATGTGTGTGTTTTTAAGATTACAAGGAAGCTTTTCCTGCTCCAGTGCCTTTAGATGAAGCCTCTGAACCAGCCAGAAAATTTATTATGGTGAGTAATGTTAAAAAATGGTTAAAGATGAGTGTTTCTTCTGTGCTTTGAAAGAGGGCATATTGAGATATTCTTCTGTGTTTTTGACTTCTTCCATCAGGAGACATTATGCATCATCTTCCCTTCATTTCAGCTTTTCAGTTGTTGCTCATGGACACTCAGTTCCAATTAGAGCGAGATGTTTTGCCACCATAATGTTGTAGTTACAGAATCATCCAGCAGGGTGTAACTGTACCACACTAACCAGTTAGACCTTGAGCCCTTGGTTAATCACTAAAGTTGTCATTGCATGTGTGGTCTCTTCAGTCCTGTAGTGGCGCTGGTGGCGGCACTGAGCTGTGGCGGCCTCTCCAGAGCCTGAGCCTGCTGTCTCCCTGCCGGGGCGTGAGGAACATCCTGCTACTCTCTGATGGACATGTTCAGAACCAGCCTCTGACCCTACAGCTGGTCCGAGAAAACTCCTGCCACACGCGCCTCTTCACCTGTGGACTCAGGTCTGCCTTTGAAGAGTTCAACACAAATCTCTTTAACACTTCAATTCATTCCTGAACCTACAGTTTCTGTTTGTGTTTGTCTAGCTTGACAGCTAATCGTCATATGCTCAGAGCTTTGGCTCAAGCAGGTGGAGGAACATGTGAATTTTTTGACACAAAGATGAAACACACTTGGGCAGAGAAGGTGAATCACGCTGTTAATTGTATTGTTGTTTTTATTAAGAAAAAGGGAACATTATCTGTTCAACATGGGCCGCTCTGAGGCTTGAGTTTACTAGATATGCTGGTAATTTCAGGTGCGCGCTCAGGTTCAGCGTATGGAGTCTCCAGGCTGCAGATCAGTGGCAGTGAAGTGGCAGCAGTTTAATCCCACAGCGCCTCCTCCTGTTCAAGCCCCCTCACAGCTTCACGGCCTCTTCAGTGACTGTCACACTCTCATATACGGCTTTGTGCCGCACTGCACTCAGGTAGACCTGCGCTATTTACCAGCTGATCCGATTGTGTTGCAGATGGTTGTTACTTATTGTAGTTAGGACTGAGTAATATATTGTAATATTCACAATATATCCGCAAAGATTTTGCTAAAACTGTAAAATTAAGAAACATTATGGATCTAGCTATAATTTTAGTATTTTTTACTATTAGAGTTAGAGTTTGATTTATTTCCATGAATTATTTCCAACTGTTTCATAAAATACATTCAAAGCTCTGAATCAACTGTTTGTTTGCATTATCATGTTCATGAAGATTTTGTATGGCATTTTTTATGTTAAAATATTTTAAAATATACAGTATGTAGGTAAATATTGACACTTATTCAGAGTATAGTAATATTGTTGCATACTATAAATGAAAGTAATTAAATATTGTTCTTCATATAGTTATGTTAATTGCTGCTGTAAATTTCATTTGAATGGTGTAATATTTACTCTTTTAGGCCACACTGTTTGGAGATTTGAGTGGGAATGAGATCAAAACAATGGTTTCCACCACAGAACTACAAAAGACGAAAGGAACTGTGAGTGAACATCTTAAATACTAAATATAATCTGAAACATCATCAATTTTTTATCAGGCATTTGAGTGTGTGTGTGTGTAGTTCCTTCACAAGTTAACAGCAAGAGCGATCATCAGAGACTATGAAGATGGCATTCTAGGCAACAGTGAAGCAGAACATGAGGTGCAATATTTTGCTGATTGTTGCTGTTTTTAATAGAACTGGCAAATTTGCTAACAGAAGAACTTGACTTGTTGTCTTGTATCTCTCTATCAGGGGAAGAAAGCAGAGCTGAAGTCCTACATCATTGAGCTCAGTAAAGAGTTCTCCATCTTGTCCCAGTTCACAAGCTTTGTCGCCATCGAAGAGAGGGTATGATTATTCTAAACGTATCATCTCAATTAATGATTTTTTTTTCATAATATTTATTAAAAATGCACTTTAAAACTTACATCTAATAAATATTTAAACTAAAAAAATACATATTTTAAATGTGTGGCAATAAACGTGTATTGTCATTTTTGGCAAAAAAAATTGGGTCTTCGTTCAAGTTTCAATTATTTACTGAAAATTTCTTCCAAAATCAAGAGAAACACAACAACAAAACTATGTTGCCCCATCTTTCTTTCTAGCTTAAAGGAAACACCTATTTGTGAAGTTATAGCAAACCATTACAGAGTAAGAAGGGTGACTAAAATAATTTACATAAATAACATATAATACCTAAGCAAACATCTTCTACCTTTTCTTAATGCATAAACAATTTTAAATAATACAAATTTCTCAAGCATTTATGCTTTTAATGTCAAATCTTTTAGTTATTCAAATCATGGTTCTTGTATGTGTTTTAGGCAGCTTCTCCTTGTACCTGCCTTTACTAATAGTTCATAAATAATTAATAAAAAATAAACATCTCTACACATTGAGAATTGCATTTTCTGACTTGCAACACTAAATGTCCATTTATAGCAGATACTGATAATGAAAATATATCCAATATTATCTGATACGTCAGTCTTGTTGATAAGAAGTCTATGAAATAATTGACTTGTATGTCCTCATTTGCTCTTTGTAGGACCAGAATGATTCTGACACTGGATTGACAGATATTCCTAAACTCATATCAGAAGAGGATGTGGATATTTTGCCATATATGGGCTGGACTGAAGAGAAGCTCATGGCTCAGCATAGTATTGGTGCCGAGGAAGATGACATATGGGTAACAACAAAACAGTCTATTTCAGCTCTTGTCACATAATGTACTCATTCAGTATTTAGAACAGTGCATTTTTTTATTTTTCCAGTTGAAATCAGAGGAATGGTCCAGTAGCAACTTCAAATCTAGTCTTCTGGAATTGGATTGTACTGAATCTGATGAGGGGGATGGCTATGAACAAATGTGTTGTGTTCTAGAAGCAGCGCTTGCAGCTCCCCCTGTCCATGAGTCGTTGTCTGACTCTCTTTCTCATGTCTCATTTCAACCTTATTTAAATACGCCATTAATTTGTAGGAGTAGCACTGATCATATTGAAGCCTCAACATTGGAAAAATCTTTTTTTGACATGCATCCCTCTCCTAATATCGAGGCATGTGCTCTAAACTTTTCCCCTTCCCCTGGCATCATGTTTGGTGCCCCAATGCGTGCTTCTCATCCTAAACTCCTTCAAGACCCCCCTCCATCCTATAGGTCAATGGAATCTCTCTCCATGACTCACAGCCGTCCTCCTCCTGGTGCCATGATGCGCGTCCCTTTCTCCATGAGTGGCAGTCTTCCTCCTGCTACAAATCTTGACACCTCAGTGCCTTCTTTTATGGATTCCATTTTGGACTCTTCTCTCCGTATGTCGAAGCCCATGTCTCTCTGCAGAACTCTCAGACCTCCTCCTCCTGCTTC
The DNA here is from genome assembly GCF_029890125.1 of Rhinichthys klamathensis goyatoka. Classification (NCBI taxonomy): domain Eukaryota; kingdom Metazoa; phylum Chordata; class Actinopteri; order Cypriniformes; family Leuciscidae; genus Rhinichthys; species Rhinichthys klamathensis. The sequence goes on along the minus strand of NW_026606572.1, from coordinate 2,142,361 downwards.
CGCCCAGAAGTCTGTATCTTTTTCCATGAGTGACAGGGGCTTGCTGGCTCCCCCTCTTCCTGCTGCCTCTGTTTCCTTTGGTCAACCTAAAACCTGTAAGCTTGCCATTGGTGTGCCAAATGCCATTGCATACGGGGGCGCTCCTGCCATTCTGCGAGAGACAACTGAGCCTCTAGAATTGGAGTGTTCTGCTTTCTCAGCCTTTAGCTTTGGAGCAATATCTCGGCAACAACAAAAACGCTCTGCGTTTTCTGCACCTGGTAAGTTGAATCACATTGATGAGTTTCCCTATTTGATCAATGTTCAGATGGATTAAAAACATGTCAAATGTATGTCTCATTTCTTTTTATGCTGAAACCAAAGACAGTACTGGCTTTCCTATTCAAATACGGAAGAAATCATGTCGTCTGGGAAAAAAAATCAGCAAGCCTGACACCGTTGCCTGGAAGGAGCTGTTTGAGCTTCAACATGAGGTGTTAACACGTGATTTAATGCACTAGATTATATACAGTATGTAAATGTGTAAGTCAAGGGAATATGAATTTATGCATTGTGTTTGGATATAGGATGGATACTGGGAGTGCACTGAGAGACTGAGCAGCTTCCTCAACCTGGACGTAGACTTTTTTGCCAATGTCTTCCTTCAGGAGAAAGGCATCCGTTCCTTTGGTAAGAAGATTGTTTACATGCCTGTTTCTGGTCCATTTTGCAGCTTATTCTGGTAAAGAACCACCCACTTAGACAAGAAGAGCTGTCTGGCTGATGTGTAAAGTGACCAATCACAGTTTGTATTGTTCGGATACTGTTTAAAGGCAGGTTATCTGGAATACACCACACTAGCATGTAAAAAATCTCAATTCAATAATGGCGCAGCAGTCTCAGATAAAGCTCTGAAAATCTTTCAAAGATTTGATGTCGTTAACCTTGCATTATTCCATGGCAAATAGAGATTATTTCATCCTCAAAAGTGTTCCAGACGGAATAATTAGAACACCTGTGTTCTCTTACTCCAGGAAGTAGCATAAACCAACCATCTTACTAAATCAACAAAGTCCCACCTAATGCTACAGTGTCTTAATCCAGCATGACGTGACAGGATTCTAGGCTTGTTCAACTTGAACCGGCGCTGCACAGACCGACTGCTCTCTAATCGCTCTTGTGGTACTTTGATGTCACTCACCGATCAGCCTGTGCAGCGCCGGTTCAAGTCGAACAAGCCTTACGACACCACAGTTCATCTGTCTGTCTACACTCAACAGGAATATGTCATGTGACTTGACATACAGCCAATCAGAAGATATTTAATGCTTTGTGGTGCTGGATTTTGGACTAATGATATTTCACAGTGGACGGCACATTTGACAAATATATTTGTGTTTTATTAAATGTAATTTTTGAATTGAAATATATTTATTTATCTGTTTATTTTTTTAATCTAATATCTCTTAAGTGATATAATCTAATCTTCTTTTTTCAGACACAGTCAGAATCAGTTAATCAGTCACATGTTTTGTCTGTCAGGTGTGAAGGCTCATGCTGAAATTCTGAGACTGGTGGCGACTCTGCTGGTGCTGCAGCTGATCCGGGTGAAGAAGCTGGCAGTGGGACAGTTGCTGGAGTCTCTCCTCCGGCTGAAAGAGTCTCAGGAGCCCAGGTACGAGCACACGTCCTCACTCATAGTGATTCACTCTTGTGTATTTGATCCATAACTTTGTGCTCTTCTCCATTCAGACCGATGCACTGGGAGGCAGTGAAGAGGGCCGTGGACTGGGCCTGTCGGACAGACAGACAGTATCCGTGTGTGTGCAGCAGGCTGGAGATCGGCCGGGATTGGGAATCATCTACACGTCAGCTGCTGGGCTGTGATTCTCCACACCCATATTCCCCTCTCAAACCTGTTCTGGAGAGACGTGCGTGTGTATCAGTCATGTAGGAACTGGACACACACTTCCCCCTTCATTTACAGTTGCTCTTTGTTTAAAGGGTTAGTTCACCCAAAAATGAAAATTCTGTCATTTACTCACACTCAAGTCGTTCCAGATCTACAAAACTTTCGTTCATCTTCAGGACACTAATGAAGAAAATTTGGTTTCACTTTATTTGGATGGTCCCTTTAACACATTCAGTTGACTATAAGTAACGTTGCACCTACATCTCTACTAACTCTCACTTGAGTGTTAGTAGAGTATTAGTAGACTGGTAGGGTTAGGGATAGAATAAGTTGACATGTAGTTGCAAAGTTACTTATAGTCAGTAGAATGTCTGTTGGAGGAGCATCACAATAAAGAGTTAGCAGATATTAAGCAGACAGTCTACTAATACTCTAATGAGAGTTAGTTGACATGTAGTTGCAAAGTTACTTACAGTCAGTAGAATGTTCAAAAGGGACCATCAAAAATTTTCATGAAATCTGAGAGATTTCTGTCCCTCCATTCCCTCCAAGTCTAAATGTTCATAAAAAGATTGTAAAATAAATCCATATGAATTGAGCGGCTAATATGTCTTCTGAAGAGACACGTTCGCTATTTACATTCAGATTTGGCCATAGAAGCTCAAGCATGCTTGCTTGGCTCCCAAAAATCAGTGAAGTTCATTCTCTCGTGATACGCCCGCATGTTTGAACTTCCACAAGAATCAATAAGGTTGATTCTTGCATGTCAAGCATGGTTGAGCTTCTGTTTAAATTCGCTGATTTTTGGGTGAACTATCCCTTTAATATTGAAAAACAAATGTACTGTTATAGCTTTAAAGTGGTCTCAACAATATATTTGGACAATTGTGTCACACTTAAAATGTCTGAATTTTTTTGCATTGGATAGAACATGTAAAACCAAGTGTCATTTGCCAATAAATGCTGGTCTCAAAGTGATTTTTAGTGGATGTATGAAGTAAATTTGCTCCTATCAGAACAAAGTTCATTACATAATTACACACTATGTCAAACATGGTGCACTGTTCATTTGAAATTATTTGCTTGAAAAGTGTGGTTATGCTATCTTTAAGATAAATTACATTTGGTTTGATGTTTTATATATATATATATATATATATATATGTCCCCCCAGCGGGGCATAAGTTGGTATGCACTTGCTGCATGTCTCATAAAACTTTCAAAAATGTAAATGTCTGGGAGAAAGAGAAGAGCAGACGTGGATAAATCTGAAAAAGCGTGACCATGCGAAAGAGCTCAATTCAGTCCGTTTTCTTAGTGCGCGCACAGAAAGCCGCCTATATCAGACGTCAGCGCACAACTCAATTGAGCTCTCTTTCGTGTCTTTTCACGCTTGACCAGACAAATACATGCAATGAATTTGTCAAACTGTCAGCTTTGGCCAATATTCACGTAATCACAGTTGAGGGAACGTAGTTGGGAGGATGTGTATTGGATCCGTGCATTCGGCCTTAAAGTGACAGCAGTCTAATAAACTTGCTGCTGCTGTCTGTCATTAATGTTAATCAAAAAAACTAAAGAAAAAGAAAATCACTCAATGCTCTTGACTGAATAACTTTAATAGCTTTAATAAGGATTAAATGATGTTTTATTAACAAAGTTCGGGAGGAGCACATTCAGATAATTAAACCTAACACATGTGGAGCACATTCAGATAATCAAACCTAATTAGACACGAGTGGAGCACACTTTGTTAATCAACCCAATCAACGAGTTAAGCGGTGTATATATACAGCAAACTTACCTCCGTTCGTTGACAGTTTAACAGCATCCCTCCACTACCCCATCTCCTCACTTCTAGTCCTAATACTCTTACAACAACGGGGGGAGTACTCTGGGTTCGAGTAAAAATTCCGAGCTCGGAGCCCTCCCCCCGGACAGCACGCCAAATACGCATAATCTTTACTCTGTTTAATTGATGCAAGTGTGAACTCGTGAATCTATATTTAACTTATACAAATATACCATTTTGCTCAAAATTTGCAGAATCTGCAAATGATTTTAACAAAATAAGAGGGACCTTTTTTAATCAGTTGTCCTGAGAGTAACAAAAGATGGATCTCAAAATACAGTCACTGCTGGAAAGGGTTCAAATATGCAAAAGATGATGGAAAACTGAAGAATTTGCAGGACCTGAAAGATTTTTCTGAAGAACATTGGGCAGTTTAACTGCTCAGGACAAACAAGGGACTCAATAACAACCATCTCAAAACAAAACAAAAAACAGTCGTGGATCAGTAATGACACACAGGATTAAGAATCAATATGTAAACTTTTGAACTGGGTCATTTTTATGAATTCAGCAACAACAACAAAATCTTGTGGACTATATGTAAACATCTTTTGTAAAATATCTTATTCAGGACAATACTAACTCAAAAATAACATGCATTTTTACGATCCCTCTTAGTTAAAATGATTAAAATTCTTGCAGATTCTGCAAAGTGTGTAAACTTTTGAGCACAACTGTCTATGTCTGGATGAAGAATGTTGTATGCAAGTTGTTATAAGGAATGCATCATTAATTAAAAAGAAGACCATTCTTTCTTTATGAGAAGTGGTTTTATTTCATTTTAAGATAAATAAAGACGCATGATATATGTCACAGGCTCAGCAGTTAAATCTCTGTGAATTGCATTTTCAAACCTTAATATCATTCATATTAACAGGTTAATAGATGTTTTCTCCAGGAGTAATAATAAAATATGACTAAAGTGCATTATAGTCAAAAGACAAAAATGTACAAAAGTTGTGTCAAAATTAGCACTGCACTTGGGTTTGGATTTGAGGTATGAATGTAATAGAAAGTTAGAAACTAATAATTTAACTTGATTATTTTTAATGATGCACAGAAAACGAGATATACACATAGCTACTGTTGTTGAGCAGTGTCTCATGGAGCTGCACACACAGTCATAGAATGTCTCATATTCTGTGTAAGCATTCACACACCCTGGTGCTCCATACCAGAAATCCTGATGTACTTTTTTTGGCAATACAGAACAGAATATACAATCAATCTTTGCAATCATAATCTAGGAATTCCTTTGTACAGCCATTTGTATTTACTAGCAATTATTCGGCATCCGCGCCCTTGCCTTTAGTCACTGTCACCTCTCACTTCTGGTCGGACAGAAACCGAAAATATCCAAGATATAGGATTCTTTAATAGAAAGGGTTGGCTTTTGATTATCAGAAAGGTCTGATGTATAAAAATCTGGGCGAGATATTTCACACCAAGCGTTCCTAGCATCTTCAGACATTTGTGTGGTTCTATTTTTGCTAAACTCGCTCTTTTCGATATGAAGAATGTGCTTTGAACATATCCCTTCTGCTCTCTTTTTGCCAATTTCGTGCAATTTTTCATCCAAGTATTTATCTGTTTCCACAGACAGGAGCTCCTCATACCGCCTCTCGTAGTACGTTTTTCTTTCGCAGCAGTCCTTGAAACACTGACAAGAACATCTGTCACAACAGATCCCAACCTTGGTGTTTGATATCAGCCACCATCCCATGAAACCAACAGCTATGCTGAAGTAACCACACAACTGCACAAGAAAGAACAATAAAACCACAATGAACAACTAAATCAATGAAGGATGATTTTAACCAATGTTGAAATCGAATGTTCAGTATTTTCACAGGTTATACCCGTTTTTTGAATTATGCATTGCATTGTGTTGTGTTTAAATATTAAAAGAAATGTCTGTAAACTTATAATGGATAATGTCCTGGCAGGAAATTGCCAGTAGCCTACCTTTTCTGTTTTTCTTTCTTACAGTATAACAAATCAATTAAATTACACCCACATTTAGAAGAAATCTAACTCCTAAATTTTTAAATACAAGGTGACTAAATATAATTGAATTGTTCTAATTAGAGTACTTACCTGTGACATGTTTTTGTGGATTGTAATAATGCTCAATTCTTCAAGAGTGAGATTCTTCTTGCATGGAAGTTCACGCTCTGTGTCATTAGGTTTGGTTACCATACAGAGATACAAGTCTCCGTCTAAAAGGATGAACCCCCCCCCCCCAGAACAGACCGATCCCAAAAAGCTGGAAGATTTGAGTCCAAAAACCGCAGCAAACGGCCCCACAAACCTTTGTTCTGGGTTGTTTAATTAGTTTTAAAATAATAAACAATATTATAGGAACGAGCACAATGTAAATGACCACAATACCATGAAACTCTTCTGTGCAGGAGCATGAAAATTGAGAATTAAAGATGTACTGAAAAATGTAAATCATAACAATAACTAGAAATATATTCGCAGCCTCTGACAGCATCACACGCAGTTTGTCTGGAATGTCAGAGATAAAATGCGGCATATTGATCAGCTGAAGCTCCGACACAGAGGCTCAAGACAAATTTTCCTCTCTCCTCAAGTCTTGATGGAGTCCTTACGGGCACCTGTATAAGTCAAGTCTGCATTAGCCTACTACATTACTTTCTCATGACATTTTTGAACAGTCTGCTTTTACCACAAAATCAATATATGTTCCCCTTTGGAAGATTGAAAGTGGCATTTCAATGTGAGAATGTGGGCTATTTTTAAAAAATGCAGTGTGTTAAGGTTTCAATATGAGGGTTTGAGGGATTTCATCTAGCTCATGATATGTTGATTATGCAACTCCGTGAACTTTTTGTTGCCCAAATAAAAAAATAAGTCACTAGTATTTTGTGTAAAATCTGGATCTCGTGCTATTTTATATAAATAATTTCATGGTCCTTTATACATCCTTTCACAAATTTCAATGTGATGTTACACAATAGTAAAAAAAAAAAAAAAAAAAAAAACAGAACATCACTGGCTTCACTATACAGTATACACAATCTCCCTTTCATTTTGAAGTAATATTTGTTATACCTTCACATCAGGATTGACTTCATCATAATAACCTGAACTCTTTATAATACCAGTCACATATGAGAGCCAGCCACTAGTTTCAGGCTTCTCTGTACATTTTTGTGAAAAGTGAAGTAAGACAGTAAAGCGTCACCTGATGTCTGGGTTCCAATACCACAATTGCAAAATATGTTTTTTCCACATGCGTTTTACACTCAACAAAAGTTCAATTATGGACAGTACACAACCAACTTAGTTTTAATTAAAGGTTTATTTTTAATGAAAACAAAATCCTTGTGTTGTGACAACACGACTGAGTATCTGTAAAGTATCTGTAAAATACAAATGTCCAACCAACTCAATTCAATCACTTCACTGTCATTTAAATGGGTTACGTTTTCTGAAAATGTTTAGGTCTAGTAAAATCTCTCCAAATATGTTTTACTGAAGCAACATATTGTTTAGTCCTATGAGTTACATAACAACAAACTAAATAACTGTTGGTACTCTAGAAGTGATACTGGTTTCACCCAGCTCTGTGCCAGCATTACAGTTTCCCAGTTGGTATAAGATTTCATAAAAAAGCGAGTTTTCTGAGGGGTTTTTTTGTCGCAATTGCGAATTTATATCTCAAAATTCAGACTTTTTTTCTTTCGATTGCAAGTTTATAACTCTTTTCCCCGAATTTTGAAATTCAAAAAACATCAGGATTGTGAGATAAAAAGTCACAATTACCCGGTTTTATTGTTCATTCTGTAGCGGAAACATGCAGTAAGTAAACTGTAAAAATCGGATTATTGTAAGCTAATATACTGCAACTACGGTTCATGGCTATTTAAAGATTAGTGTAATTGATAGGCTACTTTAAGTGCAGGGATAGAAAAAAGTGAACAAGTGAACACTGAAAGAACAGAAGATTTGACTTACACAATTAATGGTTACTAAACACAAGTTAAAGGACCTGAAGTAATCTAATGGATTTTGTCCCTTTAACTGTGTTTCTGATCTCAAACGACACATTCTTGCAGACAGCAAGACGGAGCTCAATGAAACAGAACTGAATGTGCACAGACCTAAGGGCCGTCAGTGGGGTTTCTGGGCCCTATTGCTTTCTGTCTCGCTAAGTTTAAATCGCATTCCTGGCTCTTGTTCTATGTGCTCTTGCAATTGTGTGACTTTGACTCTTATAATCTGAGTCATTACTTGAAACAACATTGTCTATAAGGTGGCTCAAGGAAGCTAAAGGATGAAACATCCAGGCAGGTGTGTTGAGGCAAGCTAAACTCTGCAGGACAGTGGCCCTGGACTGAGTTTGGACACCCCTGGTTTAGCCAGTCTGACTTCTGACCATTTGCAACTCTTTGTATTTCGTGTCATGATCACACTCCTCTTGTCAAGCTGTGTGTTATCAAGTGTGTCAGGACACTCCTCTCAGAGGTAATATTGACAGAGGGAGGAGGTGCTGATCTCTTTCAGTGGAAGTACAGTTTGAAACTAGTCTGGGGATTAGGAAGTGCTCGTCCATCTTAGCCTGTTGATTTATTCTGCCATCGACAGAGATGGTGAACAGAGTGGAACATCGATTCATCAAAGATACTGCTTGAAAGTAGGAACAGATTACCAGAATGGCTTCAATTGGACAAATAATCTTTGCAAGGTAGAAGAATGGGCAACTTTTTCAAACAATTTCAGGTTGAAGATTAATTAGTCAATACTGAATGTTTTTCATCAAATGTATGTCTTTTGCAGTATGATTGTTCTGATAGTAGTCATTTCTGGACTCATCATTTTCATTTTGGCTATTGCATTTTCAGGTTAGAAAAATATTCATTTAACTCTAACAGTTTGCATAGTTTGTACAACTTTTAGTAGTGCGTTTGGCTTTTGATGTATAAACTAAACGTCTGTGTGTATGTTTGATTTTGAAGTGTCCCAGGGTACCGTTGAGAGCAGCAGTCCCTCTACTGTGGGGAATCTTGAGGAGGATGTGGTCCTGGATTGCAGGTTTCTTAGCAACAGTGGCAATGAGCAATTGAGTGATGTGTCAATTACTTGGCTAAAAGATGCTGTGAGTGGTGTGGTCTATGAATACAAAAACAAAGCAGCCCAGCTCCAGGGGCAGAACAAACAGTTCAAAAACAGGGCCCAACTGTTCTCAGATGCTATATCAACTGGCAACGCCTCCCTTCTGCTGAGAAATGTGAAGATGGAGGATGAGGGTGTGTATCGCGTCACTGTCAATGCACCAAAAGTCTCAGGGACTACCAGTGTTAACCTTAGAGTGGCTGGTAAATGCATTCTTTATTCATTTATTTCAAAGTAAATGAATGTTTAAACCCACATATCTTATTTCTGCTTTATAGATCCACAAGGGTGACAACAAGTGAGTCTCTTTATGAGCGAGTCACTGAATCATTCTCTCATATGATTTGTTTAAAAACCCTGATTCACTGAAATCCAAACTAGTTTCTGGCTGCATCCGAAATCGTATACTTTCTTGAGTAGGTACTTATTTTGAACAAGTAATTACTTCACGACCGCTCAAAAGTATGTTCTATACAAGTGTAGTAATGTAATCGGGGCGTAGGCTACTACATCAGCCATGGTGTCATTATCATATGACCTTATGTCAGTTACGTCGCTTCACTGTCATTCATAAATCCTCTCCGGTGGTCTCATGGGATAGTACAGTTTCCATCGTATGCAGACTTCAGAATCGCGATCCACTTAAATGATTTGTTCTAAACTGATTCATAGGAACTAAACTGTTGTGTGCTCAGAGATTAACAAAATTATTATTTAAAATGACTGAATCAATCTGACTATCTTTGAATGCACTGGAAATTGCTAGTAAATTTCACAATTAATCACAAAGTAACATTGAATAAAAAATGAAATTTTGAAGTAGAAAGGCTTATAGTATTTTCTTGTAAAGCATACTTCAATAATCTTTACACTGTACATCAAATGATATTTATTTCATTATAGATATATATCTGATCTGCTCATATCTGTTTCTTTGCAGCTTTCACAGCTCCCACATTTACTCGATGGGGAAATGGCACTCTATTTGCTGAGGCTCATAGATGGTTTCCCAAACCAGAGGTTAGCTGGATGAGTCAGAGTGGGCAGCTTTTAAACAGCAGCACCAATTTCACCAACAACAACGCTGGAATCATGCGAGTTACTAGTGTCCTCGAAACACAAGTAAAAGTGGATGACATCTACACCTGTTTTATTGAGAACGCTCTTGTGAAAGCTATCTCAGAGGCAACTGTAACAGGTAAAACCGTAGATATTGACGAAACAAAAATGTAAAGACTAGTTGTTAAGAAGGGCTCACCCATATTTACACAGAGCATTGCATATCAAATCAAATTTGTTAAAACAACTTTCTGGACAGAATGGACAAACAAAATGTATGTCACTCATTAAATAGCATGACACGTGCAGCATGTTGATCATGTTGATCATGTTGATGAGAGTTTCTTTTTTAAAGTCAACATTGCTATTTCTTTATGATTCTTCTTCTTCAGCAAACAGTGTGACAGACAAGACACACTTCATTTTCAGTGCTGCATCTACAAAAGTGTCATCCTTACAACTTCTGTTCACAGTCATCCTTATTCTCTCTGTAACCCAGACAAGTATCTCCAGTGGTTGACTGATGTTTTCTCAGGTTGGTTGCTGACAGTACATACAAAAATGCAATCTATTAACCATACATCCTGAACCATAATGACAATTCCCAATAAAAAGACAAACTGTATTTAAAAAAAAAAAAATTGTACATGAGATTTTGTTGAAACCTGCAATGGACATACACTCACCGGCCACTTTATTAGGTACCCCATGCTAGTAACGGGTTGGACCCCCCTTTGCCTTCAGAACTGCCTCAATTCTTCGTGGCATAGATTCAACAAGGTGCTGGAAGCATTCCTCAGGGAGTTTGGTCCATATTGACATGATGGCATCACACAGTTGCCGCAGATTTGTCGGCTGCACATCCATGATGCGAATCTCCCGTTCCACCACATCCCAAAGATGCTCTATTGGGTTGAGATCTGGTGACTGTGGAGGCCATTTTAGTACAGTGAACTCATTGTCATGTTCAAGAAACCAATTTGAAATGATTAGAGCTTTGTGACATGGTGGAAGTAGCCATCAGAGGATGGGTACATGGTGGCCATAAAGGGATGGACATGGTCAGAAACAATGCTCAGGTAGGCCGTGGCATTTAAACGATGCCCAATTGGCACTAAGGGGCCTAAAGTGTGCCAGGAAAACATCCCCCACACCATTACACCACCACCACCAGCCTGCACAGTGGTAACAAGGCATGATGGTGCCATGTTCTTATTCTGTTTACGCCAAATTCTGACTCTAACATCTGAATGTCTCAACAGAAATCGAGACTCATCAGACCAGGCAACATTTTTCTAGTCTTCAACTGTTCAATTTTGGTGAGCTCTTGCAAATTGTTGCCTCTTTTTCCTATTTGTAGTGGAGATGAGTGGTACCCGGTGGAGTCTTCTGCTGTTGTAGCCCATCCGCCTCAAGGTTGTGCGTGTTGTGGCTTCACAAATGCTTTGCTGCATACCTCGGTTGTAACGAGTGGTTATTTCAGTCACTGTTGCACTTCTATCAGCTCGAACCAGTCTGGCCATTCTCCTCTGACCTCTGGCATCAACAAGGCATTTCCGCCCACAGAACTGCCGCTCACTGGATGTTTTTTCTTTTTCGGACCATTCTCTGTAAACCCTAGAGATGGTTGTGCGTGAAAATCCCAGTAGATTAGCAGTTTCTGAAATACTCAGACCAGCCCTTCTGGCACCAACAATCATGCCACGTTCAAAGTCACTCAAATCAACTTTCTTCCCCATACTGATGCTCGGTTTGAACTGCAGGAGATTGTCTTGACCATGTCTACATGCCTAAATGCACTGAGTTGCCGCCATGTGATTGGCTGCTTAGAAATTAAGTGTTAACGAGCAGTTGGACAGGTGTACCTAATAAAGTGGCCGGTGAGTGTATATAATCTAAATCCAAATTCATGTTTCACATGATATATCCAATGAATTATTTCATATGAAACATTGTTATTGACAAAATGTCAGCTAATCTGCAAACATGTGATATTTATTATACCTTTGTTCACATATTACCTTAAACTGTTCTTGGAAAAATGTTTGTATTACCAATAAAGGATTTTCATTACACTTATTTTTTCTTATTTGAGACATTGTATCACTATCTCTTTTATTATTTCATATTACCACAATAAACATGCCTATAAATTAATTCATGATAAAAAGGTACAATTTACAAAAAGGTCACTGTAATGAATGGCTGGAGGCAAGCTGTAAGGACCCAAATGCAAACTTTAATTATATAACTAAATCAAAACACAAAACAAAGGCATGGCAAGGCATGAAACAGAAACTGAAACAACGACGGGCAACCTGGACAAGAAACATTCAATGCACGACAAAGACACAAGGCAAACAAGAGGGCTTAAATACACTGACTAATTACAAGACAAGGAACACCTGTGAACAATGATCAGACAATTAACAAATGACAAGACACATGGCAGGACCAGATGACAAACAGGGAATCACATGACAGACAAGAACAAGGAACAAGACACAAAACCCACACCGTGACAGCCCCTCCCCTATGGGTGGCTCCCGACGCCCATCAAGACCACAATAGTTCAGGAGGGTGGTGAAGCGGAGGCGGTCCCGGGGGAGGGATGGAGGGCCAGGCCCGTACAGGGGAACGGGACCAGGACATTGCCATGGCGGGCCTGGGCCATGCGTGGAGCGTGGGCGGACCAGGTTGTGCAGGCTACCGGGGCAGAGCAGGCTGTGCATGCGGCCAGGGCGGAGACGACCCTTCGGGCGGCCACAGTGAAGGCGGCAGTTCAGGAGACCATGGCGGTGTGGCTGACCTTTGCTATTTAATTGCTGACTATAACCAATACAATGACATTGTCAAACCTACATCCAAAAACACTTCTATTACATTGTACATTGTTATTAGGCTATTACAAATATAGTCTCCATGGTTTATTATAAAAAAGCCAATATTTAAAGGAACTTTTGCAAATGGATTAATTAAAGGTATTTTGTAAAGGAATTAATTACATTTCAGCAGGACATAAAGCATGAACTGCAAATCTTGACCTGTGAGTGGTGTGGTTTGATCTGTCTAGCCAGAAGATGGGGACTGGCTAGAATAGGTCAGATTTCAGGCCACGCCCCCAAATGTGAACGCATAACATGATTGGATGGCGAGGCACGTTCTCAAATAACATGAGCGAAAAAAAGTTAACTCTCAGAAAGTTTGGTCTGAGTTGCATTTTTTTTGTAAATACTACCAAACCAGGCTACTGCTGTCGCGTCATAATTTGTTTTTGAATAAGCGCGAATTATAATAAAACCCTCATAAAAATAACAACTACGATGTCACTTTGCAAAGAGCGATTAGTTCAAGAAGAAAAGCGAGAAACAGTCTTGAGTGAAAGCAATGGGGACTCGGGAAAGAAGTCCAGAGCGGTCTGTGGTGTTTGTAATCGGATGTATCGAGACCCTAAAATCCTGCCTTGCTTGCACACTTTCTGTGCGGACTGCGTTCGCCAGCTCGAGCCGTTTTCTGTGCGTCGCGTGAACGGGGAACGACGCTCGCCTGAAGATGACACGCACGGGCACAACTCTGGCTCCACGATCCTGTGTCCTGAGTGCGATTCAGAGGTGAATCTGCCGCCATCGGGTGTGGATGGGCTGACCACTGATCATCTCGCGCTGGACGAGGTTTTCACGGAGACACTGCTAGTGGACAGCAGCGTTTTGTGCGACTTGTGCAGCGACAGTAACGCGGGGAAGCGCTGTGAGGTGTGCTGTGTCAACCTATGCGACTTCTGCAGTCAGGCCCACAGGTTAGTTTATCACGACACGGACTGAGAAGAAATATAAATTCACCCTCATGTCGTTTCATAATGACTTTATTCTTTGAACTCAAATGGAGATTAAATTAAAAAATTAAAATAGTCTTCATTTACACTCACCCTCAGGTCGTTCCAACCTGTATTACTTTGTTTCTTCAAAATATTGAGAGCCAAACAATTTTGGTTATCATTGACTTCCATTGTATGAACAAAAAAACACTTCAATGTTTCTCAAAATATAAAATATATAAAGCTTTCTAAATATAATATTGAGTAGGCCTACAATCATTATTTTTTAAATACTTTTTTTTTAAGTGGTGTATTTTGACAGCGTGATATGTCGGTCTACTGTATATTAATAAATATTACAGAGGTTGTGCTTCACCACTTCAGCTATGAACATGTTTTTATAAATAAAATACACAATAGCTGCCGACACGAATATGCCTAACTTACTTCTCTACAGTAGGCTAACGTTAGGTGAAAACCAGTTCGTGATACGAGTCGGAGGCTATGTCTGAATTCTATGGAAGCATGTTTCCGCCACAGAAATAAGCCAGCATTGCGAGATATAAATTCTAGAGTGTGCATCTGATGAACATTTTAATATCCCATGAGGCAACGGGATAGGAGTAACAGACACTAGTCACATAATAATGAATCCAGATTACATTTAAACTACATAAATACTATATGTACATATTCAGAAGAATTGCCTATTCATAGAGTATGTGATTTCAGAAAATTTAAAGAGGATGACCAGATTAGACTTTTGGGTAAGGGTCAAAGGTCAAGACCTATGGTTATTCAGATGTAACATTACACCTTGAATGGTCAAAAATGGCTGTCCCAAAGATGTGTCCTGTGTGAACTGAACACCCCCCTAATGCATTCTCTGCTTCATCATTTAAACACCCATTGCAAAATGGTGCGTTCAAGTTCTCTTGTGAAGTTTGTTTACACAAATTGGTAAGTCATAATTATAATGCCAGGTGCTTTCAAATGAATATGGTCGGATCAAGATGACGATGCACGTTTTCTTAAAAAAAATAAAGCAAGAACTTTTTATTCGAATGTCAAATTTTTAAATCGATACCAACCCACTGAACGAATATTCGAATATTCGGGTCCAGCCCTAGAAGAATGCACATCATGTGTTTTTCTTTGTTTTTTGAAATAAACTAAATCAAACTGAAATTCCTAATATTAATTATTAACAATAATTATATATTTTGTTAATGTTTCTATTAAAACAACTAAAAAAGACTTTGTATTGTAGCACAGAGTAAGTGCATTTATTCAGCAACCACAAATTGTAACCATGAATAAATTGATTAATCATGGTATATATATTCTATCATAACTGTTCAATACTACTGTATTTTGTACACTATTGTACATTTATGCAACTTAGCTAGGTTTATTGTAAATGAGGAGAAAAAAAAAATCAATCATTTCATTTTTGCCTGATTCTTTGATTCCACCATGTTTTCTCTCTGAAATGCACCAAAACTCTGGGCTTAAAGAAATTCCAGGGATTTTCCCTCGAAATTACAAATTTGTGGTGGCGTTCATGAGCATTCAACTCATAAATACAATCTTTCCATCATGACTTGAATGCAAACTAAGTCCTGTAATGTGTATCTTCCCTGCAGGAGACAGAAGAGGACCTCCTCTCACTCTATCCAAAGCCTACAGGAGTTGAAATCCCAGGGTCGTCTCACTAGACCCGTCCTGTGCTCGCTGCATCCTGGTCAGGAGTTACGGCTCTTCTGCGAGCCATGTGACCTCACTGTGTGCCTGGAGTGTGCGGCCACCTTTCACCGTGACCACCACTGCAGCTCTGCCCATGAGGTCATCAGTCGCCATGGAGATCGCATCAGGGGTTTGGTCGTCAGGAGCTTGAGGCCTCGTCTTGCTCGTCTGGAGGATTCAATGAGATGCGTGGACACATCCCAAGAGGCTTTGCGGGCAAGGACTGACACGTTGGCGGGTGAGATTCGGGCGTTTGCTCGGAGTTATGCCAACGCTGTGGAGGCACATTGCTGTTCGCTGCTGCGGTCACTGGAGGACTTGAAAATGCAGCGAAGGAACCAACTCCATCTGCAGAAGGCTCAACTGCAGCAAGCCTTGTCTGACGTCCGTGGTGGAGTGGACTTTGCAGAACGCCTGCTCATGTGCGGTTCAGACGCCGAAATCCTCAGTGCCAAAGGAGTTACTATGAGGAGATTGATGAACCTTGTAGAGTCAGGATACGACCCACACCCAACGACGATCGCCCACGATAATGCCAGCAGCATCTGTTTTCTTCCTCAGGAGAGTGCTGGGGAGATTGAGGGATTTCCTGTGGTTGGAGTTGTACATGCTAAGACTTTGGATCCCAGCAAGTGCACTATCCAGGGAGAAGGTGAGAGTAGGTCTGGGCTGCGTTTAACTCCACTTTTAGACATACGCTCGCAAACTTCCCTAAGCACTTCCTCTCAGGGGAATCCCCACCACCATTTTGAAATGCGTTCAGCTTCGTCAGGTGGACGAGGGAAGTTTATTTGGACAGACCCTCGAACCTTCGATTTTACTCGTATGTATGCTTAGTTTAGGCAGATCCTTTGGCCACAATGCAACACGTCTATTGTGACGTCTCAACAGTAATTCGCACGGCAGGCTCTATAGTAGATTCCAAGTGGTCAAGGGCTTAGGGCTTTCCATTTAAACACATTGCCAGGGTTCCGCCAGTAGTGGGCATTTGTGCAACGTAAGCAATGACATACGTCTGAGTGAACGAGACAGAGAGAAGTTAGTGGGGGAAGGGCATAAAAAAGTGGCCTTAAACGCAGCCCTGGTGTGGAGAGACAAAGTGCTTGTCGCTGGAATCATATCGCATGGTTAGGATGTGGTGTAGGAGATTTAAAACCGCTGACATAGAGGAAGACCTCAGCCTTAAAGGAATAGTTCACCTGTTAATGAAATTTCCACCTGGAAATTATCAGTTGTTGATGTTATTCCAAACTTTTAGGACTTTCTTTAATCAAAGAAGCACCAGAGAAATTTTGCACTGTTCTGATCGCTCTTTCCATGCAATTGGAATTCCATACAAGGTATGAGAACTGATACTTTCAAGCTTCAGAAATGACACACAAGCACCATTAAAGTACATTAAAACCATATGAAAGTGTGATGAACTGGTTGAAAATAAAATTTAACTTCTGCAACTAGAATATAGTCAGTAGGTAGGTTGAACGGGTAAGTCTGATTTATGAAAAAATCATAAATTGAATCATTTGTTGAAAAGTAATTGAAAAGTCATTCACAAATCAGACATGGCTAAGGAGATCTAGGGAAGATGTCAAGATTTTCATTGAATAATGATTCAAATTTTGGTATTTTTCTCACACAAGCTATCATTTGGCTTTAAAAGACTAAATTATGGGGGGGGGGGATTTTGGAGCTTGAGAGTGCCATTTCCTTTTATCTTTCATTATATTATTATTATTATTCATTGAAATATTTTTCAAAAATGTATGTTCCACAGAAGAATGTCATAAAGGTTTGAAATGAAATGAGGGTGAGTAAATAGATGACAGAATTTTAATATTTTCGTTAACTGCTTCTTTTAAAGTGAAAACTAATATAAAACTGTACTTTTATGAGCTCCTCTCCACCTGAATTGGGTCATTAGTCCGTTTTGAATCATGAATGACGCGGTTACTCATGAAACTGTAGTAACATGCTGTAGTAGAGTTTGGTTTCGTGACTTTACTGTGGAATCTTAAGCTCTTTGTCAAACACATGACGGTTCAGTGCACATTCCTCAGAAACTAGTTCAGATGAAATTGTATATTTGAAGTTTTCTGTGCGACAAGATCTGAAGTCTGAAAGAGAGACTTTAGATCCACATTTGTTCCACACACAGATACATACACAAGTGCACACAACAAAAGGCCTAGGGCATGACACTGGGATAAATAGCAGACAACATTCCTGGCTACTATGACAACAACTCAACCTTTTTATGTACTGGTCTGGTGCTCTTGGAGTGTAAAAGGGTCACTTTTCCAGCTCTGTCCCAGCATGCCACATGCAGGTTCACCTCAGGAGGACAATATACTGCTGCTTGCCTGTATTTTGATATTGATATTTATCACAATATTCATTTACCATTAATGAAATGCTTTCCACATATTTGTTAGAACTTGAGAAAGAATATGTGTTTTTTCACAATTAAAGGGTAGCTACCTTTTAATTTAGGGCCCCATTAAATCCATTTTATTTTTCCCTAAATTCAGTTTATTTATTTTTACTATGATTTAATACTAATCAACCTCAACAATTACATGAAGCTTTTAATCAAATGAAAATATAACAATGAATTTATAACAAACATTGCATTATTTTTGTCAAATAAGATTCTGCACAACAGAACTGTATACATTTAAAACATGGATGAATAAATGTCTTGGGTTTTATGATATTCCTTAGAAATAATTATATTATTATTATTACTTTAAGAAGTACACTTAAGTATGCAGTTAGAGCCTATATTTCTGTCATAATTTCTTGAAGTTAAACCAAACTTTTATTTTGACGGTTTGTTGCGAAGATCTTTCAGTTTTAGTTTCAGTTTCAGACAGTGTGTATTTGACAGTAGTTTTTTTTCTCAAATGAAACGGTGAAAAGCTCGAAACCGCGCCGTTCATTCACACAGCGACACGCAGAGAAAAAAAAACCCATTATAAATCTAATTCAGTTGTTTTCTAAAAGTTTTAGAGTTATGTCTTCCCTAAAGTTGGAATGGAATGAAAATGTACCCAATATATTTTCTAAATTAATCTCTCTTTTTTTTTTATACAGTTCATGGTTGTTGTTTTTTACCTTGTAATTCTTAATCAAAAAATCATAATTGATCTTCCGATGGAATGACAGACTTATCCTATCATTTATGGCTTAAATCCCGGCCCTTTCACGCAATCCAATGCAAGCTCGCATTCAGATCTGCCTTCATCCAATTAACAGCCAGTTTTTCTTTTCGACTATTTGTTTCACTCAGATGTACGTCACTCCTTCCGCTGCATAGCCTGTGTCCACTCACATGTGTCTGTCCTTGTGTGTGAATAACTCCTAGGTGTGGAGCGAGGTCGTGAAGGCCAGCGGGACGAGTTCACTCTGGTTTGCAGGGACTCCTCTGGAGAGCAGATGGGCCGAGGTGGAGACCCTGTGATGGTCAGCATGGTGCACAAGGACAGGAAGGACTGGTGAGCACACAGGGAAAATTAAGACCACCACATTTTTAAAAATAACAGTAGAGTCACTTAAGTCTTAACGGCTGAAGCATATTTGCCAATGCTTACAGATTCTACTCTTATAACCATCAATGCACATGCCATTTTATCAAATGAAAAAAAAAAATGTTTAGCATTTTTCCTGAGAATTTGCTTGTTCATGAATGCCTGAATGCTTTTTATTACTTTATAATATTTCAGTTTTTATGACTTGATATTTAGGCCTGAATTAAAGTATTTTAATTGCATATTATATTTTCATACGTTTGGATTACACAGGATTACCTTAAACTAAGTAATGAACTTGAAATAAATGAAACAAGAATGAGATTTCTGTAATAGTAATAATAAACTGAATGTGTTTTAAAATTCACAATAACAAAGCTTGCAGGCAAATAAAGGATAAAATAAGAAATTTCAGTTAGAATACTGCACATTATCAGCATCTGAGATCAAATCGTTGCATTATTTAGTGTAAGAAATGACAGACTGCCTGGACCCAGATTCCACTCCAAGATAGGTGGTTCGGTTGAACGTGCTCATTTCCCAAAATGGTTTAAAGGAGAACTCCGGCGCAAAATGAACCTTTGGTCTAATAAAACATTGGTACCTAGTCAATCGTTCTCTGAGATTTGTTTTCATGATAATCGAATGTAAAGAGTTTTATCTCTAAAAACTGTTTAGCGTATAACGCTAGTAATGGGGGCATATAATAAGTAAAAAGAAATCGCTAGTTTATACCACTAACAAGGCTCAAAAATAGCCCCACACGAACACAGTAACATAATGAGGGTCCCTACATGCAAAACGAAGCATGGTACCAATGACTTTATTAGACCTAAGGTTCATTTTGCGCCGGAGTTCTCCTTTAATTACCATATAGAAGTAGAACAAAGTCATCAGTTTCATTACGATTTGAGTGGATGAAATCCTGAGCAAATGTAGAATCCATTCAATTGTAGAATGGGAGCAAGTGAGGGACCCTAAGAACCATCTTTGACAATAGGGTGTCTAACTTCGTACAAAAGGAGCAACTTCATTTACATTAGGGGTGGTAAACTGTAACGGGACTTGAATTTAGGATGTTTGGGGTTCATTCTGACAGAATGTCACTGCTACACTGCAATAAAAGTTCTCCATTAAGATCTTCAATGTCCTCATCATTTTTTCTCACCTCAGACTGTGACTCCTCTTTTCCCCTCTGTGGCATTACAGCTCTGTGGAGGTGTGTGTGGTGGATAACAGTGATGGCTCCTATGGTGTGTCCTACACCCCTGCTGAAGCAGGTCTTTACTCTGTGTGGGTCTGTGTGAAAGCACAGCACGTCCAGGTAATTGTGCAGTTAAACCAAAACACGTGTCTAATAATAACAACAACATTATTGGCCAGTTTGAAGGAATATCAGTGATGCTGGGACTGACATTCCAACAATCTGTGTTTTCCAGGGATCACCTTTCGTGCTAAATGTGAAGAGGAAGTTCAGACGTCACTGTGGCGTATTCCATTGCTGCTCCTTCTGCTCTAGTGGGGGCGCTAAAGAGGCACGCTGTGGCTGCACAGGGACCATGCCAGGTACTGTAGCACAAAAAATGGTTTTAATATAATATGTATTTAATCACATTAAAGGGAATGTGTGTGTGTGCACTTAGGAGGGTTTCAGGGTTGTGGACATGGTCATAAAGGACACCCCGGTAAGCCCCACTGGTCATGTTGTGGAAGCGTAGTGGAGGCTTCAGAGTGTATTCTACATAACCTAGGCAGCGTTTCTCCTCGTGGACATCTCCGGACTGTGGAGCTCTGAGACAACCAGCAAATATACTCTGTCTGATCAAATTTGTACCATAAACCATTAACCAGTCAACATATAAAGCACAAATTCACATTGTGCCTTTCGTGTTGCCTTTATTCATACAGTGTAATTCTCATTATTTTGAAAGATTAAACTTTTTAGGGTGTTGATTATTTTTTTCAGCAGTGCCAATATTTATTGTGTACGGAGCCCCCCTAGTCCCACTTTGTCCAAAAAATTTATTATAACTATCTCGTGGCCTCAAGATAGTAACTCGTGGACTCAAGATACTATCTCGTGGCCTCAAGATAGTATCTCGTGGCCTCAAGATAGTATCTCGTGGCCTCAAGATAGTAACTCGTGGCCTCAAGATAGTATCTCGTGGCCTCAAGATAGTATCTCGTGGCCTCAAGATAGTATCTCGTGGCCTCAAGATAGTAACTCGTGGCCTCAAGATACTAACTCGTGGCCTCAAGATAGTATCTCGTGGCCTCAAGATAGTATCTCGTGGCCTCAAGATAGTAACTCGTGGCCTCAAGATACTAACTCGTGGCCTCAAGATAGTATCTCGTAGCCTCAAGATAGTAACTCGTGGCCTCAAGATAGTATCTCGTGGCCTCAAGATAGTATCTCGTGGCCTCAAGATAGTATCTCGTGGCCTCAAGATAGTATCTCGTGGCCTCAAGATACTAACTCGTGGCCTCAAGATACTAACTCGTGGCCTCAAGATACTAACTCGTGGCCTCAAGATAGTATCTCGTGGCCTCAAGATAGTATCTCGTGGCCTCAAGATACTAACTCGTGGCCTCAAGATAGTATCTCGTGGCCTCAAGATAGTATCTCGTGGCCTCAAGATAGTATCTCGTGGCCTCAAGATAGTATCTCGTGGCCTCAAGATAGTATCTTGTGGCCTCAAGTTAGTATCTCGTGGCCTCAAGATAGTAACTCGGGGCCTCAAGATAGTAACTCGGGGCCTCAAGATAGTAACTCGTGGCCTCAAGATAGTATCTCGTGGCCTCAAGATACTAACTCGTGGCCTCAAGATACTAACTCGTGGCCTCAAGATAGTATCTCGTGGCCTCAAGATAGTATCTCGTGGCCTCAAGATACTAACTCGTGGCCTCAAGATAGTATCTCGTGGCCTCAAGATAGTATCTCGTGGCCTCAAGATAGTATCTCGTGGCCTCAAAATAGTAACTCGTGGCCTCAAGATAGTATCTCGTGGCCTCAAGATAGTATCTCGTGGCCTCAAGTTAGTATCTCGTGGCCTCAAGATAGTAACTCGTGGCCTCAAGATAGTATCTCGTGGCCTCAAGATAGAGATACTATCTTGAGGCCACGAGATACTATCTTGAGGCCACGAGTTACTTATCTTGAGGCCACGAGATAGTTATAATAAATTTTTTTGACAAAGTGGGACTAGGGGGGCTCCGTAATTGTGCCCCTTTATCATGGCAGATAAACAGCAACTTAAATTATGTCTGTTCTGTTTTTCAAAGTGCCAACACTAATACCTTTGTATCAGTATTATACAGATTTAAGAGCTAGTGTTTTATTTACACATTCAGAGCTACTGTATTTTTATTTGTGTTCACTGTAAATATTTTTTATCCATAATTTGATCATAATTAGCATTTGACAAAAACATTTTAGAAATGTCGGTGGATATTTGTGTTAATGTCTGTGGTATTGCTCTTTTTTTATCATAATCATCATGTTTTCTTTGATAATACCCTTTTATATAGACAATGCGGTTTGTATTATTATAATGGTTTATTTTTATACATGTGCATGACTCGATTTCAAAGACTGCGTTTGTTATTATATGCATCCCATTGCATTTTAGCTGTCTTTGTATATGCTGTACTGGTACCTCGGATTAAACAACTCTTACCTCTCCACTTGTAAGAGTGGCACTTCTCAGATTGTGAGTATGTTTGATTGTGCTGATGTGATCTGTTTTGCATAGTGTATATTCTGTATATTCAGGTCTATAAAACACGTGTCGTGACAAATAAAAGGTCTTTATTACTTAAATACCTACTTAAGCTCTCACCACCATGTGGTTTACCTTGCTTATTGAGCAAAATGTAATTTGAATCAATGCGGTTATTTGGTTTGCCGTTTTCATTTGTGCTGATTTTGAGCACAGACTTTGAGAAAAGGATTAAAAACATCAACACAATTAAACTCAGTGGATCTGTTATGCCACATACTGGATGGCTCTTTCTAACGCTAGATGGCAGCTGTGCTTTGTGGGGAAGTTCTCACTCTCTCACTCTCTCTCTCTCCCTCACCAACCTTACCTATGAAAACTATCTCTGGCTTTAAAGCAACACTAACCCTTATTGAAATACATAATGTAGAAATGAAATATTACAAGAATTACATATTTAATAGATTATGCCGTTTGCATGAAACGATACATTTTAAGTGTCAATGTGACCACACAATATTTAAAACATTTTGTTTTTTACAATTATATTACAAAATATATACATTATATAATATTTATTCACTTTGAAAAAAGGAGCCTGTGAAAGATATCAGTCAATGACCTCTAATCTTACTTCCCATTATGCCATGAACACACAAAGCAGTGGATTAAAGTAGCAATCAATCTGATTCAGAAGGACAACATGCACGCTTTGAACCCTCAGTTTTCTCTTTGAAACCTCTGAGCTCACACAGTCAAGGACACGAGTAGTTCTGTAAGCCTGCAAACACTCTTTTATCACAACTGTACAATGTAATATTTGGATTTATCAATTCTGATGATGGACTTTCGTAAGAAGTAGTCTTTTCATCTTAAAACCCCATCATTAATACCCCTAGTTTATATATATATATGCATGTAGACACACACATACGGTCACCCTAATTTTGTGTAACCCTACCCCTTTTCCTATAAAAGGAAAAGCGTAGGGTTACCTTTTTTAAACGCATACATGTAAACTAGGGGTATTAATAAAGAAAACGATATTTTCCCTTTCCTTTCCCTATTCCTAAAAGATGGGAAAAAAAATCTAAGATGTTGATCCACATGTCCCAGTTGTAAAAATCATGGTCACCCAGACATAATCTCAACTATCATTGAAAATTTTTTTTTTTGATTGACATACAGAAGTCGTGTTATATCTAATTTGCATTTCAGAGAAGAATCTCATTTGTGACCCACATATGCATTCTAGGGGGCTAAAGTAACTATGCATTAATCTGCATGCATATAGGGTTTGACAGCGCACATCACAGATTCAAGCCTCTTTGGGGGGGGAGGGTCTGTTACACTGATGCCATGACCTGGATAGAATCTAAATGGCTGTTGGAAGGAAAAATGTTGAAGAAGAGAAGCAGCAAAGTGTGTCATTATATCTTGATGTAGGTGAAGAACGTGGTCAAATGATTTGGCTGGTGCAGCCATAGTATATGCCAATATCATAGTATAAAGCAAATTAAGTTAGGATTTAGGAATATATAACATTATGACCAGTCAAAGGTGAATGTTGTTGATCATTTCCTAATAAGGTCACATTTTAAGCTCTTTTAGATGGTAAGCAAAATATCCGTTCTTGTAATCAACATGTTGGCTGCAGGAATAAAGATCTGAGTGTTTTTGACAAGGTCCAAATTGTTATGGCAAGGCAACTGGGTCAGAGTTATCTCTGAAATGGCATGGCTTGTGGGTTGCTCCTGGTCAGAAGTGGTGAGAATTTACCAACAGTGGTCTGAGGATTGACAAACCGCAATAATTTTAGACAATAGGGTGTTGGGCGCCCAAGGCTCATTGATGCACGAGGGCAACGAAGGCTATCCTGTCTGGTCTGAGGCACAGAAGGTCTACTGAGGCACAAGTCACAGAAAACTTTAATGATGGTTAAGGGAGGAATGTCTGACAACATAAAGTCCATCGCACTCTGCTGCGTAGTCGCAGACCAATCAGAGTGCCTATGATGACCCCTGCTGGGAAACTCTGGGTCCAGCCATTCATGTGGGCATAAATTTGACAAGTGCCCCCTACCTAAACATTGTTGCAGAACAGGAACACCCTTCATGACAGTGGTGTTCCCTGGTGGAAGTGGGATATTGCACTCGCCCACACTGCACACATTGTTCAGGAACGATTTGAGGAACATGATGAAGAGTTCAAGCCAGGTGTTGTCCTGGCCTCCAAATTCCCCAGATCTCAATCCATTTGAGCATCTGTGGGATGTGCTGGACCAAGTTCAATCCACGGCATCTCCACCTTGCAACCTACAGGACTTGAAGGATCGTCTTGGTCCCAGAGAAACATTCAGGGCTCTTGTAACATCTGGGTAGGTCGGCGCTGTTTTGGCAGCACACGGAGGACCAACATCATATTAAGTAGTCATAATCTTTTGGCTCATCATTGTAGCTTAGCCTAGTATCACTTAGTTGTATAATAATAATATGGCTGCTATGTCATCCAGAAGATGTCATTAATGATGTGCATCATTAAACTCGTTGCCTGTTTTCCAGAGACCTCGTATTCCTCGGTGTGCACTTTTTCTGTGATCGTCTTTACGTAATCCTCATGGGCTCGAGAGCTGCACGCTATCATATCTGTTGATATTGGATGCACTCATTCATTCGGCTGCCTCCTCTTCTCATTGCATTTGTCATCTCTCTGTCTAAAACACATTGTCTTGTTTGGCAGTGTTTACTTCTACGAGCTCCTCTCTGTCTACACTTCATTTATCATTCACACTTGAGGTCTAACACACATTCTCTTGCTCTTGTTATTTTTCCTCCACATGCCCTTTTGTAAATTACTCTGTCTGATGTACACACTCTGCTTTTACCGTATTCATTAGTATGTGACTACAGTCTGTCTCAGATCTCTAATCTCCCATCAATCCCTCGCAAGGTGAGAACTCTTCCTCACCTGTCAGCATCATGTCATGTCACAGCGCCGAGACCAGATTGTTGTGACAAAGCTTGACAACCC
Source organism: Rhinichthys klamathensis goyatoka (assembly GCF_029890125.1). NCBI lineage: Eukaryota > Metazoa > Chordata > Actinopteri > Cypriniformes > Leuciscidae > Rhinichthys > Rhinichthys klamathensis. Next base: position 2,116,581 of record NW_026606572.1, on the reverse strand, counting down.
TAAAAGCTTCTTTTTCACATGCACCCACAAAAGCACTGAAGGGAAGAATAACGTGCCAGAGAGTTTTGAATCCGGGACTGTGTTGCGACTGAATTATTCAGTTGGATTAGTTAACATTAGCAGTTTGTCAATAATTCATTCACCAGGAGAAATGTGGTTTCCAGGACAACTTGCATAACATAGTGTTTAGTCCCCTTTGGGCACCTCATATATTTTTAGTAACAGAGTTATATGCTCACTTGCACAATTAAAGAGATGGGAGTTTGAAGAAAAAAAAAACTTATGAAGGGGACATGAAGCATATGTAATACATTACTAGTTGATCATAGTAAATCATGTTTAAGATGAAAACGTCTCTGGTTACTCACGTAACCGTAGTTCCCTGAGAGGAGGGAACGAGACATTACGTATGGGGAAATCCATTTTCCTCGAATCATGAAGTCTGATAGAATAACTCTTTTGCTTGCAAATAGCCAATGGCGGTCCCGCCATCACCTGATTGGCTGACACTGCTCAATATAGGTGACGGCGGGCGCCAAAAACCTCAGAATCTTAGCTGAACGAGAGTAAGGAGACTGAGAGTCCCTCCCACACGGCAGGTTACGTAATGTCTCGTTCCCTCCTCTCAGGGAACTACGGTTACGTGAGTAACCAGAGACGTTCCCTTATCGAGTCGGTCTCTCGACATTACGTATGGGGAACAATAAAACCCCCGCCGCGTGGGAGAAACCCCGCCCAGCTCTCAGGAACAGACACCGGACCTGGTTGAAACATCTATTGGCACAGAGCCAACTCGGCATCTGCACCAACGAAGGCCCCTCCCATCAAGCTAAGCACGCTGAACTGAATGGAGGGAGATTGCAGCAAGTGATTGGTGCTTAGGAAAATACTGCCGGCTATGAATGCGGACATAAAGGGCACAATATAGTGAACATGATAGCTATGCTAATAATAACTCGCACTGTCTGCCGACTAGTCGAACCGTGGCTAGAGCGCGCGCCATCGGAGCAGTCTAGCCTAGTCCAACGACAGCTCATCTTTCTCTCCCTGCACTGACAGACATGTGGTGCGAATGAAGGGATATTCAAGTTATAGAATCTCGCGAAGGTATTACGAGACGACCAACCTGCCGCGAAACAAATGTCTTGAATAGACATGCCTTTCGCCCACGCCCATGATGACGCCAAACTCCTAGTGGAGTGGGCGTGCACCCCTATAGGGAAACGGCTTCCCGTGAAGCATAAGCCAGCCAGTGCACAGCCTCCACTATCCAGTGAGATAGCCTCCGTTTCGACAGCGCGCCGCCTCTTAGCACCCGCGTAGCAGACGAAGAGCTGCTCTGAAGTTCGAAACTGGCTAGTTCTGTTCACATAAGCACGCAGGGCACGCATGGGGCACAAGCGTACTTCTGAGACTCTGAAACACTGACCTCATCCGGGCAAAATGCTGGAATTGCAACCACCTGGGCTCTGATGAATATACGCAGTAGATAATAGCCCCATAATAGCATAGCACCTCAGTAAACAACAAACACATAGCCGTAGCTACAACTGTGAGTAGACGAGTTAGCACAGAATAGCCAGTTGTACTGAAGGAAACGGGGCAACATAACAGCATAGCACATGTACGTAACAGCATCGGTCGCTGTAGCGCATCCATGCATGTACATAACGCAGCATAAGTCGCCGTAGCGACAGAACTGCGTAGAGACAGAAACTGAGATGTACAGTTCGATCAGGATGGCTAGCTGCACGGAAACGGGGCAGCATTACAGCATAACACATGGTAAATTGCACATCCGTGTACGTACATACATTCAGAAACTGTGAGTATGCACAGTAGATTAAGATAGCTAGTTTTGCACTGAAAGAAACAGAGCAACAAAATAGCAACACGCGTCCTTATACGTACATAAGTGCAGTGTAGTCGCTGTAGCGACAAACTGAATATGCAGTTAGATAGGATAGCTGGTTGTTGCACTGAATGATAGAGGGCAACATAACAGCATAACACATCAGTGTGCACATTTTAAACATCTGTGTGTATAATGCAGCTCAAGTTGCTGAAGCTACCGAAACTGCATGAATATGCGTACACAATGGTCCATTACATTGAAGGGCAGCATAACGCTTCAATATCTACACAGATGCAATGCAAGTCGCCGTAGCGACGACTGAGACTATGCACAAGCATAGTTACATTTTTGTGTACAAAAAACACAGCGTCAGAGGCATAGCGACATCGACTGTAAATACGTAGTTAATCGGAATAGCCGGCTGCACTGAGGATACAGGGCAACATATAACGGCATAAATCATAGACACATATCAATGTACATAACACAGCGTCTGTGGCATCGCGCAACAACTGTGACTACACAGTAAAAGAGTAGCCAGTTGCACTGAAGGATACAGGGCAATATATAGCGGCGTAATAGTTACACATATCAGTGCGTTGTGTGTACACAGCGTCAGTTGCATCGTACAACAATTGTGAATACGTAGTGATCAGAATAGCCATTTGCACTGAAGGATAGGGCAAAATATGACGGCATAGATCATAACACATATCAGTGTGTAGTGTGCACAAACACAGCGTTAGTTGCATCGCACGACAACTATGAATACGCACTGCGTAGTAATCAGGATAGCCATTTGCACTGAATGACACAGGGCAATATATAATGGCATAAATCATTACACATAACAGAGTGCGGTGTGCACAAACACAGCGTCAGTTGCATCGCACGACAACTATGAATACGTAGTAATCAGAATAGCCATTTGCACTGAATGACACAGGGCAATATATAAGGCATAAATCATAACACATATCAGTGTGTAGTGTGCACAAACACAGCGTTAGTTGCATCGCACGACAACTATGAATACGCACTGCGTAGTAATCAGGATAGCCATTTGCACTGAATGACACAGGGCAATATATAATGGCATAAAACATTACACATAACAGAGTGCGGTGTGTACGTAACACAGCGTCAGATGCATCGCGCACGAACTGTGAATACGTAGTAATCAGAATAGCCATTTGCACTGAATGACACAGGGCAATATATAAGGCATAAATCATTACACATATCAGTGTGCAGTGTGTACAGCGTCAGTTGCATCGCACGACAACTGTGAATACGTACTGCATAGTAATCAGAATAGCCATTCCACTGAAGGATACAGGGCAATATACAACGGCAAATTCATATAGTGTGTAGTGTGTACATAAACACAGTGTCAGTTGCATCGCGCAACAACTGTGAATACGTACTGCGTAGTAACCAGAATAGCCATTGCACTGAAGGACACAGGGCAATATACAACGGCAAATTCATATAGTGTGCAGTGTGTACATAAACACAGTGTCAGTTGCATCGCGCAACAACTGTGAATACGTACTGCGTAGTAACTAGAATAGCCATTGCACTGAAGGACACAGGGCAATATATAATGGCATAAATCATTACACATAACAGTGTGTAGTGAGTACGTAACACAGTGTCAGTTGCATCGCGCAACAACTGTGAATACGTACTGCGTAGTAATCAGAATAGCCATTCCACTGAAGGATACAGGGCAATATACAACGGCAAATTCATATAGTGTGCAGTGTGTACATAAACACAGTGTCAGTTGCATCGCGCAACAACTGTGAATACGTACTGCGTAGTAACTAGAATAGCCATTGCACTGAAGGACACAGGGCAATATACAACGGCCAATTCATATAGTGTGCAGTGTGTACATAAACACAGTGTCAGTTGCATCGCGCAACAACTGTGAATACGTACGGCGTAGTAACCAGAATAGCCATTGCACTGAAGGATACAGGGCAATATACAACGGCAAATTCATATAGTGTGCAGTGTGTACATAAACACAGTGTCAGTTGCATCGCGCAACAACTGTGAATACGTACTGCGTAGTAACCAGAATAGCCATTGCACTGAAGGACACAGGGCAACATATGGCATAAATCATTACACACAACAGTGTGTAGTGAGTACGTAACGCAGCGTCAGTTACATCGCGCAACAACTGTGAATACTTACGGTGTAGTAATCAGAATAGCCATTGCACTGAAGGACACAGGGCAATATATAATGGCATAAATCCTTACACACAACAGTGTGTAGTGAGTACGTAACACAGCGTCAGTTGCATCGCACAACAACTGTGAACACGTACTTGTAGTAATCAGCATAGCCATTGCACTGAAGGACACAGGGCAATATATAATGGCATAAATCCTTACACATAACAGTGTGGTGTGTACGTAACACAGCGTCAGTTGCATCGCGCAACAACTGTGAACACGTACTTGTAGTAATCAGCATAGCCATTGCACTGAAGGACACAGGGCAATATATAATGGCATAAATCCTTACACATAACAGTGTGGTGTGTACGTAACACAGCGTCAGTTGCATCGCGCAACAACTGTGAATACACACTGTGTAGTAATCAGAATCGCCATACAGGGCAATGAATGCTGCGGCGGGGGCTGGGCGCCAGCCACCGGGAAAGCATTGACTGCTATATGAAATGGTATAGCTCGTCCGCGGCATCATGCACGGGGACATAGATAGCCATCTCCTCGGGTTTCCCCGAGCTTCCGCTCTGCGATGCGTCTCCCGTCTATGAGGCGGGTAATAATGTTGGGGAGAGAAGCTCTTTTGCTGAGACATGTAATGTACCTTGTTATTGAAACAGAACACAGCGGTTTCAGAAACAACACATTCTCGTCGAACTCTGGGCGCCCTCTTCGCACCGTTCCGACGAACACGTCCCGCGCTCTTTCCTCCCTGACACGCACATCAGGAGCGCTGTTTTTTTTTTTTTTTTTTTTTTTTTTTTTAGCGACTTCCTGAACTGCCTCTCGCTTCAGCTTTACGGCCCGCGCCGAGGCCACCTTTCCGACGGCAGCTCCTTGGGCGCTGTCCACTCCAGCACCATAATTGCCACCGCCTCAGTGAGAATGGCCATAAGCTCCGCATCCAAAGAGGCGAGGGCGCCTTCAGACGGAGACTCGGACCATTGGCGTCGTCATCGTCATAACCTAACGAGATAATTCCCGTGCTTCCTCAAGAGGGCGGTAAATGGCCTCAAGAGTAACTCACGGGCTCTGCCACGTGAGGATGGCGTGGGCCTTGGGCCGACGTCAGCGCCTCAACAGAACCCGCGAATGGAGATCTCTGCCGTCTCCCGGTCCGCGGCTCGAAGGCGGCAGACTGGGGAGAGGCAGGAGACACAAGGTCGTCGCTACGTGTAACGGCCAGCCTTGCACGAAGGATCTGATGGGAAGCTCCTCACAGGCGGGACATCCCGATCCCACGAGTGCCGCTCTGCGTGGTCCCGACCCAGGCACAGCACACAAGTTGTGTGCGTCCGGGGATTCAATGGGTCCACCACATGGGCGACAAAGAGACATAATATAATCCACCGGAACGCGAGAGGGGAATTAAAACTCCTTAATATACTCCGCTCTGAATGCGTGTACGGTGAAACGGTGTACACGCATCGGTGTACAACGGTCAACGGTGAAAACAGACTCGAGTGAAGAAAAAAGATTCTGAGGTTTTTGGCGCCCGCCGTCACCTATATTGAGCAGTGTCAGCCAATCAGGTGATGGCGGGACCGCCATTGGCTATTTGCAAGCTTATTCTATCAGACTTCATGATTCGAGGAAAATGGATTTCCCCATACGTAATGTCGAGAGACCGACTCGATAAGGGAACTATAAAATGAATCCACGTGTTAAGGCAGCATAGGCCTATTTCACAAGATGGCCCCCGAGACCGGAAGTAGGGTAAACTCTTTTCCGGTGAAAGCGCTAGCAGTTACAGTCGGAGGACAAATGCGGAAACTATAAGCGGTTTAGTCCTGTTGCTTACCTTTTTTTATGGTGTTTATGTCAACCCAAAGAAGAAACAACCCTATTTATCACTTCACAGCTTTCCGTGTCTTACGGGTTTTCATGGAACAACTGGGGAGACGTTAAATCACGCCAGACACAGACGGCAAAAAGACTTCTGGTCGCGCCGCCCGCCCGAATCGCTATTCATTTTCAAAATGGACTTTGAACAGCTTGTTTTCTCTCCCAGTCATTCATATAACGTTATCTGACAAAAGTAAGAATATCAGATGTTGTCCGTTTTGTTGATAGTTTTCAGGGAGTTGTGAAAAGATCGAAATTGGACAAATTCTTGACGTTTGCTTAGTGCTTACATAAAAAAAGTTCCATTCATTTTTGGCATGACACTTGATGACTAAGCTCACATTTAACGTTAACATATCGAAAAACAATAAATAAATAAATTGAAATGATGTCTGATTGTAGGCTATGAGTTAAATCTAGTGGCTTTTGTTAAAAAAAATCATGTTATTAAGTGTTAGTCCAGGAGATTGCAGCAATCTTCCACTACTAGATTATGGCTCCTTTTTCATGTTACCATGAATGAAACTAAGAATTGTACATCTTTACAGTGAATTGGACCTAACGTTGCTAGTATGTCTAATAATGAAATTAAGGCAAATAAAAAAATATTTAGACTAAAAACATCAATGAAGTGATTGATTTTACATGTTTAAAAAAAATCATGTTACAAAATAATATTTAACTGTCTGGGGTCCCCTTATGAAAAGAAAATATTCCCTATATGAATGATCAATATATGAAATGGTTTAACAGTATATTTGAAAACATACAGAATAATATATGGTGATAATATATTACAATATATTGAATGAAACATGTCATTCAAGTCACTTTTTGCATAGAAACAAGTCATTTTCATATATTTAAAAATGTGAGAATATATTTACTAATATATAATCTAATTTTATATTCAGTAATACACTAAAAAATATATACAGGGATTAAAGTTATCCGTCGCTACGACGGACTTCCGTTAATATCAGGTTTCTCCCTGTATTTATGTCTTAAATCACCCTTTTCATTATTTTAAGGCCGTAAATATGCTTATATTTCTCAAATAGTGTAATAAATGTCTTAATTTTAGTTCGAATGGGTCGGAAGGACGAGGTGTTCACCCGCTTAGGGAGATGTGATCAAAGCCTGGACTGGAGCAAAAGCCCGTTCCTCTCTGCACAGAAGCGTTCTATTTTCACTCCGCTCCTGATCCACTCCGGGTTTTCCAGTCCCACTCACGGGAAAAACTGCTCCGTGTTCAAACAACTTTAAAAATGATTCCAATATGTTTATTTTTTTAAACCACAAACGTCTGAATTTATAAGACTATATGTAACGGTTTGGAAAGTATTTTACACGTTTAATAAATGTCCCAGCTGCCCTTGCTTGCACAAGTAAACAGCAGGCCTAGCATAGCGCACCCAGGTAAAAAGGAAAGAAAGTTACAGAAAACAACTTCTACAAACAATTTTAATTTGCCAACAGGTAATAATAATAAATAAAAGTGCATGACGTGCAAATCGGGTAACAATCAAGTGCAATATAAACATGTTTTGTCAGGGCATCAGTCCCGAACCGGCATCAACACTCCATTTCAACATCTGCTTCCTCCTTCACACGCGCCTGGCGTGATTTAACTTCTCCCCGGTTGTTCCATGAAAACCCGCAAAACACGAAAAGCTGTGAAGTGATCAATAGGGTTGTTTCTTCTTTGGGTTGAAACATAAAAAGGTAAGCAACCGCTTTTAGTCTCCGCATTTGTCTTCCGACTGTAACTGCTAGCGCTTTCACCGGAAAAGAGTTTACCCTACTTCCGGTCTCGGCGGCCACTTTTGTGAAATAGGCCTATTCTCTTTTACTAACTGTATAAGATCAGAACTAAGGTACAGCTATGGCCAAATGTTTGCAAATAAATAAAATAAAATGTGAGCAAGTCAGCTATAAAAATGAATGCTTAATACATTTATGTAACTCACACCCAATTTAGCGCATCATTTGTATGTTAATACAGTAATAATGTTCTTAGATATCAAAATTACTTTGGCAAAGAACTGGCAAAGAACATGTATGGAACTTGTGGAAGGGCTCTTTATTAAGGAATTCAGGTGTTCACTTTCATTTGGAACACAAATGGCGTCCCCTTCCTGAAGTGCCCTTCAAAGACGTAAAACACCGTTTGGACTTTCGCCCAGAATCTCGCTGGAAGAGTCATCCGGGTACTTTTCGCCTACTGTTTTATGTATACTATGAATACTACTCGGTTCACATGTTTTTCGCACACTATAGAGGTACGTACATTCGGACTCTGTGATTGATCTATTCAGGAACTGGGCCATCTTTATGAGTGAGTGTAACGGTCACCAGCTGGAGTTCCCTTGAGAGCCACCAGAGGGCACTCCACATCAGACTATTGTCATCCCCTCACAAACTACATCTCCCATAACTCACTGCCCGGACTCATCCCTGATTGCATCCACCTGTGTCTCATTACCTTGTCAGTCTCAGCCAGGGTTTCCGTTGTCCGGTAATTACCGGACATTGGCCGGGAAAAAAATGAAATGTCCGACAAAATTAAATCTCTCCGGTCAAATTGTCCGATTAAAATTGCGTAATAATCCCGCCCCCCTAACACAACATGAATTTGAGAATAAGCCTAAAATGTATAAAGCAAAAATACACCGACCTTTGGCTATTATAAAGGAACAGGCTCTACCGTTTGAAAGTTATTAAACAACATCGCATGCATTTCAAATAAAGCGCACGCCTAGAACGGCTGTAATATAGACCTAAACAACGAACGATTGAGTGAGACGTTTCAAATATGGCCAGGCCCAGGCAGGCTAGCCTTAAAGGAACACTCCACCATTTTTTTTTTAAATTGGGGTTATTCACGGTCTCCCCTACATTTAGATAGGTGGGCAAATGCATGTTTGGAAGCACAGGCGAAGCACTGCTACTTGGGCGCAGAGATATCACGCAACACCTGAAATAAAGCTTACCACAAATAACCGGCGAAAGTAATGATTATGCATGAAACATTTGAATTAAAGATAAAGTTGATAAATTGATAAAATTGACGATGCAGACTCGCCATCTTCGCAGTAGTGAACGCGCCTATAGAGAGAAGTGTGCACCCGCCGGCGCCTCCGTGTCCTGATTATATTGTCCACTATATTTGCTTCTTATTTATTAATCCAGGCAAATTTGTTGATGAAACATTGATTAAAATTAAGATACAATTTATACAAAACGAAATTTTCAAGCAAAAATAATATTCGAAGATCGCTGGGTTGATTATTATTCGAAAATCGCACCCCTCCACCACATGCACGCACACATGCATTAGGCTACACACCAGAGCATGTGAGCAAAGCGGAGCGGTGTGACGCTTATTATAAGTTAAAAAACTTAAACATACGTTTCATATTTATAAATAATATAATGTTATTATTTTTTTATTTTATCTATGTTGATTAAGGGAACCGCATGAGATGAGTAAGATAGGATCATAAGATGACCAATATATCGGAAAACATTTGTAATGGGTCAGATTTTGACCACTTATTTAGTTTGTTTTGTAGAAAGCCTTTCTTTAAAGTTTATTTCGTTTTATATAAATTGTATCTTCATTTTAATCAATGTTTCATCAACAAATTTGTCTGGATTAATAAATAAGAAGCAAATATAGTGGACAATATAATCAGGACACGGAGGCGCCGGCGCGTGCACACTTCATATGAAGTGTGCATTTCTCTCTCTAGGCGCGTTCACTACTGCGAAGATGGCGAGTCTGCATCGTCAACTTTATCAATTTATCAACAATTCAAATGTTTCATGCATAATCATTAGGCTACTTTCGCCGGTTCTTTGTGGCAAGCTTTATTTCAGGTGTTGCGTGATATCTCTGCGCCCAAGTAGCAGTGCTTCGCCTGTGTAGAGTCTCCGCAACGGCGATAGATTGAAACGCGCGTCCGAGTGAAGATTGCGCAACTCGCGCAGTGCGTCGTCCATGCAACTGATAGCAGCGGACACGAGCGCTCAGCTTGATTTCAAAAACAACTGATTTTAGCGCTAGATCTCTTATTTAATAGCGAACTAAATGAATGATCTGCTAGTTAACTGGAGATGTTTTATTTATTTGTATTAGGTACATCCGTGCCTCAATGTTTCAAAAAGTGAATGTGTGTGAAACCATAGTAAAAAACAATTGGTGTTGATTGACCCCAATCGGACGTTCATGTTTTTTTCCGTCTATTTGAAAGTTAGGCTAATAATAACATGTTGCATTCTATACGGCCTGATTATGTCATTTTTTAAGTTTAGCCTGCCTCCAGTTTTCCTCAACTTGACTAATTAAGAGGTGATATTTGACCGGCATATCATCAAAATGTCCGTTAAACGAAACCTCTGCCGGTCACTTTGACCGGCACCATTTCTTTCTAGCGGAAACTCAGGTCTCAGCCTAATATAAGGCCCCGTTTACACGTACATGGTTATTTTGAAAAACAGAAACATTTCCCTTCGTTTGTGCCCTTTGTTTACACGCAAACGGAGAATACGCCTCTGAAAACGATTCTTTCTAAAAACTCCAGCCAAAGTGGAGATTTTGGAAAACTTCGTTTGCACGTAAACTGAGAAAAACTGAGTTTTAGGCAGCCAACGTCACAGTATGCGACAGAACTTGCACCTGCGTCAAAAGTGCAACCTATGTTTACATTTTCAATTGGCTATGGTGACCATGGATGCATTCAGAGTAGCAGTCGCAATTATGTTGGTGCAAACCCTTTTCGTCTGTTTCGCATTTGCAAATACAGCTGCTCTATTAGCAATTTTGCAACAACTTCTCCCTCCAACACGAAGAGCCAGTCCGCGTTGCCCGTGTTCCCTGCCTTGTTGTGTTTGTCATTATTTGGACTGATTACCCGGTGTTTATGACCTTTGCATGTTTTCGACTACGACTGTGGATTACCCTTTCAATAAAACTGCATTTGGATCCTCAACCTTCGTGTCTCGGAGCAGTACGTGACAGTGAGTCACTGAATCATTCACTCAATTAATTCATTCCAAAACACTGATTCATTTAAGGATCATTCATTCTGGTTGTTGTGACAGTTGATGGTTTGGCTTCGTTTAGAACTATATTCTTTGGACACTGTAGTAACTGGCAATTATGCCCAACAACATGTAATATTAAAGGGTTAGTTCACCCAAAAATGAAAATTCTGTCATTAATTACTCACCCTCATTCCGTTCCAAACCCGAAAAGACCTTCATTTTTTTTGCACACAAAAAGTATTTCTGTCGCTTCATAACATTACAGTTGAACTACTGTAGTCACATGGACTATTCTAACGATGTCTTTACAACCTTTCTGGGCTTTGAAAGTGGCGATCACGTTGCAGTATATGGGGGGTCAGAAAGCTCTCGGATTTTATAAAAATTATCTTAATTTGTGTTCCGAAGATGAATGAAGGTCTTACTGGTTTGGAACGACATGAGGGTGAGTAATTAATGACACAATTTTCATTTTTACCCATTTAACCCTTTTACCTCTTCTTTAATGAACTGTTGTATAAAAACAATAATTTACAATTGTGCTGCTGTTCTTTATTGTTTGATGCTGATTAATTGTAAAATTTCAGTCAAAGGCAAACATTAAGTATTTCACCTGAACCTAAATCTTTAATTTGGTTTTATATGACTCTGATATGATTATATTGTTTAGTGTAACAGTTAGACTATTGTTTAATTATTAGTGTAATCTAGATATGGGTACTTCTGTTACGGAGATGGTTTTTGCCCCCACTCACTTCCTATTTTCTGAAGCATTATGGGGCAGTGCTATGTCGCCTCATTAACTGGAATGTCAGATACAGTCACCCTTATCTACATTTATTGGTGACAGGATATGCAATCGACAGCCGCTTTGGTCCTGCAGAGCCAATCAACTCGCCCTTGCCTAGACTTCTCAAGGTTGACGCTGTATCCCATTCATTTGCTTGCTGAGTTTAAACTGTCATCGTTCACCATTCCTCACTTCAAAGTCTCAGAACACATCCTGACTCGTTATGCAGGCCCACTGGAGGATGGTCTCAGTCTCACCTCTACTGCTCTTAAAGTAAGATAAACCTTTCAATCATCCGTTTCCTCTGCTTTTCCGTCTCTTTGTCCTCTTTTTGCCTTCACAGTACAGAGGTTTGCTGTGAATTATTTTCTCTTAATCCAGTCTTTTTTGTTGTGGTCTGTGGTTTAAGGTCATTCTACTTTTGGCCAGTGATCTGTGTCGTATTCTCACAGAAAACTGAGAAACTCAGCAGAGCGAAACTCCTCCTTTCTGACAGTGACTTCTGTCAGGGTGTCAAATGTGTGCCTCTTGAACTGACTGACAGCAGATCCAGTCCCTTGGCCACTGCCTTCTTATGACTCACACATGATTTTTTTTCTCCACAGCCTTCAACGGCACTGACACTTGCTGTGGGTTAGTCTGGTATATCATCCTTAAATCAAGAGAAAATAACTATACTTATGGCAACCCAAGGACTAAGTCACAGGCTGATCTAAATGGCCTCATTTCTCTGCTGCTCAGCAGAATGTGAACATGTCCTTTGATGGATCCATGATGTATAAGGGCGCAAACTATTTTATATTCAACCCCAAGACTGTCCTCTAAAATAAGTCCTCTAAACATATATTTGATTATGTAAATCATTCTTAAGATTGCATTATCTAAAGTTTAACATATATTTGATTATATGTAAATCATTTATAAGATTTTGTTATCTGAAGTTGAACATATATTTGATTAAATGTAAATCATTTATAAGATTGCGTAATCTAATTTTAACATATATTTGATTATATGTAAATCATTCTTGCATCACCAAAATTTTACATATATTTAATAATAAGCTATGTAGATAATTTCCACAAAGACGTTGATACATTTTCTTTACATGCAGAGGTGGACAGTAACAAAGTACATTTACTTGAGTACTGTACTTAAGTACACTTTGAGTATCTGTACTTAAATATTTTTTTTTTCTGCAACATGACATCATGACTTTGCGTAAACATACACGCCACTTTCAAGTCAAGTGGCGTGTTATCTATACGCATTTTGAGATATCCGCGTGTATGTCTACGCCGAAACGAACCGTCATCTTTTGCGTGTATGTCTCATGGTATGTCTACGCCGTTAAACGTCAGAGTGATTCCGCGTGTATGTGTACGCCGCCGTTAAATGTCCGAGCGAAACGAAGCAAAATTCATATCTACATCTGTGGAGCAATATTTTTTTTCCTAGGATGGTAGGGGAAGACTCATAAATAGTATTAACCCCAGTGACGGGTAGGTTTAGGGACGGGGTTGGGGTAGGTCATATATTTATATATATACAGTAATGTAACGTTAAGTTAACGGCGTTGATAAACACTGACTTTAACTTCATTACATTTGAAAGACAAATATCGTACTTTTCACTCCACTACAATTCTGTCAAGGTCCTTGAGTAGAAAGTAGGAACGTCAGTCAGGGGATGATTTTGGTTGCAGGGGTTGCATTTTGGTTGGAAATGGAAGTCGTTTGACGTCAGAACCCAACGTCGAATTGGCGTCAGATCAGAACATGTCCAACGTAGAAGATTAATGTCAATCTGGCATTGGATTCTGACATCAACCTGATTTTCATTTTCAACGTTGGGTTTGGTCTTCTAAATGTGAAATGTCATATTTTTGGAGCACACTAGCTTATAGATAACAAACACAGTAAGGCTAACATTGTCAGGGTTCTGTCACTTCTGTCTAGTCAATTTCTTGGGTTTGTGACAGAGCCCTGACACTTCTGTTTTATCTTGTCTGTGCGCACATAAAGTATTCTCGTCGCTTGATAAACTTAAGATTGAGCCACTGTAGTCACTTGGACTATTTTAACGATGTCTTTAACTTTTCTGGGCCGGCAAGTTTCAATCCCTTGGAGCCTAGGGAGGATTGATCCAGCTCTCAGATTTAATAAAAAATATCTAAAGCCTGGCTCACACTACAGGAGTTTTAGGCCGATTTATGCCCGATTTTCCCCTCCCGAGAATCGGAGAAAAAATCTTGTCGAGGACCTCGATCGATTCCGATGTTCGGCACAGATTATCTGGTAATGTGAGGCATTCACAGATCGAATCTTGCACCTCCCGATCTGCTCTTACATAAATCGGGCTCGCCCCGATCATTTCAAACATGTTTGATATTTATCGGGATGAGCAAGATTGTGATTACGTCAGTACTGTCACAATAGCCAATAAGTAGGGCTGTCATGGTGAAGGAATTTCCATTGAGGTAATTTTGAGTGACTCAACAGCGCGATGCGCGCATTATCTCCATTTATCCATTTATTGCTAAATAAATAAGCATAATACAGTATAATAAATAATAATAAAATACTAAATGCATAATAAAGGCATCTGAAATAATAAGTAGCCTACAATCTAGTGTTGTCAAAAATATAGATTTTTCGATATCGATCCTGAACCATCTGCAACTCTTCCGTCTTCCGCAGGATGCACGCGATCTTCAGTAGTGAACGCGCCAGAGAGAAATGCACATTTCATACGGATTACATAAGCAGAGTGCAGTCTGTAGTCTGTTTTCTTTCGTTTTGAATTGTTCTGTTTAAAAGTAGACATGTCTGTGAGGCAAGTAGGCTATCTTATACGCTGAGTTTCGGTTAATTTATCAAGTATCGCCGACGCCTCCGTTTCGTGATTATCTATCGTCTGCTATAGCTATTTACTTCCTATTTATAAAAATCCAGGCAATTGGTTGATGAAACATTGTTTAAAATTAAGATACAATTAATACAAAACGAAATTCGATTTAAAGAAAGGTTTTGTGCTTTCTGTTTGATGTCTTTGTGAAAGTTTTAAAGCATATTTTAAAGTCGCTTAGAGCGGTCATGTCCGTGACATTGTTTTTTCCTCAAATGCCAACACGAAAAATAAAATAATATGAATATTTTATGTTCTGTGGAGACTGAGAGCCCTTTCTTCATCCGGTGGGTAGTAGCTACTGTAGGCTATTACTTTGGTTTGCACAGTGTAATTCACAGAATTAGGCCTAGGCCTACACAAAAATATTTTCATTATAAAATATTTATATTCATTATAAAGTTATATTCATTCAAAGATAGGTTAAATGAAACAAGCTGTTAATTATTTTAATTTTAACTTTGAGCTCCACTTTACAATGCTCAGCTGAGCAGCAATGGGCATTGAGCAACGCTGCTGATGCGTTACCTTAGAGATCTATGGCATTGATTCATTGTATTGAACAGAGCTGACGCCATTCATTAGAAATATCCTTATTAAAAGGATGATTTTTTTTAAAGATTTCGCTTTCCTTAGTCACACGGCAACCTTTTCACGAATATGACTTGATATGAAGGACAGATATTTTGTTTACATCCACCTTTCCGCTTCCGATCTGTTGCGTGAGATCACGTGAGGCGCTTTCTCTGGCACGAATCTTAATAGAGGGTATGCGCATGACGTCACCGTCGGCCGGAGTGAATGCGGTCACGCCCACAAGTGGCAAAAAGACTGAGCGGCAGCATTTGTTTTCAGCGTGAAAGCCGTGAAAATCACACAAAACACATCTAAAACGGGAAAGAGCTTTGCGATTGACTGTACAACTAGATTTGACCAGAAATCTGAGGTACTGTATATTTTTACAGACTGCAAAAAGCTACAGAACAGACTATATTCTGCATAATTGGATGTTTTTAAATAAACACTGACAAAAAACTATACAAGTTTTAGGGCTGGACGATATGATGATATACAGTATAACATTAATGTAAGTGATCACTCGGATTTAGACCTATCTATATTGTATTTATATAAAACGTTTACAGGCAAATTGTCTTCATTTATTTCCCCGGCGTCGAAATCAGGCACATATAAATGTCAGGAAACACGATTCCTGGCTGCATGTCAATATCCATGGATCACTGGATCTTTGATAAGTTGTAAGGAACGCTATATCGAGTCCAACTTTTAGTTTAAACTGATAATAGTTTGTTTTACTCGCGTTAACGCAGTTTCCCCTATTAACTCCAGTCACGCAGCAGCTCTTCTGCCACTCAGTCCCGCTGAGGGGGGCGTGTTCCGGCGGGGAAGTGACGTTAACGCATTCCCTCTATAACATTGTGTAGTGTGTGATGCGCCACGATTTTCAAATCTTGTAGTGTGAGCATGTTTAAGATTTGAGGTAAGAAAATCTGCAAAGATTCTCCTTAAGTGTGAGCTGCAACCAGATTTCAAAATCGGTTAGGATTTTAAAACTCCTGTAGTGTGAGTGAGGCTTTAATTTGTGTTCTGAAGATGAACGAAAGTCTTACGGGGTTGGAACAACATGAGGGTGAGAGTATACTGACAGAATTGTCATTTTAAAAACAAGTAAAGCCTGGTTCACACGGCAGGATAATTAGGCCGATTTTAGCCCCGATTTTAGCCTCGCTCACACTACAGGAGTTTTAAAATCCTAACCGATTTTGAAATCTGGTTGCAGATGGTGAGATTATACATCATTTCCGGAGTGTAGCTTTTCCGGTTTCCCCCTTTCCCCCTCCCGCTATACCGCCATTTTTTAAAGTGACCACTGACTGCACTGTTTGTTTCAACGATGGATCAAGTTGAGGAACGTTTGATTCTTCTGCGATTAAACATTTGCAATAAAATCATTTGTGGTTCAACGTCGATTAGCTCCAGCTGCAACAACATTCTCTCTCTTTCGCTCGCCATTAGGCGCGTTTCCATTACAGATTTTCGCAAAACTTCTGCGATTTTTTCTAAATGTCGATAAAAAACTATTGCGAAATGACGGCATTTCCCTTAACCGATGTTATGCGACTAAAACGTCTTTTTTCCCTCTCGCGATAAGTCATTCCAAAAATCATGGCAACGGACGTTGGTAGGTTTATAGCCTATATCACAGACAGCCACAGCACTAGACTTTATTATTATTAATGGAAGGAGACGTGGTATGCTATCCAAGCATTAATGGCAAGGAAAGACACAGAGTTCCTGAGTGTGTCTCCCTCATTTCTGCTCCGAGGCCTTGACTGTGGCATTTCTTTGAGGTTTAGTCCAGTAGGCTATTCCTGTAATTATTGTTTCTTTTATGAATTTAATAAAGAACTCTGTCTCGTATTATGTCCAAACGGTCAGTGTACTTTTGTGTCCATTCGTTTTCCCTTATTTAACCCGTAATTGCAAAACGAAAAATGAACGTTTGTTGTATTTTTAAAACGCAAAGTTGAACACAAATGCTGCGCAAAAAAAAAAAATCTACGAATTTTCAGATATTTGTTTACGACTTTATATCACAAATTAATATGGAAAATTGTTACTTAATGTCATAAAGCAATATATATATACTTGATCATTCATTATCGCAAAATTAAACCTGAATCAAATGCATTCAAATCATTTTTCATTGTTTTTATTTTTGAAATATTTTTGTTTATTATTTTTTAATATTTGTATTGATAATTATTAATCATTTATTAATCATTATTTAAATAATTATAATATGCATGCAACTAATATTCATCTCAATATTCATCAGAAATCTAGTCATGCATATTTTTCATAAACAGCAAATTGAACATGAACATAAACAAGCATACAGAAAAACAAAGAAAGTAGACAAAAAATTAGGAACTCTGAAAAATTACTCCTATAAATGCTCTATTTTCTCTACCGTCCACAGTCTACCGCTATTCATTTTGCGTTGCCCA
Source organism: Rhinichthys klamathensis goyatoka (assembly GCF_029890125.1). Classification (NCBI taxonomy): domain Eukaryota; kingdom Metazoa; phylum Chordata; class Actinopteri; order Cypriniformes; family Leuciscidae; genus Rhinichthys; species Rhinichthys klamathensis. The sequence goes on along the minus strand of NW_026606572.1, from coordinate 2,098,854 downwards.
GAGAGACTCGTACTTGAGCGACGCTCCCTGGCTTTACCAAACGGCAGCTGACTGGATGTTGGAGGACTGAGAGGAGGAGTAGCTGTTGCAGTAACAACATCCTGGATATTAGAGCCTGGCGGCGCACACGGCTACAGAAATAAGGAGGAACGAAGACATATGGGAGGCGGTGGTGGCATTCGCGAATGTTTCAGTGCATAGAAGCAGGGGCATAAACGTGAGCCAGGCAACTTTCAGGCATTAATTGTGGATTTACGGTCTATGGCGCCGATTTATCCCGAGGCACCGACAAGGTGATGCAGCAGCTGCCGGACGGGATCAGTCCTCTACACGGCTGCCAGCTGAATGCCTTTACTGGATGAAAAAGGCACAGCACACGTCCAGCGCAGGCCGGCTTGATATTTTATTAAAATAGGGCATTATGTAGAGAGGATCCCCCAGCGGTTGCGACACACCCGTGGTTTACTTTCAATATTGTATCGGCTCTCGATATCGCTCTCCGGTTCAGAGACGCTGCCACGGCATCTAGCAGATCAGGCCTGTGCTGAAACACCGTCCGCGCGCTCCGCGATATTTACCGTTTGAAGCTCATGATGATGTGATGGGAACTTTTATCGTTAACACGCAGAAGGAAAGCTCTTAGAGCTGTAACATTGTGTTCACTATCCGGTCGGTCAGTTTGCTTTATGTTCTCCTAGGTTGCGTTACTATATTCTCATATCGAACAGTTTTTTTTTCCCTATCGAAAACGTATTGCTAGTTTAAGATAAATACGCCTTACGGGCGGTGAGGGCGGACTCGCCGTTTATCGTGAAGATAACGACTTGACCCAACCCGGCTCGACACCGAGAAAGCGTTTGGATCAAAGCGAGGATCATGGATCAGAATGATAAAAAGACCCTCACGGTATGTGCTCACATTTAACCATATATCTGTAAATATAGTAATAAAATGGTAATAAAAATCCTGGCTGATGTTAAATATAGGCTACCTGCGTTTTGAGCACGAAACGCTTGATGTGGCGCTGTAATGAAGCACAAGCACTTGTAGTACAGGTGTCACATTGTCATGCTGAAAGTCTGATAAGAGTACTGTCTATGTGCCGAATTTTATATATTTGGCGCATGTTCATTCCGATGATTGTTATTTTGATATAATGCTGATCTCATTTGAACGGTTACTCGTCTTTGCTTGTTTGACTCTACCCGTGTTTGACATGAATGTGAAGCTGTGTCAGGGCATGATAGTCCAAACAAGACCATCTAATAAACAATATTTAAAGTAGTTTTGGACCATAATGTATGCTTGCGTCCTCATGATGATTTTTTGTCTTTAAATGTAGACCATTTGTATAGTGTGAACCAAAAGCCCATGTATGTAATTAATGGGTGGAGTATTAGTAGGGAAAAGGATTTAATCCTTATAATTAAGCAATGTATCACGAGCTAGAGTGTTACACAGTAGGCCTACTGCAGGTAATCACATTTACAGCATTGCTCTTATTCTGTAAAACAGCAAAATTGGTTGTGTAATTTTATAGAGTTCAGTATAGAGTATAGGCTAATTAATATCTTAAGTAACTTGCGTTCAGACAACATTTGACTGATTAGTTGGTATATTTCTTTTCCACCAACAAAAATAGTACTGAAATTAGCCAAAACACCAGGCTTTGCCTGTCACCAAGCAAAACAGACTAAAAGCTGGCCTAGATCAGCATATTTGAGTGAAGCGGAGCGACACAGATTTCCCCTCTTGGCTCAGAAAGCCTCTCCCTGCTTCTAAATCAGTCTACTTCCCTATTATATAGTTGGTGAAAAACAGTATGTGAGATAAGTAGTATGTCCAAATTTATAAAACTGTAAATTAAATTACCCAAACAATCTACTACTTTTGGTGAAATTCCCATCTTTACTATCCCATGAGGCCATGAGAGCGGCGTTGTGAATGGCAGTGAAGTGATACAACTGATGTTAGTAGGTCACATGACAAAATGGCGGATGTACAACATCTGAATTTCATTCATATTACCCATATTCATACTATAAAGCACATACTTTGTACTACATACTGTCGTAGTAAGTTTCAAACCAAATGTTGTAGTCAGTATGCAAGGCTGTCTAAACTGTACACTAGTATTAGCATACCAATCTCACTATCTATTGCTAACTTCAAGTGCACATGGGAAACTCATACCTCCAAATCTGCCTTTTGTTATTATGACATCACTAATTCATGGTGGAAACATAACATGGCAGCCTAAACAAAACAGAACAAAACAAAATGTGTGAATAAACCCAAATAGCAATCACTGACTTATATATGGTATCACAACTAAATGTGAAGCAGACCATGAAACTTGAGTGATTTGACACCGTTTGCTACAGACGTGCTTTCTGCTCACAGATCTCTGTGTATAGATTATATATTACATAATATTATATATCAGTGTCTCTGCCATGTTTCAAATCGTCACTCCCCTTTCAATGTCACAACTTGTGTATCATCTAGAACAGTTTCCCACTTGTAAATGCAACTTTGCTCAGTCATTCATACTCGCTCTTAATTACGATATTTCCGACTACACTTTAAGGGCACAAATATATTGCACAAATAATAGACCAAATTACTTGTGACTACTAGTCTAGAACAGAGGAATCAAATTAGATTCCTGGAGCTACCTGTTATTTAATAAAATTTAGACTCATGTCCTTTCTGCTGCTTAACATAATTGCCATGGAAACTGAAGTTCATTTTTAATGGCAAGCTTCTGTTGAATGTCTTATGACAGTCAGTATCTGAAAATGTGTTTGTTTTCAGAGCAAGTGGAATCAGTTGTGATCTACAGGACAACTCAATTTCTATGATAAGAAGACATTTGGCAGTAAAGCTCTCTTTTACCGCAATGAGATAATAGTGTGGCTTACACAAAAACAACCTTGACACTTATCCCACCATATTCCAGTTCATCATCAAAATATGACCACGCCGGCTCTATTGCCACTCTCGGGACGTAGGATACCTACCCTCTCGCCAGGTGCCTCCTCATTCCCCCATCACAGAGCCACCTTACGGCTCTCCGAGAAGTTCATCCTCCTCCTCATCCTCAGTGCCTTCATCACCTTGTGCTTCGGAGCGTTTTTCTTCCTTCCGGACAATTCCAAACACAAGCGCTTTGACTTTGGCTTGGAGGACGTGTTGATACCGCACATCGAGTCAGAGAAGGAGGCGAGGCACAGCAGCAGACAGGTCATACATGGCGTGGGAGCTCACGACGAGCATCGGCACAGGTGAGATCTCCTCAACATCGCCATGTGTTTTTGTGTCTCTGTGTATAGGTGGTATAACATCTTCACTGTGATGCTTTATTCGGAAAACAAACTGAACCGCTTCTAATCTATCTATACAGCAGGTTTACAGTGGAAGTTCGATCATAGATTTGAGTTCGATGCATGATGTCTGTGGGTCGATGCGGCTGTGTCGGCGCATAACATACAGCATAAATAGACTTATCTGATTGGCTTACGGGTAACCAATGATTTTAAACTTCAGACAAGCGCCCCCTAGCGAGAGAGAAAACACTTCTCTATTATGCCATTCCAGACTCTGTCTACGAAGCAAAGTGAAGTAGCAGAGTCTGGTATTACCAGGCTATATGAATTGAGCATTTTAGTCCAAATTTTCTGAAGAGTCTCGATCTCTTTATGATCAACAGATTTAACTTAGGCTTTTATTCACATATAAACATTGATCAGCGAACATAAACAGAAGCTCAACTGAACCTGCTTGATGTGCACGTAAAGCAAACATGGTTGGTTCCGTTGACCATAACGAATGTGTTATGTGTTAATGAATGTTTATATGTGAAAAAAGCACCTAAATTCAATCTGTTTATCATATAAAGCGATCGAGTCTCTTAAGAAAATTTAGACTAAACCACTCAATTCATATGGATTAACTTTTTGAGTCGTCAAAGTGGTAGTAATTTGGTTTGTTTGAGTAATTATTACAAAGGTAAATAAATAAAGAAGCTAATTAAAAGAGATATATACACTCACCGGCCACTTTATTAGGTACCCCATGCTAGTAACGGGTTGGACCCCCTTTTGCCTTCAGAACTGCCTCAATTCTTCGTGGCATAGATTCAACAAGGTGCTGGAAGCATTCCTCAGGGAGTTTGGTCCATATTGACATGATGGCATCACACAGTTGCCGCAGATTTGTCGGCTGCACATCCATGATGCGAATCTCCCGTTCCACCACATCCCAAAGATGCTCTATTGGGTTGAGATCTGGTGACTGTGGAGGCCATTTTAGTACAGTGAACTCATTGTCATGTTCAAGAAACCAATTTGAAATGATTAGAGCTTTGTGACATGGTGGAAGTAGCCATCAGAGGATGGGTACATGGTGGCCATAAAGGGATGGACATGGTCAGAAACAATGCTCAGGTAGGCCGTGGCATTTAAACGATGCCCAATTGGCACTAAGGGGCCTAAAGTGTGCCAGGAAAACATCCCCCACACCATTACACCACCACCACCAGCCTGCACAGTGGTAACAAGGCATGATGGTTCCATGTTCTCATTCTGTTTACGCCAAATTCTGACTCTAACATCTGAATGTCTCAACAGAAATCGAGACTCATCAGACCAGGCAACATTTTTCCAGTCTTCAACTGTTCAATTTTGGTGAGCTCTTGCAAATTGTAGCCTCTTTTTCCTATTTGTAGTGGAGATGAGTGGTACCCGGTGGAGTCTTCTGCTGTTGTAGCCCATCCGCCTCAAGGTTGTGCGTGTTGTGGCTTCACAAATGCTTTGCTGCATACCTCGGTTGTAACGAGTGGTTATTTCAGTCACTGTTGCCCTTCTATCAGCTCGAACCAGTCTGGCCATTCTCCTCTGACCTCTGGCATCAACAAGGCATTTCCGCCCACAGAACTGCCGCTCACTGGATGTTTTTTCTTTTTCGGACCATTCTCTGTAAACCCTAGAGATGGTTGTGCGTGAAAATCCCAGTAGATTAGCAGTTTCTGAAATACTCAGACCAGCCCTTCTGGCACCAACAATCATGCCACGTTCAAAGTCACTCAAATCACCTTTCTTCCCCATACTGATGCTCGGTTTGAACTGCAGGAGATTGTCTTGACCATGTCTACATGCCTAAATGCACTGAGTTGCCGCCATGTGATTGGCTGCTTAGAAATTAAGTGTTAACGAGCAGTTGGACAGGTGTACCTAATAAAGTGGCCGGTGAGTGTACATTTATGTCTCACTGTATAATTTAATTTCTACCTACATTTATTTGTTTATTGTATTTTTTGGGGCAATTAATTGTATGCTTATTTATTTATTGAGCATTTATTTATTTCTGTATTTATTTTTAAATATGGTAGAATTGGTCCTCCATAGACTACAATTCATTGAGAGTTTAAGTGAACTTCGGTGAAAGAAAGCGCTTTCTGCTTCTTTGTTGTTACAGGGGCCTCTTTGTTGTTACAGGGGCCTCTGTGTTGTTTCTGCTTTCACCATTGAGCTGCTGCTTGTACTCTCTGTCTTAAGAACCAAGCCATGGCTTACTGATGCGCCACTTGCTGGGTTTAAAATCTTGTCTAGGTTTATCCTGTCTGAGGTTTGCATGCAACTTCCCAATTTTTTTTTATTTATCTTTGAAAATGAAGTTGCAATCTAACGTTGTTTGAAAGTCACATGACTTTCCCTGTGCAGTATAAGAATGTCAAAGCTTATTTTCTGTGCATCCCGTGCTTTAATATCATAGCAGTTTTCCCCCACACTTTGTTTGTGCAATACGATCCTCCGTGATAGAAACATTTGAATTAAATGCAGCTTGTGTGTTGTTGTTTTTTGTGGTCACACAAGCTTTCATTTTTGGAAATGTGTGGCACATTTCATGTGGCAAATGCTAACTCTGTCTCAGCGAGGCATTAGTGTGACTGAGGACAGTCTCGAAATTTTACCGGCTGGATTGAAAAGAGCCTCTTAAGTACACTAGAAAATAAACCTGCTGAGCTGATGAAATGTTAACGTTAATGCATATTTATATATTTTTTTGGCACTGTCGTCCCAAAGGTAGAGTTGAAGTGCAGTCAGATGCATGTGTATTTGCTAGTGAGAGACAGAGGCCCTGTTTACACCTGGTATTAAGATGCGTTTTGGTCGTTCGGATCACGAGTGCACAAGTTACGCTAAATACAGGTTAAATGGGGTCTAAAACGCCTTGAGCTTCTCCACATTTGACCGGACTGCTATCAAAGTGTAGACGCTCGGTGTGGTTGGATTCCACACCGGTCGGATGCGTTCGACTTCGAACGGCCACAAAAGACCACCTACTCTCCTACTCTCACTCTAATGCGTAAACATTATGGGAAGCGCGCTAGCCAGACAAGATATAAACGTTGTCAGCTGAAGACCCAAGTTTGGTTTAAAGACAAAAAACAAACCAAGCAACCATGGTCTCTCAACATTGATTTCTAACACGCACTCATGGTCACTCACTGCTGCTCTCCATATGTTTCCATATGTCGTCTCCTTTTGTGTTCATATGTAAATTATGCGAGCTTATTTCGTCCATTAGATCATATCTGAAAAAGCCCATACATTTACCCGCTCAAAGACTTCCCCTCTAAGAAATCAGGACAGAAGTGGTTGAAAGTGGACAAAAGAGATGGATCAAAACAGGTGTATGGGAATGTCTCCCTCGTCTACTTGTGACCAAAACTCATCTTAATACTAGTAGGGTTGTAGCGGTATGACGGTATATCACGTCCAATTGCCATATCGTGAACATTTGCTTCTCTTCGGTATTGGTACAGGCGTAAACAGGGCCACAATGCAGTGGATAGCATTGTTTGAGGAGCCATTCTGATGCTAATAGAACAAACAATGCAGAATGTTGTGTGTTTTTATTGTTATTATTATTTGTTTGTTAATAAATAATTGTATTCATATTATTGTTAATAATAAAAATATAAGTATTGTTTTTTATTTTTATTTAATAATAAAATTTGAGATAAATAGAACTAAACATTTCTAAACATCCTAAACATCGTTTTATCTGTCTATTCTGAGCATTACCTCAAACTGCAGTGTTTCCCCTAGGATTTTTTTTCGTGTTACGGATACGTGGTGTAATTTTTTTATTTTTTATTAATTGAAATCATGTATTATGAATCATTAAACTTATACAACATTATTTTTTTAAATATATGAAAATAAAATTCACACTAATTCTGTTTTTTTTTTTTTCTGGTAATAAAATTAAGACATAAAACACAAATTTTATCATTTATCATCAATTTTAATCATATGAAATTAAATAAACTTTTTGTCAAATAACTTGCTGCACAATGAGCTTTAGCCTACTGTTAAAATTAAAACATGGATTATTCCTTAATTTCAGTTTTGATGATAATTTATTTGGATTAGTGTTAGTGTATTATTACATTGGGACATATCTAAATTCTAATGTACAACAGTAATATATTTTTGTCAAGTTAAACCGAACTTTTATTTTGACGGGTTGCCGTGAAGACCTTTTGAGTTTCTGTGTGTTTATGTCATAATGATAGTTTTTCTCAAATGAAGCGGTGAAATGATCACGAAGTGACTTTCAGAGTGGATCTAGAGCCTGGAGAGGAAATTCATGCATTTGTGTCTTCATATAGGCCAAAAAACAGCGCAAGCGTCACACGTGCTTCAGTGTGTCTGTGCGGTAACGTTAAATGAAACTGCGCGTCGGCGGCACCATTCATTCACACAGAACATGCAGGATTCGTATTTAAATGGTCTTTGTGTTTTAATATTCACACACACTAGTCTACATCGCGATTTGATTTCAAGTGTACTGAACTGCTTTCTATTTTTTCCTCAAATTGAAAAATTCCGTGAAATTCCGCGTTATACACTAAATTCCTTTATTATGACTGGATTTCGTCAGCATTTTAGGGGGGGGGGGCGGGCCAAAACAATGGTAGGGGAAACACTGAACTGTAGTCTTGTAGGCTAGACTTGGGATCCTGTCTGCCGTGTTCATGGTGACCATGTGATCCGTCTTCAGCTGTCATGGCTGTGCTGTTTAATGTGATAATGAGTAATGACATCTCATAATGAAAGTATATATTTAGCTTAGTGTCTTCTCTGCATCTTCTCTGCATTATAGACTTAGTTGCATTTATTTATCATGTTTAGTAAGTGCTCAGATGGCACAGTCATATTCCATGCTCCATTTTTCCCATCAGACAAGCGTGATGGTAATAAATGGGCATTCATGCTTGCATACAGGCATGTTCAGGTTCTCTGTGCTGTTATCATTATGACCCTTCCATTTAGCTTACATTCACACACATTACAACAGCAGTCATGAGGTTTCGTCTAGATGTCCAAATAATTAGCATTAGCCTTTCAACTAATGAAAGATGCATGTGTAATGGAATGGGGAGTGGGTTTAATGTGTATATATATATATATATATATATATTTTTTTTTTTTTACATTTATATTATGTCTGATAACTGTTGTACATAAATTATTTTTTATTGTTTTAGCTCTATGACTATTGCCATTTATCAGTAAAATCAATGTTAAAAGTAGATAAGTGTGAAGTTGAACATCAGCAAATGCACCTCATTTGTTTAATTAGTCATTATTACTATAAATATTAATTGGTTGTCTAATCAAATTAAGATGATTAACTTTTCATCCAATCTAGACATTTTAAGGACATTTTACAAGTTTTTCATTGCCGCTCGCTAAAGCTGCACAATTTGGTGCATTTTTCCCCCCGATAACAATTATGATTTTATTTTATTTATTTCGCTCCATGTTTGGTGTACTTTTGTATTGCTGCTGTAGGCCAAAATATTTGTGTTTTTCTAAATATAAGAATATGAAACAAAATAAGAAATCTTAATATTGTAATTTTTCACTCAAATAGAATATTAAGAAAAATAATAGGGATGCACCGATCCACATTTTTTCACTTCCGATCCCGATACCTGAATTTGGATATCGGCCGATACCGATACTTTTCCGATACCAGAGCTGTGTTTGCTTTAATATTATTATTATCATTATTGTTGATTTTATATGATGCTGAAATAAACTCCTCTCTACAGGCAAGTATGATATGTATGTATGTATGCATGTATGTCAATATATATATATTAAACAATAGATAAACAAAAGATAGACAATTAAACAAAGATACACATTATACAGGCCTACACAGTGCTTTAATTTCAGGAAGGTCTACTAACATTATTCAGGTATGGTCTAAAAATAATTATAATAAAGTAATCAAAAGTAAAATAGCACTGCAAAGTTTATCATAGATAGATTTATGCTTATTAAAGCTAAAGTTATTCATTCAAGAGCTGTGAGTGATTTTCTCTTTGCCTTTTGTTGTTTGATTCTCAGTAATGGAGCAATCGTCAGCATGTTTATTAGACTGCTTCCCCTTTAAGAACGAGTGCACCATATTTTCTCCCAACTATTTCCATAACTACGTCCATTTTAGACAAACTGTTTAAGTGAATCTCCAAGCCGGTCATTTTGACATTTTTGTGTAGGCTACATTTGATCGTTTAGACGTGCATATGAAGCCCAAAGTATAATGTGCTTGTCTCGTTGCGGTCTGTTTCGGAGCGCGCGACGCGGGAACAGCTTCTCTTGCGCAGATTTTTGTGCTTTTAATAGCTTTTTTTATTATTAAAAGCGTCCCGCAATTTAGCAACAGTAGAGACTGCATTTTACAACAATCACCGATCATGCTGATGGGCTGTCGTGTTGTGCGCGCTGTGGCACCGCGTGAGAGATCTCTCTCTTTCTCTTCAGCAAACATGCATCACAGACAAATGGTTTAATTAATACGGCTTTGCAAACATTGCATTTTGCTGTCTTGCTCTGCTGTGGTGTTTCCAGTGTGAAGTATTTCCACCATAGGATTTCCACACAGCGAACATGTTGGCAGCTCAATGCTATCCTGCTAGCTGGCTGCAAACTGCGGAATGGATTTCCTGAGGGGGGGTCTCTGTGTCTCATTGAGCCGCACCTCCGTTCAGGATATCCATTCCACAGTTTGCAGCCAGCTAGCAGACTAGCCGGCGGGCCGCGGGAATCACTTTTGGAGTCGTTTCAGCAGACTACGTTAAAGCGCAGACATGGCTCATGGATATCGGATATCTCCGCAGGTTGGATCGGGAAAATCCGATACGTGAATTACGCTGGTATCGGTCCCGATACCGATACTGGATCGGATCGGCCCCATCCCTAAAAAATAATATTATATAATAATATAAAAAATTATTTTGTATTTTACAGTACAACTGTAAAATCTCAGAACTATTCATGGCTGTCTCAATTTCTTTGCTTTCAATTCAAACCATAGACTATATTAGGTTTTGTTTTGGTGGAAAATTTTTAGGGAGCCCTTAACCTCTCTTTTGTTTACAACAGCTGGTTTATAAGCATTTCTCTTTACAAGATTGGGAAGATGTTCGGCTCATGTTGCATTCCCAAATGCACATTAATAATCCTTGCCTAACAACGGCCCTTAGGTATTCTAAAATCACTGTAAACAATGGCTTCTTGGGGATTATTGCTTTATTATAAGCGAGTCGCGGCCCAAACTCGGATTGGATTCATGGATGTGTTTATGTGGAGAAGCATTCACTGCAACGTGTTCTGTTTGTGTGTACAGTCATTACTTTCTCACATTAAGTTGGTTACTGCATCATTCCAGAAGCTTTATGTAAATGTTCCATCTGTATTTGCCTAAATTCCAAAAAAGTCGATTCACTGTTATACATGAGTGATGAATCCTGCTGATTGAACCTGCTGCCCATCTGCTTTCACTCATGACCCAAAGAGCTCATCCTGGCCATGAGCTCTGAAGCCAAACACAAGCTCTCTGACTGATCCGCCTCTTACCTGGGGGGACTGAGATCTGCGACAGCCGTCTCTTGTTATGCCTGTCTGTGTGCCATGTTCGAGCAGCCTATCCTCTATTCCCCTTGTTTACCTGTGCTGCATTGTTGGTTTTTACCAGTCCTGCAGTTGTGATTAGTACCAGGCAGTTTTTTTTACACTGAATTGATCTTTGCCTGTCTTTAGTGCTGTTTGGACAGGGTTAGAAAACCACAATTTTAACATCTGTGATTTCATTTGCTGGTTATTATCCCCCTCCCTCAAATAAAAAAGGCATTTAAAAAAAACTGAATTTAGGTGGGAAAATGGATTTCATGGAGTTGCTCTGTTTGATTGTGAACAAACAAGTTTACATGTTTACATAAATTTTCAAGGTCTAACAAATATGTGGAAATCATTTCCTTCCCCGTTAATTGTAGGTAAATGAATATCGAGATAAATATCGATATCGTATGATATGAAAAAATATATATATTTTTGGCCATATCACCCAGCCCTACGGCGGGTATCTATTGTTTGGATGAGGGTGTTGCCACATGTCCTGTAGATGTTTGCTTGATGAAACCCCTTGAAATAAATTGGTATATGGTTAAGTTTGAAAAAGATTTGTTTCATTCTCTTAATGCTCACCAAAATATGGTAAAAAAAAAAAACTGTAATCTTTTAAATTGTAATAATCTTTTACAATAACTGGTTTCTATTATACAATATTTTAAACTAATTTATTCCTGTAATGGCAAAGCTGAATTTTCAGCATCATTATTTTCAGTCTTCAGTTTCACATGATCTTTCAGAAATCATTATAATATGCTGATTTGTAACAATATATTATATTTTTTATTTATGTTTATAAAACGGTTAGTTCCAATCCTTGATTCTGATTGGTCAATAGCTGTGCTTTATTCACGATAAAACACGGCTATGACCGCTTCACCCAACGGTTCTATGTATCACTACACAACACCCCTAGCAACCACTCTTAGCAACTTAAACAGATGTTTCATCTCATTGATATTGTTCATTTAAAGCTAGAGCAGAGCATTGTGAGAGATCGAGTAAGCGAGTGTACCTGCATTTACAGTAGACGTAGCATTTTCCTTCAGGTCAGTCCTATATTCATAATAAAAAAATGCGTTTGAATGTCCGCTGCATATTTTGTCCTTTTAACAGTCATGGGGTTTTCCGTGCATAACGTTAGTCATCTGTCAGTTGCGTCTGTCTTCTCCGTGATCACAAGTTCGAGTCCTTTCAAAAGCCTTCTCTACAGACTCACTCACTCACTCACTCATAAAGACAGTCTTTGCCGCCATCTATTGGCGAAATAATATATGTAACTTCTGTTGCTGTTCACGTTCCGGGACTATTTTTTCCAGCGGAAGGCAGGCTTTTAGTGATTTTACTTCATGAAAGTTGCATAGATACATATTTTTCGGCTTTAATATTTTTATTGTGTGGCAACCGTTTTATAAAAGCAATAAGGTACTCGAGGCAAGTGCTGTATCGTGAATAAGTAACGGCTGAAGGGGTTGCAGGCACTCCGCTTCGCGTCGTGCCTAACAACGCCCTCCAGCCGTTACTTATTCACGATACAGCACAGCCTCTCGTACCTTATTGCTTACTTATTACATGGCTTGGTAGAATTCCAATGTAGAATGCGGTCTGTTATTTCTTGATAACAGACCTCTGCTAAGTATAACACACCGTTGCCATGAAAAACAGAGCGTTGCCATGGACGCAGTTCAGAGACGGAACGGACTATTTTCTTTAGCGGAAGCAGTACAATCGTTTTTAAATCAATAAACTCCTTTTTAAATCAATATTTTGAGTCAAATTATTGATTTATTTGGTAGGTACTTAGCCATGTAATAAGCGGGATAATGTATAGCGAGGCGGTTGTTGTATTGCTTCCGCTAAAGAAAATAGTCCGTTCCGTCTCTTACTTATACATATCTCTCCTTTCGCTGCAGGGGCCATTTTCTTTTTTGTCTTTTTTTTTTCATCAGATGGGATGCCAGCAGGCAGTGCATGAACCACCAACTGTTATTTTAACCAGAAAGCTGGCAAAAAAAGTCTAAATCCATAATGAAGCTGGGCATAAGGCAGATTTATGCACAATGTGAAATTAGCTTTAGCTACGGTATCCAACAAAGGTCAAAAGAAATGAGAAGCATTGAGAAAATATCCACAATATACAGTTATTCCTATCTGGATGGGATGGTAGACAGATTTCTCATAGGACGGCTTGAGTTAGCCAAACAACCCTAATATTTACAGGGGTTTGTGCAAGAAAAACACAGACATACTTGATTCAAAAGGGATTTAAATCACAAATACGACTTCAAAAGACAAGGTTACTTAACCTCTTCAGGGAAAGCCAAACTAAACTTTGCTGGTCTGTAGGTATTTTCTCCAGGAAGACGGTTCTGAGTCTGTCATGGTTTTATTTGGTCTCTCGAGGAATCCCCAATCCCCTCTTGATCAGTGTAGAAAAGCGTGAACTTCCCCCGTGCGGTTGGCCTGCCGAGTTGTTGTAAAATTAGTGGACGTGGCTCATGTTCTCTGAGTAAGTGTGTCACTGTGGTGGGCTGATGTAACAGATGCCCTGTGACTCGCGCTAATTGAGTTAGCGCTCACACCTGCCAACCTGACATGGAGCTTAAGGCTCCTCTAAAAGCGAGAAAGTGCTCGGCTTGAGCTAAACCAGACCCTTTCTCCTAAACCTGACAGTTTATTTTTCAATTTTAGTCCTGATACTGTTTAAATTGGATGAGCTACGTTTGATGGTATGTTGGAGATTCAATCTGAGTGAAAAATGTACCTGCTCCTGCCAAAGCTTTAGTAAGAGGCAGATTCATTTGAAGTGTCTGAGCTCAGGCACTGTATTAGAGGCTTGTTTCTATTAGAGCAGAGAAACTGACAGATGATGATGTGCTCCTCAAAAAAAGTGATAATGACGTTATTATTGTAGAAAACATCATTTAGTTTCATTGTAGTTAGTTAGTGGTGCTAAGAAAGGGGGCAGCTGTTGTGACCAAGCGAAAAGATTGCAGATCATCTTTCTGAGCTTAAAATAAAGTTCAGCGTCAGTAGTGATAATGGAAATACAATGTAAAGGCCCCGCTATACTCACAGCAAAGTTATTTTTCATTCTTCGCCTTGGGGTAAAACAAAGTTCGAAATGCGTGACCAACGATATACTGTTAGCGAACATCTGATGAATATGTAAATGTGATAAGCTCTTTCCTCTCTCAATAACAAAATAAACACACAACAAAATTGAAAAAAACGCAAGCATTTTTTAACGAAGCATAGCCTAAGTAAAGCATCTGATCATAGCAACGTGGATATGTTTGCACGAGCTCTGCAATTCGGCATTCCAGTAAAGTCACATCACGTCTATTTATATAGCACTTTATACAATATATTGCTCACAATCAAGCAGCTTTACCATATTAAACATGAAAAACAGTGTCAGTGTCTCATTTCATTAGAAGGACAACTTAATTTTCTACTGTAAAGCAACTCTCCAGTGTTTTCATGTTTTCACTCACGGACGTCTGACCTCTACGGACTGAACAGGAGAAATGAAGCGGAAAAGATTTCCACGTGAAAGGTGAAGCCTCCTCGCACACTACCTATTGCGTAATTGCCACAGACCAATGGTAGTAGCTGTTTCGAAGTCCCAAAACAAACCCCAAACGAAGTTCGTTTTGGCCTGATTTTGTTCGAAATTACGTAACATAAGTTCGTTCTTCGATTTCGCTTGAAGTATATTGAGGCCTTTAGGATCAAGAGGAACAGAATCAACTACAACATATTTAGTGTATAAAAGTGAGAATACTACTTGCCCTACCAGATCATTGGTGCATTGGCACTACATCTGACTAATTTTATAGCATTTGTTAATGTGTTTAATGTGTTGTATTAGTTCTCTTACGAGAGGTTCTCTCGTATTGCGTAAGCTAGCTTACGCTGCGGGAAAGATTCATCTTTGCTGAGATATTGAAGCCAAAAAATTATTTCATAATTTTGTATCCATACACAACGCAGTTCCTCTGCGGCAGACCTAGAGCGGGCTAGCTAGCAGCTCATTGGTTCGCTCAGAGAGAACTGCTTAAGCCTATGGGAGAGCGGGGCTGAACCCGCTTCCAATGAGAGGCGCCCGCGCGCTCATTGCGTCATGACCCGCCAGAATGGGCGTGGCCATGGTGTATATAAGGAGCTCTCCCAGGCTTATATGTTGATTCATTTCATCTTCAGCAAGCTGCACGCTTCTGCTGTTCCTGAGAAAAGCCATCGCCGTCGAAGAAGGCATCCTCTAGCGAGCTCAAGGACCCTGAAGAAGCCGGCCGTCTTCGCCACCTTCAGCCGCCCTGCAAGCTAGGCCATCCGACGATTGTATCCTTTTCTCTATATCTAAAAGAGCCGAGCGTCTTTTTAAAGATGTCTCGTTTTTCCTGCGGCTCTTGCCGCGCTCGTCTCGAGGACGGAGACCGCCATGTCATCTGCGCTCTCTGCTTGGGACTCGAGCATGCAGAACTCGCCCTCGCTGATGGAGGATGCGACTTCTGTGAAAGCCTGCCGTTATCGTCCCTGCGGGCACGACTTCTGGCAGTGAAAACCGCTCCCGCGCCGCCTATTCTCTCGCCGCGTAAAAAGAAACGCCGCTCTCAAAGGCCGCCGGAGCCCCCAGCGGAAACATGCGGGCCGCCGCCGCCGCCTCCCGCTTCCCGCTCTCCCTCCCCGCCCCTGCCGGACATTCAGTTGCCACCGAGTGGCCGCTCTGTTGTTTCCGATGACGCCGCGGAGGAGAAGGACTCCTGTTCACTGCTCGCTTCTGACAGTGAAGACTGGTCATCTCTCGGATCCGCGAGAGAGTCGACGGGGACCCGCGCCGGGATAGAAGAGGAGCTGATGCGCCTCCTCTCACAGGCCGTCGAACGCCTCGGTCTCGAGTGGTCTCCTCCACCCGAGCAGGCCCCGAACCGAATGGACGGTAGCTTTTTTCATCGGCGCTCGACCCCCGCGTGCACCCGGGCCGCTCCATTCCTGCCTGAACTTCACGCAGAGCTGACAAAATCCTGGAATGCACCGCTCTCGGCTAGAAATCGCTCCGATATATCCGCCTCGCTGCGCTCGGTGGACGGAGCCGCCGAGAAAGGCTATGCAGCCATGCCGCCCGTCGAGGACTTGGTCGCCACGCACCTCTGCCCGCCCTCCGCTAGATGGCGTTCTTCACCCACGCTTCCTTCGAAAGCTTGCAGAGCGACCTCGAGCTTTCATGCTCGCGCTTACGCCGCCGCCGGTCAGGCCGCCGCTGCGCTTCACTCTATGTCTGTCCTCCAAGTGTTACAGAGCGATATTCTCCGTGAATGGGCCGAAGGCGGTAGAAAAACCCCCCCCGCCGTCACGGATTTGAGAAGTGCTACGGATCTCGCCCTTCGCGCCACTAAAGCCGCCGCACAAGCTCTGGGGAAATGCATGGCCAGCCTTTGTGTTGCTGAGAGACACTTATGGCTCACGCTCGCCGACATGGGAGATTCTGAGCGCGCCGCGTTTCTCAACGCGCCCCTCTCCCCGACGGGCCTGTTTGGATCTGCCGTCACGGGAATCGTCGATCGCTTTTCTGAAGTACAGAAAGCTACTCAGGCGATGAACTTGTTTCTACCCCGCCGCGCTAGCTCTTCAGCGGGCCGCTCTCACGAGCCCTCCGCCAGAGCCCCATCACAGCGCCCCCCTCCGCAGACTCAAACAGCTCAGCGCAGTCAGAGCGGCCGCCCTCGCCCTCGCTCTCGCTCTGACAGCCGCCCTAGACCGCCGCCCCCCCGTGGCCCGCGACCTAAGATCACGCTGAAGCCTGATCATCAGAAGTCTGCCTAACAATGTCAAGAAAACGACGGTGCTCTCCCGCTGCGGCCGGACCGCCGTCAAAGCTTCGCCCTCTGCCAGTCCCCGTTATTTCGCCGACTGCTGTAGTGTTGACCGCCACAAACAAGCCGGTGTCCCAGCCCGCTTGCGAGCGACAAAAAGCCGTTTTTACGGCTACCCAGAGAAATCTCAAAAAGAGAAATTTTGCCAGTTGTGTAGAAAATGTGCCCACAATCATGTGTTCACCCATACACACAAGCATAACATATCCCGTGTCTCTATCAGAGCCCCATCACATGAAACGGGCACAGCCCGCTCTAATATCAGAGAACATAAACACGCCCACGAGCTCGTGCACGTGTCCCCTCTCTGCTCGCTCTGTGTCACGGCCCATAGACTCCTCTCTGAGTGCAAATCCCGTTGCCACACACATTCAAAGCGCGCCCACACACTGTGTCCAGCCCGCTATGTGCAGCAATCAGGGCAATACAGCCATTCGGCCACTAGCCGCATGCTCCAAAGCGTGGGAAGCCATTCCAGGCATTTCCCCGTGGGTGTTAAGCATTATAAAGAACGGCTACCTGCTACAGTTTCGCCGCCGCCCGCCTCGTGCGCACGCGCAGCTCGAATCTTCTGTCAGCCCGCTGGCCGCCGGCACGCTCCGCTCAGAAATTGCGACGCTGTTGCAAAAGGGCGCGATAGAGAGAGTCCCGCCATCTATGACCGAGTCGGGGTTTTACGGCCGTTATTTTCTGGTTCCCAAGAAAGACGGCGGCCTCAGACCGATCTTAGATCTCAGGTCTTTGAACAAAGCGCTCATGAAGAGACCGTTCAAGATGCTCACTACCAGGAAACTCCTCGCGCAGGTGCGCCAGGGGGACTGGTTCATACCTCTAGACCTGAAAGACGCCTATTTTCAGATCCAGATAAATCCCCGTCACAGGCCATTCTTACGTTTCGCCTTCGAGGGTCTTGTTTATCAATACGCCGTTCTCCCGTTCGGCTTATCTCTGGCGCCCCGTACATTCACGAAGTGCATGGATACGGCGCTCGCCCCCCTGCGAAGCCAGGGGCTGCGCATTCTGAATTATCTGGACGACTGGCTGATTTTGGCCCAATCACAGACGGAGCTTCTGTCGCACCGCGCAGTTCTCCTCGACCATTTGGAAACGCTGGGCCTCTCTGTCAACTGGACAAAGAGCTCCCTTCATCCCAGTCAATCGATTTCCTTCCTAGGAATAGATTTGGACTCGGTCACGATGACGGCTCGCCTGTCTACACAGCGCGCGCGCAGTGTTCAGCGTCTAGCCGCCTCGTTCCAGATGGGCACCCGCAGGCCTCTGAAAACTTTTCAGAGGATGCTGGGTTACATGGCCTCAGCCTCCGCTGTACTTCAGTTGGGCCTTCTGCACATGCGCCCGCTTCAGTTCTGGTTGAACAGCCGTGTACCCCACCGCGCGTGGAACACGGGCCGCCAGCTGATCAGGGTTACGCAAACGTGTCTCACGGCGCTGCAGCCATGGACAGTAGCAGAATGGTTTCGTCTAGGCGTCACGATGGGGACCTTTTCCTGCCGAAAAGTCATCTCGACAGATGCATCCAACACGGGTTGGGGTGCAGTCTGCGAGGGCTCACCGGCCTTCGGCCACTGGTCGATTCAGGAAAGCCCATTACACATAAACTGTCTGGAAATGCTGGCGGTCGAGAACGCGCTCTCGCACTTTCTCCCGCGCTTCCAGGGACACCACGTCCTGATCCGTTCGGACAATATGGCCGTGGTCTCCTATCTCAACCGTCAGGGCGGTGTCAGATCCAGAAATCTCTGTCTACTGACGCACCGCATTCTAGTTTGGTCTCAGAGCCGCCTGCTCTCGCTCAGAGCGACGCACGTGCCGGGCCATCTGAACGACGGTCCAGACATACTGTCCAGGAACCTCATCTCCACAGGAGAATGGTCCCTGAACTCACAGACGGTCCAGTTACTGTGGCGACTATTCGGCAGAGCAGAAGTAGACCTCTTCGCGTCAGAAGAGAACGCTCACTGCCCAATATATTTCTCGAAGAGCGAGGACGCGCTAGCCCAGGAATGGCCTCGCCGCCCGCTCTATGCATTCCCTCCGATCGCTCTGTTACCACAGGTAATTCAGAGGATCAGGGACACACGCCACTCGGTGCTCCTCATAGCCCCGCGTTGGGAGAGTCAGAATTGGGTTCCGGAGCTCACGCAGCTGTCACAGACAGCCCCGTGGCCCATCCCAGTCAGAGCAGATCTCCTCTCTCAAGCTCGCGGCACGATCTGGCACCCCCATCCACAGCGCTGGGCGCTACATGCATGGGTGATCAACGACTATTCGTTGATTTGCCAGAGGGAGTAAGAAACACTATCATACAGGCTAGAGCACCTTCCACGAGAAGGCTCTATGCGTCTAAATGGTCTGTGTTCTCAAAATGGTGCACCGACAAACAGCTGGACCCACGGTCGTGCGAGGTGCCGTCTTTGCTTGTTTTCCTTCAAGAGATGCTGGACAAGGGCAGGTCCCCCTCCACTCTCAAGGTTTATGTGGCAGCCGTCGCGGCGTTCGCGGAACCCCGACGCGCTCAGTCATTGGGCAAAGACGAGTTAGTCATCCGCTTCCTCAGGGGAGCTAAGAGGATGAACCCTCCGCGGCCCCCGTCGGTTCCGGTTTGGGATCTTTCTATAGTCCTTGAAGCTATGAAAGCACCCCCGTTCGAACCGCTCGAGTCTGTGGATCTGAAATACCTCTCGCTCAAAACCGTTTTCCTGACGGCTCTGTCCTCAGTTAAACGCGTTGGGGATCTTCACGCGCTCTCATCCAGCGCCGCGTGTCTTGAGTTTGGACCGAATGATTCGATTGTCATTCTCAAACCTAGGCATGGCTATGTCCCGAAGGCGATTGGTACCCCGTTCAGGGCTCAGATTATCTCCCTATCGGCTCTGCCTTCATCCGATAGTGAGCGCGATGCCAATCTCCTTTGTCCGGTGCGGGCTCTGAGATTGTACACTACGCGCGCTGCCGCGTTCAGACGCGCTGAGCAGCTTTTCGTGTCGTTTGGGGGGCGCACCAAGGGTCTGGCCGCCTCAAAACAGACACTGTCTAGATGGATAGTGGACGCTATCGCCTCTGCTTACGCATCTAAATGCCTGCCCTGCCCTCTGGGCATCAGGGCGCACTCCACTAGAGGCATGGCCTCATCGTGGGCATGGTCCTGTGGAATTTCCGTTCATGACATTTGTGTGGCCGCGGGATGGGCCTCCCCGTCCACTTTTGTCAGGTTTTATAACTTGGAAGTTCCCGCCTTGCAGGCAAAATTACTAGCTGTCTGACGAACAGCTCTCTAAGAAGCTGCATTTCTGGAGGTCCCTCACAACCGGTTCGCCCCTTGTGCTCTCCTGTAATGCTTATACACTTCATGTGCCCGCTCTGCTGGCCCCATACATGCTTATGTGTACACTTCATGAGCCCGCTCTGCGGCCTCTTTGTACATTCACTCCACGTTAAAAAAATTCCCCCGGTATATCCCTGGGTTTTTTCATGAGTGGATTCGTAGCGCGCACGGCGTTGGCCAGGTGTTCCCGCAGCGTAAGCTAGCTTACGCAATACGAGAGAACCTCTCGTAAGAGAACGAATCGGTTACCTAACGTAACCTCGGTTCTCTCTAGAAGAGGGAACGAGTATTGCGTTCCCGGCCGTGCTTGCGCTACTAGCGTTTCGCTTCACGCTGAAATAAATCAACATATAAGCCTGGGAGAGCTCCTTATATACACCATGGCCACGCCCATTCTGGCGGGTCATGACGCAATGAGCGCGCGGGCGCCTCTCATTGGAAGCGGGTTCAGCCCCGCTCTCCCATAGGCTTAAGCAGTTCTCTCTGAGCGAACCAATGAGCTGCTAGCTAGCCCGCTCTAGGTCTGCCGCAGAGGAACTGCGTTGTGTATGGATACAAAATTATGAAATAATTTTTTGGCTTCAATATCTCAGCAAAGATGAATCTTTCCCGCAGCGTAAGCTAGCTTACGCAATACTCGTTCCCTCTTCTAGAGAGAACCGAGGTTACGTTAGGTAACCGATTCGTTTTTCTGGGATGTATTAAGTCTATAAAACTACTGAACTATACTGCCAGTGCCTACATCTATGCTAAGATGAACATTTCAAATACAAGTATGCTACTTTTTCACATGACCTCACGGGTGCACATTTAATTCATTTATCATCTCAAAAGTAAAAAAGTTAGAATCTTTAATCCAATTTTTTGTACAAATGTCTACATTTTTGTCTGATAAAATGAGTCAACATTACAAATCATGGTTGATATCGCTCCTGGTTTGTTTTTCATGACTGAAGTAATTAAAAAAGACAGAGTCCATTGCACACAGCTGTCCATCCTCATGAGGCAGCTTTACATCAAATAGGACAGGGATGGAAGTCAGATAAGAGATTTGTTTTTAAAAAGAGACATGAAAAATGTAGGAAGGAATAAAGAGAGGCTTCGCTCAAGTGCTGTCCACTTAAAGGCTGTAGTCAGACCTGTATGCATCATTTGATACCAGGAGGCTGTTATTCCCCAGAGCAGCTTCAGGCTGAGAGTGATACAGAAAGAAACCACCACACAGCGCTGTATCTTTGAACTCTTGAAAGGCAAGATGGGGCTAGAAAGTGATGGATGATGGGGAGGGTGAGGAAGAAGGCCCTTCCTGAACTCTATATTGGAAATATGAGTTGCTGACCTTATTTTCTAGTTTCTACGAAATGGGCCAGCAGCCACGTGGCTTCGCAGGTGTTGGTGGTATTTTGTTGAAAATGAGCTCAGTTCTCAAGGGAATCGTGTGCAAGTACGTTCACATAAACATTTGCAGGCACTGTACTACACTAAATACTAATGAAAAGCACATGTATACAGTATTTATCAGTGGGCGAGTTAAGCAGTGTGTTCCTCTTATTCCTCAATAACACAGCTGAATACTTCAAGCTGTCCTTGATGCTTCAGATTTCTATAGGTGTTTCTTCATTCTCTTTGCATTTCTCGCTGTCTTTAGGCTATCTCTTTTCTGTCTCTGTATGTGAGCAAGGCAGAAAATGAATCCTGATCAAAGCCTAATGATGGGGCTGAGGAATGGGTCTGTCTGAGATAGATTGGGTCTCCTGAGGCGTACAGAATTAATCTGCTGTACCAGAATGAAAACCTGCTTTATACCTAGAGCCACACATGGGGGGATAATGGCTCCAAAAGTGCTTCTGGACCCATTCTGCTATAGACGGTGTTTGGTGTACTTCCACGATAAGCTTTGACTTGTGAAGAAGCTGAGGTTTGAAGGTGGATGCGTGGGTAGGTTGATGGTAGATAGTGTTGAGCGCACAAAACTGATGGAAGCTGAGCATCTTAACACCTGCTCATGGTGGGTGTAATATAATAAGCGCTTATCTGTTCACAATGGCAAGCTCTGCTGAATTTACCAGTGTTCTATTGGCATGGCAGTGCTATCTAACATCCATTATACAACAACACCATCTTGCTGTATCCGTTTACATTTACATTTAATCATTTAGCAGACGCTTTTATCCAAAGCAACTTACAAATGAGGAGTAGAAGCAATAGAAGCAACGGTACAGTAATGAGATCAAAAAGTATGGATTTAAAACCAAAAAAACCA
The DNA here is from genome assembly GCF_029890125.1 of Rhinichthys klamathensis goyatoka. Lineage (NCBI taxonomy): Eukaryota > Metazoa > Chordata > Actinopteri > Cypriniformes > Leuciscidae > Rhinichthys > Rhinichthys klamathensis. The sequence goes on along the minus strand of NW_026606572.1, from coordinate 2,076,375 downwards.
TTTATTTAGACATTTTCAGACAATCCCTGTATTCATGCATCATTAGTTAGATTCATTAATCATTATAGATTAAATATGTCAAAATGGTGTTTCTTTAAGGTTTTCTTGATGTTAACTCTCTTACAGGGAGCTTATGTAATGACATTACATTTCAAAGAATATTCCACCTAGAGCTTTTAGGAATGATGTAGGTGGGTTCACATAATGCCTGTAAATAATGGAATTGCTGATGAAAAGTAGTAGCATACGGAATGGATTGATCTAAACATGTTAATTCAGCCACACTTTGATTTACCCTGGACTGACTTTGTCTCAGTTGGGGTAATTGATTCAAACTAATTTTGACATGCTTCTAATTGCATGTTTGACATTATGAGCCTTCCATGAAATCACCTAGACTCTACCGCAGCTTTGAGAAAGCCTTTCAAAAATAGAGAGAGACTGCAGGGCAAAAAAAAAAAAAAAGCCAAAAGAATAATGTGAGTGGGAGCGAATGGTTGCAGGCTGAGATTTGTAGGTGAATCCATTATAATGGAGCGTTACCATAGACTATAGATGTCTGTACTCTAATGCAGTGCAGAGTTTTATTGGTGTTTACTGTCATTAGTGAGACCCTTTGCTCTCATGTCCCTCGCAAGGGGCCATTAGTGCCCACATTTTTCCAACTCGCGCATGTCCCTGTTTGCAGACTAGCCATTTAACCCCCGCATTAGAAATGCTCACATCAGCACTCACTTTACTGTAATTGCAGCTTTTATGCTCTGGTACGACAACGTTAGTGTCAGTCGCATGTATTTCTTAAGCTAATTAAGTACTTTGATGCAAAATAGTGGGTAAAGATTGTCGATATATATTGTAAGTAATGCATTCAAATGATTGTTAAGCCATTATAGTTTAGAAGATACCAGGAGACAGCGAGACTGGGTGGGGAAGAATGACAAAACGTCTCGCTGTCACCTGGCGAACGTTTCCAGGCTGTAACAATGAATGAACCAGTCTGAGATGACCTGCGTCGCCCCGGCATATCACTGTCTGTGTCACTGTATCCATCTGACCTCTTTTCCTTGCAATCCCCTTCTGCTCTTTCTTTAGTTTGGTGTGCTTCATTGATTCACAAGACCTAAAAATCTTGTCTCCACCCTGTGGGTGTGTGGGGCGTTATTATGTTACCTTGCAGCTTATGAGTCTCCTGTGCATTCTCCCACACTCCACCCCATAATTGCTCTTAATTAATACATGCTAAAGAAAACAATAATATTGTTGTAACACGTAGTTTCTGTTAATACAATTTTATTGCGAAAAACTCTGTGAATGAGTTCCAATTGTTTGATTATAAATCAGGTTTGTTGTTAGTGTACTCTGGGTGGAGTACATATAAAGTGACGTGAAGGCCCCTTCTCGTTTCGAAACCACAGAGAGTCAGGACCTCGGTTTAACGTTTCATCTGAAGGACGGTGCTCTTTGACAGTATTGTGTGTCCCCATCACTACTCTGGGGCGTTAGGACCCACACAGACCACAGGGTGAGCTGCTGGCCTCACTAACACCTCTTCCAGCAGCAACCTTGGTTTCCCAGAAGGTCTCCTTTCCAGGTACTGACCAGGCTCAGCCCTGCTTAGCTTCAGTGGGCAACCATTCTTGGGCTACAGGGTGATATGGCTGCTGGCACACACATTAGTAGCAGTAAGTAGTGAACACAAACACACACCCCAAGCAGTGGGCAGCCATTTTTGATGCGGAGCGATTGGGGGTTAGGTGCTCAAGGGCACCTCAGTCGTGAGTATTGAGGGTGGAAGAGAGCGCTGTTCCTTCACTCCCTGCCGATCGAACCTTCAGGTTACAAGTCTGACTCTCTAACCGTTAGGCCACGACTGCCCCTGTACACAGAGTATAGTGTTGAAAATAAGTATTTATTTCTTTTAAAAAAAAGATTAAAATAAATCTTATAGATCCTAAACTTTAAATTTGTAAACGGGCAGTTTAATGCATAGTATACATTTATACATGTATAATTACATTAACAATTTATATAATATGAAAATAATCAATTATATAATATTAATCAAATTATATCAAATAAATAGTATATTAATGAAATATAAATGTTCCACCTCCTATATTAGTAACAATAAACTGTAAGTAAAGTAACTCTTATATATTTCATTGTGCATCTGCAGGGAGGAAGAGGAGAGTCTTCGTGACAAGATCCGGGCAGATCATGAGCGGGCACTGCAGGAAGCCAAGGAAAAGCTCCGCAAATCCAAAGAGGAGCTGAAGGCTGAGATCCAAACAGAGAAGACCAAGGTAGCTGAGGACTTGAAAAAGAAAGACGGTCCCAAACCACTGCCTCCAGTACCCATGCCCAAACTGGTAGGGGTCAACGATGGTGACCCAGGGGATCCTGACACTAAGGAAAAGAGGGACAAAATCAGAGAGGTAAGAGGAGTGTGTGTTTGCATGCTTTAAAAGGTATATTGTGCTTGCTAGTTTTAAAAATTAGGGCTGTGCGATTTAAGCACATTTCATTTCGATTTTGGTTTCCAACGATTATAAAAAAGCTATAATCAAGATAATGCCGACTTGATGCTATTGCTATATTGCTATTGTGAAATAAATTACTCGCATAATGTTTTGGTCATACTGCCCACTCATGATTGTGTTAAATAATCTTGATTACAGTACAGACCAAATCAATTGCTATTAGGATTTTTTTGGTAGTCGAGCAGCCCAACTCAGAATTTTTGCAACTCCTTGTTAGATTCTCTCATGGTCGTGCTTTGGTGAGAGATGAACAGACATCTTCTCCCTCTCAGTAAATTACTTCACATTGCTTTATAAATTGAACAGTTTTGGCCTATTTAATCTGTTGCAATTTGAATCTAACTGAGGTCTCCACAGGTATAATTATCAGCTTTTGAAAATGGGTTGCAGTTTTGGATGAGAAAGTAATAGCCACTGGCTGATTTGTAGAGCCCGACCGATATGGATTTTTGGGGGCCGATACCGATAAAAAAACCCAGATACCGATATATATCGGCCGATATTATTTATGTGTATATTATAATACAGTAGCAATATTATATGTATTATAGTACAGTATAGTGTTGTCAAAATATTCGGTACTTCGGTACCAAGTCGGTACTTAAAAATTTTAAACGTCACGGTACCGAGTACCCGGTCAAACCCGGTTCTGGACGCGCATGCATGCACGAAGGGCGTGAAGTTGCGTCCTCTTCATGAAACCGCTGAGACATGGCGACCGGCGGCGCTGCTGATGTGGTGTATGTGTATATTAAACTGCAAAAAGACTATTTAAATTTTAACCCTGCATGTTCTGCTTGTCTCTGTGTGAATGAACGGCGCAGATGCGCGGTTTCATTTAACGTTACCTCACACACACACACACACACACTGAAGCACGAGTGACGCTCGCGCTGTTTTCAGTCTCTGCTTCCTCACGATATGATGACATGATTTATGATTCAATTCATCTCCGAGAGTCACTTCATGAGCATTTTACCGTTTCATTTGAGAAAAACTATCGTCATATCATACACGCACAGAAACTCAAAGGTCTTCACGGCAACCCGTCAAGATAAAAGTTCGGTTTAACTTAAAGAAATTGACAGAAATAATTATATTAGGCTACTGTACAATAGATTTAACTACGTCTCCATTAATTAAAAATACTACTACTAATAATAATAATAATGTGTGCATAAAAGGTTGCTTATTTTTCACTTGATTTTTTTACAAGCAATATTTCTCAATATCATCAATATTTTCGTTTAAACAGCATGTAGCCTTCAATGCTTTCATAAATTTACCGTCATAAATAATATAGTAATTGAATTTAATTTAATATTTTTTTTCAAATAGTTAAATAAATTGGAAAAATAGTTCAAACTGATTTTGCTGTGGTACCGAAATTGGTACCGAGAACCGTAAAATTTTAATGGTATCGGTACCGACTACTGGAATTTTGGTACCGTGACATCCCTAGTACAGTACCTGTAAAAAGTTTGGACACACTTTCCTATTGGTGTACAAACTTTTGATGGGTACTGTATATAGAATACACAGTATAAACAGAATAAATATATACACGTTTTGCAATGATCACTCAAATGTGGTGATCAAACACTTGTGTGACAAAGATATGTAATGGAGACAGGGTAAGTGATAGAATGAGAATGATACATTTGAGCTGTAACCAAACTAGTTTGCATTGCATGTTATATTATATTCTAAATCAGCCTTTCTCAAAGTGGGTGCCGCGGCACACTGGGGTGCCCCCTGACTGTGTCAGGGGTGCCGCCAAAAAATTACGTAGGCTAAAAAAAAAAAATCTAAAAATAATCTGTTATTTCATATATAAATATATTTACATAAATACATTCTTCTTCTTTTTAAACATATGAACGTATTAATAAAATTGTAAATTCATTTTAGATAAATATATACGAAAATATATACGGTAAAAAAACGATGTTGCCTACACCGTGTTATCCTCTTTTTAAAATTTGCACCCTGTTGACTTAAACGGGGCAAGTTTTAAACCTGCTTTTAGCCTCTTAACAACCTCAATGTGTCATTACAAGTGCACAGCCATGTGAGTGAACACGGTGAATCTGACTGCAGTAAATGTGAAAGATATGAATAAAAATGATGTTTATTCAGCCAGCTCACATACCCGTATTTTCTTCCTGTTTCGGTCGAAGTCCACAGTAGGCGATTGTCGAGTGTGCGCGCGCGATCATTGGTAACTAAGCAACAGTGGAGACTCAGACTGTCAGCTGTCAGCCGATGACGGTGCTGTGTGGTGTTCTGAGAATATCAGCTCAAATGGATAGTTCATCCGAATCAGATGTTGAACACACGGAGGAGGTTTGATCGCGCGCGCGAACTCGACAATCAACTATTGTGGACTTCGACCGAAAACAGGATAAAGAGATTATTCCTGCCTTCGTGAAAGCTCGGATCACAGTTGAGACTGATATATCAGCCCAGGCATCCACGATCCATTGGCAGATAGTGGCGTAAGTCGCCCGGCGCTGTCTCCCCGTCTTGGTGAACGTGTGTTCACCATCCATGTATAAGGCGCTCCGGATCATAAGGCGCACTGTCGTTTTTTGAGAAAATTAAAGGCTTTTAAGTGCGCCTTATAGTGCAGAAAATATAAAAATATAAATATAAATAAATATAAAAAATATATAAAATTAACCATAAAAATCCGTCTCACAAGAGTCAAGACCGAAGCAAGACACACACACAACTTGACGCAAGTGACGCAGCGGCAACCCATAGCAACGCGTTATAGCAACAACACCTCAGACTGACAGAAACGTAAAAATAAACGTGAATTTAGGCCACTTTAGTTTTGTACACATTGTCATGTTAATTATAAGCAAATAATTTTTTTTATTGACCACAATATACCAAAAGGTGCTATAAAATTGTTATTATTATTGTTATTGTTATTTACAGTTCGTATTATGCTCTGTTCATTACTGTTCTGTCTAAATAAACAGGACATTTGCATTTACATTTGGGTTATGCAGTGTTTTTAAATTATATTTTACACTGGGGTGCCTTGAGATTTTATGCACTTTTGAAAGGTGCCCTGACTGAAAAAAGTTTGAGAAAGGCTGTTCTAAATACTGTTGCATAATCTTCACTAACGACTTTGTCTTTTAATTTAGTCAGTTATAAACATAACTTGTATCAATAAATATATCAAAAGTGTCACTGTCAAAACCTTATTATCTTCTATTTTTAGTCTTAATTCCTCTAATCTCTACCAGTGGAGGAAGAACTCAGATCTTTTTACTAAAGTAAAATTAATAATATCATAATGAAAACGTTTTTAATTACATATGTACAGTACTTTTATACTATTTTAAATAAGTAGTAAGCAAAATGTAAACATGAAACAAAGTGTTATAATTATATAAATTATTGGAATATTGCTTGATGTTGTAAGCGTTATAGGCAGAATGAGCTTTAACACTGTCTACACCGGACGCGGCCGTTATTGCTCGTGTCGCAACAGCTGTTTACCCTAGATGCGAAAATTTTTACAAAGCAGAGTGGGGCATCAGTTTACTGTCGGAGATTTGTCGCTCGCGCAATGCATTTTAATCAATGTTTCATCAACCAATTGCCTGGATTTAATAAAGAAGTAAATATAGCAGACAATATAATCAGGACTTCTCAGCTGCGCGCTTGCAATAGTCACAAGCTCACACAATACGTGACAGAGGGTGGTAGCAGAGAAATCAATTCTGTGAATTACACTGCGCAAATCAAAAGTAATAGGCTACTACCCACCGGATGAAGAAGGGTTGGCTCTCAACAGAACATAAAATATTCGTTTTATTTTATTTTTCGTGTTCGCATTTATGAGGAAAAAACAATGTTACGGACTGACAAGCTCTGAAAGCGGCACTAAAGTGCTTTAAAACTTTCACAGAGGCCTCAAACAGAAAGCACAAACCCTTTCATTAAAGTGAATTTCGTTTTATATTAATTGTATCTTAATTTTAATCAATGTTTCATCAACCAATTGCCTGGATTTAATAAGTAAGAAGTAAATATAGCAGACAATAGATAATCTTAATCTAATCGTAATAAACAATTAAAACGTCTCCTTGCTATATTTGATGTACTCACAATCATTACTTTTGCCAGTTCTTTGTGACAGCTTTTATGTGCTTTATTGGCAGCGCCACCCTTACATGAATCACCGCACCCGCATTTTTTAAAATATTCATTTATCGGCCATTATAAATGCCGATACCGATAGTTAGGAAAATGCCTAATATCGGCCGATAATATCGCCCCGCCGATATATCGGTCGGGCTCTACTGATTTGTGCCTGACTGGAACAGACAGATTTCTACTGATGTAATGCAGATTTTGATTTTCACTATTCCAGATGTACCACACAATGTGTCTTACTGTGTGAGATCTGTTCCTAAATGAAGCTGATTGAAAAACGGCTATTAGTGTTGTTTATTAAGGCATGCATTACTGTTTCAATTCTCATACTCTGGGGTTTGAGATTTCTTGCACTTCTCGAGCTATGGACACAAATGATATTCAGATCTAGTTGACTTTTAATATTGATCATGTTTAATGTGTTTTAGTTGGCGGTGGCACTTTAGGACCTCTTACATAAAGCTTAACAGCCTGTGGGTTGCAGATGATGAGTCAGCAATGCTTGCAGTAAATGCCATTATGCCATTATTTTCACTTTCAAATTGCTGCTTGTCTTTAATGAGCTCCTAAACCTGGAAATAAATGTTTTTCTTTTGTTTCAGTACTTTGGAGACTGATCGTTTTGTCCCCACATAAGTGTGTGTTGATGGTAGTGATGGTTATGGTCTTAGAGTAATTGGTGTCCTTGAGTGTAAAGGTGAGATGACGGTTGCCTTAGAGCTTTTCACCTGGCATTTAACCATGGGCTAACGTCTTTTGTAGAACAAAACACTTTAACACTTGTAGTTTTGAAAGAAATCAATGTTAACCTATGTTATGAAATGCTGCTCTGGTATCATGCAAGATCCTATCCGCCTGCAGAATATTACCCCCCTTCAGGGCTCCAGACTAACACTTGAGAGCTGTAGCACCGATGCCACTATGTTCTACAAATGGTGGCGCCAGCACCAGATTTGGTAGCACTGGGGGAAATTCATCATACAATTAACTTATTATAAACTTAATTTATTAACAGTAATGTGCAAAACCCACATTTTTTTATAGGGACAAGTTAAATAGTTAAATTCTACTCTTATTAAATGTACCATTTGTTGTTCTGTAGTATCATACTGAACTGACCAACAGCCTCAGTGATTATAAAAGGAGTGCTCTTTACTTGTTTTTTTGTACAAAGTTTTTGTTTTTCATGAGACTTTGTGACTTCCATATATTAGTGTGTTCCATGTATTAGGGAGTTGAAATGGCTAATAAATGCTCCTCAGCCGCTATCTACTTGTTATAGTGGTAAATTCCTAGTCTTTTTAAATAAAAGTGCTTGTTTGCCACAAAGTGTTAGTTTTCCTACGTCTTTAAATTTTTAGTTTTATAAATCATCATTAAAAATAACATTACAATTGGATAATATTTAGAGCTTTGAAGTGCCAGAAAAAGTGTGAAGCACTTGAAAGCCCTTGAAAATTGCTTGAATTTCACTCTCAAAAGGACGTAAGAACCCTGAGATGAATCATGTAAAAATTTCTGCCACAATACATTTAGCGTTGCTACTAGGGACGGGTACTGAAACCTGGTATTAAATGAGCCCCGGTGCTAAATTCTGAAAGACTGCAGTATCGATAAGCTCCGACACTATCGGTTCTGCTGTTCTGTACAGATCCAAAAACAGCTGTCGTCGTTTTTTTTGTCTGGCAGTGGCAGCAGGTATTCAATAAAATTTCAAATCGGACCTGTGCTCTGACGATTCTGGCACCCAACAACACAAAAGATGACATTTTAAGCTCATTATGTAGCCGACTCTGTGCTGGTTTGTATTATTGTCCGCCTCCAGTTTTGCCTCCAGCTAACGTTGTGACACAATTGTGACGTCAGCACTAAAAGGGTATATAGATGTTTTATATTTGCTTTGATCGAAACATTGCTGTTTCTTTTGCTATAGATATTTAACATTTCAGTTTATAAAGCAATGTTAATTGTGTTCTTAATTAGTTTTATTGTTTTAATAAAAAAAGTCACAAAAAGAACCAAGAATACCATTAAAGTATCAGATTGATAAGCGGGTATCGGTAAGAGTAGTGATACGGTTAACTTTAACGATACCCATCCCTAGTTGCTACATTAAATCCATGGTGGATGTTGGTGATTTGTGGATTGAAAAGCCTTCTATAACTTGTTCGTTCATGGCACAATGTTTCCTCTGGTTTTCACGTCAGCGCTGTTTGATCTGATATCTGTGGTTCAGATCTCGCTGTGATGTTATTAATTTTGCGGCGATTTCAAACGCTTTTTCGCTGTGTAGTAACGGTGTTGCATACTCGAGATCGGCCCACGAGTGCCAGTTTTGTGCTATTATTCCTCCAAGTTGATAAACGGTCTGCGCAGCTCAAACGAGTAGCATGGTGGTTTTGTTTCAGTTTCAATTCGTTTGGCCTTTAATGTTTCTTATATGCAACAGAAATGGCAGCTCCTATCAGTTGGGAAACATAGTGGTGGCACCAGTGCGACCTCTAACAAAATTTAGTCGCACTGGCAGGAAAAAAGGTTGCAAAATATGACACTTTGGGCACAGTCTGGAGCCCTGCCTTTCCTCAATTCCTGATCAAAAGCGTAATGTATTGTTGTCATATCCGGAGCATTCGGTATTCTTTAGCTAGCTGTAGCATCCCTGTTCTTCTTGTACTTTCAGTATCAATACCATAATGGTGTTTGATGATGCACTGCCAACTATCGACATGAATCAGCATGATTGTGTTGCCGCATGGGCATTCATAACGGTGTGTGTCCACTGGAGTGGAGCGAGCATTTTCAGTTCAGTTGAGCTTCAATAGATGAGCTTCCATAGGAATTAATTGAAAAAAAGGGGAAAAACTCCAACGTTCCCCCTACCCCGGTGATACGGGTATTACCGGTGTTGTCACACGTCGATTAACCAGTGGGAAAATTTCCTCACCGTCACATCCCTAGTCAATAGATATAGTAATACAAACGTGACCTGTGATTTGTTACTAACCCAGGGTGATGTTTGATCTTTGTGAAACATGAAACAAGAAACAAGATGAGTTGTGAAAAGTCTATAATTAGCCATAATGAGAGGTCTGCAGAGTGATGTGGATGAGGGAATGCAGGGCTCTGCCATCTGCTCTATCTGTGTGTTAATGTGTTTTAGATTGGGAATGTGGAGTCTTTACTGTATGTGATATACTGTTTATCGAGGAAGCATCTGCCATTCATCAAAAGATATCAATCAACAATCCCTTTTACTTTTTTCTTCTACCTTACACTGGAAATCCAGCATCATAACATCTCTTAGTGGACTGCTCACAGCGGGGCCATCTGCTGCTCACTTTGGGCCCTTAACCCTCTTTTTACTCTGGATCTGTGTGTGTGTGTGTGTGTGTGTGGCCTGCCTTCATTTAAATGCACTTTGTTATCTCAATAAGCATCACTCCAGCTTCCTAAACCCACCACCTTTGCAATTGCATTATTTTTGCATTATTGGCCAGTTTCTCTACGGCTGCTGAATAACGGACTGTCCCTTTTCTGTCAGAGAAATATGATGAAGACTGGACCAAAATGTTCTGATGAACATTTATTTCAACACGTTCTCATTGCTTGTTTTAAACGCTAGCAGCTGTGATTGTGTTTGACTAAAGAGCTGTATCGTTTTAATCACAGCTCAGTTCATGTGTGTTTGTTTTAGTGTGATTCTAGGACAGTGCTCAAACCTTACCTTGGTCATACAAATGAATACATTTCCCTCTCATATTCAAAACGCTATATATATTACACAGCTCTGTGGAATACTTGATTCTGATTGGTCAATCGTGCCATCCAGCAGTATGTTATTCCTTGATAACACTGGCTCATCCGGGTAACTGAAATCAGAGCTATACGCTTGCTATGAACATTTTTATTTCGTGGAAGTTTTGCGTTTGGTGAGCAAATAAAATATTAAAACTCAAATCAATATTTTGTGAACAATCATTTAATTATGTCATTCAGGTATGGTGGACTCGCTCTCTTGTTTCATACAAACGCAGCTGCTGCATTTTGCAACAGTTGTTTTGCACACAGTAATGGATAAGACCACAAACAGGTATGATTTTACAACGTTTCATCTTAAATCAGTATCTCTTAATCCCTATAATTATTTATGTGGCGAAATGGTGTGTAATAAGTGGTATGACTGTACCGTATCCCTTAAATGTCCATCTAGTTTTAACTTACCGCTTGCTAGCAACTGCTTTCTTCGTGAAAGCTTAAAGACCGTATTATGACATAATTAAATAACTGTACACAACTGTACATTGACCTCATTTATACTGTACATGATGTTAACACGTTAGCTTTACCTCACACATACTACACACTAAATGGTTACAGTGTAACCTGATTCATATGTGCACCAACCAGTCTTAGCTGTTGTCTTTCAGCATGGTTTTACACAAGTGATTCACTGAACTGCTTTTGAATTAGCACAGTGCTAGCTATGATTAGCCTGATGAAGGGACTGGAGCTGACAGGAAAAAAATGCTCCCACAATGCCTCACTCTCGCCATTGCTACAGTAGCACACCTCTCTTGCTTCGTCTGATTAAATGAAAGCGCCAAATTTATCTTTCTTGTGGATTAGCTGCTATGTATCCAAAGCTCAGAGGAGAAAGATGAGAAGTTAGCTGTGTACATTGTTAATGGTGCCTGTCAGGGTTTGTTGTTTGCTTTTGCATGTGGTGTGTGTGTGTGTTAAAGGAGTTTATATGATAGATCCTGATAATGTAGCTTGAATCCCAGATCTGTTTCACACTCAGCAAAAAAAGAAAAAAGTGCAAAAACAGTCTCCCACCTAGCTATCACACTTTTTTGTCGCGTAACAGCTCCTCTATACAGGAAATCAATTGTTGAGTTATTATTTTTTAATACATTTGTAATTATAAAAAAGTTATCAGGAGTGTGATATTTCGAATTATTACAAACTTAATAATCATCATGAAATCAAATTACATCTAAATTTATATTAATTAGACCTTTGAAGGGCGCCTAAACAACCACGTGAAGAATCTGGATTTAGTCAAATTTACTGAATAGAAAGTTATGTTTGTGTGCCTGAAGCCCTATATATATAATTAATTATTGGCATCACCAATAATCATCATAAGTTGAACTTTTGTTGCAGACACAGGAGCTCTCACTCTCTTTGTCTTCGTTAGTTTTAAACATTGTTGTCTAATAATTTATTAGACGTAACTGTTAAACTAAGAAAGTAAACGGTATATGAAGAAGTTGTATAGTGTTTTCCTTTATATTATAAGCAATAGAAAAGGTGGAGAAAGAAATATGTGCTGCTTTTACTTGTACATTATTCTATGTACATTACTGAAATGCACTTTCTGTAAAGCTGCTTTGAAACAATATGTATTGTGAAAAGCGCTTTACAAATAAATTTGAATTGAACTTGTGGTGTGAAACCAACTCTCCTTCACTCTGGCTCTTTCTGGGGCTGTTTACACCTGGCCACTTCATGCGTTTTCTGTGATCGGATAGCTATCCGACCATGAAAAGACCAGGTGTAAATGCCCTCTGAAATGCATTCGAGACGGATTTGAATCCGATCGCTCAAACCGCTTCAGGAGGTGGTCTGGGCCGCATTCCAGACGAAACTGGACAAGTGTAAATGCATCTGGTTGTTGAAACCACATATGTAAATTTTACTCCCCCAAAAATGCTAAAAAGTAAACGTGTGAGAGCGTGTTATAGGCTATATGTCATGTTATAGTCGGATATGACGACGCTACTGCAACACTCATCACCGCAGCTGAGCATCTATTCATCAAGCCAACGTGCAAACTATCGCAAATCAAAGTGAAAGTGAGTCGCAGGCGCTTAACACACAATCGTCTTCATTAAAAGTAAAGAAACGAAATGATCTTACCAGGGCTGTTGCCGCTTTCTCTTATTGCGGTCTTTGATTTTGAAATTTTAGCTGATGATCAATAAAATGCAGCTCAGCTCATATCTGTTGCTTTCGGTGACGTGCACTCCATTAAATCTGCATATAGCACGGGAATTGAAGATCGGATGTATATCCGTTTTGCAAAAACACATTTATGTGACCAGGTGTAAATGGAATCGTTTTGATAAATCAGAAAACGCATGAAGTGGCCAAGTGTAAACAGCCCCTCTGTGTCTCTCTTTGTATGTATTTTGAGTCTTCAAAGAGTGCCTGTTTTGTTCAATCTTCTGGATTTTAAATGGATTTATCATCCCAGAGCAGTGCTTTTTATAATCTTTTCATAAACTCTTCTCCACACACTTGCAGAAGTCTCATTTTGACAATTCTCTGAATGTAATTACTTATAATACTCCCTCTACATTAAATCGGTGATAAGCTTAGTCATATTGATTTGTCTAAGGGGCCCTCAACACAAGCTCCTCGGTTCCTTCCTCCACAGCACTATACTCCACAGCCATAACTGGGATTATGAACGGTGTGTGTGTGTGTATCAGTGTGTTCTTGCATATTTCTTTTGCTTGTTCTAATGGTGTCCGCAGGGCTAAAAAAAGCAAACAGTGAGTCACTGACATAGCTGACATGCTTACTCTTGACCTTTAGTGTGATTAACTATTTGATATTTATACATTTTTGGGTGAACTATATACTGAGAAGTCCTCATTTTCTCAGAAACAAAATAGAACATTTAATTATAGAGAAATATGTATAGTTTACTTCCCTTCATGTCATTCCAAACTTGTATGACTTTTTTATATAAAGAAGATATTTACCCCCCCGACCCCCCCCCCCCCCCCCCCCCCCCCCTCCATACAATGGGCACCAACAAATGTTTGCTTGCCAACATTCTTAAATATTTTTTGGATCATCATGAGGGCAAATGATGACAGAATTTAGAACTATCCTAGATAAAGTATGTTTATTTTATTTTATTCTTTGGCTTTGCTGTCAAGGGCAACAGGATCTGGAGTTTGTGAACTGAACTTGAACTCTCATTACCCACATGAACTCCACCTTAATATGTCAGAGCTCGTCTACTAGCCGCCAGGCCAATTATCTGACGCATGTTGTTTGTGGCATGTTGCTGTGAGAATCTGGAGCTCTGTGATGCTGTTTCTGTTAGTATTGTTGGCAGTGTGAGCATTTACACTGCAGGGTACTGAGACCCGAAGAGCATCAGAGGGCAGTTTCATAACTGTGCATATGCCCTGAAGATGAGATGAGGAGAAGGTGAGACTGTACGCCGCAGTCAAGGTCACTGAGGGAATTAATTTGGCCTGTATTTGAAAGCGTTCAGTAAGTGAAATCATCCAACACAGTACAACAGGATACAACTTGACACTACAGTACTTGTTGTCATCAAAGGATTTTGGGTGATTTGGAAGACATGGTTACACAAAGGATGCATCCTTCAAGGTAAACCGAATTTAGAATGCGGAAGGACGGCTTTTATTCAGCAAAGATGCATACATTAAACTTATCAAGAGTGGCAGTAAAGAGACTTTTGCATTACAGAAATTTCCGTTTCAAATGAATGCTGTTCTTTGGAACTTTCTATTCACAAAAAGTTCTACAAAAAGCACAAAAATGACTATTTTATTAAGCAGCACAACGGTTTTCAACATTGATCATGAAAAGACCAAAGCACCAAATCAGCATATTAGAACGATTTCTGAAGGATCAAAACTATGGCTACTGAAAATTCAGCTTTGACGTCACATTTCAATTATATTCAAATAGAAAACAGTTATTTTAAATTCTAATTATATTTCTCAATATTACTGTTTTCACTGTTTTTATAGCATCATGGGGTAATGCGAATTTGGAGAAGCGAAGGGTTTTATGAAATATGATCCAAGGCATGATCTTGTGGATGGGTTTTGTGAATTGTAATATTATTTCACAATATTACTGTTTACTGTATTTAGGCTCTTGGTTAGGATGAAAATGGCATTTTCTTGTTCATCAAATAGATAGGGTCTGGTATAAAGGATGCTTTGCACCGGTTTGTATTCGTATTTGTCAATTGAGGAAGCAGTTAGAACTTGTGGCAGAGACCAGGGATAGTTTTAGACCATTTTTAGGGGGGCTGTAGTCTGTCGTCTCAGCCGCCCTAAAACTATAATCACCTATCTGAAAGATCTGGCCAGTATTGCTTCAAGAAAGTTTATAATTTTATAACGTGTTTTTAGGTCTTATCAGTTTAAACATTCAAGTGATTTTAAGCCATTCAAACGCAAGAAGCCATGAAAGTGACTTTTTGTGCACGCACACAGAAAGCCACCTGTCAGTACACACAAAATTGTCAAAATGACCGTTTTGACAGGTATCCATGTAAACACAGTCTATGTCTTAAGTGAATGAAAAAAATGAAGAAAATATCGGATATGTATGAAAGGATATAGAACGCCGGAAAGCGCAGCAGGTATGGCAGTTGAAGGCGGCGAGGCCAGCGACTCCAGAGCTCGTCCCGCTGAAAGGCTTGCTTCGACGGCGCGGCTTCTCACTCCGGATCCAGCGATGCGAGTGCTTCGCTGAAGAGGTAAAAATCAGCTTGTATCAGCCTAACGAGCATATTTATAGGGTGAGACCACGCCCCTTCTGGCGGGACGTGACGATATGGGCGCGAATTGCCCCCATTGGTCATTACGTCACGCAGAGTCTCTCTCGATAGGCTGCTGCATTTGCTGCAGAGCAACCAATAGGCGCGCGAGCTGTTTCGCCTATGTCTGCTTGCTGCTGCAAAGCGTTTTACATTAATAAAAAATTAAGGATAATTTTTGGCTTCAATATCTCGCGGAAAAGAGTTTTCCCCTAGCGTAAGCTATTACGCAGTACGAGAGATACTCTCGTAAGAGAACAGATGTTATCTTGACAACTTTCTGTTAGTCAAACAGTAACCTAAACTTGTACCGATTTGAACTGTACTACAGAAAGACTGGTATCATTTTATATAATTTGTAAAGTTTCTTGTATTGACTTGGTACCAATTTAAGTACTGGTCGGGTACTTTTGACTTACTATAGTATATTAATATAGTGGTACAAATTTACAAAGAGGCACCACTTAGGCCAGCGGTTCTCAAAGTGTGGGGCGCGCCCCACTGGTGGGGAATAGAGACGTGACAGGTGGGGCGTGCCAAACGGGAGGAAATTTTCCTTTTTATGCCTTTATATCTTTATCCATACATCCCAAATGTCCCGCAAGTTTCGGGAGTCTCCCGCATATTGATAGCGGCTCCTTGACGCCCGCAAATGAGATCCAATCTCCCGGAATCTGGAGCAAGACCACGCACTAGAGTAGAGAGTGACTGCGCGTGTGTGTGTGACTATTAATGCAGCGCGTGTGAGAGCAAACCGTCCTTATAGCTGTGTCTTGCCGCTTATTAGACCGATCACCCCCGGGGGCGACAACAAGTAACAGGAATTCCCCACCCCCAAAATAATGATTGACGTGACGTCGGCATATTAATTGTAGCGGAACAAACTTTTGCACCCATAGATCGCGCCGATGGGTAGCCAGGTGCGCTGGAAGCTGTTTCATGCGTAAGTGGGGACTGAGGGCTGGGTTGGAAAATAAGTGACGTCATTATGTTGTGGCTTACGACAAGACATGAAATTTCTCTGAACATTGAACATGATTTGAGAGTGGCAGTATCAAGCCTGCAACCCTGCTTTGAGAAATTGTGCAATGCAAAACAGGCTCATTGCAGTCACTAATGCAGGGATAAATAGACCTGTCTTGCCAAATGGATTTCTCTTCTTTTCTTTTTTTAACAGATTGCAAAGTGGCACTTTTATTTCTTTTCTATTTTTGAGGCACTTTTATTTTCTCTATTTTTGAATTTCATGCAAGTTATGACACAGATGCACTTCATTTTCTTTATTTTTGAACTTGCTGTTATTTGATGTAGATAGTTAGTTTGTATTTAGATACAACTTGTTACTATACTAATACTACTTGTTACTTCAATAAATTGGAACATTTTAAGCTTGTTACGTATTTCATTAGCATTTTGTCAGGGCGATGGGGGCAGTGGGGCTTGAAAATTCCCCCTTGTCCAAAGTGGGGAATGACCGAAAAAGTTTGAGAACCACTGACTTAGGCAATGGTCTCTTGCTACACATTCTCACTAAGGGCTGAAGATCAAATCCTTCATCCTCCGAACTCCCTGAAGATCAAATCCTAGAACCGCCCCTGGCAGAGATCATGGGAGCGGATCCTTCTAAACTCCGGGGCCTTTCTGCTGGTGTTCTGCTCTAGATGAGCCCAGTAATCATCTGTTTAACACAACATCAGAGGCCACATTAAACGAGAAATCACCTAACTTCATAACATCAATGTGTTTTATTCCCATAACATCTGTGGCTTATATCCAGCTCTTCTTAAACTACAAAATCATATACAGTGGAGAGAGAGGCTCTTTCTTGCAAGATGAGGACCTTGAACATCAACTGAAGAACCAATATATCTGAATTAGTTGAATGATGGGTTATATTTGACATGTCAGAAGGTAGCGCAGTAGTGTCTGGGTGTGATGTTTAAAGGCTGTCTCCAAAACAAAAGAACTGTCCTGAATCTTTTTAAGTGTCAGAATGCTCTTAAAGTCAATTTATCACCTAGTTTTGCGTCGTCACATTTACTGCAGTGAGACTCTGTCAGATAGGATTCTGTCTGTCCGGGTGGACAGGTTATAGCGTCGTAACTTCAACCTGCAGCTCTGTGGCAAAATGGGTGGAGTCTAAATCAATCACAGGGACTCAGGCCTTCACCGGAGGCAACTGGTAATTGCAGCTCTGCTGCCTGATACTTTCAGAGCGGCTGTTCTTTTTTGACCTCGCTGCAGAATTTTCACAGTTGCTCGTCTCTGTTGGTTTGCTGTAGAGAAAAGAGTGATCTATGAATGAATTGCATGTGCCTGGTGGGGGTTAATGCTAATTAATGCAGCTCCCCCTAGAGGAAACGCTGGAGGGCATTTGTGTGTGTGTGTGTGTGTGTGTGTGTGCGCGCGCTCTACTGGTTCTGAATGCTATATTTTTCTAAGCCTGCAGTAATTAGCTGACCTGGTGAAATTTCACCGTCCTCAGCAGTGATTATTAGATTTTTCATTAGGAACAATACACACAGTTGTGACTCCTATGCAAATTTTATTTTGGAACAGTCGTTCCCAACATTTTGTCCTTGAAGCCACCGTCCTTAATCTAAAACCCCTTCCCATACCTGATGCCATACCCATATTTCACTACATGATTATTATGGCCAAAAGAATTTACGATAATATTACGATATCTATAGAAATGTTGAAAAAAATAATGCTATTAGTCAAATTTATCTTTAAAGTAACACCAGGTTACTTTTGCTCTCGGGGTGGGGTCCCCCTACAGTTGGGAAACAGTATTGCCCTCTAGACCTCTACTACTGTCGTAAACTCTGTCATCCTACATGCACGTGCAATTGTTGACAACCACGATAGCCCTGAACACTGTAGGAGGAGGTCACATGCAGGTGTTCTGCTTGCGTCGCGTGTGAAATGTCTTCATCCCAGGTACAGTGGCATATATTTCAGCATGTCATATGAATATAATTTCATGGGTTTTATTTTTTTTTCTAACGACAAATGATCGCGATGATCACGTTTACAAGCCAGCGTCATTATAGTAGCCTAGTCTATTGGTTACCGTTTTACTGAATCTATATGATACTTCAATGCAATGTTTGAGTGGTAGATAATAACCATATATCGTCAAAATTATAATATCAAGCTACCATAAATGAATCTGCAAATTTTACAAATCGATTTGCATTATAGCTTGAGGCAAGACAAATAAACAAATATCACAGACATGTTAGGTATCCTACAATATGATTTTGTACATCTTATATATTTACTTGCAAGAATGTAGCCCCTACCAAACTTGTGCACGCCGTTTAGACAGGCTTTCATTTGATTTTTTTTTTTTTTTTTGCCAAGTCCGCATCGGTCGGGCACCCCTCCTCCTCCTTCAGCTCACGCCAGCGAGAAAATGCTGGCCCAATGTTAATCCTCGTTCTGCCTTTAACGCGATCACTTTCTCTTTTTCTCTTTTTGCTTTGCTCCGATAAAACCTTTGCTTTCTTGTTTTTCTGTGCTGCTTCGGCCTTGACTATAACATTTGGCTCGCACGTCCGATTTTAAGGAAGTGGTGGTGGAAGTGACGTATAAGCCGTAAAGCAGTCGAATTTTGTAGTTCCCTTTGTTCGCCGGTTACTACCCGAAACCCGAAGTTTAAAAGTACGATTAAAAACGCTACAGACCCCGTCAGGCTATGGCAGACGTGTCATTCAACCTATTGTAAGTCGATGTACCATCACAAGAGACTTGGAAGTATATTATGAAGGTTGAAAAGTTACCTGTTGTTACTTTAAATTTATTTTGTGAAATTAATTACACTCAAAATACGATTGTAGGGATTCGGAGAGAGAATTTTAATCATAACTTGTACAAAAGCATTAAAAAAAACTGTTGATTGGCACTTCCTGCAGACTGGGGTGTCTAACACTCCGTCTTTCTATAGAATCCAAAACACTCCCACATTGGCGAGTGAATTTTATTTTTGGGTGAACTGTTCCTTTAAGACTGATTAGTCAACTGAACATTCAGGCAGTTCACTAAAGAGCCAGTTTTGTAAATGCATAGTTTGCACATTCGTAGACTGCACTAATAGCACAAGTGTTATTAGTGGCCTAAGAGTAAGCTCTATGCTGAAACGACTGATTGTCTCACACACCTCTTTCTACCAAATGTTTGTCTGCCTTGTCTCTTGTTTCCTTTTTCCTCCTTTTGTTCTAATTTTTCTGACTTTTTTGGAAGCCTATTGTAGTCTATCTCTCTCTCCACCCATCATTGGCTTTGTCTTTGCTTTAGGAATCCTTCCAGACAGTGTGATGTGCTCTAAAAGGATCTCCCTCTCACGCTTTAATCCCAGCGTGCGGTGGAAAAACCATCAGCATACCCCTTGTAACATGCCCAAGTGCTTTTGTTGCTCCCTGGCAATCATGCACTCCAAAATAAAAGGCCAATGATAATGAGAAGAAAAATCATATTAGAGCGCCTGAAAGCAGCAAACAGCTTCAATAAAGGTGACGGTGCCCTCAGGAAAGACGGTGATGCATTGTAACCACTTACAGTTTTTGAGAACATTCAATCTAATTTGTCTTGCACTCTGACTTTCATGGAGTCCGAAGGCAGTGCTTGATGGACATAACCAATCCACCTGCAGAGCTGATATGAGCACTGATCACTGTTCAAACAAGTGTGTTGGCAGCCGGATGGTAATTGAAATGCACAATAGGCCGGCCCCATCACTCAAGCAGTTGAGCAGAAAGCGCCGACAAGGCTCATCTATCGCTCTCTTTGTTCTCTCTACAATGTGCTGTGTACGATTGATGGGAGGGTGGAGATGATCGTATCTGTCTTCTCTGGAATTGATATGAACACGACTGCCGATCCATAGGGACCGATCCAGTAAATCAATTAGTCGCTTTGTTCAGATGCACCGAATACTGAATTTGCAGAGTAAACTACAGAACCACTTGATGAATACAGATAGCTTTTAGAACATAACATCAGGAAATTGCAATGCACAAGGCCCATAGACGAGAGAGTCCCATAGTGAAAGTGTGGTTTGAAATGAGCTTGGTGTTGTCCCATGAGGCCTACAAAGCAAAGACAACACAGCTGAAACTGGCGCTCATTTAGGACTTTAATTAAGACTAACCGCGCTTTCAAACGCAGTGATACGGTGCAGCCTTCATTTACAGGAACCTCATTTTTCAGAAACCTGTCTTCAGCGCTACATGCGAGACAACGAATGAACCCACAATTCATGGAGGAATGCTGTGGAGTAGTGAATGAAAGGTCATGCCTTTCTAAAATTTAAATAACTGAAGCACTGTCGTTTTATATTACACTACTTATTTGTTTCTCTCTCATTCTCTCTTGTCCCTTTCTATTGTGTATTTGTTATTTCCTTTGAGGGTGAAGCAATAAAAAATAATTGTCGTCTTTCGGCTTCTCCGATTAGGGGTCAGCACAGCGGATCATCCGTCTCCATTTTGCTCTGTCCTCTGCATCTACACCACCCACCCGCATGTCCTCCATCACCACAGCCATTAACCTCCTCTTTGGTCTTTCTTTTCTACTCCTACCCAGTGGCTCAATCCTAGACACTCTACTCCCAACATACTCCACATCCCTCCTCTGCACATGCCCAAACCATCTTAGTCTCGCCTCTCTCACTTTGTTCCTCTTATGCCTCGTTTCCACTGAGTGGTACGGTACGGTACAGTTCGGTTCAGTACGCAATTATTTGCGTTTCCACTGTCAAAAGTTGTGAATGGTACCAAAAAGCCGAACCGTACCATACCACTTTTTGGGTACCCTTCCGTTGGGGTACCTAGCACAGTGGTACGGTACTAAAAGGTGGAGCTAGACTCACTGCAGAACGGTGATTGGTTGACAGAGTATCGTCACTTGCGCGTGCTACAAGGGCATTTAGAAGCATACAGTTGAAATATAATACTACTGTTATTGTGTCACGAAATGTAGTTTTAAGAGTTTTTCAGGCGAGAAAGTAGTTTTTTAAAGCTCAAATCTGTGGTTTATTTATAGATTTATGATAATTTAAGATCTATTCCAAGCAATCACCGGACGCTCGGCGCTCGTGCACCCCGCCTGGAGCAGCCTTTCCCCGGCTAGTCATTCTGATGTTTGCCGCTGACTCTGACGTCTCTGTAGTGGTTAAACATGAGATATAATTCTTCTTGTACAGACCTAACAGGCGATCTTTGGTCTCGTGAATCTATAATTCGTTCCCTGGTCAATAGTTTTGGCAGAAGGCTAAGTGAAGTTTCATATATTTGAGCGCTGAATTTGTATATTTGACTGAATTGTTTGCTTTATGTTATTAAAGCTTTACTGTATATCTTTTTGTACCTTTTACTTATACTTTTATAATGGCTATTATTGATAAAACTGAAATTCAACAAAAATAGATAGTTTTATTTTATTACAAGATCATCTGCAATGTTGTTTATTGCAACATTTGTACCAATGCAATATGCAATACATTGCCTGGAATATGTTTAATATTTTTAAATTTAAACGAAAAGAGGCAGGGTTGTGTTTTATATTTAGTTTTGTTATAAATATAACGTTACATACATGCAGTGAATATAACTAATCAATAGGCTATGCGTTGCCTGAACCACATTTGTGTGCTTATAATGTTTAAAATGTATTTAAATTAAATCGAAAAGAAGCAGAGTGGTGTTTTATAACATATTTCGTTTTATTGTTGCCTAAAATGTACATAACCGGAGTAGCAGAGCGAGCTGAGTGGCACATTCAAGAACGCGCTGTTCCATCAGCAGAATTGCGCGTCCTCGGGAGTCATTCTCCTGAGTCGGACTTTGCGTGGCTACTTGGTATTGAGAAACGCCTAATGCCAGCGCTTGTTTCTTGTGACAAACATGCCGAGAAGCAAGAACAAGATCTGCTGTCTGTCATCCATTGTTGTTTACTATGTCGCTTTCTTCACGCGAAAATGACGTCGATCGCTTCTTTCCGGCAAACACCACGCCTATCAAGTAAGGGTACTGTTGGCAGTGGAAACGCTAGCCGGATCATGCTGTACCGACCCGACCCGTACTGTACCGTACCGTACGCCTCAGTGGAAACGAGCCATTATATGTGCATTTCTAATCCTGTCCATCCTTGTCACTCCCAACGAAAATCGCAGCATCTTTGAGCTGCCTCCTGTCTTTTTGTCAGTGTCACTGCCTCCAACCCATACAACATAGCTGGCCTCACTACAGTGTTGCGAACTTTCCCTTTCGCACTTGTAGGTACCTTTCTTTCACAAATCACTCCTGACTCTCTTCCACCCACTCCTCCCTTCCTGCACACTCTTCTTCACTTCTCTACTGCACTCTCTGTTACTTTGGACAAATGACCACAAGTATTTAAACTCATCCACCTTCAACGCACAAAAAAATTATGGAATATTGTAATAAATGAATGTTTGTTGGACAGTGCTGCTTGGTCTTTTGTTTTCATATGTGGAAATGCAAGATGATCTTTTTTGAATCTTAATTTACACAAATTATATGGTTATATTTACTACATTTTTAAATTTATTTGAAAAAATATTGAAGTAATAGTTCACTCAAAAACTGTATTATTTACAATACTTGTTCAAAACCCTTGACACAAAAGGAGATTTTTTTTTAAAGAATATTGACTGCTGTTTTCCATCCAAAAGTTAGCAACCACATCCGTTAAGCTCAAAAAATGAGAGATCCCAAAAAAGAAATCACCAAAAATTTGGTCCATAAATCTTGTTGTATGCTTTGTCTTCTGAAGTTATACTTTACCTTATTTACTCAAGAACTGTGACATCAGATTGAGTCAGTGCATTGAACCCGGGAACTGGATCAGTGAATGAATGGTTCTTTTTAACTTTTTAAACTTTTGATCTGATTCTGAATAATGGTTTAAATGTTGTGTGTTTCTTACACAAAGCTTTCAAATAGCTTCTGAAAAGTCATATGTGGACTGCTTTTATGATTCTTAATGGTGATTGTTTTTTTTTTCTTCTTCTAGCTTTTAGCTTCTAGCTTTTTTCTACGTGTGGTCTTTACGACTTGTTCTATGGAAAAGAGCGGTGTGCAGATTCTTCAAAAATTTATTTCACAAAATATACGACGGCAATTTTTGATTGAGATGAAGGTAAATAATGACAGAATGCTAATTTTCGCAATATTATCACACAAAAATCTCAGAAATATAATCCCCAGCCACTTGTGACGGTCTCACCTTTTTTATCTCTCATGCGCTTGCGTCCCTGTAGACACATCTTCATGGGGTAGTTAAAAGCCTGGGCTTAATTTAACCGCCAGTTTAAGTTTTCTTCGTGTCGGATAGGATCTGCTCTCAACGCTTCACAAGGTCTCCACTTAGTCAAAACAACTGTTAATTGACAGGCAGAACGACCCTGAACAGCCCTTGAATAAAACATGAGAGGGAGGTTGGAAGTTATGCATGATCAAGTGGGAATTTAGAGGAAAGTGAAAGAGAGATATGCAGACTCATAGCTCTCCATCTCCTTACAGTTTGTATTTTAGGCTTCTTGCTGATCTTGGGCTTTAATTTGTCTACATTAAAGGGGGTTTAACAATCAGTCTAATCAGCCACCAGCTTTCGGTTTGTTGGAAACAGAGGAAATACTGCATTGTGGTAATTCATAATCTGTTGTGCGCACAGCGTGACATGGAAAGATGGAAAGCAGAGAACAAAATGAAATTATTGACTTCTTTTCATTGCCTTGGCGCCCTCCTGGGTTTCTGCTTTTTAGGCTGAGAACAGCGAAGAAAAATCATGGCTTGATGGCAGCCTACAACAACACTTGACAGTCAGACGAACTCCAGAGGGCGTCTACTGCTTCTGTGTTCATAAGCTCCGTGCCAAACCCTAGTGAGCTGCCTATGCGGCAGCATTTTAAGGCATGCTCTCCTATGCTACGGCCATTTTAAACAGTAGGCAACAACAATATATCTTGTTTTGGCCAAATTCAACCCAATATTTTTATACTTGGATTATGGAGTTATTAGCATAGCAACATGCTAAAGTCAAACTCTTTTGGAATGAATTGTCACATTACTTTCCTATGCGTTTCACGCTATTCATAGGACGTTCCTAATTGGAAATTTGAGGTTCCATCTGAGAACAGGATTTGTTCATATCTCTTTGCGGTCTGGCCATCTCACTGTACTTTCAGTGTCTTGTGGCATGATTGTAGCCTAGAAATCTAGACGCACCCTAGCGGCAGCAAAAATTATTTTGCAGCAAAGTGTCCGTTGGCTTTTCAAGCTGGAAAACCAAACTCTGGTCAGGCCAATCACATCGTGTATAGAGTTGGTGGGCGGGCTTAACAATGACGGCAGAGATGTGACGGTTCCGTGTGATTTCCATAGGTGATTTTCCTGCTAACGTTACTTGAAAACAAAGAAGATGTTGCTGGCGAACAGCGGTCTTTCGAATCGGATTTGGCCGCGACTCTGGAGGTCTTGGAGTTAAGAGACCGTAACTTAAGTCATTCTTAAAAAAGGAAGATGTGTTCGGAGTTTTGACGATCGGATACGGCAAAAGTTTAATATATCAACTAGCTCCGCTGATGGGAAAACGCATGGGACTCACACAGCCACAGCCGTTCGTTGCTCTGGTTGGTTGTAGCGCTGTCCTATTGCGTGCCGAGGGATATTGAAAGACAACCGTTTATCCCGCCCCTCGGATTGAGGTATGCAAATTGTGAGTTCCCAGACCTAACATCTTGAAGTAGGTCTGGCTTGCCAGGCTAGCATGATTGCTGAATTTAAGATGCTTAAATAATTCATTTTCTGATGCATATCGCATTTGGACAAATCGGATATATTTGTTTTAAATATACAACCTAAACAAGTGGCAACACATCAGACACATTTGAAAAATCATTCCTTTCAAAGGGACAATGGCAAATGCTTCCTTGTAGTAAAAAAAACTTCTAACCCTTCTGAAATGTATACACTTAAAGTTTAAGTGTACAAGTGTATAGTACATTATTTGGGATGCGACTTTTTTAGGGCAAAAAATGTTTTCTTATATGACCGGCCCAATGTATTCTTCGGTTTTGACCTGAAAACGTGGCATATGCGTACAGCCGAGCACAGCCTTTCAAAGTATACTCCATTCGGTAGAGTGCACGAACACATGCACACTATTAAGTTTCATCTTTGTCTTTGTGTCAGTGCTATTTCTCTCCAGAAAGTTATTCAATTTAAACGAGTTTAAAGACATTTTTTACCAGAGTTGTTAGAATCTCTAATTTCCTTCACTCAAGTGCTCATAATATACGATGATGAAATTTACACATACACATACTGGATGTGTGTAAAAACCAAAGTATAATTTGAGCTTCAGGAGGCAACATTCTATAGGCTACTGCAAGCTGTAGACATCAATGCAGCTCACTAGCTTTTGGAGCAGAACTATAATTTAATTAGTTTGCCTTTCACGCACCTTTTCATCCTTGTCACAAGTGTTCTGCTTTTTGGAGGAAGTATTCCTCCAAGTGGTAATGTTTGAAGACATGTCTAAATGTGGAGTGGCTTGGAGCTGAATCTCAGCCAGCCGTTTAATGGATGTGAGAGAGAGCACGCCTAGAGCCTCAGCTGAGACAAAGACACGCTTAGAGACGCAGACACACACTGTGTCCATTCATCTTTCCCCAGTAGGAGGAAAAAAAAGAAAAACACACACGCATAGAGTGAAGATATATTGACAGTGTGCTGCTAGCCAGTGACCTGAAAGGGGAATGACAACACAGCAGACACAGTCACGGTCACAGCGGGGGCTTTTGGGTAACAGGACATCTCTGATGCAATGTTTCATCTCATACATGAAAGGCCTTTGTGCATCCCTGTATTATTCAACCCTGTTAAAATGTGTTGTTCGTTATCAGACCAAACAGCTTTTTTGGCTTTCATGTTACTACATTTTGCAGTTGTTTCCTTCCGACATTTTTAAAAGGTTTACGATTCATGAAGGCAGGCGGCTGTAGATTAATCAATCAGATGGATGTGGGTTCTGTAATGCAGATATCCACCATACTTTTTTGTGTTTGTGGGTAAGGCTAACTTCTCGTCATTTCTGTGTCCTAGATGATGAAACATGCGTGGGACAGCTACAGGCAATATGGCTGGGGCCACAACGAGCTCAAACCCCTCGCCAAGAAAGGACATTCCACCAATATCTTCGGTAAGTAAGGGTGCATGTTGGAGTCTCATTTACATGTAAATGACTGCTTTGCGGGATGATTTGGTTCATTGTGGTAAGTACAGACACACACAATTCCATCTACATCCACTTTTGTGTCGTCTATAACTCACACCCTCAAACGATAAGACGTGCTTGCGCAGATCGCCTTCCCTAATCATTTCTCTGTTTGTTTGGGTGTGTTGTTTATCACTGGCTCTCAGCTCTAGAGCTAAAGAAGATTCAACTATTGGGATTGAATCAGATCTGTGTGTGTACATGTGAGCATGCCTGAACAAAGATCATGAAAACACAATTCATCCTGTTTGCTTCTTACTCTGCTGCTGATGTAACCAAGGCCGTGTTTGCAGGAAAAAAAAGTTTAAAATAAATAGTTCTGACACTGTATCCTGATAGGAAGAGCTGCATTGAAAGACCTGGGACTGCACATTCTTAATACACCAAGTTGTGATGTTGCTGATAGGACCAAGTCATTTTTAAACTTTTAAATTTTTTTTAAATGTAAATTCATTAAATATATGCATTCATTTTAAATATATAATGTGTTTATATATAATGAAATATGTATTAATATCATTACTTAAATGTTTTGTCAATGCCATTTAATATTGTCTTATTTAGCCTTGCAAATCGACCTCAGTCTTTCTCTGAAACTTGCCAAGATGTTGGATGAGGTTTTATTTGTTCTTTCTCTGAGAGACCAATGAGACTCATATGAGGCAGTGCTGCATTTTAAACAAAATAAGAGGGAGCTTTTGAAGAAGAACTAAGATTTGAGGTGGAGAGAGAGTGTGGAAGAACAAAGGAGCGCCTCATGCTGCAGTGCGGTGTGCTGAAGTGTATTTCACACTTCACTTTCATATTTAATAAGTCTATCTGTTTCTATCCCCACATGTGGAATGAACTCCTCAGCCGGGCATGTATTTATTGATCAACGTACTTGGGTATATTTTGGAGAGAGACTGATGGAACTCTTTTGGATGACTTTGCTCTTCTTTTCCAGAAGTTTCTCTCTCAGATTCCCTGTTGAAACTCGTTCTCAGTCCATCCTCCCATCTTTTTGTAGAACACGGTGTGCTTTGTTTCATCTGAAGTCCTGTCTTCAAGAGACAGACTGTTTTTCTAAGTTGTGTGGCTCTCATGCCATTGGTTTAGCCAATCTTGCTGTCTGCCTGGTCGGGATCTTTTGATTTACTTTATCCCATCTTAATTTAATGGTGTTGGTTCACATACTCAGATGAAACTCAAATGAGGAAGAAATTCTTTCTTTTTTTCGTGGCTAGCCTCAAATAGAAAATTGTGTGTGTGCATGTAAGAAATAATTGACGACAGGCCAGTAAATTTATTCGAAAAATAGTGCACA
Organism: Rhinichthys klamathensis goyatoka; assembly: GCF_029890125.1. Lineage (NCBI taxonomy): Eukaryota > Metazoa > Chordata > Actinopteri > Cypriniformes > Leuciscidae > Rhinichthys > Rhinichthys klamathensis. Next base: position 2,048,444 of record NW_026606572.1, on the reverse strand, counting down.
CCTGAAGTGGTAATGCAACCACATCGTGAAGCATGCACTATTTTCCGAATAATTAAATGGCCCGGATTAATTTTTTCTGCTTTTGCTATGGTTACAACTCCTCAAAACTTTGTTCAGATGTTTTATTTCAATACATTTGTCAGGTTTTTGTCCTTAAAACAGTCTTGTGCGTATAATTAATTTCTTACTCATCCCAAGCCTCCATTGCTAATTACAAAATACTGTATCTTTTTTAGTTCTAGTGGTGAAAGCTTGAGCCATTGGTATGCAGACCAATGCAGTTATTATAGTGAGCGAAAGAGATCGATTGATTGATTAATGTAAGTTTAACTGTTTCAAGTGACTACTACCTTGTTACTGAGAAATGCCATGTAGCCTTTCAGCTGCTGAACTATTTTACTGATAAAGTCGCAGGGCAGCGCTGGCAAGTTTCTCTGCACATATGTTTCCATGTGTCTGTACTATATGTGGAACTTCTTTAGCATTGTTTACTGGAAAATAATTGCACACCTTTGTTAACCAATTAGAATCAAGCATTTAAAAGCCCCATAGTGTGTGTGTGTGTGTGTGTGTGTGTGTGTGTATATATATATTATACAGTAGATAATATACTTAATATAATATTTAAATATAAAAAGGCTATATAAGTAGTTCAGACTAGCTGACTTTTTTTTTTTTTTTGGCTAGCCTGAAACAGAAAAGCTGCCTAAACTATATATAGAGCCATTATTAATGAGTGAGCTGATGCTGCTGACAGTTTCATAATGTCATATTCTGTTGACTGAATTTAAACTGCCCACCCCACATCTAGGATGATTGCTGATGTATTTTATCAATCTGACAGCACAAGGGTTGGATTTGGATGGATCGTTCAATAACTAAATAACTGGTTAGTGGAGCGCGTTATATCTAGATTTTTAGCTGTAATATTTTAAGCGGTGGTGATTTTAGAAACACAGATGACGCAGCATGCTAAAACCCAGCCTTTCAACAGTCTTGATGCTTTTATTGTCCACTAAAGTTTTTCAGAGCTAGCTAAAATGCTCTGCAAGAGGTTGTGTTTCTAAACCCCTCTCCTTTAAAATACTGCTACTACTCTGTCAAAGCACTGCTTTTGTAACACATCCAGCACCTTCAACAATAAATGTCAAGACAATTACTGTTGGATTTAATTACTGTTGGACTTCATGGACTTCAGCAGCCATATCACCCTGTAGCCCAAGACTGGTTGCCTACTGAAGCTAAGCAGAGTTGAGCCTGGTCAGTACCTGGATAGGAGACCTACTGGGAAAACCAGGTTGCTCCTGGAGGAGGTGTCCAAATATACTGATAGGCTTCATACTCTGTCTCCTCTCCACCAGTAAGCTGGTGTGTGGTGGGCGTTCTGGCGCAATATGGCTGCCGTCGCATCATCCAGGTTGTATGCTGCACATTGGTGGTGTTTCAGGAGATTCCCCCCTTCCATATGTGAAGCGCTTTGAGTACCCAGAAAAGCGCTATATAACTGTAACGAATTAATTAATCGCTGTGAGCGACGTTCCCATTATTATGCATAATCTGCAAGGCTTTTGTGAGGATTATGATAGTTTTGTGCAATAAAAGGTTATAGTTTTTATCCAATTTGTTGAGTATCTGTCAGTTCATTTATCGCTAATATACCTGTCTGACCTGTGCTTGGTGGACATGACCTTAAACCAGACTAAATTCAAATTTAGGTGCAAACCTTGATACAAACATACAACTTTTAGAAAAACATTATTCTAATATTGCAGTCAAAGCAGAGGGACAATAAATACACACAGAATACACATATGAAGCACAAAATGCAACATCTGTAACACTTGTGAGGTGAATCTGAACTATAGTGCTTTTTATTGTAATTTTTTTTATTATTATAGTTATTCCTTTAAAGGGATAGTTAACCCCAAAATTAAAATTTTGTAATCATTTACTCACCTTCATGTTGTTCTAAACTCAAACTTTTTTCTGTTGAACACAAAAGAAGATATTTTGTAGATCCTTTTCTGGTTATATGTTTCTGGTTCTGGTTGTATGGACAATACAGTGAAAGGTCAGTGGGATCCAAAACAACAACATTGGACCCCATTAACTTTCTTTGTATGGATTAGAAGAAAGAAAGTAATGCAGGTTTGGAACGACATGAGGGTGATTAAATGATGACCAGAATGTTAATTTTTGGGTGAACTATACCTTTAAAGACAGTCTAGTCACAAGTGAAATACTTTTTTGCACAATTGAAATACTTGGGACATAACAGTAGGCCCTTTTTGTGTTTATACCTTGTTAAAGAATACTGTTCATTTGTGATCCCACACTAAGGCTTTGACCTCTTGATTGTACATCTGATGTGTTGGTCAAAAGGACTGACCATTCCAGTGGCTTACTGTTGCGGTAGGACAGGGACTCGCCCATATCGATCCACTGATAGACATCCATTGATTTTTTTTTTTTTTGTGTGTGTGTGTGTGTAAAAACATTTGACCCATGAAAGCTCGAGACTGCTGCTTGAAGGCACTCTCTGGACAGATCGCTGATGGTATGCACTTTGATCTGTAAACAAACACCCTGTTTGCAGGGAATATTCTCCGTCCGGACCCCAGGGTCAGATTGCGTAACCCAACTGCCACCGTTACCCATGCGATAACACAATTCTATAAATAACCACACGTCAACGTGTGCTCGAACGGCGGAGCGAGTGCCTGCTGCTCTGTTTCTGATGTATTACGATTTAATGTTTAATATTGAGTTGATTTACACTAACATTCAAAACTTTGGAGTCTGTAAAAAAATGTATGTACTTGATGACAATGTTTTAAGTCTCTTGTGCAGGTATTTGATAAAAATGAGAAATATGTGAAATAGTATTACAATTTAAAATAGAGGTGTGCGATATTACAATTTTAGATCGTGAACTATTAAAATGTGTCCACGATCTGCCTTTGAAGAGAGATCGTGCTACAGTGCACATTCTGTCAGGTGCAGTTCTGGCACCGCCGTCCCAACATAATGTGCAATGCAATGTACATTCACATCACATTTAAAACACAGCTCTGATTTTGGGTATATACCAGTAGATATGTTACACTTACGTGACAGTCTCCAGACCTAAACCCAATAGAGAATCTTTGGAGGGAGCTCAAACTCTGTGTTTCTCAGCGACAGCCCTGAAACCTGACTGATCTAGAGAAGATCTGTGTGGAGGAGTGGGCCAAAATCCCTCCTGCAGTGTGTGCAAACCAGGTAAAAAAACTACAGGAAACGTTTGACCTCTGTAATTGCAAACAAAGGCTACTGTACCAAATATTAACATTGATTTTTCTCAGGTGTTCAAATACTTATTTGCAGCTGCATCATACAAATAAATAGTTAAAAAATCATATATTGTGATTTCTGGATAAATTTTTTTTGATTATGTCTCTCACAGTGGACATGCACCTACGATGACAATTTCAGACCACTCTATGATTTCTAAGTGGGAGAACTTGCAAAATAGCAGGGTGTTCAAATACAGTATTTATATACAGCGAGGAAAATAAGTATTTATATAGGCTAGGCCAAGGACAGTTCATATAAAATAATTTTTATTCAATGACAATTCATTCTTTGACAATCATAAAATACTCAAAAACTTTTAGAAAGGGGAGTGGCCGGAGCAGCCTTGGAGAATCTGTGGAAAGAAAACTGAATAAACTGGAATAGAAATATAGCCTGCTTATACCAATGACAATATTATGTTAAAGGCACAATATGTAGGTTTTTTCGCCACAAGAGGGCACAGTTTCCAACAATAACAAAGGCATAGGTTGATGACGCAGTGATGAGCTGAATGATGGGACTTGCTGTCAAGCTGATGGATCTAATAATGTTTATGGATGAGTGCAAACATTCATGTTTTTTAACATTACAGTGGTATGAAGCAGGTCGTGATTGCTAAAGAGACAGATATCACACGCGAGTGCCGCGGATATAAAGGATTAAGGACATTTAATTCTACCGAACTACCCGCAAGTGCTGGATTACTCACACAGGTCAGTTTATTAGACGAATTAAACTTGTGAGCTAACGCAGCGCTGCTTCACTTGGTCTAACGTTACACTATCACACTAAACGGCATTTAAATGTGTGTTGAAAGTTATAATGTTATACTACGTGTTAGTTCGTTTGCTATACGAAACTAGCAGTAAGCTAGATCAACATTAGAATAACATACTGACCATATTCTAACATTTCATCATGTTGAGCTAACGTTATATAACATTGATTTGTTTTATGTACATTTGCTCACCTGTCTAATAAAGCTATCAAGTCGTGACTCGTGAAGCTCTGTCAAGTCCAAGTTAGTCGCGGACGTGGAGCTCTTGGCATCTCAAAAACGCCACGCTGATATTGATCCTCATTTTAGTTCTCCTTGTTTGTCCCAAAGTCTGCATGCCATGGTCTATGTTTGAAAGAAACAAGAACTGCGTGCCGCTAAACGTTACGCACTACGCAGTTGTCCACGTCTGTCGCCATGGTTACGTCATGGCTATGGCAGTATGAACGGAAAACGAGGATAGCGCGGATATTGCGTCATTGACAGGGGACATTTTTTTCCGGGACGGCCACTTATTTAAAATTGAAATTTCTCTGAAATAAAAAATCTTTGGAGACTTTTGGGATATTGTAAGTACACAACTGCAGGAAATATATCACACTGTGCAAGTGATTTTTGGATATTTTATTACAAAATTCTTACATATTGTACCTTTAATATTCATGTTTGCAAAGTTACATAAAAAACAACTTTACCTTATGTCATCTCGTCTGTCAGACATGTACATTTCTTTTTTAACCCATCAAATGAATCGTGCGACCACAGCCCCGACGCTAGCGCACTATCAAAGAGCGCATTGTAGTCAACAGAGCGGTCTGCACTGAATGTGCATTGCAACTTTGTTGCATGAGATGACAGTGATGTCGCATTGTGTGTCAGACTCAGGCCTATTCGCGCCATTCGTTTGGCGGGAGGTGAAACTTCCATATGGTGCCTGCCGTGTCATTCGCCCTGCGTGTAGATCCGGTGTATTTTGCATTTGTAGAAGGCTAGCGTTCCAAGCAGACGTTAGCTGCGACAAATAACCTGTAAACAAATAAGTTATAATGTGCAACTGCATACATTTTTCTTTTTCTATAGTAATAATCTGATAGAAAAACAATGTAATACAAACCTTAATTTCATTCAGGAAATTGTTTTTTTCTCAGAACAGAACACAAAACCTCCATTGACAAATTGATCCAGTTTTAACTGGTTTGCACAGACCCACCATTGGGTTACATTGACCCAGTGTATTGTCAGTGAAATTAACCTAGCTGAGTTACACAAAAGCTACCTAGCTACCCAGAACCTGGTTAAAAAATAAATGAATAAATAACCCAATAAAATGACCCGACAGCCTGAATCCAGCATTTAGGTTAAATAAATAAATAAATAACCCAGCATTTTTTATTGTAGTTAAACCATTAAAAGGTTTTTAGCAGACAATGAAGGGGTGGATTTTTTTTTATTTTTATTTAGTGGTCAAGCTTTGTGTTTTCATTTCTTTCCATCATGATATGGCCGAATGAACTCATTAGGCTTAACCTCAGTATGAACCCACATTGAGCAGGAAGTCTTATCCTGATGTGTGAAGAGAGAGAGAGCGGGGAGGCTGAATCTAGACAGTTTTGGTCTGGGCACAGCCCTCCAGACCCACAGCTGGAGACGGGCCATTGTGTTCTCCGTCATCCCGACGTCCAGTGTTGTTGCCATAGTAACGGGAGGGCTAGCTGAGGTCAGAATGCGTATGCTGGCTGATAAGAGGCAGATCATACAGACTACTTAGTCTTTAATCAGCGCTCTGTCTTGATCAATACCCCACAGCCTGCAGCTAATCAGCCGAGGAGACTTGCCTTGAGTCTGGTGCTCGGACCATTGTCCATAACTGGGTTGTTTTTGTCCCTCATATCTGTTCCCAGGAATAAAAGAGCACAATCAATGAGGAGCCGTGTTATAAAATGAGAGCTCAGCGGTTCTCCCTGACTGGTTGAAAGGGGTGGGGCTTAAAGAGAGTACACCCAAAATGAATATTTTGTCATCGTTTACTCACCCTAATGTTGTAATCCAAACCTGTATGAGTTTCTTTCTTCTGCTGAACACAAAATGTTGGTAATCAAACAGTTGACTGTAGCCATTGACTTCCATAGTAGGAAAAAAATACAATGGATGAACAATTTTCATTTTTGGGTGAACTATCCCTTTAAGCCATGTTCACACTTACAGTGATTTTGGTCGCTAGCGGGCATTTCAGCCACTAGATGCTCTAATGTTAGAGGTGCGCTGCATAACTGGTCATGGTGTTTGAAAATCCGATCACAAGCCATATGTTTCATTTATTTATATATATAGACAAGAAATCAGTTTTCTTGCCACTAAAATGGATAATTTTGCACGGTAAAACATTTGCAGGATTTCACAGAACCTTTTCTGATTCTTGTAGCCCAAAATAATTGAATTTGCTTCAGCTTTTTGTTTTGCAGGGATGTGCCCATCCACTTTTTCAGCAGCTTTGGTTCAAAAAGTATTTTTTATATTCAGAAAGTCTTTGTTTATGAGTTATAAGCCATGAAACAAACTAACCAGCGTGACTCACATTACAATCTTTGATTTGAATAAAAAAAAGTAAAAAGACAATGGTGTACTTAATGGCTTTAATGACGAAAGGAATTACAGTCCCAAGAAGCACTGAACGACATAATCAAAATAATAAAATATGGAGAAATATGAAACCATTAATTTAAATGTTGATTTATATATGTAGAAAAAAATATTTTAAATGAATTGCAAATATGCATATATACAAATATGTAAGAAGTCTGTGAGCATAAGGAGATTGACATGTCATTTACAGTGCTTAATGAGAGTGGGTACGATTGGCTTGTTTTGCAATTCTCAGATTGGTGGAGATTTTATTGCAGAATCTATTTATTTTTTTAAATAGCTGAACTAATGCAGACTGATGGCTTCAACAAAAACAAAACAAACAACCTTTTAGCTCACAGTAAGTTGTCTTTAATGTTTTAAAAGTTATCAAGTTATTCACTCTGTAATTTGTGTTAGTAAAATAAATACAATTGCAATTGTACACTCAGCAAATATTGTGGTACATAATAATTGAATATGCAGTAAACAAAGCTTTTCTCAGCCATTAACATGAACTGAGGGCACTTATACATGACTCATCAACTTATATGGGTACTTATATGACTCATCAACAACAGTGAATTGGACAGTGAATTTCCATGACAATTACAGCTATTTGTAATTGTAAGATGCTATTTGGGAAGAGAAAATATTGCTGATTAAATATTTCAGAGCTGAGCATAACTTAAATGTATTCACTATAACAATGTTAAAGGCCGTGAAATGACAACTTTCTTATTAAATGATATTTCCAGGATTTCAATGACCTTTTGAGCACCGTATCATACACATGCACAAGCACAAGGTAAAAATATGAAAAATTAATATTTTTTGTAAAATAAATGGTGTAAACTGGATAAAATTGTAATTATATTCAATAGGGATGCACGATATATCTGCCACCATATCGGTATTGCCCAATATGTTCATTTTTTACGGTATCGTTATCGGCCCAATAAGAAAATTTGGCCAATATATTAAAGCCGATAAATAATGGATTATTTCCTACAGATCCGCACTGTCCGCCATGATGGTTTTGATTTGCTTGAAATATGATTGGAATCACTTTGAGAAAAAGGAAAATACAGCACAAGTTTGTCATACAGGCTACATAAAATTATAATGAGAACATTAGTATTGTGTGCTTGGGACATGGCTTTTAATGGTGAGACTTTTAGTTTTGTTATCAGGCAAATGTAGATTTATCGGCTAATATATCGGTTATCGGCTTTCAAATATAAATAGTTATCGATATCGGCCAAAATGTTCATATCGGTGCATCCCCAATATTCAGGTTGTGGAGGAGCGGACAATGAGAATGAAAGAGAGGGGAGGGAAAACAGCTGTCTGAGGGAGTTGTCAAGACAAGGGATTGTAATGAGAGAGTATTGCCTCAGTCGGCATGGCTCTTTTGACTTTTCCATTCATTTTTGGTATTTATGACCTCATTTGCTTAATTCCCATCAGCCATCAGCCTCGCCGAAATCTCCAATTATATATGCATCTCAGTACTGCCCAACGAATTGCGTTCCCTAGGTGGTTAATATTTTCTTAATGATGCGTGTGATTTTCTGTTTGACTGTGGAGAGCATGGGGAAGTATACACAGCTTCTCAGCATGTGAGTTTAGTGCTCGTGGCGTGTGCGTGTATGAGTTTTGTCTAGAGACCCGTCAGTACATGACCCACTGTGTTGGTAATGCTGTAATGAGTGAACGAGGATGAGCCCTGGGGCATGTTGTCTTCTCCGTGGTGACTTCATATATGACTGCTGCTCGGCTCGGCTCGGCTCAGGCAGGTGCCAAGCACCACTCTCTCCTGCAATGCAGAGACAAAGCAGTTTAACACTGGGGTTTGGGCTTTTCTCATCACCGTGCAAAGTATGCCAGTTGTGCGCGAATACATCCCAAGCCCGTGCTAAACGCTGATGGATGCACAGTACTAGACAGTTAGTCATGTGTTTTTCCTTTAAATGTCTCACACATTTCTGCTAAAGCCTGTAATGCATTCATCCATCTGTTCAAATGGCATCTTTTCTACAAACAATGCAGATGTAACTTTTATATCGAAGGCTTATTTAATCGTTGAAATGTGTGACTGTACTTGAAGAGGCAATTTGTTCATTTTGTGTAGATAAATATATGTATAAAATACAAATGTAATCGGCTTTTAAAAAATACAATATTATACATGTGTGCATATTTCTAGTGTGTGTCTATGTATATGTGTATATATTCCTCAATTAAATATCATTATGTGGATCATGGATGCGTATTAATTTTTTACTTAATACTGTTTTTAAATCACTACAGTACATAGTATAGCTGTATAAAACAGGCAAATTGCATTCTCGCTTGGCAAAAGTCTAGTCCCTAGCCAATACACCACTTCCTGCAGACAGCAAACACATTCAATAAGTTAGGTCATGCCAGCTCTGCCATCTGAGTTTAAGGTGATGGATTCTTTGAGAACAGAACTCCCCCTGCATAAATTAGTATGAGAAAAAGGTTGGGCTGCATGTGTCTCACTCAAAGCGTAGTGCCATAAATCATGTGAATACGTGAATATAGCCTACACATCTTGCATGATGTCTGCTTTCATAGCTGAATTTCTATAGACCGCCGCTGTCTTGCAGCTTCAAGGGGATTCATAGGGATTCATTGTTTCATTTATATAGGGCTTTTTTGGGTACTCAAAGCGCTTTACACATGGAAGGGGGAATCTCCTCAACCACCACCAATTGACTAGTTCATCTAGATTTGTAATTTTTTTATTTTACCTGTCAGGAAAACCCTAATTTTACAGTTTTTTTTTTTTTTTAAGACCTAGTAGTCGACTAGATGTTCAGGTAAACTTCCAACGAGTTGTCTTTGAAAATATGTACTTTTGCACACACATCGATATCATGCCCTTAGCACTGTTCTGAAGTGACTTGTATTTAAGTGTTACGAGGCTTACTTTGAGTTAGCATGTTTCCAGCTGGCACAGAAAGAAAATGCTGCAAACCCTCCCAACTGACTGACTGATTCCAGCTCAATTCCTGCTGCTTTTCCCGCTCTGCCGGGGTTCTGCTGGGATTAAACTTTTAATAGATGAGAAGATGCCAAGCGCAGGTGGGAAATCGCACAAATTCGGTTCTGTGCAGTCCACCAGGAATGCACGCAAGCCCTTGACATGTTAGAGGAGACCTAGAAACAACGCATTGAAAAGAGTTGGAAATGAAATGGAAAATGGAGTTTGAGAAGGAGAAAAAGTGCAGATAATTATTTTTTGCAATAATTCAGAGCAGTAATTATTTGGCACATAAGCACTATATAGTCATATAATAATAATAATAATAATAACTGAATTAAAAACTTACTCATAAATGGGCCTATTTGATTAAATATAATATTTGTGAATGTATATAATAATAGTTTTTTTTGTTTGTTTTTTTAAACATGTCAAATGCATTGCAGGCAGTGATTCAAATTATTATTATTTTTCTCATTCATCTAATTGCTGTTAACTGGAAAAGCTGCTCTGGTCTGAGCTGCAGTGTTTCTACGGAAAAATGTTGTCGGTGACATTGCTATTTTTTTTAATCGGTTACTCTCCAACATGATACAAACCCTGTTCTTGCTGCACTACCCGGATAATGGCGTGCCCCATGAGTCTCTGCAGCATTAAAATGGTGCAAGAGTCTGTGAGTCTGAGAAACAGGGATCACTCCTCTCCCTCGGCATCACAACTACAGCCATTCATCAAAGTGCTGTGACTCAGTAAATATTCATCAGCCACTTACCAGTGACTGACAGCAAACACCAAATTACAAACAGAGCAGAGATAGAAGAGCGCAGGATGGAGGCAGAGGTTTGGTGAAAAAGGAGACACTGTGATGGAAATAAGGTGTTGAAATGTCTGTGCAGTTATTCATTAAGAGATCATGAGAGACAGACAGACACCAGTGTGCCCTTGAGAGCTGAATGTACGTGACTTGAGTGCCGACACGTTATTTTGACCAGAGCACCTGTACATGGACTGTGATTGCATGTGTGTGTGTGAGTTACAGTGTTGAAAAGCGCACATGGCGGCACCAGATTACTGTAACAAAAAAAAAAATCAAGGCTGTCTGTGAGTTTTTTTAATTACATCAAAAGGTAAATGTATCTTTTGGAGGCCAAAAATGTTGCCTTGATACATTAATGCAGTCAAGTAAATTGTCTTACCCTGGCTGGTATTTTATTTTTTTGTATTCATTCATTTTGTATTTTTAATTTTGTTTACTTTATTTTTATTTTTGCATTTTACTTTTTAGACTTAAGTCGTAAAATATCTTTTGGTCATGGAGGAAAATCATCTTGTAACTCTTAGCGTGAGATTCTCATTAAGTGCCTTAGAGTTTTATCTTGACCTTTGAAGTCCTGCGTCCTTAATTGTGGCTCACAGTCCTGCAGTGTGACCGTTCTGGCAGCTGTCTAGTAAAGAATCAAGCCGACCACTTCTGCCCAGCCACATCTGACTCCAGGCCAGGCTTTAAACTGCTGTCATTAGTGCAAGGTTTCTGCAGTATTATTTCAGTTTCACATGTAAATGAGGACGGCATGATAGCTGTGTTCTGCTGACTTAAAATGGCCAGTCTACACTGTCAGTCATGAAATTCCTAGCTATGATGTAGAGCTTACTGTCTGGCATAAAAGACCATTGATGTTGGTCTGTCTGCCTTTGCTTTTACCCAAGATCATACAATCTAACAAGCAACAGTCAAGAACTACTGAGAAAAGTAAATGCTGTACACCCAGCTTTATACAAAAAACCTATATACCATCAAATGGAGAGCCATGGTCATTATTTCTGTTTTATTCTGTAGTTATTTTTATTATCCTTTGTCATCCGCTGCTGCTGAGTGGGTAGTAATGCCATACTGTATATTTTTACTGTAACTACCATTTAAAAAAAATGTTGCTTGTATTTTTATTTCAGCGAGGATGCATTACAAAGACTTCTACGTTGTTCATACCTGTCAAGTATCCCGTTTTGGCCGGGAAAGTCCCGTATTTTACCTTTCTTTCCCGCCACCCTCCCGTATTAGGATTTTCCTGTAAATCTCCCGTATTTTAACCTGCGTTATTGAAAAATAATAATACCCCGGGCGGAGTAAAAAGCCTCGCGATAACTACAGGTGTGAGGTTAGTGTGTGAGGTCAGATGATGAGTGACAACGCGGGGAAAACAAAAAACAAACAAAAACAGAGACGGATGATGGACGCTATGACAGAGCAAGGCGCTCCTGCCAAAAAACCAAAACCCTCATGTACTAAATACCGCGATCAATGGGATAGCGAATTTACTTTTCTGAAGAGGACCAGGGTGGGGGACAGTCACGCGTTTTGTAAGTTTTGTAACTGCGACTTTAGCATCTCACACGGGGAAGGAATGATGTATGTCAGCACGAGACAGGGTGTTTAGCATGGTACGAAAGATTGTTACAGAGAATAGGATGACGTTAGACAACAGAACTGTTTGCTCTACTCTCATGTAAAATTAACCACTCTGGCCCAGCCCACAAATACACTCCTTCCAAAACAGTTAATACAAAGTCTGCAAAAAATGTGTTCAATAACTCACTAAAAGAGTAAAGAAAAGTTATGTGAAATGAAAAGAAAAACTGCAAATGAAAAGAAAAACTGTAAAAGAAAAGCAATATGAAATGAAAATAATGTGTGGAATGAAAATAAAATGTAAATGTAAAGACAAGCAATGTTAAATGAACAGAAAATATGCAAATAATCCTTTAAATAAATGCTCTTAATATATACCCTATATATATACCATACACACACATATATATATATATATATATACACTCACCGGCCACTTTATTAGGTACACCTGTCCAACTGCTCGTTAACACTTAATTTCTAAGCAGCCAATCACATGGCGGCAACTCAGTGCATTTAGGCATGTAGACATGGTCAAGACAATCTCCTGCAGTTCAAACCAAGCATCAGTATGGGGAAGAAATTTGATTTGAGTGACTTTGAACGTGGCATGATTGTTGGTGCCAGAAGGGCTGGTCTGAGTATTTCAGAAACTGCTAATCTACTGGGATTTTCACGCACAACCATCTCTAGGGTTTACAGAGAATGGTCCGAAAAAGGAAAAACATCCAGTGAGCGGCAGTTCTGTGGGCGGAAATGCCTTGTTGATGCCAGAGGTCAGAGGAGAATGGCCAGACTGGTTCGAGCTGATAGAAGGGCAACAGTGACTGAAATAACCACTCGTTACAACCGAAGTATGCAGCAAAGCATTTGTGAAGCCACAACACGCACAACCTTGAGGCGGATGGGCTACAACAGCAGAAGACTCCACCGGGTACCACTCATCTCCACTACAAATAGGAAAAAGAGGCTACAATTTGCAAGAGCTCACCAAAATTGAACAGTTGAAGACTGGAAAAATGTTGCCTGGTCTGATGAGTCTCGATTTCTGTTGAGACATTCAGATGTTAGAGTCAGAATTTGGCGTAAACAGAATGAGAACATGGAACCATCATGCCTTGTTACCACTGTGCAGGCTGGTGGTGGTGGTGTAATGGTGTGGGGGATGTTTTCCTGGCACACTTTAGGCCCCTTAGTGCCAATTGGGCATCGTTTAAATGCCACGGCCTACCTGAGCATTGTTTCTGACCATGTCCATCCCTTTATGGCCACCATGTACCCATCCTCTGATGGCCACTTCCACCATGTCACAAAGCTCTAATCATTTCAAATTGGTTTCTTGAACATGACAATGAGTTCACTGTACTAAAATGGCCTCCACAGTCACCAGATCTCAACCCAATAGAGCATCTTTGGGATGTGGTGGAACGGGAGATTCGCATCATGGATGTGCAGCCGACAAATCTGCGGCAACTGTGTGATGCCATCATGTCAATATGGACCAAACTCCCTGAGGAATGCTTCCAGCACCTTGTTGAATCTATGCCACGAAGAATTGAGGCAGTTCTGAAGGCAAAAGGGGGTCCAACCCGTTACTAGCATGGGGTACCTAATAAAGTGGCCGGTGAGTGTATATATATATGTGTGTGTGTATATGTTTTCATTTAGGCTATAACACCTGTCTTAAAATGTAAGGGATACTGCTAATGACTGCTCGCGGTGGGCGCCGGAAAATTTCCCTTATTTTCAAATCCAAAACTTGACAGGTATGACGTTGTTACAGAAAATAATCCTATTTAAAATAAATGCTGTTCTTTTAAACTTAAAAGGAATAAATTACATTTTAAAATATATTAGTAGAAAACAGTTATTTTGAATTGTAATTATTTCATTATATTACTGTTTTCACTGTATTTAATCAAATTCATCCTAGGTGAGCATAAGCAAACATTAAAACACATAACCCATTAAAAAAACTAACTCTGTGTGTATGTGTGAAATAAGAATATAAGCACTAATAATATAATAATAAGCTTTAGCGTTTTACTGTATCACAGCCAAATTCATAATGTAACAGGACCGTAAGCTATTCTTTAGCTTTAATGGTGACCTTGATTCTTGATGAGGCAAATGTGATTTCATTCTTTCACTGACACACTTAATTGGGGTGAGGATCTAAACATGATTTTTCCGTGAACTTTTCTTTTAATATCGGTGTGTGACATTTTGCGGCCACGTCTTGGCCAATTGAGGCCGGTGGTATTAAGCATTGTAATTTTAAAATCACAATGAAAGTTGGAAAGGGATTAATACAAGAGAAAATAATCCTCAGGAAACCGCACAGTTCAAATATGTGATTTGTTTTCATTTCCAATAGACCAAACTTCAAAATAATTCCTCATCCATGGCAAATTCGCAGTACGCACACTCGAGCTTTCCAGTGTTGCGTTCTCTCAATATTTACAGAATCCCGCTTCTTCTTTCTACTAGCTAAGATCCACCTGTAGTTTCATTTGCAGCACCCACATTTCCAGTCATGCTTCAGTGGGTTTGCAATTTGAGCCTGTACGGATAAGTAATGGCTAAGACTGTACGGAATAAAAGTAAATGCAGAAATGATGGAAAAACGCAGCCGAAAGCTTCCAGCAAATGTACATGCCCCCAGACAACATGCAGGCCGTGTCTGTGGACATGAGCTCTAGTGGCCCAATCTATTGATTGAAGGTGATCACTTCTGACAGTGCAGCGTTTTATCTGGTCAGAATATACAGTATGTTTCATGTTCTGCTTCAGATGCTTCCTCCTTGTGCTTGTCAGATTTCTCGGGGGGAGGAAAGGCAGAAATAAGTTTGTGACCTTAAAAGGTTCATCTAATATCCTTAGCGTTAACTGCACTGGAGCTTGAAATTAATGTTGGATTTTCATTTCAAGAGCATCAGCAAAGTTAAATTTCTTGGGGAAAAGGCAAGTTGTCCACCCTGAAGCAGTTGGTAATGCCTAACACACATCATAATGTGATGAAGAACCTCCGACACCGAAGGCAACTGCTGGGCAGTGTTTTTATATGAAGACAGGCTTTTAAGAATGCCACTACTAGAATCATAATGCCACCTCTAGAACAAAATCAAGTGAGCTTTAGAAACAACCAAGCAAATCATCACTATGATGCTTATTTCTTGGTAAAAACTGAGCAATAAATTGGAAAACAGGATATTTATCAATTAAACCACTGCTTCAGATTACATTTTTTTCATTCCACCAACAGGATGTTACTTGATTGAATTTTGAAGTGCCTTTTAGCCTTTCTGCATCTGTATACTCTCAGCATTTTTCAGCAATAGTTTCATCATGCGCTGATTCACCAGGAGCGTGATGACTTGACCCCGCAAAACATTGAAACCTTTCATTGGTTACTCATATCAAGATGCATCTTAACAGCCTATCACAGCGGCCGTGTTCACCAGCTCACTAGTTGGCTGTTATCTAGAGTTCAGCATTGCTTTTGCCCTCATGGCTCATTTGTGGAAATTGCACTGGAGATGTTTTTTTCTTTTTGTGCTTGGTCTCAATGCACTTTATGGAGTACAAATTGGTGATGATCATAAAACATTCCTTGAGAGAGTTGCTGCATACAGAATAGAGCCACAAAGCAATTAGACTTTATGGTGTTTAGTTCAAACCTACAAAGTATGTGCCTTACTAATGCTTAGGTTAAAATTGGAGCTGTTTGATTTGTGGATTTTAATTGTAGGTCTTTCTGGTCTGATCTAAAGCAATTTAAAAGTGCTTTAAATAATCTGGTCAGGCAATATTACAATCTTCATATTGATCTTTATATGTTAGCCTGTTTATACACTGCTGTTCAAAAGTTTGGGGTCAGTAAGATTTTGATTTTTTTTGATGAGTTAATAGTTTTATTCAGCGAAGACGCAATAAATTGGTCAGAAGTGAAATACATTTATATGGTTACACAATATGTGTTGAGTAATATCTGTTCATCAAATAATCTTGAAAGAAAAGTTTCGCGGTTTCCAGAAAAATACTAAGCAGCACAATTGTATTCAAGATTTGTAATAATAAGAAATATTTCTTAAACACAAAATCAGCATATTAGAATGATTTCTGAAGAATCATGTGACTGAAGACTGGAGTAATGGCTACTGAAAATATGCCATTTTATATCATATTTTATGTTGTCATAACATTTTTTTTAAAAAAATGACATTTTTTTTAAATATATTAAAATAGAAAGTGATTATTTTAAGTTATAATACTGTTTTACTTCAATTTTTTATCAAATAAATGTAGCCTTGGTAAGCACAAGAAGATTAAAATAAAACCGGCAACACTTTAGTTTAGGGTCCAATTCTCACTATTAACTAGTTTCTTATTAGCATGCATATACTGTACTAGTATATTGACTGTTTATTAGTACTTATAAAGCACATATTAATGCCTTATTCTGCATGACCATATTCTACATCCCTAATCCTACCCAATACCTAAACTTAACAATTACCTTACTAACTATTAATAAGCAGTAATTAGGAGTTTGAGGCAAAAGTGGTAGTTAAAGGTGGGGTATGTGATTTTCTTTTTTGACCATTTTTTTTAAAATCACTTTAAATCCTATTCCTAACCCACTTACAGCCACTGAGTAAGAAGCACTGAAATGAAAATTAAGCAATCTTTTTAATGGTAGTGTGTGTGTATATATAAGATAAAAAATCTTCAACAACTCCATCTGTGTGGTCTAATGTCTCTTGTACATTACTCTCTCTCTTTTCTTTCTACTGTCCCTCTTGCACACACTAGCCAGAGCAGTTTGTTGATGAGCACAGCAGATGTTGCGTTCAGGGTCCAGGGAGAATCAGTGGCAGCAGAAATGGTGAGCACTAAACTGTTAGCTATGGATGGGGTTTGGCTCTCTCCCCACTGCATTCCCTTGATAAACCTTTGAGACGAGACGGATAGAGGGAAAAAGCCTTCTGACTCATGCCTTTGGCTTGGAGATGCAACAAAGTAAAACTCCTCCTCCTTTTTTTTTGGTATAAATAAGTACCCAGAGTCACAAACACATCCCTGCATTACTACATAAACCTTTCCACCACTGAAAACCTCTCCATTGGTTCTCTCTCAAGATGAAGAATCTGAAGAAAAACACAATCTGAACAATGAAATCATCATGCCGGCTACCACTTGCGTGTTCATGTTAGAACAACTTGCAATCTGTCACCAAATGAAACTGGCAAGGATGACACTAAGTGGGGGAGTGTGGGATGAAAAGATGGCTTGTAGGAAGCAGAGAGAGAAACCTGGTCTGATTACCATTGGAATTCCCCAAGTAACTTTGAGTCCAATTTGATTTACACCAGCAAAGTCTGGCATCCAGAATGCCAGCCTTGTGTAAATGCCAATCAAGATTCATTCAGTATGATGAGGCCTGAGAGAGCCAGAGAGTGTGGATTTTAGTCAAGATGGGCAGTGTATTTATGGGAGTGTAAATGAGGTGGTGAGGGATGAATGTGCCGTCAGTTCAGTGGGTCTTGGGTTATATCAATTTTTTTTGCAACCTTTTTAGCCTGGAAATCCAGACCCAAATCCGAAAGATTAAGGGTCTGGCATTGAGTAATGAAAATCGTCCAACTTGAGGGGCGGCACCAAGCATGCATTTGAAAATCTCACTGCACGCAATTGGATAAAAATATGACCAGTCACAACAATACACCCCATACGCTTAGCTACCAGCGGAGCTAACTGGTAGATTAGACTCTTGCCGTATCCGGTCGGCAAAGCAGCAGAAAATTCCTTCTTGCAAAGGAACGTCGAGCGCCGTCGTCTGTTCCTCTTTTAGATAAAAAGCCAAGTCTAACTCGTTCATTGTAGCGGCCAAAGCCGTTTCAAACAACTGGTGTTCATCCATAGCCATCTTGCAATGTTTACTAATGACTTCGACGTCGCAGCGCTGTCGTCATCTGTTTAGCTCGCCTCTGGCCCGCCTATATCAGATACACCGATGTGATTGGTGCAGCTCGGCTACAAGGGCATTAGTGGTGCAACAGATCATCATTGATCCGTGATCCGTTCGGATCATTATCTTCGGTTCGGCACACACGTGATCCGCGGATTGATTTATGAAAAAAAAAAAAATCGTACGCATGTTCAGTCCACACACATCTCCACAGCGTGGTCATGGCGAGCGGAGGAACGGAGGAGCTTGAACGCCCCGCGTCATTTAAATCCCCTGTATGGGAGCATTTTGGCTTCCCTGTCAAATATAATGATGAAGGAAAGAGGTTAGTGGATAAAACCGTGACAGTGTGTGTAGTAGAGTGGCCATACGTCCGAATTTTGGCCGGACAGTCCGGAGTAGCGCTGAATTGTAAGACAGAGAGCATCCTGATTGGCCTGTTTCGGTAAGTCAACCAGTCAACCCCCCCCTAATATCTCTAAAAATAAGATATTGCCTTGTGCACTTTAAGTTGATTTTTTATATTTTAATTTAATAATTTAAAAGACAAAACTTATGTTTATTTGTCTTGTCTTTTTTGCTGATCCGAAAAATGATCCGATCCGTGACTCTGATCTGAGAAACAATCCGAACCGTGAGTTTTTTGATCTGTTGCACCCCTAAAGGGCATAGTTAATGAGCATCCTTACTCGATGCCAGAGTGACTCGCTGAGCAAATTCAAATTGTGCTCTCGCGAGAACTCTGGATTTCCAGGGTACAACCTTTTTGTTTTCTTTGATTAATTTTCTTTGATTTTATTTGAGTTATATTGGTGAACTTGCAAATGAGGGAGTGATACATCTTTGGTGATGGTTCCATAGTGAAATGAAAAGGTGTAGAAAAACACTGAAAATAAAATGGAAAGGGCGATAAAGAGGAAGGCAGTAAATTTAAGTATAGTCTTAAATGACCTAAGAGGACAGGGCTTTAAGTCTTGTAAAAAGAGGGATGAAAAGTGTTTATGTGGTTTTTGAAGGGCTGGGTCCATTTGGGGTGCCTCTGGACAAACTGAAGCAGGAGTCTGGACAGATTAGAAGAGCTAAGAGGCTGAGGGCTGCTGGGTATTTTTAGAGTGATTTAGAGTTCCTGACAATAATGATGATGATAACACTGCGGTTCTACAGACTGAGAGTGAGAGAGAGAGAGATGCCACACAGCATGTCTCAACAGTTTTCCACTCTTGAAATAGTTTTATTTGTGGAATAACAGGATTGCTGAAATCTGATCTTGAACTTTAAACGGAGCTCTTTACCAGGACGGGATAGTTTTACAGGGGCTTTCCACGGATTATATTAAAATATTAAAACAGAAATACAATGTAAAGTTTCTGCTAAATCTTGAGATCTGCTCTAGCTCTCCTTCATACTAGGGATGTCTGAATCCTTCATTTGAATTAGATCTTTTCAAATGAAGAAGTTTGTCCAGTTCACAAATCAGACTAAGACAGTGATTTGAACTCAAGAAATGGATCAATTATCCATTCGCAGGGGTTAACAACTGACTAGAAGGGAAGATTATTGGTGTCATACACCGATTGGTCTGCGCAGCGGCGCTTTAACGTGCCCCTATTATGCTATTTTAAAGTTTCCTAATGTTGTTTTGGAGTCTCCTACAACAGGTTTACATGCATTAAAGGTCAAAAAGAGAAGGTTTAATTTTCTCATAATATATTGCACATTACCACATTTTTCAGTGATTCTCAAACAACTCGTCAGATGAATCAATTTCTCTAAATCCCTCCTTTCCGTGAGCTACTCTGCTCTGATTGGTCAGACAGCTCATTCTGTTGTGATTGGTCTACCATGTACAGCGCGCGTCGAAAACAAAAACGCCCATTGCCATAACGTCAGCTCTGCGTGTCCTGAGGCTTCCTACACCGTAAACTAAACACAGTAACGAACAATGACGTTGATTTTACCATATCAATCTGAGCGCGAGTCCGATCATGAAACACTGGAAGAACTAGTTATTCAACCCGAACTTCCATCGTAAGGACGACTCGAGCAGAACGTTTCTCAGTGATACACTACTCAATTTGAGGTACATTATGCGATGTTGCAACTGTAATTCCTCACCATCAGCATTAACAAGTGCATGTCCATCAACAAACCGAATATTTTACTTATAACGTTACTCATTTATTTACAGAGTATTTTTCTAATTTATTGTGGTGAACTTGTGGAAACTATCAATAACAGTGCATGCATTAGCCGAGCTCTAGCGTGAATTACTGATGTAACATAACCGTTGGTAAAACAAATCTTGCTCCATGCTTAATCTTTTCTCAAAGACTCAAAGTAGTGAGAACGACGGACAATCTGCATTAATAGACACAGTTTTAGGTAATAGTGGCCCACAACTGATTAGCAGAAGTATTTCAGTAAGACAGTAATAATGTGAGTTAGCAGGAGACCTACTGTACACAATATAAAACACAAAACTAAGTATTTTGAACACCATCTTTCAAGAGCAAGCGGTTTGCGAATCCTGCATTTGTCAGTAAAATGAAGGGAACAGCAAAAGTTTAGGATTATACTGCTGTGGTATCATGGTAAAGATGAATTTTCACCACTGATTCTTCACATGCTCGTCCTTGGGCAGTGGGTCTTTACCTTCACATTGTAGAGCACATCGTCTTCTCGACATGATGCTATCCAGTGTCCACAGTGTCCTTTCAGATTTAAAACTTTGCAGGATGTTTTCATTCACTTAGAGCTATGTTACACCCTATATGAAAGGTCGTTTTCCTAAATCCACAATAGGGGCACTTTAAGTCAAACACACCTAATGTGTCCATAGGAACTTAAATTTCAGTCTTTTACCTTATACAATCATAATTATTCCTCTAATGTCCTCTGGAAATAAAAAGTGTACATTACCATTCAAAACGTTTGGGGAGATTTTGATCAAGTCTCACCAATGTCTCACCAATGCTGCATTTATTAGATCAAAATGCAGTAAAAACAGTAATATTGTGAAATATTATTACAATTTAAAAATAAACTGTTTTATATTTAATATATTTTAATATACTTTAAAATGTGATTTATTCTTGTGATGTCAAAGCTTAATTTTCAGCATCATTACTCCAGTCTTCAGTGTCCCATGATTCTTCAGAAATCACTCTGATAATAAGAAACGTTTCTTGAGAAGCAAATCAGTACATTAGTGTTGAAAACAGTTGTGCTGCTTATTTTGGAGTAACAGTGATCATTTTTTTCAGGATTGTTTTATGAATAGAAAGCTCAATGAACAACATTTATTTTAAATGGAAATCTTTTGTAACATTATATGGTTATTCCATGTCAAATCAACCAAATTTCGGAAACATCCCCAGCTTAAATTTCTGATTTTGTTAATATTTTTTTTCTGAAGACAGACAGATCAATTGTGATAAAAGCCAAAATATTAAAGGGTTAGTTCACCCAAAAATCACTGTCATTAATGACTCACCCTCATGTCGTTCCAAGCCCGTAAGACCTCCGTTCATCTTCAGAACACAGTTTAAGATATTTTAGATTTAGTCCGAGAGTTTCCTGTCCCTCCATTGAAAATGTATGTACGGTATACTGTCCTTGTCCAGAAAGGAAATAAAGACATCATCAAAGTAGTCCATGTGACATCAGTGGGTTAGTTAGAATGTTTTGAAGCATCGAAAATACATTTTGGTCCAAAAATAACAAAAACTATTACTTTATTCAGCATTGTATTTTCTTCCGGTTATCTAAGATATCTAAAATATCTTAAACTGTGTTCCGAAGATGAACGGAGGTCTTACGGGCTTGGAACGACATGAGGGTGAGTCATTAATGACATAATTTTCATTTTTGGGTGAACTAAGCCTTTAATGTCATGGATGAATATTTACTGAATAATCCAGTTTTGTAGAGGGGGGTCAAAATGACAATTTTCTCCTGAGGTTTGGAGCCCGTCTAAAATAATGATGGTGCAATCTTTCTAAAGTAATTTTTACTCCTCTGTAATCTGACTCCAAACCTCAGGGTTGTCATTTTGACCCCCCTCTACAAAACTGTGTATTACTCAGTAAATATTCATCCATGACATTTAATATTTTGGCTTTCTACTTCATTTTTATGTATTTTTGTCACCAGACAAAAAATGATCTCAATTTTTAGCTGGGGACCTCTGGTTGAGTGTACACAGAAATTACCCTAAATATGTCTTTATGTGATTTTGATCCAATTTAATGCATTCTTGCTGAATGAAATGATTAATTTCTTAAAAAAAAAAAAATCTTACTGACCCCTTGTTTTTAATGGTAGTGTATCTATCCACTGGTTTGTTTTTCCTCAACATGCTCTGCCTTTAGCTTCACACTAATGCAAATGAATATTGCTTGCATCAGATGGGCCTTATTATGTAACTTTAAGTTTGTTTACATTTAATTAGTGTGGTGCATATGTATTCAGTAAATATTTCACATCCTCTTCTTCGCAGGTAATTCCCAGATGGGAGCCACTATAGTAGACGCCCTGGATACCCTTTACATAATGGGCCTCCACAACGAGTTTAAGGACGGCCAGGAGTGGATCGAGCAAAACCTGGATTTCAGTGTGGTAAGTGGCCAAGACTCGGACATGAACACACAACCAAGATCACCAACAGCACTTGTCTTTGTAGGTTTGGGACAAAGCGAATCTGTTTTTGTTTATAGACACAGTGATATCTCAGGACACTGTTATTTCACAGTGGTGAGCCGTATACTTTGGCAGCAGACTGACACAGCTGTATTAACAGTCGTTCGACACCCCATAACTCCTCAAAGACTTCAGTCCTCAGCGTGTGTGAATCTTTCAGGTTTTGATCAGATTGTGGTGGCACTTTGTGAAAAACATGTGGCGAGAAAAGAGTTGATGTGACACATCACCGTATCCAGGAGACAAGACTGGCGCCATGGAAACAATGCGAGCCTCCAGAGCTCTGCCTCCAGAATTAGCTGGTGATGTTGAGAAAAAAAATGGCAGACAAAAGAGACGTCAGAGAAGGAGCGGGGCCATTGACTGCCCCCAGGGGCCCTGTGTCTCCTGCTCTTTCTCTGTCTGCATTCACATTCTAACCCATTAATGGGATTTCTCCAGTTTCTCTCCCTATCAGTTGTTTTTCCGGCCTCTTCTTCATCAGATATGGAGAATCTGTATGCTCTTCTCAACTTTATCAATCTCTCTGGTCTCCATGTGTTGTCATTTTTCTCCCGTCTATCTCTTAGCAGGACTTACAGCGCATGAAATCTCCTCGGGGTGTTTAGTTCATCTTTTTGGCTTTTCGAGCAGTGGCCTCATTTCTTCTCTCACCCCTCCTCACTGTTACTTTTGGATAAGTGTATCTTATGAAGCATGTGCACTTTGAGGAATGACTCACGCTTGGACCGTTGGGTCTGGCCGTTGAGGGCTCAGCGTGTCACAGTGGGATGGAGGTGCTGGAAGGATTTTTTTTGGAGGAGGGGAATAAACTGCAAAGCATGGGCGAGGAAGGGAAACAGGGAAATATTGGTTCTACAAAAATATTAAGCAGTACAACCATTTTCAACATTGATAGTAGTATTTAAATGTTTCTTGAGCAGCAAATCAGCATATTATAATGATTTCTGAAGGATCATGTGACACTGAAGACTAAAGTAATGATGCTGAAAATTCAGCTTTTACAATTACATTTGAAAATATCTTAACATAGAAAACAATTGTTTTAAAAATATTTCACAATATCATATTATTACTAAAAAAATTTACTGTTTATTGTTAGTTCATGATACCTAATGTATTATTTGTGAATTTATGTAATAAGTTTAAATTAATTATTTCAATCAATTGGGTCTTATTATAAAGTGTTGTCCATTTTATAATTAAATGAATAGTTCACCCAAAAACGAAGGGAAAAAAAATGAAGAGAACATTTTCTCACCCTGATGTCGTTCTAGACTGTTTCAGTGGTTTTTGTATATCAATGAAAATCATACAATGATTGGACCCCATTGAATTTCATTATATGTACATTAAAAAAAAAATACTTTTGTGTTCCACAGAAGAAAGAAATGCATGTCTCTCTCTCTCCCTCTCTCTGCTTCTCTTGTGGTGATGGATGAGGCTGTCTGCCATCAGCATTAATTGCAGCTGTTAAACCAAAAACTAAATTAATGGACCTTGGTCAGGGAACGGTCATATCTGAATTAATCTGGCGCACGTTCATTTTTGTCAAAATTAATAGACATGCTAAATGAATGCTAAGTGAAAGGGTTGGTTAAAGCATGTTCTTGTCTTATCAAATTAGTGTAAAACCTAGTCAATATAAGATGCTTTAGAAGCGTTATGTTACGAACTAGAAAACCTGCTTGTATTTCATAAGCAGGATACAAAAACAGGTGCTGTATTAATTTGGGTGCTGTGGATTATGGGATTGTGAGATGGCTAAAACAGGATTTTTGGAGTTTGTACAACCATGCCATTGAACCTCACTGTGTTTAGATTTTTTTTTTGCATTGGGTGAATGTTATTTTGTTATACTAGACTTAGAGTGTGTGTGTGAGATTAGTTGCTGTTTGCGGTGCGATCTGTGTGTGAATGAAAAAAGCTGCTTCATGGTAATTTTCTCTAAATATAGGTTGAAACGCTATATGCTCCAGCATTCATTTCCGTCTCACTGAGAGATTATTGAATCAGCTTTAATGTAGAATTGAAGTTCATTTGATAGTGCTGCATGGCTGTTGTGTATAGTAGATAATTCATGCAGATTAATGAAGCTGCTTATATGTTTGTTTAAATTATCATGTATAGTAGGTGGCTTCTGGAAGTAAAAATCACATTCATTTTCTCCAGAAAGATTGTTTTTAAAAATACTAGCGTATTCTTATCTCAAACTGATGAAATATTTGAATATTTGGCACTATTTTTGCACAAATATATTGTATTTTTTTATAATTGAATTTTATTCAACAAGGAGGCATTCAATTGATCAAAAGTGACAGTAAAGGCATATATGATGTTACAAAATATTTATACTTCAAAATAAATACTGTTCTTTTCAACGTACTATTTATCAAAGAATCCTGAAAAAAGTCACGTTTCCACAAAAAGATTAAGCAGCACAACTGTTTTCAACATTGATAAGAAATGTTTATGAGTACCATATTAGAATGATTTCTGAAGGATCATGTGACACTGAATAATGTAATGATGCTGAAAATTCAGCTTTGCCATCACATAAATTCATTACATTTTAAAATATATTCAAATAGCGACTTTCAAAACCATAAAATCTTACCGACATCAAACTTTCAAAAGGTAGTATATTTGACTTTTAAGATTTAGTTTTATATTGTTCTGATGTCAAGTTTTATATTGTCATTGTTTTATTTGATATTTGATTTCATTTGCAATGGTTCAAAGGATGCCTTATTAAAGATAAGTAAAATATGCAGTCATGTCTTTTTGAAGGTTTTTATTGTTATAATTTCCCCGAAATGAAAGTTTATGAATTATTTCTGAGCTGGTTGGTTTCATTTAGTCTATTTATCGAATATTTTTTTGAAATACTTGTGGGAAAAATACTTTGTGATTCAAGGACCCTGAAAAAATGGGCAATCACTATTTTGCCCTAACTCCCTCTAATTTTCCCCTCTGTTTCTACAGAATGCAGAAGTCTCTGTCTTTGAGGTCAACATCCGCTTCATTGGAGGGCTTCTGGCTGCATACTACCTCTCCGGACAGGAGGTACATTGTTATCACTTCTTATTGATTTTTGTGTTTCTTCTCTGTCTGTGCTGTTCCGTTCTGTAGTTATTTTGTATGATGGAAGTGTGTACAGGCCTCCACATAGATGAAGTTCTGGACAGAGAGTTCATCTAAGGCCAGTGATGTTGGATCAGAGAACTATGAACAGCTTTTTCAGGGGAAATAAATGTCCCTCTTTCAAGCCCATGTTAATTAACGCTTCCCTTCTGTCTTATCTGCCCATGGACATTAATGGAGAAGAGCACAAATACTCTCTCTCTTTCCCCCCTCACTGAGTAGCATATCTCTGCCACTGCATATCACAATGTTCTCCTCCTTTTAGTCTGAAGGTGAAAATGCAAAGGAATTAAACCGCAGCCATGCGGCACGACCTCGCTGCCACTCCACACACTTCATTAGATGAGTTTAGATACTGGACGTGAAACTCGCCACACTTGCATACAAAGTCTTCATGCTGGTCTGTCCCCTGCCTGCCTCTCTGTCCCCAGTGACCTTTTGTTCTGTCAGTACAGTGTTTGGACATGCCTGGGTGTCAGACCTTCAGTCAGTTTCAGCACAGTCACATTATGTTCATCGGAGTGTTTCCTACATATGTGCTGCTGTCATAGACATGCAATACAGCATGTGCCGAATGTTGGAGGCAGAGTGTCAAAATTACTAGTGTTTGTACTGCCACTGGCAAACACAGAGAGAAGAAGAGTCATTCAATCTTAAATCATTAAATCAGGATTAACAGTGCATTTATATATGTAGTAATTACACATCGTCGCCAAAAAAGCTTTGTACAGGCAACAACATTTACAGAGATTTCGTTTACGTAGATCAGAATCAAAGCAAGCGTTAGAAATACTGAAATGTTGGTATAGCTTAAACAAAATCAGTGCTGTGCAGATACAATTTAAGTTTGTTTTGTTTTGATGGGTTTTTAAATTTAAGTTTTTTTGTTGTTTTTTTACTTTACTTTTGGTCCTTTCTTTACAGTAGTTTTTGAGTTACTTTTTTTTAAAAGACGCACAATAAATATGTATATATTTTTAAATTTACAGAATCAATCAATATTCTATATTTAATTGCGCTGCTCATTTCCCCTATTTTTACATTTAGATTTCATTTGTCATCAAACACTCACCAAAACTTGATAATTAGAAACACTAATAATTTAATAATATAATTAAATATAATCAGGTAATCTTTTGTAAATCTCAAAATGAATATTGATTTTTCATGCTCTACAATTATTTTGTGATTCCTAAATTCACTTTATCTTTTTAATTATACATTTTTAGGTTTTTTTTAACGTTTTATTCTTAAAGCTGCCGTCGGCAAAGTTTTAGAAAAAAACCCGCGCTTCTAACTCCACCTGGAGCGTGTTATTTGTTTTGCAAAAATCCACAGCTCCCGGATCATCGGGTCCAATCAGCGCAGGGGGGTGTGAGATCTGACTGTCAATCACAGATCGGGCACACGCCACCCCTCGCGCACGTTACAATCACATGCACACGCCTGAAGTTCGCGGAAGTTCGCGCAGTAACGAAGAGTGATGGCGGAAAATCAAGTAAGCTCATTTAGAGTATAAATGACGTTAGCAATTGCAATCTATCGGTAGATTAGCCAGGACAGCATACCTCCAAATAATCCATGGTGTTGATGGATGCTGATGAGACGGGCGCGTTCACTGAAAATCTGGTGCACACACACTGACGAGCATGAACTCGGTGGGAGGGTATTCGTTGATAGTGGGGGAGGGGCATGAGAGTTGTAAACATTCAAAATTTTGCCTAAATCCACTCAATCTGCCAGACTTGCCGACTGCAGCTTTAATTTAGTAATTAGACAAAAATAGTATAGCATTTTAATCTTGGTCATTTATCGGCCATAATATGAAAATTATCATCTTATTGCTATCGCCCAGAACTACCTTTAATCTGGCGCTTTAATTTCTTACAGTAGCTTTTGAGTCACTTTTTCGTAAACATATGCATACTCTCTTGGTAGATCTTCAGCATTATGGGAACCAAAGTGTCTTTCTCCATTGATGACCATTCAAAAGCACTGAGTGCCCATGAGCAAAGATGGCTGATTTAAAATTGCTTTCTTTCAGGGGATCATGCAACAGCCAAGAAGTTAACTTTGAGATTTATTGGAGGGCTAATGATAACTTTCTCTAGGTATTATTCTCTAGATCTCCTTGGTGCAGGCAGAGTGTCTACATATGTCCTCTATGCGGTGTAGGCAGCATGGAGCAGATGCCAGAGGCAGTGACTGAAGGCAGTGTGTCGTAAACTGAAAAACCATGCCTCTTTAATAAGAGATTTTTGATCAGACATGATGGAGAAAGCCGCTGAGGGTAGAGGGAATGAAAGCGAGTCAGGAGTAAAGAGAGTTGTGTACTGGACTGATGTCCAGCTGGTGTTTCTCGAGAAGAGAATTTGATCTGAAGAAACGAGGACTCTGTACTTTATCAGCTCTGGAGGTTATCTCTCCTGTGCAAGACCACATCCTCTCTCTCTCTCTCTCTCTCTCTCTCTCTCTCTCTCACTCTCTCGCTCTCGCTCTCTCTCCTGTCAGCCGGCTCTAGCAGAACCCCTATGCAGTGATGGATGATGTTTACTCTGCTGTCCCTCTGTCCTCTCTTCCACTGTCTTTTGATCCTCTTGTTTTTTCTTTTATCATTTTCTTTCATCTCTTTCTCAGTCCCCCTCCCATGTTCCTCAGCTCCTCTCACCCCTGCATCTCTTGGCAGTGTTATTTCATGATGGCAGAGAACAGTAGTTTGGTACATGCTGTACCATGATGGCAAACTCTTTTTAATTGACAGCCATTCAAAAGTAGTTAGTAGCACAGTTATATTCAACCCAGGATCATCGGAAATACTTGTATTGTTGTCATGAAATACTTCTGTGAAAGGTGCTATATAAATAAACTTTACATGACTCTTCTGCAAAACATACATATGCATACAATTCACTGCAGTTTCCAGCTGAAATTAATACTAGAGGCAGTAAAACACCAACAACTTAAATTATTTTTTAACAAAAATTACAATTACGGGGCAGATTACTGATTAATAAAGATTTTATTCTCTTTTACACGTTTCACTTTGGACATTTCAACTGCCTTGAAACGTGTTACAAGCAATGCAATATTTTGCAAAAATGTACCCACATGCTGTTTAATAAACCCGCATCTGCAATGGAGAAAAAATATAATTTCTTATATTATTTTTTGGGGCAATGTTTTTTTAATTTGATATTTTTTTTCTTATACACTTATGTCTTAAAATAAAGGGTCTTCAGTACAGAATCTTTATGTAGTTCTAAGGCACTGTAACCTAATACTAATTTTTAAAAGTAATTTTAATTTTTATATTTCAGTATTATTTTATTTTAATTTTATTTATTATTGTATAGTTTAACTAAAGGCATTCGATATATGACGTTGTATGTGAAGACCAGAAAGAAGCAGTTGTTCCTTTATGGTCATAAAAAGTGACTGGCTCAAAAACTTTTTTGAATAACTCTTTCTAAATGCTTCCTGGAATATGTATTTTTATAGATTTTTTTTCCTTCTGTGGTTAAGACCCTCATAACTTTTTCCAGGTAACTCACCGGCAAGCCAGCAATTTTGTAGACTTATTTCAGGTCTCATGTCTAACAGTAATTTTCTAGTGCATCTAGACAGCGTGTTTCTTCTTATCTTTAAAAGACAAATGCAGATTTTTGTGCAAAAATCAAATATCATTTTTTCTCCTTTTGCTCCTACAG
This sequence comes from Rhinichthys klamathensis goyatoka, assembly GCF_029890125.1. Taxonomy (NCBI): domain Eukaryota; kingdom Metazoa; phylum Chordata; class Actinopteri; order Cypriniformes; family Leuciscidae; genus Rhinichthys; species Rhinichthys klamathensis. The sequence continues at coordinate 2,018,768 of NW_026606572.1, read as the reverse complement.
ATACTCTGACATTTTGGCAGTCTTTTCTGAGATGGTTCAATTACGGTGTGTTTGACAGCCCAGTTTCTGTACTAAATCAGTAGGTTTCTTTAAACACAATCCTGACGGAGGTTTTCTATCTTAGCATTTTTTTTTCAAGTCAAGTCATCTTCATTTATATAGCGCTTTTAACAATGGAGATTGTTTCAAAGCAGCTTTACAGAGATAAACATACAATTTACGGTAACAGAGATTGTTTTGGCTTTATAGTGATTTTTGAATAATGTTATTTCCAGCTAAAGTTAGTTTTGATTGATTCACTTCCAGCAAAATTATCATTTGTTATTACATTAGGGGCCACTAAGACGACGGCGTTCTCTCTAAACAGACTTTAAACGCGAACCTGTGACCTGATGGCGTTCACATGCGCATTAAAAATTGATTCTATAGTTATATTCGTTTGAATATATGTGCGCAGGTTTGTAATTTCCCTACAGACCATGGCTAAACAAACTACTTGTCTTGCCTATACATTTGATAAAGAATTTTGTTTTATTTTATCACTTCGGGGTACGCGAACCGGATTTTCAACAACGCTTTATCTGTAGAGTGGGAAAGGGATCCTCCATAGGGAGAGGATAGTTGACACTTCAGCACTGCATTGTCATCGGGTCCAGGCGAAGCTCCTTCGTCAGATCTGGATACGGCCTGGATCCGGCAGGCTGCGGGAAAACCTCGGGATAAACAAAGACACTAAAGTTAGCGTAGATGCCATTCTTCTTATGATGTAACGAGTACATCAGGAAGCCAAATAGGATCATAGGCTGTAAGTGAAGAACACAGGCAAATATTGGTTCTTTGTCTTGATTTGCACATTTATTACAGCAGAGATGGTGTGAGGAAATGGTGTTTGCTCCAGGCATTATGCACCAGTTATCTTTCTTTCTCCCTCTCACCCTCCCCATCACTCTCTATGTTGATGCGCTGTCCTGTGGTTGTATATCCTTCACAGTGGTGGAGAATATGCGGTGTCACATTAGGGAGCAGCAGACTCTTCTGTTGTCAAACACAGATCTCATCAAAGGCAGAACACAACCGCAGCCCCGGGCCCAGCAGAGGCAAGATAAGGACAGAGATTTAAGAAGGGAATTTGATGGATGAGAAGATGTTTGTCAACTACTCGTCTGCGTGTTTGATGTGCTGCAGACTTTGGTCATGCCATCACCTATAAAATCTCCTCTTGGAATACAAATAAGTGAGCTTTCTAGACTGGCATTTCCTTATAAACATATCTGGTTTTCTAGGAGCCTCTGGTTTGCTGCTGTATTGCTTGGTCTGTAGATGAGAACGTGTCCAAAAACACTCTGGAAACTGCCAGAAAGTTAACGTCATTGAGCGCCTAACAAGTGGTTATATAAAGATTTGTTTGGCTTTGTACATCTAGACCACCGGTGTTGGTGTTTATTTTGACATCCCAGCGGCGGTTTTGTTTTCCACACTCATCGATGTGAAATGAGACGCATCGTATGCTGGGCCAGCTGAGAACTGAGACGAAATAATTGGTCAATCTCTCAAAAAGTGTGCTGCTGGTGTTATTTCATCCCAAAATCAAAAGCAAGGGCGAATAAATTTAGCATTAAGAGGTTTTGCATTGTGTTTTTGATAAAAGTTAAAGGAATAGTTCACTTAAATAAATAAAGAAATTCTGTCATCATTTACTTAAACCTGCATGAATTTATTTCTTCTGCTGGACACAAAGGAAGATATTTTGAAGAATGTCGGTAACCAGACAATTGGCTTCCATAGTAGGAAAAAAAAAAATACTCTGGAAGTCAATGGAGTTCATCAACTGTTTGGTTACCGACATTCTTCAAAATATCTTCTTTTGTGTCCAGCAGAAGAAAGAAACTCATACAGGTTTGAAACAACTTGAGGGCGAGTAAATGATGACAGAATTGTAATGTTTAAGTGAACTTTTCCTTTAAGTACATTTCCCCAGTATCTTATTACTGTGACGGGGAAACATTTTCCTGTTACCTGTCATGTTTAAGAAGTTATTTAATTGTATACATCATGGTGAGAATAGTTATACTGCTTTTATGCTGATTTAGAAATTCATCAAACAAAAATCTATTTTTCCCAATAATAAGTCTTATGCGAATCACCATTGAGAATAATGGAAATGTAAAAAAAGCTTAAAAGTTAACATTGTAATGCATCACGGTAATGAGAATTTGGGGGAATAGTTCCCATACCAAATACCAACACATTCTATGCAATTTTACTTTGCAAATGTACACAATTTAAAGGTCATATATTGTAGTGAGAAGACTTTTTTTCAGTTACTAGAAGGCTTAAATAATAGTATGCTTAAATAACGAAAAACAACGATATAATTCCTTATTTTCTTTTTGTATTGGGGTGAAATATGTGAGATTCATTAATTGACACAACAAATCCAGCTGTGTAAACATTAAATTGGTGATTAATGGGTCTGAAGAATCTCCTGAGAGCGGCATCATAATGTAGTTCAATCAAGAGGAGCTTCCTTAATGATGTTTGTCTCTTTTTGACATCTTGTGCATTCTGACTGTTTTTCTTTGTAGACTCTGTTGTGTATCTCTTACATTTGTCTCGTCTTCTATAGCCATGCAGTTTATTTATAAACCTGGAGGAATCATTTTAAATAAAGGCAGAAAATGTGTTTGAAATGTAAATGTAGAAATGTACTGTCGCTATTTGCTTTGAGGAGATGAGAAGCTTTTGACTTAATGCGCATTAACATTCTCACAGACAACAGCCTAATTTCTTCATTAGACGACGTCTCCGGTGCTGTGATGCTGATGCTCTGATTGGCTGTGCTTGCGTCAGATTGGTGGTGTTTGTGTCTGCCTTGATTGGCAGCTCCCAATAGTGCTGCCATGGCGACAGATAGAATAAACACCAGGCAGAAGGTTTTTCATAAAAGGCTGCAGATGCACAAACACACTGAGACCCAGAGCAAGAGTGAGGGCAGAAATTTCAGCTTTAACCCTGAACCCCTGGGGAATCCACTGTACAAACACTCATTCCCTCCATTTCCAATGTGTTCCCCATAATCTCTTTATATGCTTCCGTTAGACGTTTAAGGCACATCTCAGGCTGAGGGCGCCATAGTGTATGTATTTGTGTGTGTGTGTTTGTGTACAGAGAGCAGAAGCTGTATCGTGGGGAATGTCCATGCTCATATCCTCATATGTGTAATAACAGGATCATCTCTGGCGCTTATGATCTGCATCAACCAGATTAGGCTTCAGCTTTGGAATCTGCATTCTGGGAATTATACACGCACGCGCGCGCACACACACACACACACACACACACACACGCCGCTCCAACTAGTAATCCTGAGGGAAGCACTCATTCAGCCTAAATTAGCTTCTCTCTGTCTTCTGTCTTACTCTCTGCCTGTGTCTCACATTTCTCACAGTTCCTCTACTCTCTCACCATTTTCTTGTTCTCCTTCATTTTCTCCATCCTCTGAGTGACCATTTGCACCTGCTTTGTTCAACATACAAGACTTATTTTTAAAACATAAAAAAATCTTTTTTTTTTCTTTGTCCCCAGCCTTGTTTTTCTCAAAAATAGCTTTATTTAGCCAGTTTTCTTTAGCAAACAACACCGCACTTTGGTATTTCTGTCATCTTGCTTGCTTGTGTGTGTTTCAGAAATATCTGAAAGGCTGTGTACACTCCTCACACATCTATTCTAGTGAATTGCAGTGCATTTTAATAGACTCCACATAAACATCCTTCAGACAGGCTGGAAATAAAAACCTCAGCAGTGGCTCGGGCAGCTGTGCAGTTTGTCTGAGAACCAGAGGTCTTTTCTCTGCTGCGACTTCATTTTATCTTTCGTCCTAAAAACATGATCAACCGCACAGGAGAAGTCTACCTGAGAGTCATCAGCACAAGATATTTTCTAGCCATTGTTGCACAAAAGCACTTGGTGGGATTGCAGAGTTGGTGTCAGACGGTCTCGCTGAAATTGATGACTACTGCTGGGGGGGAAATAAAATATTGATTGTTGCACATTTGACATCTACTCCTCAAATAATATCTGCGCTGTTGGAAGGGTGAAGTCATTCTTTCTGTGTCTATGCTGGAGAAAGAAAGAGATTGTAAAACTAATCCGTTAATTGAGCTATTTAGTCCAAATTTTCTGAAGAGACTCGATCAATTTATATGATGAACAGATTGAATTTAGGCTTTTATTCATACCGGTATATAAACATTAATTAACACACATCAGTCGTGGTAAACGGAAGCTCAAGTATGTTCGCTTGACATGCAAGAACCAATGAGGTTCATTCTCGTTTTAAGCAGCACGTTTGAGCTTAAAGGGCATATTGCAGGTTAGAGGACCCAACGAGTCAATGTATAGAAAAACAATGTAGTAATTAGATTTTCTTTAAAATATACTTAAAAAAACGTTACATTGGCTTCTGGAGTCGTTTTTGTGAGAGAATTTTACTTCCGCATCTGAAAATGGGCGTGACGGGCGTGACGTAACGGGCGGGAGAGCGGTCGATTCAAACTATTCAAACAACAGGAAAACAATGGATCGCAATGACATTTCGGACTTACTCGTATGACAGACCACGGACGACAGCCTTACAATTATGAGCCTGCTATGCTACCGAGAGAGCAGGGACAGGCCAGGATTAATGTTAGACAGAACAACGGTCAGAGGAGACACACATTATTGCAAAAGTATTATTATAAAAAAACTTGCGTGGAGTGAGTGTGCGCAGCCGCAGTTTATTGCATCACTTAATCACGCTATTTTTGATTAGCCTAGCTGTCAGATACTGAGTAAACATTAGAAGAACAGGCCTATTCAATCTTCCCTGGATGTTTTTTTTAAGAAGAAATTAAATAATAGCAATCAGGAGAATGGAAGCAGGAATAAAAAAATGAGGACTATAGTGCTGTCGGCAAAACATTATACCACTGCAATAAAAACTGCACTGCAACAAAAAGGTAAGGCATATGTGTTTTTATATTTAATGCTGTTCACTGTGAGTTTTAATTAATAGTGTAATAGAGTTATTAGTGCATCGTTCATTCTGTTTGGTAAAATGTGGTGTATATCGTTCGTCGATAATGTCGTTGTTCTACATGCACAGAGGGGAATGCAGGCCTATTTAAAACGCCGCCACGGCAGGTGTCGTGGTGAGAGACCACCGCTAACTTATAGATATAGCCTATATACACGTTCGCTAACGATATACATTGTGCTCACAATATTGTACAGATTATTACCATCGTATATCAGTTAATAGCAAAGCTATTATTGGTCATCTAGGAGTATTGGAATTTACCAATAACAGAATAAACTATCTTTGATCAGGCGCGTACGTCATGCTCATTAATATCCATCCAGACTAACGTTACATGATATAACTTAGCGTTTTCTCATCGAGAGACAGATAGATATTTTTATTCCTGATATACACGTTTTTGTTCCTCCGATCTGAAGTGAACGCTACACACGACCGCGTTTTTCGAAGCCAATGCGGAAGAGAAATCCCGTCTCTACAGCTGCACAAACCGCACACCGCACACAGGCACGATAGATATACAGCAGCACCGTCCCTTTTCTTGTTAGGAAACCTGTGGACTCGATGTCCTGACAGGCCGGAGTTTTTGCAACCTCCACAAACACAATAATTTACCATGACGATGATAAATTAAAATACAAAAACTACCGAAAACACTGATTCACGACCGCTCTCACTGACTTTTTTTTATTCGATGCCACAAGAGGTTTTACATATTCACAATATCACATTAACATTAGCTGCCAGGAAATAAAAAATACAAAAAAAGTTTTACATAAAATCCAGTGCTTTCAAAGCATTACATGTTTTCATAGCTTTTTTGTTTTTAGTTTGTTCCAAGAGATGTACATATAATGTGAAGTCATTTATAAAATGTGAAAAAAGCCCAATTCTTTTTATGTATATGGTATTTTCCTAATAAAACAAATAACTGTATAATATGTTGTTCTTTACATTCCAAATTGTCATTCTGAGTATAAAAAAGCAAATTTACCCGCTCTACTGAATACAAACCTATCTGCGCTGCTGAGGCTCCCTCCCTCTGGTGACGTAAAATGACGCGTGCTGAAAAAAAAAACGTTTTTTACGAGCAGTCAAAGAAACGCTCACTTTATCTACTAAATTTGTGCCCTTATGTCGTTTTAAAACATTTTAAATCCTCCATTACCTTTTCATATGGTATTTTCATACAAGGTTATATATTAATTTAGATTTTTTTTTAACCTGCAATATGCTCTTTAAGAACCAATGAGGTTTGTTCTCGCGGGTCAAGCAGGTTCGGTTGAGCTTCTGTCTGTATGTTGTAGGGCTGGGTACCGAGTTCGGTACTTTTTAGGTACCGACCGAATTGCCTCGATACTACCGAGTATCGAAACATGTCTTGTTTTTCGGTACCACATTTCGGTACCTAAGTGGTTAATCTCGTCAAAGTCAGTGAAACAATAAGCATGCAGCATGATTGGCTGTGGCGGAAAAACACTAGTTTACGCGGCTGCCCAGAGACGCGGCTCGTCGCACGTGAGGCTGCAGTGTGTGTGTGTGTGTGTGTGTGTGTGTGTGTGTGTGTGTGTGTGTAAGCGTGCGTCCCAACCCAGATAGATAGAAAATATGTGGAAATGATCCAAAGTGTACCTATGTCATGTGCCAGACTCGATGCCAGATGCACGCGATGCAATATTTTCGACAAGATCATTGCTGCCAAGACCGGCAACACGGTAAATCTAGGCACTGAAGCGCACAAAATACACTTGAGAGTAATGGTGTTCACATCGAACGCGAATAGAGCGTCAAATACGCGTCTATCGCGTCTAGTTCGACGCTTGAATCTCCAGCTCGAGTTCAAATTTTTCAACTTGCGCGGAAGACGTTCGCGGCAAACGCGTCACCCAATTCGCGTCATTCGCGACGCCCGGCGCGAATGATGCGTCTATTCGCGTCTTTGCATTGACTATGTATGTAATCTACTCGCACAAATAATTAAATTCGCGTTCGGTGTGAACACACCATTAGTAAACACTTGTTCATTAATAAATAATTAAAATATCTCCTTGCTATTGTTTCCACATCCATAATCATTAGGCTACTTTTGCCAGTGCTTTGCTGCAAGCTTCACGTGCAGGTATATATCCCGCCCCCCAGTAGCCTATATTTAATTTAATTCACATTTATTTGAATAGCATTTTTCACAATACATATCGTTTCAAAGCAGCTTTACAGAAAATGCATGTCTAAATTACAATTTAGAGTGATCTGTTATCAGAGGTGCATTAAGTTAAAGCAGAAACAACGAGCTCATTGAAGTAAAGAATACATGTTGTTAAATGATTAGGAAACATAGAAAACTTTAGCATTGGTGCTTTTTTACAAACTCAAAATATGAGTGTAAAAAAGTCAACAAACTGAAAAAAAAATTAGGTAATGTTATATTGTTAAACCTGGTTACATAAAATTGGTATCGAAAAAAGTATCGTTCAGGAACCGGAATCGAAGTCAAGGTATCGGTATCGGTACCGAACATTTTGTTACGATACCCAGCCCTAGTTTGTTGATCAATGTTTATATGTGAATAAAAGCCTACATTCAATGTTCATCATATAAAGTGATCGTGTCTCTTCAGAAAATTTGGACTAAACCGCTCAATAGACCAATTTCCAGCCGACGTCACAGTTGCGTCACGGCACTAGCTGGTGGCAGAACAAAGGGAAAACTGGAGGCGGCAAATACAAACCAGCACAGATTCGGCTACAAAATAAGGATCTTAAATTATTCTTCTTATTATTAAATGTCATCTTGTTGTGTTGTTGGGTGCAAGAATCAATGAAAAATGAATATGCTTTATCTGCATTTTTTTTATTTCTAGAAAATATTCACCTCATTAAAATTGCACCGTAATGTCACTCTTTACATTGTCGTCTTCATCGCGCTGGCTCAGCAGAACTGCGGATCGTACCACACAAGTCTTGTACTTGACCATTCAGCACATAGTTATAGGCATCTAAAGATTTATATGCCCTCTGTTTCTCTATCGGGTAGGTGTAGAAGTCAGGCCACTCAACCGGAGGTAGCGTTAACGTTAATACTGTCAGATCCTCAATCAATGAGTGTAAGGGTCGGCCAATCTGGTTCCGTCCGTTAAAATTAACTTTTGCAAAAAACAATCGTGGTCCTGGACAGTGAGCGACCTTGCACATTAAGATAAAATCGGATTTTCTCCAGCCATTGTTAAAAACAAGCTAACAAAACTTGCAGACTTTACGTTAGTGAAGCGGCCAGAGGGATCGTTCTGCCACCACCTAAGCTCCGCCCACAGAAAAACGTCACCATGTTTACCAACTGAAAATTGGTCTATTCATCTGGATTAGTTTTACGATCTCTTTATGAACTTTTTAAAGCGTCAATGTGTCAGTTGCGCAGCAGTCAACGGAGGGACAGAGAGCTCTCAGATTTCATCAAAAATGATCTTCATTTGTGTTCCGAAGATGAACGAAAGTCTTACGTGTTTGCAACGACATGAGGGCAAGTAATTAATGACAGAATTTTCATTTTTGGTGAACTATCCCTTTAATGGACTTTTCATTACAGGGTTAGAACTAGCAGCCTTCCATTTACCAGCTCTGATTTCACAATGCCACACCAAAAACAAGTTTTCCAATCATGCTGTCAAGAATAGGCTTTATGCCGAGCGTCACGTGACCAAGCCGGAAAACAGGTCACATCGCTTCCGATTCAGGTCTTTTGTATGTGCTTCATGAAATTTTTTGCGGTTTTACTCAAGATAACTTAAAGGGATAGTTCACTTTGAAATTAAATTTTTATTTATATGTTTTAGCTTACCTCCAGTGCATCCAAGATGTAGGTGTCTTTGTTTCCACAGTATCTTCAATTTTGATAATTTTAGGTAAAACCGTTGTTGTCTGTCAGTCATACAATGGAGGTGAAGGGGGTCCTCCTCAAAGAGCAGTCAAAATTAAACATTATTTAATGACTCGTAAATGTAAGTACACATTGATGCCCTAAGACACGAAACGAGTGGTTTTTGTGAGAAAACGAACAGTATTTATATTGTTTTTACCTCTTGTAACCACAGCCATGTCCAAGTTATCTGAGGGCGCGGACGCTTCCGTGTGTGACGTGTACGCAGACTGGTGCATAGATAAACTAGATGTCGCCTTGGCGACGGCAGTTCATTGGAACGAAACCTTAGCCAAGGCGACATCTAGGGTATATATATCTATGCACCAGTCTGCGTACACGTCACACACGGAAGCGTCCGCGCCCTCAGATAACTTGGGCATGGCTGTGGTTACAAGAGGTAAAAACAATATAAATACTGTTCGTTTTCTCACAAAAACCACTTGTTTTGTGTCTTAGGGCATCAATGTGTACTTACATTTACGAGTCATTAAATAATGTTTAATTTTGACTGCTCTTTGAGGAGGACCCCCTTCACCTCCATTGTATGACTGACAGACAACAACGGTTTTACCTAAAATTATCAAAATTGAAGATACTGTGGAAACAAAGACACCTACATCTTGGATGCACTGGAGGTAAGCTAAAACATATCAAAAATTAATTTCAAAGTGAACTATCCCTTTAAAAGGAGCACGCAAAAATGAGCACAACCAATGTCCCTAGCATGTGCAGATTGATATTTAAAAGTTTTTTAATTTTTCTTCTTCACACTAACGTTTAGATATTTAAACAGCATAAAACACCAATAACAAAGTGAACTTAGTAGGTTAGCTGATTACCTTAAAAAACCATAGATATCGTAGTTAGTTCTTACGGCCGTTAACACTTTCTCTGACAAGCGGATGCAATGAGACCTGTTTTCCGGTTTGGTCACGTGACGCTCGCCATAAAGCCTATAGGCTTTTCTTTGCTTTGAATGTGTCCATCTGCAGCAGCAGTAGTTGTTGATGTTAAACTACAGCTTTTCGCAAAGGTTGTATCAGCTAAAATTATGAAATTTATGACAAGGGCAAACAACCCCAGTGCATCATCTCCCCTCTTGACAGTCAGTGAGTAAACACATTCAGGTGTGGTGTTCATTGGGTATTTATTCTGTGTGTTTTCCTCTTTCTTTCTTTTTGTATGAGGCAGTATAGTCAGTTCCCATCTGTTGAGCTTGTGGACAGCGTTGGTTGTCTACGGGGTGAATCTCACAAAACCAATCAACAAACCATGTCTTGGTCATATTTCACCTAAAATAAAAAAAGAATGTTGTTTTGATAAAAGAAAAACGAAGCCTGTTTCAAAATCATTCGGGTTTTTTTTTTTTGCATTGTTCATTTGTGTCAATATACACAACTGTTCAATAGTTTGGGGTTGGTAAGACTCTTTAATGTTTTTGAAAGAAGTCTGTTCTGCTCACCAGGGCTGTATTTACATGATCAAAAATTCAGTAAATACTGTAATATTGTGAAATATAACCGTTTTCTATTTGAATATATTTGTAATTTATTTCTGTGATGGCAAAGCTGAATTTTCAGCATCATTACTTGATTACATCAATTTTGAAAACAGTTGTGCTGCTTAATATTTTTGTGGACACGATACATTTTATTCATTATTTCTGATGAATAAAGTAAAAAAATATATATATATATATTTTTCGGTCACTTTTTTTTAAACAATTTAATGCATCCTTGCTGAAAAGTATGGAAGCAAATAAGAGACATAACTATTTGAAATTTAACAGCCACTGAATACTTAGTTTTGAAATATTTTATTTTGAAAAACATTTATCTGAATTTATTTGCTCTGAATTCACCCCTTTGAAATAATTTTACTTTGGAAACCATGTATCTGAATTTATTTGTTTCGAATTTACCTCTTATTTGCTTCCATAGAAAAGTATATACAATTTTTTTTTTTTTATCTTATCATTCAGTAACTTATTAACAGTAGTGCACATTATTTAAATTGTATATTATTATTTAAATTGTAAATTATATGTAGGGTATGAAAGTATTTGTCTCTGAATTTAATTACATTTTTATTTAGCAGGATTTCTAATCACTTTTGAGAATAATTGGAATTACATAGTCAAAATATTATGATAAAGATAATTCTTTAATTGCCATAAACAGTAAAGCTCAAAGAATCTTAATGTTCCTGAATAAGCTACATTTTCATTATGGAATTGTGTACATATAATTGTTTATTTTACCCCTAAATCAAAAGAAAAAAGACCCTGGCACGTTTTTGTGTGATTCATCCACAGAGTTTTTTATAATTATATATCTTCCCTAGAGCTGACTTGACTCTTTCTGTCCACCTGTGTGCTTTGTCTCCCTTGTGGTTCATAATTTATTTCTCCTCTCTGTCTCTTTTAGGTTTTTAAGGTGAAAGCTGTCCAGCTGGCAGAAAAGCTGCTTCCTGCCTTCAACACCCCAACAGGCATCCCCTGGGCCATGGTCAATTTGAAGAGGTAAGTTCCATACACACCTTGCCTTTCACTCCTACATCCTTTCTCTCCCTTTTTTTTATAATTTCTTTTTTTTTTTTTTGCTCTTTGCTACTGCCTAATTTTTTTCCCATGCTGCCTCCACTCATTGTCCTGATGGTGACTGCCAAATAATGGAAAGCTGTCAGACCTTTTATGTCTGTGAAAGTCCCTGTGGCTTTCTTCCTGTTTAACTCGACTTTCCACATAATTTCATTAGAATGAAATGAAAATTGCTAAATTAAATCTGCGGAGCGCATTGTGAATGTACATTAAGGTTTTTTTTCTTTCTGTGTGTGTTTGAGGAGGGAGGGAGGTCAAATCCTGCCTGACACGGTTTTTGTGAATTAATTGGGTGTTTAGAAGAAATTGCTTAAGACAGACAAAACCACTGCATTTTGGGTGTTTTTAATCCTGAGGGAAAGAACGACGCTGTGTTTTATTAATCCTCATTCTTATAGAGCAGCATTTCTCTCACACACACACACACACACACACACACACACACACACACACACACACACACACACACACACACACACACACACAGTCTAAGTGAATGGTGTGGATACATTCTAAATGGAAATGAGAAGTACAAGTAGAACACAGGATATTGGTCTTGACAGAGGAGTGATGGGCGGCAGTGAATTAGTTTGGGGCAGGAATGAAGCAGTTGACTCAAATGAGCTCACCGTAATTCTTCATTGTCTACACGCTGTAAAGGTATAAAGGTGGATGTTTGCTTCAGGCTAGTAAGAAACATACTGTACGTAAATGTCATGGGTTTTGCCTTCTGTCTTTTTCAGTGGAGTGGGTCGTAACTGGGGCTGGGCGTCAGCTGGAAGCAGTATTCTAGCAGAGTTCGGGACGCTGCACATGGAGTTTGTGCATCTGACATATCTGACAAGAAACCCTGCTTACTATCAGAAGGTACGACTGGCTTTGAGTGTTGTAACTATTCAGCCCTTGTGTTCGTGTCCTGTTGTGAACTATGTTCTGGTTTAGGTGATGCACATACGGAAGCTGCTGGCTAAGATGGACAGACCCAATGGGCTTTACCCCAACTACCTGAATCCTCGCACAGGACGCTGGGGCCAGCGTGAGTACCTCCCACTAACATCCTGTGTGCTGCACAAGAAACTCTCTTTCCACTCTAGAAAAGGCTTTGTATGAATTCCCACACTCTATGAAATGAAGAGGTTTCCAAACACCCACAACGTGAACTTGATGCTATGATAAACGAAAAAATACATGGCACACACAACTGTTGGCTGAAATCGTGCATTTTTAAGTAGATGGAAGAATTTCCTATCAGCATTGAATAATAGATTTCAACATTTCCTTGGACTCTTTCTAATATCTTAGATGAATTTTGTGTTTCTAAATTCGTCATGTTTTGGGACTGCATTATCCATGAATGCTACATACAGTGCTGCCTTAGATTCAACATTTTGCTGCCTATTGTTTGGAAATGCTTTGTAAGTTAAGTAAACTGATATACTAGACTCAAAGTATATCCAATATATTTATGTTGTTGTTTTCCTCGTCAGGCTCAATTTTTACTTTTAAATTTTCAGCTGACCCCATCCCAAAACAATATTTTATTTACTGTATATATGTAACATTTATCTAGTACCAGAAAGACATTCATAAAAGGGTTACATTTTATTTACAAAAAAATAATGTTTTTGATAATAAGCAATATCAATGGCAGCTGTACATTCATTCATAAAAAGCATTTTGTTGGAAAAATGATTCCATTCAATGCAAAACAATACTGATTGGTTTTGTATTTTTCAACCCATTCTTACTGATGCTGCCAAGAATTTCACAGGTCAGTCTTGAGACTTTAACAAAAACTCTGTTAACCCTCTGGGGACCAGAAACGCGCCGGCGCGTTTTGCTCGTTTTTTTTTTCACATAGCAGAAAAATAGACTTAAAGTACTACCATAATTTCTGTTCATATAGAGTTAAGAAATATGAGAAAATAATCTGTTAAATGTCTACTTTTTTATGTGCCCACATACAATCGAAATAAAATATTGTGCTTTTGTAAAATAAAGAATATAAACAGGGTGTGCATTCTGCCTCTCCGTCACCGTGAACTTTTTTTCTGGAGCACGTCTCTAATCTTCAACACAACTCAGCTAATACTATTCACCCAGCCATAAGAAATATATCTTTTAAATCATTTGAGTTTGTACTTTTAAATGATCCGATTCAAAACTATACAAATATTCTCCGTTTATGTCATCTATATAAAAAGAGAGACGTGTCAGCCGTTCTAATTATCTTTCTCTCAGCTCATTATCTCTGGTAATGTGACACGCCCACACTGTAAAACCTGATGAGTTAGTTCAACTCAAACCGTTTGAGGAAACCGATTGCCTTAAATCATTTAAGTTTATTAACTCAAACAATTTAAACTTAAAAAAATATTTGATTTGTGTTCAAGTAACTCAATAACTTATTGTTAAGATAACTTGGGTAAATAAAGTTAATAGTACTAATTCCATTCAGTTAATATAACTTAAATCTATGAAGTACACTGTAAACCCAAAAAAGTTGGCAGAACTCAAAATACTTTTATTAGTATAAACTTAGTTAGCTTTAATAAGCTAATCTGCTAACATAGTAAATGCTAACATATTAGCAATAGTATGTTATACAGAAACACTTGCTGTATGTGCACAGCAATATAAATGGATTATTTGCTCTCAAATCAAGCTGCATGCACCACTTGTCACCATGATGGTAACTATCCTAAAGCCAACATTAACAGAAATTCTTCTAAATTAGCATAACAAAACATGAATCACTACTAAATCTCACACATAACATTAATCTTACACACAAAAAAAAAACATTATATTACACTTAATTTTAGCATTTACTCTCCCTTTCGAGTGCCATCGGCAAAGCATGCTGGGAAATAGACATCACAGCTGTTTCAGTTAAACTTAAGTTCGTCTAAATTAAAATAAATAATTTCATAAAACTCAAAACAATGAAACAGTTCAGTTTACTTAAAATATATCAGTTCAGTGAACTTGAAAGAAAAAGAAAGTGCTAAATACTCATAAAAGTTAATTTGACTGAACTAATTTGTTTAATTTAAGTTTGTCCTACTCAAACCAATTAATTATTTTGAGCATTAGGGTTTACAGTGCACGGAGAGCACACGCTATTCAAACGCAAATATGTGAAGCAACACATTGAGACGCGTTAACGCCCATAAACTCTGAAAACACTATATTTTTTAGTCAGATTAATCTACTGTCGTCTTGCGCGGCTATATGAGGAACAATCCTGGGACATTTACCACAGAACAAGTGCTGGTTTATTTTCACTTCGAGGATGAGCAACAGATTCAGCTGAGAAGTAAGTGTTTTATGCAATTGCTTTGTTCTAATCGCGATATAGAATAACGTTAATGTCTGTTAACGGAAAAATAGCATACTGTTTAAATGTGAATCATGTTTGTGTGTGTGAATGAATTAATGAATGAATGAATGAACGCACAGATACGCACTGTTACAGACTAAATAAAAGACAACATTTCGACTAGTTTTGGATAAAGTTTTTACTCTAAAATAGACATCAAATAAGCTTTTGTTAGGAGTTTCTGCTCATATGTTAAATATATAGTATGTTTTGTCAATAAACTAATCAACTCAGATGTTAAAGTGTTTGTTCCAATGCAAGCTATATCAAAATAATGAATCCTCAACTTTGAAATATGTATGATCAAACTAAGACATTTATGGAAAAAGACCATTTTCTTTTCAAGATGTTTCCAACTCTAACTTTGAACTGAAATAAAACCATGTCTATATGGTGAAGGGTGTGTGATAGAAGTGTCCAGACGTATGCACCCAGTATTTTAAAGAAGAACATTTAATTATTTGCGATACATTATTCATTCACAAAGAATTCAAGGACATTATTCATGTCCCTAAAGGTTGGAGTTTTCCTCATTTTTTTAAATTAAGGCATTAAGATTTTTTATTCCTCTTTTTAGTCAACTTTAGCATGGGTGTGTGTTCACTTATTCTAAGCAGTGTGTGTGTGTGTGTGTGTGTGTGTGTGTGTGTGTGTGTGTGTTGTAAATAAATCCAAACAATCTTTTTTAAATCTCCTCATTCTTTGTGCAAGGCTCCTGATAATGATAGGGCCTGATAGCACACCTAATAGGGCCATTATGGGAGGGTCTTTGTCTTTCTCAGGTGTGGAATGCCACACATATTAATGAGAGATCACGCCTCCTCGCATAAAGCTTTCTCAAACAAAACACGTCATTAAAAATGTAAAAGACTTTATTGTCTTATCTGAATGAGTAGTCAGGATGATTCTCACATAGTTTTGGAGCAAATATTCTAGACTATGTGATACAATTTTCAAAAGTCTTGTGAAGAAATAATCAATATGTGTTTTGTGGCCTTATTTCAGAAACTTTTATTTTTAAGTTTTTCAATAACCATGCATAAATAATATTCTCTCAAAAATACAAACATGTACATACATGTTGCTCACATATCATGGTAGCCCCGTTTGTGCTATATAGAGTGAATTTACACCTTTGCCATTAACATGTTTATAAATAACTGAAAAAAGCACAAATGTCAGTGCATGTCAAAACATCCCAAGGGCCCCAAAAACACCCTGGTCCCCAGAGGGTTAACCAGCTATTTTTCCTTTTAGATATACACCACCGTTCAAACGTTTGGGGTTGGTACAATTTTCTTAAAGTCCCCCAGTAGTCAATAATTGTATCCCTTAAAACTCATCTTTGATCACCAAAATTACATACAGTATTTAAAAGTTGTTTCCTCGAAAAAAAAAAAACCTGTCATGCCTTAAAATAGCTTGAATGTAATTCTACACCCTTGGCTCATTTAGTATACGCCTCCGCTCACTTGCACTAGCATTTATTTGATAAAAAATACAGTAAAAATAGAAATATTGTGAAATTATTACAATTTATTATTTTCTATTTGAATATATTTTAGAATGCAATTTATTAGTGATGTCAAAGCTGAATTTTCAGTGGCCATTTCTCCATTTCTCCTGTTGAAAACAGTTGTGCTGCTTAATATTTTTGTGAAAACTGATGCGTGATTTTTTTCAAGATTCTTTGATGAATAGAAAGTTAAAAAGAACAGCAAATATTTTAAATATAAACCTCTTATAACATTATAAATGTCTTTACTGTCACTTTTGAATAATTTAATGCCCCCATGCTGAATAAAAGTATTAATCTTGATATGATTAACAAATCTAATATATAGTGACGTGACATTGCTCCAATCTGAGACACTCACAGTGGCTTTGGCCCAGCAGGTTATCCTTATTACTGAGTCCTGTTTCGGTACTCTTATTACTGCAATAATCGTCAGAAGAGATTCAAATCAAACGGAGGATCCACAATATCACCCTATGAAGTGTGTTTATAGACACAGATGATTTTCATAATCCCTCTGCCAGGGTTTATTATTCTATAAATATGAATGACGACAGAATAGCAGCTTATCCTCATCTCCTCACTGATCAGTGAGCTTTAATAAAGATGGGATGTGAGGAAGTTTCTTTATTTATATATAATTAGTAATTATGTGTAGTGAAAACACTCCACTGTGTTTTAACCAACTCTTAATTACTGGGAGAGATGAGGGTTTAATTAGTGCCCTGCGTCTTAAGGCTAAACCTGATCAACCCACTACTAGCAAACGTGCGCACACACACACACACACACTAAATTCCAGTAAAGCGTGTGTGTGTCGGTCCAAAGGGGTAGAATGTAATTAAGGTGCACTAGAGATCTATTTTCTAAATGAAAACTCAGCGTGAGTGACAGGCCAATACAGAAGAGAGTATCATTCCCCCTCCCACACTGCATCTGCCCCATGTGCTATTAAAGGGATGGTTCACCCAAAAATGTATATTATCTCATCATTTATTCTCCCTCATTTTATTCCAAATCTATATGGCTTTGTTTCCTGTGTGGAACACAACATTCTTCTGACTTTTTTCCGAGAAAAAAAAAAAAAAGTCGAATTTCTGACTCATTTTGTATTTTCTATACAATTAAACTGAATGGATATATCATGTATAGCCAGGTACTGAAAACAAGCAGCTTGGACATTGTGCTAAACATCATCTGTTGTGTTCCACACAAGAAAGAAAGTCATATGGGTGAGTAAATGATGACAGAACATTCATTTTTGTGTGAACCATCCATTTAACATTATAACTCTCTCTCTCTGTCTGTACAACAGAGGGCCAGGGGCCTTTAGGTTTTAGATCCACATCTCGTCTACAGCAGATGCAGGCTTCAGCCATCATTCTCTGTCCATGACCTGTCCGCTCGCTGTCGGCGAAGCCTCTCTGTAGAGATTTCCTGCCTGGATCTTTGATTGTTACTCAAATCCACCCTGTTGTTTTTTTTCAAAGACTTTGACTGCATTTACTTTTCAGTGGAGGCTGTTAGGGAGTTGTTTTTGATTGGCAGAAGTGAAAATCCAGGCATTCGATGAATGGCAGCAGTGCCAGAAGAGGCTGGGAAATAAAGGCCCAGATGGTTTATGAGAGTCTGACTGGGATTTTTGGGAGTTTGAGTCTGAAACATCTCTGCTTCAATCAATCTTTCCACTGCCACAAATTTGATTTTTTTTCTGTCTCTCTGCACATCAGCCTGCACCATCTATGTATTATACATCATCTTTATCGCTGATAGTGTTTGTTCTTTTTTCATATTTATTATGATTTCTACCAAATTCTTTTCTCTGCTACTCGTACACATTCGCCTCTGCCGTATCTCTTTCTCTCTACCTTTTTTCTCCATTCCTTTTGCTGTCTCTGATCAGCTTGTTTTCTTCTCTCTGTTGTTTTCAACCTGTCAATATTCTCAGTCAAATCATCCTGTCTGAACTTTATTTTCTTATACTTCACATTTTTATATCATATTACTTTTGTAAGCAATTAAACTTATGCTTTTTTTTGCCTAAAAATCCCTGAAGTATTAATTTAATTGGCCATATCTGGGGACTGGTATAATCATAGACACATGGGCTCTTTTGAATTAGCACAGTAAGCAGTGCCCTAGCAACCACAGAATACCTTGGCAACCACATGACAACAGTTTTTGAACTACCTCCAGTATTATGTCGGCGGCTTTGCATTTTTTCAGTATTCCAACATGTCCCACCTCCTGTGACAGGACGGGCTGGTAAGAGTTACTTACAAGTGGTCTGTGATTGGACAGCTCTCTCTCACTTTCTCTTCAGTTTTTTTCCTTGTAATTTTTTTTTTTTCTCTTCTGTTGAATAATTCATCTTAGCTTCTACGTCTTGCCTCTTCCAGGCCAGTCCCTCGCATCCATTAGCATAAAATACATCTTTAACTTTGTCTCAGTGTCTCTGTAAAGGATCTCTCATAAAGTGCTTCAGCCTCCTGCCTCGTTGCTGCCTCGTTGATTTATTTAGCTCTCACTCTGAACGAGCTATTGCAGATGCAATTTTTAGCCATGTCACTTGCGTGTTCACACCTCTCTCGTGTAAAACCATCACCTCTGCATCTGTTCTCCACCCCCAGTCTCCTCTAAAGACCTTTCATAATGGTTTTTGGCAGCTCATCTCCTGAACGCTAGGTCTCTCCCAGCAGGCTGAATGCAGAACAGCTCGCTAGCCCTGGAAGCTATGAGCTGTGACAGTGCTAATGGGCTCCTTTCTCATTCTTCCATGACACTATATACAGCAAGTGTACAGTATACACTCATCTGTCTCCTGCACACATCACACTTCCTGTTCTCCTGTTCTTCTTTGGAGAATATGTGTGTCCTATCTGTTCTCTGGATGGGTTAACACGCTTTTGTGTGAATCTTGGCACTCAGAGAGAGGATGGATGGATGGATGGATAACATGGATAGATAGATAACTTGGATGGATGGATGTATACATGGATGGATAGATATATAACAGATATATGGACAGACAGACATAAACAAATACTTTATTAGATGGATGTATGGATTGATATTGGATACCAGATAACTTAGACAAATACTGTGGCTGGATGGATGGATGGATAGATAACATGGATGGATATAAAACAGATGACATAGACAAATACTGTATTAGATGGATAGATGGTTATATAATTGGATGTACAGACAGACATAGACAAATACTGCATTAAACAGACAGTCAGATAGATGGGTGGATGGATAGATATATAACAGGTATATGGACAGACAGACAAAAACTGTATTAGATGGATGGATGGATGAATGGATAGATAACTTTGACAAATACTCTATTGGATGGATGGATAACATGGATGAATAGATAACATGGATTGATGTGTATATATATACATATATACCAGATATACTGTATGGACAGACAGACAGACATTGACAAATACTGTATTAGATGTATACAGACAGACATAGATATATATAACATAGATAGACAGATAGATAAACTCAATCTCTGTTTGCTGTCATGTGCACCATAGTTCAATATCAGAATAAATAACTCGGTGCCTCTTTTTAAATATTCTGTTTTTGTCCATGTCTTCAATATACCTGTCTTAATTTCAACAGCTCCCTCCGACAAGTCAACACAGATTGTTTACATGTTCTGTTGTAGGGGCCCATTACAAGCCATTACCAGCACAAATGACTCCCAGCCTGTCAAACACGCACTCACTCTGCAGTCATTAGCTGTGTCAAAGTGGAACACACACTCAATGGCTGTGTTTATAAGTGATTAGGTGTGTGCTGGTGTGTGTCCACACTGAATAAACGCCAGCGAAAACATGCTCACTTCAGCGCATTTTTATTGTAATGAGACTCCGTGTCAAGCCTGAATACACTTTTATAGCAGCATTCAGGCACATTAAAAGACTGAGCTTTGAACAGAGAGTAACCAAAACCGAGCAAGTTGAATAACCACGGTTGACTTTTCTTTCCTCAAGTTTAATGCATTTTCACAAAATTAAGAGTTTAGTTGTATCTAATTAGGCTAGTTTTGTTTTGTCAACTCCCTTTACTCTAAGCTTAAAGGGTTAGTTCACTCAAAAATGAAAATTCTGTCAGTAATTACTCACCCACTTGTCATTCCAAACCCTTAAGACTTTCGTTCATCTTCGGAACACAAATGAAGATTTTTTTTAAGAAATCTGAGAGCTTTCTGTCCTTCCATTGACAGTCTACGCAACTACCACTTTCAAGCCCCAGAAAGGTAGTAAAGGCATCATAAAAGTAATCCATGTGATTTAACCTCAATTTTATGAGTGCTTTGTTTGTGCCCCAAAAAACCCATAATTTAACACTTTGTTTACAAAATATAAGTTCGTTTGAGATCAATATTTTGTAAATGAAGTGGTATATGATTGTTGTTGTTTTTTTTTCATATAATTGAGGTTAAACCACTGGAGTCACATGGATTACTTTTGTTCTTTCCTACCTTTCTGGGGCTTGAAAGTTGTAGTTGTGTAGGCTGTTAATGGAGGGACAGAAAACTCGCAGATTTCTTTAAAATGATCTTCATTTGTGTTCTGAAGATTTACATTTAAATTACATTTATTGCGTAATTTAGCAGACGCTTTTATCCAATGTGACTTACAAATGAAGAGAGCAATTGAAGCAGTCAAATCAACAATAGGCCAATGATATGTATTATAAAATAAATGTATTTTATTCCTGTGATGGAAAAGCTGAATTTTCAGCATCATTATTAGTCTTCAGTGTCACACGATCCTTCAGAAATCATTCTAATATGCTAATTTGGTGCTCAAGAAACATTTCTTATTAGTATTGTTGTTAGTTGAAAACAGTTGTGCTGCTTAATGTTTTTGTGGAAACTGATGGTTTTTTCAGCATTCTTTGACTAGAAAAGGATTTATTTGAAATAGTAATTGCTTTTACATTATTCTACATTATCCCAAATATTTCTGTCACTTTTAATCAGGTCAATATGTCCTTGCTGAATAATGAATTTCTTTCTCATTAAAAATCTTGCAGACCTCTAGCTTTTCACGATATTCGCTTTCACAAAAGTTTAAGTCTCAGCTCTCCTCGGTTTATCCTGGTTTCTCTCTCTTGCTCTGCAGATCACACGTCTGTAGGTGGATTGGGTGATAGTTTCTATGAATACCTGTTGAAGGCCTGGCTAATGTCTGACAAAACCGACACAGAGGCACGCAAGACCTACGACGATGCCATCGAGGTGAGGGCTGCTGGTTGCCATGACAACTTGTGTTCTTGTGTTGTGTGTGTTCTCTGTTCATTCTCTCTTTCTCTCTCTTTCTGCAGGCTATCGAGCGCCACCTCATCCGCAAGTCCAACGGCGGTCTTACTTTCATCGGGGAGTGGAAAAATGGCCACTTGGAGCGTAAGATGGGTCACCTGACTTGCTTTGCTGGGGGCATGTTTGCCCTGGGGGCTGATGGGTCGCCGGATGATAAAGCTGGGCACTATCTGCAGCTCGGAGCAGAGATTGCTCACACCTGCCACGAAAGCTACGATCGCACTGGTTAGTGAATAAGAGGGGCCAGTTTGAAGAGTATAACAAAGAAACGCATTAGATCTTTGGACTTCAAATCTAATAGCTAGGTTTCAGTCACGTGATTATGATGACGCGTGAAATTCAGATGGAGGGCAGGGAGTGAAGAGCGCAATGGACGAGATGGAGGAAAGTCCGTACTGTACTACTTTACACGCTATTACAAGAGAAAGATATAAACAAAAAATCCAACATATGTTGGACGTGATCCTTACGTTATGAAGAGGAGCGATTTTCAACTGAATTGAAAGATTTTCCTGCCATCGAGGCGGTAGATATCAGCGACTACCTCGTCTTACAGACATACTTTGACTTTACAAAGTTCGTAAACGTTACACGTTACACAAACATAGCCACTTAAGTTGTATTAACTCAACTTTGACGAAGTGATCACTGCACAAACGGGCATTTTCCCATTCGGCTCCTCCCGACCGCAGACGTAGGTTTGCAAGCCGTTTTTCCAGAGATTTTCGGTCAATTTCTTGCATTTCCCCCCTTATGAACAACAACTTTTGGTACACGATAAAAACTCCTCGTGGTTTGATCGATTTAAGTAACCATAAACGACGCAAAACATAGGCATTTTGAGTTTGTTATAGTGCTTTCTAAATACAGCAAATCACTTCCTGCCCTCCATTTGCATTTCGCGCCATGGCAACGCAGTGGCGTGACGTCATATGAAAACAAGCTATTTGTAGCATGGTGTGTTGCCATGGGAACACTACAGGTTATTTTGAGAGTGTGCCATTTCTATTTCACACAACTTGACTGAGAGACCATGATGGATTGCAGCTCAGCCACTAGCTCTCAGACAGATAGTTTTTACATTTATAGCACGAGGGCCGAAGATTCAACTAATAGTGCTGAACTCCTAAACCTTTTATTGTTTGCAGTACTGAAGCTCGGTCCAGAGGCCTTTAAGTTCGACAGCGGGCTGGAGGCCGTGGCTGTGAGACAGAACGAGAAGTACTACATCCTGAGGCCTGAGGTCATCGAGACGTACTGGTACATGTGGAGATTTACCCACGACCCCAAATACAGGCAGTGGGGCTGGGAAGCAGCGCAGGTCAGCACCTCCCTCTACCTTTCCTGATGCTTCCATCTCTATTACCCCTTTTCCACCAGCAAGAACCAGGTGCTAGTTCAGAGCTAGTGCTATTGCCGGTTCGGAGTTGGTTCGACTGACGAGCTTTCTAAGAACCGTTTGCCTTTCCACAGGCCAGAGAGCCACCACAGAGCCAGGTCTTACTTCACTGTATACATCTCATGTTGCCCAGCAACGCTAGCGTGGCAGCGCCAAACACAAACACACTAGGCTTAATAAACGTGATTTGACTTGACTAGATAGTGCTGAATTGCAGAGCTTGTGCAAACATATCCACTAGGGCTGCGCGATACTGGGAAAATATGCAATATGCGATATTGTTGTTGAGTATTGCAATAACGGTATTTCTTGCGATATAACATTTCCCTAGAGAAATGCTATTTTTTAGGGCTGTAGTCAACCAAAGAAATCCTTAGTCGACCAAAGTCTTGTCCTGCGAAACGATTAGTCGACTAAAAAAAAAAAAAAAAAAAAAAAAAGACGCGATGTTTTGATTGAACATTTTCTAACAATTGTCATAGAGCATTTATAAAACAACAACGAAAAAACATCAAAAATACATAAAACTATAATAATAATACAATTCTTTGAAAATTAAGTGATTTTTTTTTTAACTGCAAAAAGTGAGGAGCTCTGTCCTAGGTCTATAGTGACAGTCACAATCGCGCATCTGACCACACCACACGCTACAAAAAATATAACTGCTATCTGCCACAATGAAAAATCCTAACAAAAGCTCTCGTTTATACAGGCTGTATATTCTTCTTTACTTTCAAAGCTATAGGTTAACTTTTGTCCAGCCTATCTAGGCGTTTTAAAACAAACACACACAAAAACCCAAAGAGCCTAAAAAACAATCCTAATAATAATAGGCTTTATTGTAGGACCGCATATAGGTTTATTTGCGTTTTGTTACATTATTTAGGCTATTTTCAAATGCGTCAAGTGTACAAATAAAAACAAAAACATATCAAGAAAACACAATCTATTGAGTCAGCATGATAAAGCCGTTAAAGGGACTGCTCACGTCTTTTGCGCGCTCAAGTTCGATTTCAAATGTAGGCGCGCGGTGTGCGCTAATGATGGAAGCAACGGTCGCGGTGCGACGCGCTCTTTTTTTTCCAAGTGCGTCCACGCCGCATCGAGATACAAACATATAGTGTATAAAAACATAAAAACCGAAACAAGTAGCGTTCTAACTGAATGAATACAGCTAAACTACCTATATCCCTTACTGAGCACGAAGCAGCAGCGCAGCCACAGGTGCGAACCGAGTGTTCTATGTGTGTGCGCTAAACTGTGGCGCTGTTACAAAATAGCCTAAATTAAAGCATTCAAAGTTGGGGATAAACCATAGGCTAATTATATTTAGAATACAGTAATATGTAACTGCTTATAAAGGAATAAATATCAAGGAGTAAATCATTGAAAATTTCTTTCTATTGGTAAAAAAAATAAATGCAACTGGTCGACCAATAAGAATGTCAGTCGACCAAGACGGCATCGACCGATTAGTCGACTAAACGACTAAAGTTGACAGCCCTACTATTTTTATTAAGCTTTTAAAAAAAAAATCATTTATATATGTAATGGTCATACTAAAATAAACAGGTAGGCTAAAAGATATTCTTCTGATCTTCAGAAGAATATCTCAGTTTTTTCAGAAGGAGTTACGATTAATGGTTGTCTGTGTGTCTCTTGTTATTGTTACTTGGCATTTCGTTAGCAGTTTTGGTAGATGTGGGCTTACACTTTTTGAACTCTTCATCTAGCTCCCTGAGGTTGCGTTTCAGATGACTGTGGAGATTAGTTTCCTCTCGACGTGGCCACAATTTTTCCGCACGACTTAGTGACACCGTCATTTATGTTCACATATCGCGTTTTTTGCACGTGCGAATTCGTTATTTCAAATGCAGGCGTGCGGCAAGCACGCTCAAAACGGAAGCACGGTTTTCCAGCCCGCCTACTTTGATTTGATTGGTCATCTCAGATATTCTGACATTGACGAGCAGTGACGGACCAATGAGGCTCAGATGAAAACACTTAATCACACTTTTTTGGGGGGGATTTGATTACACTATTTCAGATAGCCCGTCGGGCAGGCCGGTTATGCAATTTGGTAGCCCGCCTGGAAAACACAATAGCCCCGGGACGTCGGGCTAGCGATTTTGCGAGCCCTGTAAAGGGATAGTACTAGATTACAGCAAACCCTTTAAGAGCATTTTTGTGCTATACTATAATAAATGATACATTTCTATTTTACAGACTTCTAAGTTGAATCTCAAAATAAAATAGTTCTCCATATTTCATACACTGCATTTATGATGTTGGGATGCCTGTATTGAATAAGCATTACGACAGTGATTCAACGTTGGCAAAAACTATTGAGCTTTTTAGCTTGTACAGTGTCGTTTATCATCCAAAACGCGAAAATAATAATCGTCTTGTGTCAGTTCGAATTTTAATATCAGTGTAACCCAGTAAGAGGACAACTTGTTTTTAAAAGTGGTGCCGATGCAAAATTCTCCAGCACAAAGAAACTGTTCAAAAAAAGTTTGACTCCCTTCTCACCGGGCTGGTATCTCCAGCCATCAGAGTTCAGCCGGATATCAGAGACAGAATAAGGTCAGACTGAGTGTCTGGCACAGGATGTTCCTCAGTATCTAAACCCATATCTCATCGCTTTGATATCCATCTGTAGTCCCAGTCGCTCTATCTGTGGCATCTTTTTGCTGCTCGTGTTAGTCCTGTACCTCTCCGTCGGTATTTTTTAGATGTATCCCTCCCTTTCTTTTGGCCTAGGCTGTGTTTTTAGGGAAGTGTGTTTGTGTTTTTAGAACAGTTTCAAAGTGCTCTTGAGAATGGAGCGTCATTGTTGTCTCTCTGATTGGGTGTCATTGTTCTGCCGTTACAGTACTCTTTCTCTGCATTTGGGCTTCTTTTGATGAGCCACTGGGTGCCTGGGCTCTCTCTCCTCCTCTCCCTCATTGTCACTATCCCCATTTCTGTCAAAGAGAGCAGAATAAAGCTCACTTGTTCCCTATCACCAAAGTTCCTTTGTTGCTATTGCCTCTTTTTCTCTTCTAATTTGATCATTTTCTCTCTCCAGCTCTCTCTGTGCACCTCTTTCTTTCCAGGGTTTCAACGTCTCTTCTCCTTGCGATCCTGGCACTTTTCTTTGGCTAGATAAATGGTGATGTGTTGATCTGTTTGGCGTGCGTCTCTTGGATCAGTTAGGATTTTTCCCAGTTCTCACCATGTCTTTGCAAGATGGCCAGTTAGAAGTTAAACAAATGGCTTTGGTTTAATGTCGTCGGCTTGACAATTTGGTTATTTGAACTGCTGGAGTGTTTGCAGAGATGTTGTTTTATGGGGGAAATCATGTCATTCTGTCTAGGAATGATTATAGGAATTAATGGACAATTATTTTCCTTTTATGGCCGATAACCAATTAAAACTTAAAATCAGTTGCCTAAATTAAATTGCAGCATTTAAAACATCACAGCATTGCAAGGTACAGTATGAAAAGTTATTTTTGCTAATGATTATATTTAAAAGTAATTTTTTCAAAGATGTTGTAAGATTCCAAGGTAATCAAAATGGAAAATGGAGGAAAGGGAGCTGAGCTGAATCTCTGTTGAGTGGGTTAATGTGAGTCTGGATCAGGCCAGCTGCTGTTGTGTTGTAACAGTGTGAGGTGAGTCCTCCGTGTAGCAGCTGTTTCAGAAAGATCTGCTCCAGGTATGTGAGCACATCATGCCGTGTTTTCCTGGCACATCACTCCTGCCGGCAGAGGCTGAAGCAACGCTAATGGAGCGTTATTGGTTCTTGGAGAAAAAGAGCAGCTTCTTATGTTCTATTTCTGGCTTGTCATTACTGTGAGTACACAGTCATGCATTGATTTGATTTGCAGTCACAAAGTGGGGATTAGGACATGGTTTCACTTGATATTGCACATACTGTTTAGACAATCTTTCTGAGCTAATGCACAGGAAAAAGTACATCTGGAACTGACATAGCCTGAGTTACTCACCAATTGCCTGGTGACTTTATTAGAAACTGCAAGAAATTACATAGTTTAATTGAATTTGAGAACAATAGTCTGATGCTCTCAGTTTTAAGAAATCAAAGACATACGGTCATGACTCAAGCGTTAACAACCTTTTCCATGAAATGTTCATCTAAGAGGCTGACATTTTCTTTTTGTCTCAAGAACATCACGTATGTGAAAATATTTCTCACATTAAGCCAACAAAATGAACATTAAGAACAAAAACATGATGTTTTACCAAACTTCACTGTTTGTCACAAATATGCAAGAAAACAAATACAAAAAAAATTCAATTGTGATGGGGACACGTGTAAAAATGATATACAGTACCGTTCAAATGTTTGGGGTTGGTAGGGAAAGTCTCTTTTGTCCACCAAGGCTGCATTTATTTTGTCAAAAATAAGGAATAGTTCACCCAAAAATGAAAATTCTGTCATTTACTCGCCCTCAAGTTGTTCCAAACCTGTATGAATTTCTTTCCTCTGCTGAACACAAAAGAAGATATTTTGAAGAATATGGCTAACCAAACAGTTTCTGGTCCCCATTTTTTCTGGAAACCTTGATACGTTTTTGAATGGATAAATGATGAATAAAAACAACCCCAAACTTTTTATACTCTGTGTGTGTTTATTCTTTCTGTATATAACTTTCTTTTTCTTTTCTGCAGGCTATAGATAAATACTGTCGAGTCAGCGGAGGTTTCTCTGGTGTTAAAGACGTCTACTCCTCCAACCCCACCTACGATGACGTCCAGCAAAGCTTCTTCCTGGCTGAAACTCTCAAGTAAAAGTCATTCCATTTACTGATACACATAATGCGAGTACACATTATTATTGTACATTTAACACTGTAATAATGATCATTTACTACTATAATGCTCAACATTACTATGCAAAATACAGATGATAGCACTGTGAAAAGCAGTGACTATCAGCTAAACAAAGTAGGATTTGCAGAGTAAATTGGAGTGGAAAGACAGCCAGTCATTACTGCAACCTGCTGGTGCCATTGAGACACTGCAGTTTCTCACAAATGTCTTTTGAACGGGATACATCAGATCTGTGACCTAGTTTGGAACAGTATCATGTTAATTCTATGATCCCTGCATGTGTGTGTGTGTGTGTGTGTGTTTTTGCAGGTATCTATATCTGCTTTTCTCCGGCGATGAGCTGCTGCCTCTTGAGAACTGGGTGTTCAACACGGAGGCCCACCCTCTGCCCGTCCTGCACCTGGGCAACATCACCCTGCCTGGCAGCGAGACCCAGCGGTAGAGCGGACGCACCAGGGGGGCGCTCTCCCCCTCACTCGCCCCTTTTCTATACGCCTCCCTCCTTGTGAAAGACAGCAGCTGCTAGTGCAAAGGAGAGGAGAGAACTGTACCCACCAACCACTGTCTCCTCCTGGACTGTGAATCATGGGACTTCAGTGAACGGAGGAGACCGAACTCTCTTTATCTCTGTCTCTCATATATTCTCTGAAGGACAGACTGCCGGATTGATCATGTTCGTCTCTCTCTTGTGGCCGCTGGTCTGACACACACTGTACACACATTTGCGGACATAAAGACCTTCTGAAATGGATGTGCATTTCTCACCAAGGAAGGATTTTAACGAGTTTGTTCGTTCTTTCTTTTTTTTTTTCTCTCCAATTTGGCGGCGTTTCATGTCATCAGCTCAGCACTAAATCACTTCAAAATGGTGGATAAATTGTTCCCAGACCGGAGCCTTTCACTTTCTGAGCTGGGCTCCCGGAGACAGCAGATGTCGGATTTGACCACCTGTGAAATCTTTCTCCAGCTGAGGTTGAATTTAGGCCACAGGCACCCAGGGATGTTCTTTTCTCCAGGATTTCTCTTCAAACAGTCTCTCCGATGTCTCTGTTAAGGTTAGCGGGTAAAAACAGACACGTGCTGCTGCCTGTGAGACAGTCACCACCGTCATTCCAGAAACCTGCGCTTTTCCGTGTGTCTCCATTCCTCTCTTTCTTTTCATCCTTTCTGAATGCTCAATTTCATTCATACTGCTTTCTGAAACATGGATGGGTTTTTGCCATACATTGAATCATCAGTAACACTTGAAGCAGCAGCAGCAGCTGTAACTTGTGGAGAGGAGTCACAGTGCTTTAGATGCTTATTCTCACGGCCATCACCATTTGTTTTCAATTGTGGATGGTGTCGCTCTGTTAGACCAGACCAGGTTTTTTCAACAGCAGAGTTTTACCACTAATCGTAGCCAACGAGATAGAGATTTATATATATATATAAATATGGGGTTTAGAGTTCAGAAAATACACTGTGTGTGCCCTGTACAAGAAACCCAGAGTAAATGAAACCCAAAAACCAGTGCAAAGATTTTGAATCCAGTTGCATAATAACAAAGCCCATGATGTAGTATGTTTTAGACTTGGGAATACTCCTAAACTGAGGTCAAAGACTTTTCTTGTCATTCCTGTTTCTGTTCTTTAAAGTCAAACGCATATCTCTGAATATTTCATGTGAGTTTTAACATGACTTGATCCATGAATGTTTCGGTCCTGGGCTGTAAACACTTGAGAACCGGTGGTGGCAGACAGAAACAGATTCCTGATATCAGATGGTTCACTCGAGTTTGATCAAACAGCTAATCATATTGAAGTTTTTTATTTATTTTTTATTTTATTTGACCTTTAATGAATATTGATTCAATCTGTTTGGAAGACATGCTCAGCCTTATGCTCTTCGACTCATGTTTGTTTGTTGTAATCTTCTATCGTGTGAAATGGCACAGTCACAGAATATTTCATGTAGTTGATCGGAGAAGGAAAAGTTTATTTTCTGATTGAGAATCAGTCTTTCAAAAAGACTTGAGCACCTCTGGGTGTCATCGAAGGGTCTTTCTCTTTATATCCTGTTGGTTCAGTTCTTCAGTTTCTAAACCGCGTCCTCTCCTCCCCTCTAGATGGCAGAAGTGGTGTCCCATTTTCTTTTTTCCCCAGTAACATGACTTTGACTAATGGTGAGTGAAGCCCAGGCCAACACTCTTCCCTGGGGCTGCTGGGTGGGTTTCGAAAATGCTGTGTTCTGTATTTGTATTTTTACTGAACAAAAAAAAAAAAACAATAACTGTAAATATGTTTAAAATACCACACAAATTCAATAAAGATGTTACAAAAAGTGAATGGAATAAAACAAAAGCTTCTATTGTTAAGTCTTTTCTTACTGACTCATAAAAAAGACTTTGAACACTTACAGTGGAGGTCATAGTTCAGGTGGATCAGATGTCTTCATTTGAATGCAGGTTTCCCACAATCATAGAAGATCAGGGTGTATCAAGAAAATTGAAAATCAGAATTACCAGACCTAAAAATCACTAAACGTCTTTAAATGACAGAGAAAAGCCATGGATGTTTCTGTAGTGAATATAATTATCATATTTATGCTCACATAGGACTGAACGCTGAATCCTCCAATGAAGCCATATTCAAACCGTAGGATGAATTTTGTCCAAAATGTAAACACTACTGATCAAAAGTCATTTTTTTTCTAAAGAAATTAATTCTTTTATCGAGTAAGGATTCATTAAATTGATAAAGTGACAGTAATTTACAAAAGATTTCTATTTCAAATAAATGCTTTTTTTTTACTTTATTCATAAAAGAAACATGACAAATGCAACACAGTTTTACAAAAAACATTAAGCAGCAACTGTTTTTACCATTGATAAGTGTTTATTGAGCAGCAAATCAGCGTATTAGAAAGGTTTCTGAAGGATCATGTGACACTGAAGACTGGAATGATGCTGAAAATACAGCTTTACAATCAGGAATAAATTACATTTGAAAAATGTCCAATTATAAATATTTCACAATGTGAGTTTTTATTGTACTTCTGAACAAATAACTGGAGCCTTGATGAGCATAAAAAAAAACTTTTAGTGACCCCAAACTTTTGAACAGTAGTGTAAATGTTTGAATGGAAACTACAGTTTCTATGTAATATTATTTATTGCATTAGAACTAACAATATATATATATTTTTATGTAATGTAAACATCATGTATATTCCAATACCTAAAGCTGTGGGAACTTTATGGATTTGTAAATACTGTAAATTGCCTTTGTTCTTATATTATTCTTCTAACACATCCTAGATCGAAAGTAGATACAGTTTGTACATTTCCATTATTTCAGTAACAATGTTAGTGATAAATGGGCTATCTATTTGTTTTAAGGCCTTCATGCTCCTTTGCTCTTGGCAGCACACATTGATATTATAGGTCGTGGTGAACTGGTCCTGGCACATTACCCCTGCTCTCAGTATACACGTCATCCCCATTGCAAACAATATTTCACACGTGTGTTGTTGGTTGTTGTTGTTGTTCTCTCTGTTTAGCAGAAGCAGCAGATTTGAGGGCAAAAATTAGGGATTTCAATTTTTTTTTTTTGCTGCCCTCTGTCATTGAGCTGTCTGGTCTGACCGCAGCGTGACAGGACAGGATGGATGGGGGGCAAAAGAAGGAAGCAGAGGTCATGAGCTGGGTGTCATTTGCCGTCTTTCAACAACCCTAGTGACATCATGTTACCCCTCGGTATCATCTCCTCAACAGATGCTGAACGATGACTGATTTCTCTTTCCACACACATAGTGGTGTCCAAAACTGAGACCACTGGTGGAAATGCTTGTTTTTGCATATACAATATTACAATACAATATTGAGTTTGCATGAATCAGGCATCTTGTGCTTCAGCCGAAGCAAAAATAAATGTTGAATATTATGAACAGAGTGGTCTTCACCATCCATATAAACTTTAGAGACTACAAATATATTTTTCAAGGATGTATATATAGATTATTGGAGTAAGTTTTACTTGCAATTTCTTTGTAATTATTTCAAAGTGAATCTTACACCTAAATTTGTTCAGAGTAATTTAGGGTCATCTTAGGCCACAAAGTCAATTGCTGCTCTGTGGAAAACAGTGAGTGATAAGCTTGGATAAACTAGCATGTTGCAAGTGCGCAGTAACACAAGAGCGCCAAGGTCACTGTGAACCAGGCAGGTCAGCTGGCAACTTCTATTAATGATAGCAAACCGATTACACGCGTGTAGAGAGAGCTACAGTACCACTGGAGAAAAGAGATTTGACTTTCAGAAGAGCATAATGAGTTTGCAAACCCCTTGCTGAAAAAACATAGTTCTTTTTTTCTTTTTTTAAGGGAAATAATATAACCAAAATCATGTGTCATTTTGTGCCGAGTTTGTTTCTGAATTATGGTATAGGCAAGATGATGTTTTTTTATCATGCCTGATCTGACCTCATCAACACTGTTACTATACACTGAGTGCCAAAACATGTCACAGTGAATATCGTTGATAATAAGGCCACAGTAGATCAGATGGTAGGCAAACAATCAGTTCTTGTAATCAACATGTTGGATGCAGGAGAAATAGGCAGAAATAAAGATCTGAGAGTTTTTGACAAGGGCCAAATTGTTATGACAAGATGACTGGGTCAGAGTGTCTCTGAAATGGAAAGGTTTGCTTTGTGTCAGAAGTGGTGAGAATTTACCAAGAGTGTTCGGAGGATTGAGAAACCACAAAAGGCGACAGGGTGTTGGGCGCCCAAGGCTCATCGATGCAGAGGGCAACGAAGGCTATCCCGTCTGGTCTGGTAAATTTTGAATGATGGTTAAGGGAGGAATGTGTCAACACAACACACACTGCATCACACTCTGCTGCGTAGCCACAGGCCAATCCGAGTGCCTTTGATGACCCCTGTCCACCGGCGAATGTGCCGACAATGAGCACGCGAGTGTCGGAACTGGACCTCGGAGCAGAGGAAGAAGGTCACCTGGTCCGATGCGTCCTGTTTTCTTTTACATCACGTGGACGGCCGTGTGCTTGTGTGCTGTTTACCTGGAGAAGTGGTGACACCGGGATACACTGTGGACGACGACAAGCCGGTGGAGGGAGAGTGATGCTCTGGACAATGTACTGCTGGGAAACTCCGGATCCTGCCGTTCGTGTGGACGTAAAATTTGACACGTGCCCCCTACCTAAACATTGTTGCAGAACAGGAACACCCTTCATGACAGTGGTGTTCCCTGGTGGAAGTGGGATAATGCACCCTCCCACACTGCACACATTGTTCAGGAACGATTTGAGGAACATGATGAAGAGTTCAAGCCAGGTGTTGTCCTGGCCTCCAAATTCCCCAGATCTCAATCCATTTGAGCATCTGTGGGATGTGCTGGACCAAGTTCAATCCACGACATCTCCACCTTGCAACCTACAGGACTTGAAGGATCTGCTGCTAATGTCTTGGTCCCAGACACCACAGGACACTCTTGTAGAGTCCATGCTTGTTGTAGAGTCCATAGTTTTTTTTTTTTATAGTTATAGTTATGATAAAAATGATGCCAAACAAGGGTTTCTTTTACAGGAAATTCATATTGGGTATTATTTATTTATTTTTGAATAAATGAATACAAAAAATTATCTGCCGTATTTAAAAAGATAGTTCCCCCAAACCTGCAAATTCTGTCATCATTGTTTCACCCTCATGTTGTTCGAAACCTGTATGACTTCTGGGGAACACAAAATATATATATATATATATTGAGAAATGTCTCTGTGTTGGTCATCAAAACTGTTTGGTTATCACCATTCTTCAAAATATCTTCTTTCATATTCCACAGAAGACAGAATGTCACCCAGGGTGAGTACATGATGACAGAATTTTCAGTTTCCCTTTAACTAGCTTCTATCAGCTGACAGATGAATTTGTCCAGCAGTTGAGAGCCAGTTCTCCAGTCCCTCCAGTATTAACCGAACCCCTCTCCCGAGGACACATGAGACCCCTTGCATCGTGTTTTTGTATTTCACAAGCTCTGAATTTTAATCAATAGATCCCAGAGGGTTGCTGATGTCACAGGAAGGAGAGGATTATGAATGTCACTATGAGTCACTATGTGAACTGATAGACAGGGGAAAAAACAATTGCGTGGACGTCCACATACGTAGTGGAGAGTTTAATGTGTTAATGGGCAGTATGTGCGTGTGCGCGCCTCCTTCAGTGTGTTTAATGTGTTAATGGCCGCCGGTTAACCATCCGTAGCATGGACAGTGAGTCATTTCCACTTGGCCCTGGTCCAAGCTGGAGCAGGTGGCATTGCCCCTCCTCACAAACTAAATGACATTCACCTTTGAACAAAACACTGCTTCATTTCTGCTCGATTCAGCCCTCTCTGTGATGTTTATTTATTCTATAAATCCACCTGGGAAGGAAAATGCTTGCTTAGCCTCATAAGACTCCATGTATTGTTAGATGTTTCTCAAAGGCTTTGAATGTGACATTTGGTGCTGTTTGTTTGATGATGCTGAAAGAAATCTTTGTTTGATGGCTGTGTGTTCTCGTGCTTTTAGCAAATCCAACAAAGGAATGACAGATCATGGTTCAGATCTCAGAAAGTCAGAAGCATATATGGATTTAATGCATGAACCATTTTTTATTAGTCTTATGAGTTACAGTCATTGTTTATTTCTGAGGTCCATGTGTGAATGGTGACAAACTTTTGTGATGTAGCTTCCTGTGAGCAAAGTCATAGAATAACTTGTGGTCATGACTCATGTCCTTGTTTTCAGTTGAAAAAATCTTACTAAGAATAGGTTCACTAACCTGTTTGGGCAGATGCGATCGACATACTTTAGTTCTCTTACGTAGCACATTGTTCATGCTTCATCCTTATTTGAATGCAAATGCATCAACCTTCTCAGAAGCATAATTGTGGATTTGAACACCCTTGCACGCTTAAAAATAATGGTTTAAGGGGGGTTTCACAGCAATACCACAGAAGAACCATTTTTGGTTCCTCAGAGAACAGTTCTTAAAATAGCCATTTTATTGTTCTTAGTGTGAAGACCATTTAAATATATACAGAACCATATATATATATACATATAAAGAACCTTTTCTCACTGTATTTGTGCAATGGAACCACAGATGCCAATAAAGAACCTTTATATTGAAGAGTGAGTGTATGAAGTAAAAGCTATAAGCTAAAATAAAGCTTTCATTTATTGCTGTCAACATCGACTGGGTAATATGGTGCGATGGTTCCCTATAACAATCTTTGATTTTCATTGCTGTGTGTGTATGAATTAGCTTGGGAATGACACTCCCATCATAAATGTAAGTGGCGCAGGGAAATAGCATTTTGTGTGTTTTTTCCTTATCTTGTATAATTATGAGCAAGTCCTCACTATTGACGTGATGTTAGATTAACACAAAACTGATAGGACAGTCCCTCAGATCCAGTTTCTAATTCTCTCTCTCATTCTCTCTTTCTCAAGTCATTCACAAAACTGATTGTGATTGAGACCCAGCACACAAAACTGGAGTTTCCTCGCATGCAATTGAGCAGTCATTTCCTGTTTTGCTTTCTCATGTCATTTATACCCTCATCATAATTAAAAAAGAAAAAAGGTTTAGAAGGAAGCAAACAGACAGACAGGAATATCCCTCCCTCGTATTTCCACTGGAGGCTGCACTAGGTCTGACGATTTACTCAGAAGCATCAGCGATATGCGGTATGTGATGTTGTTGCACTACTTTCCTATAGGGTTTCTCCAGTTGTGCTTTTACACCCACTTATTGTTTTACTCCCTCTAACTCGCCATCCACAATTTCACTGACATTCTGTATGGACCACTCAGTGTCTGTCTGTTGGAGTGTCACTTAGTTCCAGCTTTTCAAAGACAACTATTAATTAGTGTCTGTTTTTCTCACAGTTATGAAAAACACCACATACAAAAGAGCATGTGTGTGGGTGGGTTATGTTTGTGAGGGCCACATCTTTAAAAATGTCCATATGTTTTTGAAGTGGTCCTCAAAATGATAAAGGCACATCAATTGTTTTGCTTGTAAGTTACTCTGCTGGTACTGACTCTACTAATATAAGCAGTTGTGTGTGAGGGATAGGTTAGGTTAGCCCTAGGCTAACTAGTAGGTTATTTATAATCACTATATAGGTGATATATAATATGTGAATATTTGCAGTTATAGTGTACCTGACGACATTCTTGAATATTCTAGGCTTTAGAGAAAAAAGTCAGCTAGATTTATCAAAAACATGTCTCATGAGACATTAGCAAATTATTTTATAATTTTCACTCTGACAAAAAGTAGTTGAGGTTTAAATATTCCTGACATCCCAGCTTATCTAAGGCACCTGTAGAAAACAAAAAAATTAATTATTTAATCAAACCCCAAACCTCAAGTTATTGTCAAATGTGTACTAGTCTACTACTTTTTTTTCTTTTTTCTTTTTTTATTGAAGGCAACATTGGGTACAAACGTGTTAAACCATCAATATACAAACAAACATTCATTTATACAGCCATACCATACCAGAGACAAAGAATAAAAAAAAAAAAAAAAAACCATACATACTAAATAAAGGTGGAAATATAAGAAAATTAAGAGGAATTGGGAAATAGGTCATAATATGGACACAAAAATTTTCCATTCTTCTTGTTCTTTACAAGCTTGTGTGATTTAAGAAGCATATTAAATTCCAAAATATACTAGCCTACTACTAGGTACTCAAGTCTCTCAGCTACTCTGCCAAAACCGGACGTCAAATTCGACATGTGCCTGTGGTCGCCTGGCAACACAAAAACCTCTTCAGCCAATCGCAGGCTTGGGCTGGCGCATTGATACAAGCGAATAGAACGCCGTATGTTTTTGAATTCCATATAGAGCCTTTTTAGTCTATTGATGCCTTTTAGTGCGGAGCTCGGCACTGGAGTATTTGTAAGTACAATGCAGATTGTTATTTATTTAGAATATTTGATTGTTATAGAAAATAAATATTTGTATGTTTGACCCACGTGATGATGGCATGGCTTCAGAAATATAGTGCGCAGTGGAGGTGCGTAGAGTCAGGTTGTTTTGTAGGCAGTTATAAGAGAGCGCGCCGCGCATGTGTCTGCTCATCAGAACTCTAGCGTTTGACGACTGAACAGATGGATGGAGGAGCTGCTGTTGCTAAACCTTATTTGACATCCACTACTTTGTGCCGACCACGTTGCTGAGAACTTCAGGTGGATTTCTTGAGAACAGTAGGTGCGACGTTTTTCATATTTATACTTCATAAGCGCGTTGGATCTGTGTGATTTGGATGCAATCGTAAGATTTATTTTACTTTTGAGATTAATACTGCAGTTATATTGGTTTGGTTGGTTTGAACGGTGACCTCGCGCAGATTGTGGCTCTTTCGATCTCACGTGCGCTTTGTATCAAACGATTGGTTTTCATTTATGCATCATACTCTTGAGTAAAGAGCTCGTTTTGAATCTTTCAAGTAACTTATGCATTGTATTTCGAACATTGTAGTATGCACGTTTTACCTGCTTACGTTGCATGTAGTTATGACTAAAGTTTATATTATCGTGAGTTCGCGTGATGAGTGCCATGTATCAAAACATCTTATTGTTATTTCCATCATAAGTTGGAACCAATCCAAAAGGAATCAAGCGTGCATTTTCCTATATTATTCCAACATAAAACAAAATGGAAAAACATG
The DNA here is from genome assembly GCF_029890125.1 of Rhinichthys klamathensis goyatoka. Taxonomy (NCBI): domain Eukaryota; kingdom Metazoa; phylum Chordata; class Actinopteri; order Cypriniformes; family Leuciscidae; genus Rhinichthys; species Rhinichthys klamathensis. Next base: position 1,980,954 of record NW_026606572.1, on the reverse strand, counting down.
TACGTTTTAAAAAATTTTGTTTTCAAGGCAATTGTGGTTGCCAAACAGAATAAAATTCCCTGTAAGACATCAATGGGAATTAAAAATTGTTTTAAAGATTAAGACAAAACATTATGGTTACATTATTGTATCCTGTAGGGACCATATAAAAAAACTGGGGTTTTTTTTAAGACTACCAACTTTTGTATTTTTATTTGATTCCATTTTGTATATTTGAAATTCTTCTGATCGTTTTAAAATTACGATGGAAATCCTGTTCACATTCTTTGTTGTTTGGCTCAACCCTGTCAGAGTGTCATATTCATAATTTATCAATTGCATAAATCGTCAAGTTAATCAGTGTGCATGAATTATTAAAGCTCTTTTGGGATTTGTTTGGATTTTTTTTTTTTTTTTTTTTTCAAATTGGAATCATGATGAATTAGTTGAGGAGCAGCTGAGTGTCACCCATTATAAATGCTTCAGTTCTGTGTTTGTTTGGCCTTCTGGAAAGCCTGAGAATCATTGTTAGCTTTTCTGTCATGAGAGTGGTGAACCTGTTAGACTGTATAAATGCTCCTTAAGTACATGGTGTTTAACTTCCCTTAGGCTCATTATTCCAACTAAATATGAGCTATCTAGATAGTTTAAGAGATTTTTGAAAATTGAAACTCAGTGAAATTGTTTTTGCACTTGTCCTAGGAAACCGCATAGATGGCAAACATGGCCTCAGCCTCATCCAGCAGCGAAAGTGAGTCACAAAGTGTGCTTTCCTGGGAGCAAGTGAGCCGCTTGAACGATGTGCTGACAGAGGTTGTGCCCGTCCACGGACGTGGCAACTTTCCCACCCTGGAGGTCCGGCTAAAGGATATCGTACAGATGGTGAGGAACCGTCTGGAGCTGAGTGGTATTACAGTCAAAGATGTGCGTCTGAATGGCTCCACTGCTAGCCACGTACTGGTAAAGGACATTGGCTGGAGCTACAAAGACCTGGACATCATCTTCAGGGTAGACCTTCCTCGGGAAGAGGAGTTCCAGCTCATCAAAGATGTGGTTCTAAGCACTTTGTTAGACTTTCTGCCCGAGGGGGTGAACAAAGAGAAGATCACTCCTATGACTCTGAAAGAGGCCTACGTCCAGAAGCTGGTCAAAGTCTACACCGAGCAGGACCGCTGGTCCCTCATCTCGCTGTCCAATAACAATGGCCGCAATGTGGAACTTAAGTTTGTGGATTCAATCCGGAGACAGTTCGAGTTCAGCGTGGACTCCTTCCAGATCATTTTGGACTCTGTGCTGTCGTACTATGACTTCTCAGAAAACGCCATGTCTCGGCACTTCCACCCTACCGTGGTCGGGGAGAGCGTGTACGGTGACTTTGCCATGGCTCTGGACCACCTCAGGAACAAGATGATTGCCACCAAACGGCCAGAGGAGATCCGTGGAGGTGGTTTGCTCAAATACTGCAACCTCCTGGTGAGGGACTTCAGGCCCACGGACGAAGACGAATTTAAGGCCCTGGAGCGCTATATGTGCTCCCGTTTCTTCATTGACTTTCCCGACATTGGTGAGCAACAGCGCAAACTGGAGGCTTATCTGCAAAGCCACTTTGTCGGTGAGGAGAAGAACAAGTACAACTACCTCATGATCCTGCGGCGGGTTGTGAACGAGAGCACCGTGTGTCTCATGGGACACGAGAGGCGGCAGACACTCAACCTCATCTCACTGACGGCGTTTCGGGTGCTCGCCGAGCAGAATGCCATACCTGATGCGTCCAGCGTCACCTGTTACTACCAGCCGGCTCCGTACGTCAGAGACCTGAACTTCAACAACTACTATGTGGCCTCTTGTAACCAGTCCATTCCAACTTGGTTGCCTTGTAACTAAGACAAATGATTCTTGTTCAACAACAAAATCCACGAGTTGGCTAGAAAAGCTGCATTTTTGGCCATAAGGGATGTTTCCCTCTGTAGGCATAAAGGATCTTTAAAATGACAAGTGTTTCCTTTCCTTTTTTTTTTTTTTTCTTTCTTTTTAATTCCTTCTCCGCAGAGGTGCCAAGATGTTTTTGATTCAAAGTGATATATTTTAGCGAATGAATTAAACACTTTTTTTTTTTTTTGCTTTTTTTTTTTTGCCCTTAATATTCTAAAGTGTCCGATTTGTTTGCTCTCATCGCTGTCATTGCTCTGAGAGATTATTTTTTTTCCATGTTGAAAAGAAACAATTCCCACAGTGCCTTAATATATTGTAACCCTAAAAGTGAAGGAAATGCACATTGGGGCAAAGTTATATTTTTCCTGTGATACAAAATATAAAGGCCAAAAAAAAATAAAAAATGTTCTTAGAAATTGAGAGAGAAAAAAATTACAAAAAATTGAGAGAAAAAGATATGAAAAATGTGAGCACAGGTGAAATGGATATTTTAGGTCTCAAGTTATCAGGAGATTTTGATTGTTTTTTTGGTACACTAGTGGGCAGCTAAAGTTCATTTTGTTCTCATGAATAGAAATGTGAACCGAATCATGTTGAAGTATTCATAGCAATGTGCTTCAGTTTGCTGTGTGAATGCATACAGATGACTTGAGTTCTACTGTACATTTTGTGCAGTTTGTAAACTTGTTCAGTCTTACTAGTTACATCCAGGGTGAGAAATTGAAATTGGTTTCAGCTTTTCCTATAGAGCAGTAAAAAGTCATTTTAATGAACTAGATTGATAAGGAACCTTGGATCTACTGGTGGGTTAAATCTTCCCTTCATATCTCATTAACATTGTGTACGTGTTTAAGTGGGACAGAGAGGTCATGGTTGTCCATACAAGGATCAACTGTTGGACGATGGGTCCTCCTGAGCTTTTTGCAGCCATTAGCAGACTTAGCATTGCCGTGTGTAACAAGACCTCCAGCTAACAGCCTAGCCAAATAGTGTCACAGCGCTCTAAAATTATCCCTTCCTGGACCTCTCGGGATGTGCCTTGAATGGACAGCATGTGGGATGGAATTTCTAGTGGGGCGAATGTCTTTCCTGTGCTTCTGATTCGCGTCACTGTAGATGTGAATGCTGGTATGTCACAAGGCCTTTTCTGGTAGTTGAGGTGTTGGAGGGTTCACCGCTGTAACCGGGGGATGTACCAATGCTCAGTCAAATGGATGTAAAAACGCATTGGTGTGGATTTCTTTCCAGGTTTGGATCTAATCGATTTTACTGGGGTTGCTGCTCTTGATCTTTATTGGGCTTCAGTCTCCTGTCTTGGTCCTTTGTCAGTGAATTTGACGTAATGGCTTCAAGGAACATTGTAATTGTCAGTTGGGTAAAATCAATTCCTTGCTTTTTGTAAGTTAGACATTATTAAATTGTGACTTCCTATTCTTGTCCGTTACCCCCCCCCCACCAATCATGCCCACGTGTAGTTCCTCTTTCGACAGTCATCCATTCAGAGAAGTCTAGTACTCCGCTAGCTACTGTTACGTAATGGCTGACAGCTGTCCCCTGCCCCTCAGGTTCCCTCTTCGTCTCTGCTCACGCGCCTCAGCTCCTGCTGCTTCAGCTTGTACAAGCACATGCGCGAGAACCATGAGAGCCACGTTCCTTCTCTTATCAGCCGTCACAGACTTCTAGGGTAATGAGAAGGGTCACATAGCCTCCCTTTCAGTGGGTCACACCCCAAAGTGTATTGAGATGAAATGGATTTTACTCTTATGATGGTTTTTTTGGGGGGGCCCCTACACCTTTGTATAATTTTGGGACATGCAGACTTTGGACCAATGTTTGAACCAGCAACACAGCACATATGTGCCTTTTTTTGTGGTCCCCCATTTGGGTTTAGCTTATGACTTTATGCGAAATGCATGTAACGACCTTGTAGCTCAATCCTCTGGTTTCAAAACAATTTGGTTCCATTAAATAAAGGTTAAGGAGGATGAATGACATGGACAACTAAGAATGCAAAGTTTTTTTTATTATTTAGCCCCAGTTATACCGTATCAAGTCATGTCACACCCTGCTTTTTCTGAGTGTAGTTGTGTAGTCATTCCAGTTGTTCTGAAATTTGAATGTCTTTTCCTCATCCTCCTAACCAAAGCAAGTATTGTGCACTACACAGCGTTTTCAAAATCTCGAAGGCCAAATTGTTAAAATACCCATTTCAATAAATGCACTTTACAGGCTTTGTCATACTCCAAAGCCCTGTGAACACAAGCTATAAGGTGTCTTTTTTTTTCTTTTCTTTTTTTGTTGTCTCAGGGACATAAAGGGCTACAGTCTTGATGGTAACAACTTCTGTTCAGCGAAAGTAAAAGTTGAACTGTTTGAAATGCTTTGTCTTACAACTGAGATATGAAGTAAAATGTCAGCGCACCAGGAACAAGTACTTCTGTTTCAGAACTGGTTTCCCCCTCCTTTTTTTTTTTTTTTTTTTTGCCGTATAAAGGGCACTTGTATGATCTGTAGTTGTTGGCCAACATAATTATCACCTTAATCTGTCCTTTTATTGATCATGTGTATTAGTCTAAAAAAAAAAAAGGTATTTGTTTAGTTTTTATTTTTATCTTGTGCAGATGCACTTCATGGATAAGGCATGGTGTGATGAGGCTTGGTTCATTTCCTGTTTAAAGTATGTTTCATGGAAAGGGAGTGTTGAAAATGGGAAAACATGCTTTTGTGTATTGAATTCATATGGTGTTCTTTTTATTTTCTTTGTCCCCGCTGTCTGCTGTAATTCCATATTCCCAGTGTTACCCTTTATTCATTAGACAAAGGTGTTGGAGCATTTGTTACCGCTCTGAATGCATCTGTAACTGTGTGTGCAGGGGAGGTTTATTGGATTTGGATATGCTTGTCTAAAGTGCTAGTCTTGATGATTGAGGCCTTTTTGAAGCCCTTTTGCAATGTTGCAAGTGGAGTTGTGGATTTCAGCACATTTTGTTTACGTTTTTTTGTGATTTATTTGTCTTGTTTGTCTGTAAAGATGCTAATGATTGTGAGTTTAAAAAAAGTGAAAAATGGAAGTCGCACTATTATTTTGAAGTAGTTCTGTCGGCTCTCTGATGTCGGCGTGGTGATTAATGTAGATTCATTATGCCATTTTGTTTCAAAGCACTTTTACCTCACTATAATTTTCCTTTGGATGGAATTGAGAATAAGGAAAATGTGTATCAATGGGAAAAAATAAAGTATTGAAAGCCCATTCTTTCTCAAGCTCTTTTCTTTGAAAGTAAAACGTTTTCTATAAAATTCTAGTGTTCTACAAATGTAAAATCTACCTGAATAAGTTGGTTTTTAAATTCTTGCCTGAACTAAGTAAATTCTATGTTAGTACTCAATTTAAGCTTATGGAAATTAAAGTGTAAATAACAATGTTATAAAATTAAGTAAAACCTGCACAACTTTCTGATACTGGTGTTCCCATCATGCACTTGGGCATGAATAATGTGGTTTAATTTTTGGTTAGGTTTAGTAATGTGCTGTTTTGTGACATCTGCAGTTCATTTTCTACTCCATTCATAATCAAATGATCCAACGAATGTGACCGTTATTGTGTACCAAGTATTGTGAGATCTGTGCTCGAGTGGGTTCCACATTACTTATATGTTGTCAGAACATCTAAGTAATTTAATACAGTAGATAGTGTAAAGCATACACTTTAAACGCATGGCTTAATTCAGTGTTCTATTATAGTAAAATGTACAGTTTGAAACAGTATTGCAAAGTAAACTTCAACTAAGTATAAATTACTCCAACTTTAACTGGCCAAGTTAAAATTGTTCATTTTACTTAACTTGATTAAATAGATTTGACTTAATTCCATATGTGAAATATGCATCTAAAAACTAAAAAAGTCAATTTTACTTAGATTTGCTGTTTGAAATGGAGGGACACTTTATTACAGTGTTTTCTCGTAATGGTGGAGACTGATAGTTTCAAGTGTTTGAATGATCCGTGTTCACTGAGGTGTTTATTCCCAAGGGCTCTTTGGCCCATGTGGTGTTCATCTCTGCTGCCCTTAAAAGCACAAGTATGAATCAGCAGTCTCTGCTGCAGGCTGGAGCTGCTCTGTGGCTGATATACATAGTCCTGATCTATATCAGTCACAGTGGGCTAAACATTTAAAGGTTTGGTTGCACTTTTTCTTATACATTATGTGCTAAATGAAACATGTTTATCTCCTATTCTTTAACATGTCTCCATTTACCTTGAGATTTGTACTGGTTAACAAGGAGCTTGACATAAAAATGTAGCACAAGGGTTTTGAGCTTTGTTAAAACTTATCTAAGCGTGTAGTGAAATTCCCTAACCGGTTTCTTTTGCATTACGTTTCAACAAGCGCACGGATAAATGCTTCCAGGCATTCTAATGGCATTTAAGAATTGTATTATAATTTGTTTTAAATGCATTCTTTTTTTATTATATAAACAAATTTGTTTATATATATATATATATATATATATATATATATATATATATATATATATATATAGGAAATAAATGGAAACATTTGTGAATTTAATTGTTTTAGCACAAAGTGTCAAATATTAAAAGGGATAAGATTGCTTAAATTATGTTATATAAATTATTTTTTGATATACTTATTCATTTTAATATATTTATAAAAGTGGCAACTTTCATCAACTTTCATTTAAAATGTTAGTTTAATTTGATTTGACAATTTAGACTAATACTTGAATAACCGATGACAGACAAATCAGAATACCAGTAAAAGAGATTTATCTGAAAGGACAAATTATTCTATGACTTATGTACAAGCATATAAATATGTACATGTTTAATTGCCAATATTTTTAATTGAAGATAAGTCATAGAAACATTGTGAAATCAAATTTTATGATTTCACTCAACCTATAGGTTTCAATGAAAGCGAAGATCTAATTCATGGAAATAATAATAATCTCATTAATTACAATAAGTAACCTATTAAGTTTAAAAAATAACAATACTAGTATTTTTTTTTTTCAACCAAGTGGCATGTTGTTAGTTAACAACATGCCACTTGGTTGAAAAAAAAAAAGGATAGTGGAATTCTGTTCGTAACATTTCTATGGTTGCATTTAATTGTGCGCGTTAACACAATGTTGTGGGAGGAATTGTTTTTACAGTTCACGTGGTAACATCTGGAGCTCTCCCATATTCCACGCACTCAAAACGAAAGGAAAAAACATGCAGGTGAGTGTAAGGGCTCAGGACAGTTACTGCATGTTCACACTAGGCTGCATCTGAAATTGCATATTTCCTAAATATATAGTAGGCGAAACACAGTATGTGACAAAAGAAGCATGTCCGAATTCACAGTAAAAGAGTAGGCAAAAAGTACCCGGATGACCTACTATTTCTGGCGAGATTCTGAAGTGTGCATATAATGACAGTGAAGCGACATAACTGACGCTAGTATATCACATGATGATGAGAGCATATGTAGTACGTCCAGATAACATACTTTTTTTTAGCGGTTGTGGTTTGTGAAGTACTTATTCAAAATAAGTACCTACTGAGGAGAGTGTGCGATTTTGGACGCAGCCTAAGTTCCAATGTTCTGTTACTGGAGGCCACTGGGAAAACAATAATGAGTGAAAATGGCTGGCCAACAATGACTGATTTCTGGAATAGTGCTGATAGAAACATGTAGAGGGAAACAATGAAAGCACAGCACACAGCACAATCTTTACAGCAGTACGGTACAATATCTAGAGAATCCTCCCTCTCCATTCTCTTCAGTACTATCATTTATAAGGGGCATTCGACTGCACAGAGAACAGCATTTTTGTGTTGTATAAAACATGTTTCTGTTATGCTGGGGAGAGCATGTGTTTCTCCATAACTTGTATGCCTCTTGTCAGATCAACTTTTAATTAGTCCTACATTGACTAATTAAATTGAGACTGCTCCCACAAAGCTATTAATCAAACTGCTAAGTTGAGAGTTGTTTTCAGGACAGACTGCATTTTAGAGGCAAAAGGAAGATAATAGTTCTATAATTTGTACGTGGAACAATGAAAATGTCTGTTTCCCAGATTATAAATCGTATGTAGTTCATATATAATGTTTGTAATGGTTCATATATAATGTTTTAAATGTCAGTTAAAAGAAAAGAGAAACACATTATTGTGTGTTTGACGTCCTCTTTGTGATGATATGTGGAGCTGTATCTGTAAAAAAGATTCCCATGGCACTCCTGTAAAGCTGTAGAGGTTCACACAGGGGTTCAGCGTGATACCTTTGGTGCAAGCAGCAAACTTATCAATCCTCTGAGAAATCAAGCAGCTTAAGCAAACTGTCTTTCCTGGCCAGGAAATGGGCAGGCTGCTCAAACACTAACTTGCCTGCATCAACATCTTTCAAGAGGTGCCATTTATAGGTACTCAAGGTCCTGAGAAACAGGTGAGAGATGTAGGAAGGGATGCCAGATGTTCTTGTGGCTGAAACAGAGAGAATGAGACGCATGTGGGGTGGGGTAAGGGGGAGTAAACTAAACTAAAGCTGGGTATTTGACCTTGTGTGTAGCATTTCTCAGAAACAATCATATTACACCTCAGTAAGTTCCTTTGCACCTCCCCCTGGTTTGATGGTGTTCAGCCGCAACCTCAAGCTCCACACACGCTCTCCGTCTCCGCTGAGTCACAAAATCCAAGTTGTCTAACTATTATTAGTAGATAATGTCACACAGTTGTCAATTTCACAAGCACGTACTTTAACATTGTAAAAATTGTCTTCGAAGACAATCATGCAACAGGTGCAAAGTGATTGTCTTCGAAGACAATTTTTACAATGTTAAAGTACGTGCTTGTGAAATTGACAACGCGTGACATTATCTACTAATAATAGTCTATGATAATAAACTTCTTAATCTTCTGCAATTTTTGTATATTATGGGGGAGACCAGGGCTTTTGTCAAATGCAAATGACCAGTAGATTAATGTTGCTTTCAAACATTGTGCTTAAATTTGTTAACTCTGTTTACAAACTAAAAATTTAAAAATGTATTTTTTTGTAACATATTTGTATATATATAGGCCTAATGCTTTTTTGTTAACTAATATTTTTGCTGCTTCATGGATTGTACATTAATTTTGTTTGTGTTTTGCTGAAAAGCCATTTATAGGCTTTTTAATAGTTCAGTCAGTGATAACCTTTCTATATGCGGTCAGTAACCTTTATCATTTCCCCTCAGCATTAACAGTGGAAATATTCAGTTTCTGTCAAGACTTCAAGATATGTGCCTAAACTGACTTTCAGAAATAAAATTAAACCAAAAATATATCAAGCTATTCACTGGATTAAGTGTTTATGGTTATATAGTCGGAACATTTGCAGTATTCAATAATAATAATAAAAAAAGGGTCAAACCCCAATGACTGTTTCAATGAGCAAAAAAATATCAAATTTGGGAAAAGTTGTAAGAATACAAGCTGTTGATTGTAAACCAAAAAATACTAAATGTATAATTTGCTTTAACATTAAACATAAAGCCTATTTTTGTCAACTAAATAAAGCCTAGAGGCTACTGATAAAATACTCAACAGTTTCCTACATGCAGCCACTTCCAGCATCTAGAGACTTTAGAACTGTATGAGCTCTTCACCGTGCTGCAGGCATGGAAAGAAAACAAAACAATTTTCCAAACCTCTGGGTTTATTTTATTTGCTTCGCTTTTGTGCTGTTACAGCCTTAGACCCCTTATTAATGTCAGTCAGTAAAAATGACCTACTGTTTGCTTTTGTCATCATCATTTTCATGAAGTTTCCTCATCTTGCTCTCGCATTTCAAATAAACTTCTTCGCGCCAAAACGTTCCTTGCGTGAACAGTCATTTCCCAGAAACATTATAGTCAGAACTCTACAATAAATGGATCAGTGTGTAAACAATGTAATATTCTACATTATGAGGCAACAAACCAGAAATGTAGTGTGTGTACTGCTGCCCCCCACTGAGCAGCAGTGATACTCGCAGCAATGACCCGCTCCTGCCCTCTTCGACAGCAGGACAAGAGCAGTACAATAAGCAGATGCTCTGCGCTAATCAATGCCATATTTTCAGTTCCAGCACTGATAAAAGAAACAGACCTAGCATCTGATCTATGTTCAATCACCATATTAATCACTCTGGTGCCTATAAGGGCAATCAATCCGTTTCATTTCATTCCGCTTAAACCTGATCGTTTCAGTGTATTTAAATCTGGATAGCAGCGCGTTTGTTACGGCAATAATAAATTTGGATGTCAGCAAACATTGTGATAAAGAAAAGAACCATGAGATCATAATTTACATTCAAATAGCTATGCTAAATGGATATTCACCCGAAACTGAATGAAAAAAAAAAAAAAAAAAAAAAAAAAAAATCTGTCCTCATGTCTTTCCAAACCCATGGGGCTTTATTCGGCAGGACATATATACTTCCGTGTAGACACACAAGTCAATGGGAACTTTTTTTTCATGCATCACAGAGGAAAGCAAGTCATACAGGTTTTAAACGACATAAAGAGGAGTAATGAGATATTTTTAAAAATTTGAGTGGATTTTCCCTTTATCATTTTAGACAGGATTCCAGAACAACTGATGATTGAAAAACACAATGAACAGAATGTAGAATGAATCTAAACTCACTTTCAATTGCTTTTATGTCTATTATATCTTAACACGTAGTTATTTGTATGTGCATAAAACGATTCAAAAACTGAGACATAACATTAGCCTACTGTTATAGTGCTAAACTGTTAGTGTCTTACAGACTGTTCCACAGATGCATCATGTGCAATAATTGTTTATGGTTCATTGCACAAGCACGAAAAACACTTTCCAAAAAAGATCTGTAAAGCTGATTTGGATTTTACAAAATGATCTTTGAAATACAAGATCCTGAAAAAAGGATGTTTCTTTTTCTGTTGTTGCTGCTGAGTTTAGCTGAATTACTTGAATTCATGAATGCATTTTATAAAAAGACTGCTGTAAGGAGGGTTATTTAAGGACAGCTCATGTGAGGCTGCAGACTAGCCAATGGTGATGAGAAGCACAGTGTCATGTCTCCATTTCCCAGATACCCCTGCTGATTCCTGATGTTGTTGTCATACTCATTCTGAGTCACAGTATAAAGCCAAAGCAATCTTGTCCAGGTGTTAAAGGTTCAGAGGAGCTTTGTTGACCCCCTCAGACATGGTGAGAGCTCTGTTAAAGAATGATTCATTTTCCTCACCACATGTGCCACACAGAGAGAGACACTGGCACTCTACCAGCAGTGCTTACATGATTAAAAACAAACAGCACGACTGAAGTATACAATGCGCTATTTGACCAATCCCACTGAGAATATATGGATGGACTGGACATGAAAAGGGCTGTCCACTAGACTAGACACAAGATTGGGGAAGGAATTGACGAGGCCAGATATGCAAAGGTGATAGAGATGTTTTCACAGACTCAAGGTTGTAGCTACTGCCTTGAGGCGTGAGAAAACGATTGTGAAAACGATTTTGTTGTTTTCTAGGACTGATCAATTTTGACTTAAATCCTGTAATAGAGTTAGTTTTTTGTTCAAAACAAGAATATAATAAATATTAAAAGAGTAAAATATTTTGGTATATACTCCAGGTGCTTCACTGTCATCAGTCATGTTAAATTTAGGTTGTCATAAATAAAAAAACAAAGTCAAAAGTAATATTATTTCCCCTGCTGGTTTGGATGTAACATCTCATCCTGGCTTGAATGGTTAAAAAATTTTTTTTAAAGATCCATCCAGGTTATAGTGGACATCATGCATCCAAAAAATGTAGTACTATTAATATCTGTTGCATGTGAACAGAAAGGTTTCTGACAAAACCACCGCTTCCCCTCAACCCACAAAATTGTTTTGCATCCCATGCAAGTCTTTGGAATTGCAAAGTAAGAGTTTTGTTTGCCTTAAAACAACATACACAAACTGTAATGTTACAAAAAGAGCTTTAACAATATAATTTCTATAAAAAAAACATTACCAAGTCTGAAATCTTATAGTCCCCTGTGTTTCATAAAATGACAGCTATGATCTTTTTTTATTCATTTGATTTTGGACTGATTTTTTTTTTTTTTTGCATAACTGATGCGTTCTGGGAGATTATGCAATTATTTTAAAAATAGCCCAATTTGACAGAAATGATAAAACTGTAACTAGATTTTTTTTATTTCATGTAAAAAAAAAAGAAAAAAGTGGTTAGTTTTAAATATAGCATCAAAGAAAAACACTTTCAGTTGAGACATCATTAACAAAAGGCTGCTTTTATTTGAAACCCATTTTCATATTTCGTCTTTCAATCTAAAAATACACTGATCATGCATTTTACAGAAAATAATTCAATAAAGACACCCATACAAAAATTAATAACAACAAATTTTGATATTCCATTTATTCAAATAGTACTCTCTTCATAATCATGATTCATACCTCATACTTAATTTAAAACGGTACAAAATTTAGCACATTAATCACTGGACCGCTACAGTAAGGCCTGACTAAAACAAACCAGAATTAATAGTAGCAAACGGCATCTGCAGTATCTACAATTATCTATTTACAATGCTTCACTTTGAGATCAGCTCTCAGGCTACGAGATTCCTTTGGTCATGCATGAAAATCAGCTTCACCGAATAAAATACAAACTGACACACAAGCGTTTTTAGTGTACCTAAGGTGAACCCACCACAACACTGATGTACCATCTTGACAGGAACAGAAGAAAAATACTGTTATTAATAGGGTAACTGAAATCTCAACAGGCCAACCTGGATGTAGAGCTTCACAAAGCAATCTTTCTGACATCACATCTGTTCACACAAGAGGACAAGTTGCTTGTAGTCAAAGCTCAAGAATCAGTAGTGAGATTTGTTTAATAGCCATAAAAGTGCTTGCGACTGAAAAAAAGAGAGACTCAAGATAAAAGCAAAATGCCGCTCCTTCTGGTGACCGTGCAGACATGGAATGAAATGAAACTACACAACTCTTTAGATGGCAAAATATAAGGCTTTCAAATGATTGGATGGGACATGAGAAATTAAAACCACAATTGTTTCTGCTATTTCCAGCCATTATTCACGCAGGCACTGGTATGTGTTTCACATTGCTACAAAATATTGGTTTCGTACGTTTGTAAAATGCAGTCTCTTCATCCACACCACACACACCCATACCTTGTTCAAGAACAGCTTCGGTCAAGCCAGAGGTTCCTTCAATGACATTTAGGCTTGGTACAAGTCTGTGGCACGTTCAGCAGGTTTCACAGCAGGTTGTGTTTATACAGCATTATTGATCAACGGTCTCTCACTGTCACAGAGAAAATGTAGCAAGTCAGGAACGGCAGAGACGCACTCGATCTTGAGTTCATGTCAAGAGTCGGGTTCGTCGGGTTGAGAGTCTGTCCGGTGAAAAGAAGGCTGGTTCAGTCGAACTCCTCAGTGCTGGGTTTATCTGACCACCATCACAGGCCTGAGGACTGAGCCGAGTAATAGGGGCTATTAACCTGGAAGAGCAGAGAGGATATTCCTGAGCACAGTCGAATAAAGACAAACAGTAGTAAAGGTTACGTTTGGTCACGGACTGGCTGAGAGGCACTGATGCGCTCCAAAAAGCCAGAAGGCAAATTGGAAAGAGGTTCCTTATTACCACAGCATAAGCTCAAGACACACCTACATCCTAGAGAGCTTGGCACAAATATGAAGGTAGATTTAAATCTAGCTGCACTGTACATCGGAACCAAGGGGTTGTATTTACCATAGAAATACAAATATCCAGTAGGCAAATATTTATGCAAGTATTTGGTAAGGATTATGGATAATCTGGAGAGGAACGCATGTAAGGATTCCAATAGCCAAATGAGCACTTAGGGAAAGTGATGTGCTGGGAATGAATAAGTGTCTGTTGCTACTGTATGACTCACAGCACAGCAGATGATTCACTACCTGAAGCTGTGAGGTCAATCTAGCAGAAGTGCTTTAGGCCTTCAGGTCAAATTAATGCAAAAGGAGATTCTGCAAAGAGCACAGGAAATGAATAAGAATAAAAAATAAAATAAATAAAAAAGCACAGTTGTGTGATTTTAGCTCAAATGAGGAGGTAGTTGGAGCGTTTGTGTTTTCTCCAGCTCCAGAATCGCTCAGCGCGGGGTTTCTCTCACTTTTGAAATCTGATTTTGTACTTTTGACAATTCACACAAATAAAATTATGCAACTTAATCTTTCACATTATACTTTTTTAGGTAATGAAATCAGAATTTTTTTTAATTTTTTTTTATTCACACACAAGAAAAATCGGTAACACTTTATTTTAAGGTGCTTGTAATAAGCAGTAATTAACAGTTAATAAGACACTTATAAGACCTTATAAGATGCATAAAAGCATTAACTAATGATAATAAATAAATTAAATTAAATAATACATTTCTCAAGTATCAATACATTGGACTTTTAGAACAGCCGAACAAACATAAATGGTAACACAAACTCCCAGTCACTTAAAAATTGACCTTCCCAAGAGGGAGTAGTTTCTCTGATCTCTTCAGGGCCTGTGCCCGGTTGCATAAAGCACCTTAAGTGTAATTTTCCCTTAAAGTCGCCCTTATGTTTCCCTTAAACCTAAAGGGGGTCGCACACCGGACGAGAAGCGCAGCGCCGCGTCGCGCAGCGCCAGGTCTTTAAAATTCGAACACATTATTCTCTATGAGTGTACACACACCGGCGGCGCCATTCGGCGTCTGTCTGCGGCGCCCAGCTACGGCTCAGGACCTTGTTCAAAACCCTGCCGCGCCACAGAGCGCCATTTGCATAGTTGTATATTAAATTTACATTTATTTGTCTCAAATCGTCGTTAATGTACATGGCTTCACCCCGTGCTGTTTTCACTCGGGTTAGCTAAACGCTAGCTAAATAAATACTATTGTATTATGTGACATAGTTGCCTAGACAACGGATAACGTTACAACAAAATAACAGACTCAACGTGATAGACACTTTTACTTGATTAACGTTCAAACATCAGCTATTATTCAATGAACATAAAAAATAAATAATTAATCAATATAAAACACACATCGTGCAGCTCTTCTACCAGGAGTTGATTCAAAATTGTGCTCGCGCGATTAGAATGTCCGGTGTGCGATACTGGAGTTGTCCTAGACGTGGCGCGACGCGGCGCTGCGCTTCTCGTCCGGTGTGCGTCGCGACCCACTTTAAGTGTTACTTAACGTTTTTTTTTTAAGTGAAACGTCATAAACACTTAGAATTTCCCTTAAATGCTGTTTTTTCACTTAAAACCCTTTGACGCGTACGATCACACCGGTGTGATCAGTCTTGGCTGGTCCCTGGAGCGTACGATCACACCGGTGTGATTAGAACGGTCAGTGCATCACGTGATCAACTGCTAAATTCAAACGTGCTTTCGCGCGTTGGCTGGCGCTGAGCCAGAGATGGACGCACTCAGTGCTGTCATATATCACAACTATTGAGTATTTTAAACCACATAATGTTTATTTTAGGTTTCAGACATTTAAATACACATAAGTACTAGCAAAACAGTGATTTTGAATTAGTAAAATAGACACTGATGTCTATGGAAACGGCTACAATAATCATTTCCATTATAATAAGACAAAACGTTTTATTCATATCAGATACACATTGTGTAAGTAGCTTTACATTTTACCCTATTCTTCTCCTAGTTCACCGGCCACTTACTTTCATGTATTTCGTGAGAAACAACAGATCCGATTCTCTGAACTGTGAAACAAACTAACATGGCGCCGCCCATCGCGCATCCAGCTCAACTAACGCGATCGTTATAAAGACGTTTAAACAACAAAACACATCCACTTGCACATATTTGACAATCGGAATATCAGTGTTTCATGCTATAGCTAATACATGTGTGAATATTTTGAATAGAAAAGGAAAAAAGACATAAAAGCAGATCATCACTCATTCAGCTCTGTGTTGTGATTGCGCTGCGTCACGTGACAAGAAATGACGCGTCACCATGGAAACATTAAAGTGACAGGTTCTAAATAACGGTCGCCTTGAAAAACTCACGCTGGGGGGTCAGTTAGAATATTTTAAACGTACGTGCGAAAGGGTTAAGTAATCGTTAAGTGTTGCATAAAACCCCTTAACGGTAATTTCCCTAAGTATAACTTAAGGTTTGGAAATCGTAACCTTAAGAGTAACGCGGACAAAAATAAGACGACATGGCTGAATTTATGAAACCAGCTGAAGAACCCTTTGGACCAATTTAGCCATGAAAAATTGTTGCAAAAATATCGATTTGATCGACGCGCAATATTTGACATCGCTATCAAACTAGACGGCTGTCTGTCATTACACGCGACTGGAAGTGGACATGTAAACTATCACAACGTTAAGTCAGTGCGCGCACGGAGAGTGTGTGGCCGACAAAAAAATTACAGGAGAACGAGCTGATTCTGTGTTTTAAAAGGAATCATGACAGAAGAAAACAGGTATGCTATGGAAATATACTCAGCTGTATTTCGAGACACAGAGCCAGAAGTGCATTCACAAAACCTAAACAAATGCCAAAGCATGAGACGCGGTGTTGCGTGATAGCGTCACTGGACGGACACGTGATATTCCGACATGTTAGTGTTTTGCGTATCTATGGCAACAACAGACTTTTATAACGTGAATCCAGGATCGCTGTCGTGAAACACTTAAATGTTTCCCTTACCTAAGAGAACCGTTTAAGAGATTATATGCAACACCCTTAAGTTGTTCTCTTAGGTAAGGGTAAATCGCCCCTTAAGTATCATACTTAAGGGAAAAACTTAAGGTGCTTTATGCAACCGGGCACTGGACCTTTAATTAACCCTTATATGAAGTAGTTAATGCTTATATGCATCTTATAAGGTCTTATAAGTGTCTTATTAACTGTTAATTACTGCTTATTACAAGCACCTTAAAATAAAGTGTTACCGAAAAATCTTGCCTCATTTTAAATTGTCTTAGAATATGTTCATTTTGTCAAAGAGCCTCAAAGAAATAAAATTAAAATAGAATTTCTGAGTTTCATCAGAACATGCAAAAATTACATTCAAGTGCTTTATGTACCAATTTAAGTTCTTTCATTAACCGTTATTAGTTTGTGGATTTAAGACTGTTTTGGAATGTGAGTGCATTGCAGATTTCCAATAAGTGATTTCTGTATGTGGTCAAATGAAGAATGAGACGGCTCTATGTATGTAGCTTTACAACAAAGCAGGCTGGGATCAAGTCTGTCCATTCCCACGCTTGCTTTCTTCAGAAATCATGTGCAGGCCTACCAAACATATTTTAGCCTCTGAGGCAACCAGCACATTAACTATCAGCAAAAACTATTGGTAACACTTTACAATAAAGTCATTAACTAACTATGCATTAACAAAGATGTATAAATGCTTTAATGAGCAATACATTTGTCAATGTTAGTTAATAAAATTGCAACGGTTCAATCCAAGTTATCTCAGGTCCATTAAATAATATTCAAAAATCCGAAAAAGGTGTGCACATCGAAAACAATGATATACAAAGAAAATAGAGTTCCGCACACTGAAATTGCAGCTCCAAAGAGTTTATTTGCCAAACAGCGCAACATTCTGACCAGTCAGATCTTCATTTTCACGTGCCTGAAGAAGATCTGACTGGTCGAAACGTTGCGCCTTTTAAACTCTTTGGAGCTTCAATTTCGGTGTGTGGACCTCTATTTTCTATCTTCATCTATTAAATAATATTAACAGACAAAATTGTTGATTTTCACAATGTATTAGTAAATGATGAAATTTAACATGAACAATATTAACGAGGAAAGATATTTCTAAAGAATTTATTAATCTTAGTTCATGTTAACTAGTTAACAAATGGAAACTTACTGTAAAGTGTTACCAAACTATTTTATTGCTGCGGTCTGAGTATAATCAATATACAATCATGTCATCCCTAAAAATAACTGTAAAACAATTATTTCATGCAATTACAAGACTTTTTGCAATTTGATTATAATCCAGATTACACAGCCCGTTACTACCCAACACAGTAAAGGGTGAGAGTCCAAAATAAAAACCCTTCAGGGGCCTTTCAATGCTTTATGGAAAGTTGACTGGGTTATTTGAGGTGACTGTGGCTGGACTTTCCATGGCACTGCATCTATTCACATGGGCAGAGAGAGAAAGCGGAGTGAAATTGGCATTAAAAGCTTACTCATTCTGCCATTTCCTCTCCTGCCCATTAACTTCCAGGGTAATCAAAGAAGGACAGGAAACACTTGAGCAAGGTAGTCCAGGAGTGAATCCAAGGCTAAGGCATGGAGACCAAAAAAAAACACACACTCTATACTGGCATAAAATAAGACCCATTAAGAGAAAATTAGTTTATCCATTCTAACGACCCACATATTCATTCATAAAATGGCCATGAATATTCCTAAAGAAAATAACCACTAGAAAGTCTCCAAAGTCACAGTTTCCAGAAATAAGAAAACCCCCAGAGTCCAAGTGAGTCTACAAGTAAAACTGTATTTCAGAGGAAAGCTTTAAAGCCTTTGGTTTCTTTCAACAGAAACATTATGTGGAATAATATTCCCCATTGGGCTACATATCTAAGGCATCCGGTGTTTGACGATACAGAGGATTTCTGTGGAATCATCTGAAGATCTTAACTTTGAATTGACTTCATTTACAAACACAGGACGAAAACAAAAATCTGACATACTTATTAAAAGCTTGCATTCCCTCCCCAAAAGTCATCGAGTTTGTATTAACATACTAAAGCACAAGTACAAAATGTCTTTCTGACATGCAAATCAAATACAGACACAGCCTGCAGGAAAAAAAAATTCCTAATCAAGTCTGTGCGCCTGCACTCTTGCTCAGCGAACGGATAAATACAGGGCGACATGCACCTGGCACGAGAAAGACCATCCATTTAACGCATTAGTGGCATGATCGATTCTTCACAGCTGCCTCACCTTTGTGTCTTCCTTCTCGCTTTCATTTACTTTTAATCCACTGCCCTTTAAACCCAGGAACAAAACAAACGGACAAAACACAACATCTAAAATCTAGAATGGAAAATATGACCATACAGATATATAATTTAGTTTTTCAGATGGAATTTCGTCTCTTAGGGTCACAGAGTTTTTAATGATATATTTGTGTGGTAAAATCAAATATAAAATAAAATGGCGAGGAGTAGTTGAAACTGCAAAACTAAGAGCCAAGGAATGACTGAATGAAAAAAAAAATCCACTAAAATAATCCAGTCCAGTCCAAATGGATCCAATCAATGCATGGATAATGTCAGCCATTTGCTGTGACAAATATCTTTATTACATTAGTGTAAGCAATTTGCTTGGATTTAACAGTGAGGTAACAAAGGTGACGCAAAATTTCAATGTTCTCCACGTCGAGGGAAAAACATGCTTAGTGACACGTAATAATAGTAATGAGATTCTGCAATGCCAGATGACTACAGACATAATTTGTCTTCTCAATATTCCAGTTAACTAACAGATTTCCACTTTTCCTTCAATATGCCACCCGAACCCACATAAGACAATGAAGAGTAATCTTAAGAAATAAAATGTGATGTGTTCCTTTGAGTCGGAGCGAGCGGCAGCAAAGCACGCAGACGGCTGAGTTTCAGTCTGAAGGGAAAGACTTTCCTCCACCCATACTTAGGGACTTATTTTAGCATCTCCTTTCCACAAGCCAAACGCAATCCATTCCAAAACAAAAAGGACCTCATTAAGGCCTTAAAAATAAGTCAATATTTTTATATAGCAGCTTGAGCAAAAATAAAACTGTGCTAAAGGCTGCATTTAAAGAACAGGTCACACAGGGAAACTTGTTTAAAGAATTTGTGTAAAATTGCGTCTAAAATGGGTCACAAGTTGTACATTTCAATTACCTTAACCCTCTGGGGTCCTTCATTTCAGGGTCACACTCAGGGTCTTCGGGACCAAATGCTCCGGAAGGGTTTGATTCATATTTATTAAAAGAAAATCATATATATTTTTTTTAACTTGTTTTTTATAAATTTTTTTCTTTTATTTTTTGGTGTTTTGAGAAAATTGTATGATTTATAATTAATATTTATGCAATAATTATGACCCATTTTTCCCTATTGAATATAATATAATTTTTTTATAAATATGTTTTTTTTTTTTTTTTTTTTTAAAGCTGTATTTCATTTTAGAGTCAAGCCTAGGCCTCATGAAAACAATTTTTGAAATGAGATGGATGCCATCTGCTGGACACACTGAGCATTTTTATCACGCAATAGCACATTTTTACCACTAGTGGATTTACAGCTCTCTGTAGAAAGGGTTCAGAATTCTTGTGAGTTTTGCACATCTTTGACAATTTTTTTCAGGTTGTTGATTTTAAAATAAAATAACAGATTCTCAAAGACTATTTTTGTCTTGTTTTTTGTTTGTTTGTTTGGTTTAAATGGTAATTTGAAGTGCCAGTTTTACTTTATAATACAGATTATTATAAATATATAATACAGTGTGTGTGTGTGTGTGTGTGTGTGTGTGTGTGTGTGTGTATGTGTGTGTGTCTGTTTTGCACTCTTGATGTTTTAGAGATTCACCCCTTCACTGTTGAGTCCTTTTTTCTGCATCCTGGCTGATTTGTAGATTGTATGCAAAAAAAAAAAACTCTGACAATTTCCCATTCATTTCCTATGGGGGTCATTTTTGACCAAAGAGCAGAAGTGTGACGACCACTTAGCATGCTTGGATCATGACCTCAATATTTTTTGTTTGTTCACATACCTAATACCATAAAAGTCACCTAGTTTCGTAACATTCCGATGAAGCTGTGATTTTTAAAAATTCAAAACATATTTATGTAATCTGAATTTATTAGTGTGTTTGTGTATAAAAGTGTGTGTGTGTGTGTGTGTGTGTGTGTGTGTGTGTGTGTGTGTGTGTTTTGCACTCTTGATGTTTTATAGATTCACCCCTTCACTGTTGTGTGCTTTTTTTCTGGATCGTGGCTGATTTGTTGATTGTACGCACAAAACAACTCTGTATTGTCACATTTTTGTCAATTTCCCATTCATTTCCTATGGCGGGTCCATTTGGACCCGAAGACCCTGAGTGTGACCATTTTTTTTTTACAACCACTTAGACTATTCAAATCCTGTCCCCAATTTTTTTGGGTGTTCATTTACCAAGTATCAACAAAGTCACCAAATTTCGGACCATTCCGATGAAGCTATGATTTTACACATTTTTTTATTTAAATTCTTCGGGTCCATTTGGTCCGAAGAACCCCAGAGGGTTAAGCACTGAGAAAAACCTTTACATGTTTAAGCTGAATAATTTTCCTAAAGATGAGTTTAAAAGCATCAGAAGCAACTTTTTTGACTTTGAACTGACTTTTATAAGCTCACAGTATTTAGTAGTATTGGATATTGTATTGTATTGTATGGAGTGGCTCAAGAAAAGCACATTAAGGTCCTGGGAGTGGCCAAGCCAGTCTCCAGACCTTATGCCGCGTTCCAGGCAACCTGTAACCCGTGTTTTTCCAACCTTATACCCGTGAAACTGCACTGACACGGCAGTCAAACCCGTGACTTCCCACCCGTGAACTCGTACTAGATCGATGTACTCCCAGTTACGAGCTCTGACGTCACATAGCCCGCGAAACCATACAAAACAACAATGGCAGCCCCTACGGATGCAGTGTTTCTGCAGGCGGTACACGGTGAGAATACACTTTAGGACAATATAACGTTGCAGTCAAATTAATAATAATATAATAATAATGATAATAATACACACACGATTATGTATTACAATGTTATGTGTCTGAAACAATAAGTATGTATATTGCGCTCAGATAGTTTGGCATGACTGGCCTGGAACGCTACAAAGTCGTGAGTCGTGGTTTGAAGTCGTGATTTACGTGCTCAAAAACCTGTTTGGAACGCAGCATTAATCCTATAGAAAATCTGTGGAGGGAGCTGAAACTTCGAGGTTCAAAGCGACAGCCAAGAAACCTTAAGGATCTGTAAAGAAGAATGGAACAAAATCCCTCCTGAGATGTGTGCAAACCTGGTGACCACCTACAAGAAACATCTTACCTCTGTGCTTGCCAACGAGGGTTTCTCCACCAAGTACTAAATGATGTTTTGCTTGGGGATCAAATACTTATTTCACTCACTGAAATGCAAATCAA
This sequence comes from Rhinichthys klamathensis goyatoka, assembly GCF_029890125.1. NCBI lineage: Eukaryota > Metazoa > Chordata > Actinopteri > Cypriniformes > Leuciscidae > Rhinichthys > Rhinichthys klamathensis. The sequence goes on along the minus strand of NW_026606572.1, from coordinate 1,958,777 downwards.
TTTATAACCTATATATAATGTGTTTTTATTGGATTTTTATTCTTTCTATATTCTGTCTCTATCCATTCAAATAAACCTAACATAAAAATTATAGACCCTTCATTTCTATACAAAAGACCCTTCATTTCTTTTCGAACTTACAAAATCAGCAGGGGATCAAATAATTATTTCCCCCACTGTAGGTACCATGAAAGTGGCTCTGCTTTTAGCTGTGTTTATCACCATAGTAACTTACAGTCCACCACGGCTAACCTGCTCCGGGCCAGGTTGTGTTCTGGGTAAGGGATCTCCAACTGAAATTGGACCAATCAGCTGTGAGCAAAGTTACACATCTCTGATGACTTTTTGAGAAGCCGTTTCATACCTATACATGACAACTGCTCTCTCTGGATCAGTGGCAGCGTCAAAACAGATTTGAATGTTCCGCTGTGATCATACTGGCTTAGGTTTAAGGTTTAATATAGCCAAATCATTGCCATTTAGGATTAAGATCGCGTCTTGTGTTTAAATCGAGATCACAATGTTTTTACCGATTAATCATGCAGATCTAGTGCTGAGTGATCATTTGTTAGAGATTCAAACTAGACTTGATTGACTTTTAGCCAATGCCTTCTGGGGATACCGATAAAAATAACTGATCTAGTTTTATTATATTACAAAAACCCATATACAATAACGTGTATGTACAACTGTTACCCTAGTATGGAACGCTTAATGGTTAATCACTCTTGCCCAAGGAGTAGACCTTAGCACTACGGATGGAAGGAGCGTGCCATTGTTCCTTTTATAAGCTACCAACATGCAGATGGGTCTCAAACATAATTAAATTTCAGTCTGTTCAGTCTCACACAAAGCTACTATATTCACACAGAGATTCCGAAAAATACACGGATAAAGTGACCCGGGATTTGACCCGGGTTCGTTTGATTTTGCTTCATTCACACTGCCAGTGATTTGCCGGAATCAGAGAGCGCGTTCACACACAACCCGTGTATGTTCCGGAAAGACACGTGACGTTGGATGTGACGGGTCTCTACTTCAGTCCAGTTTGCAGAGATTTTTTCGTTCTTTCTTGTATCGATGACGAACACAAACTTTCTTCTAGAGTAACTGAGCCGCACGATAACTACGTCATTGCAAAGGCTTGTGAATCCTCGCTACGACACACCCCTTATACGGCATTGGTTCTGGCTTTTGTTCACACAGCGCGCGTTCCGGGTCTGAACACGGCAATGTTACTAGGTCCCCAACCCGGCATCGATCCCGGGTCGTGTTTGCGTTCACACAGAAGGCACTCTGGCAATTTGCCGGCAATTTGCCGGGTTCAAAGCGCTGTGTGAAAGGGGCTTAAGTGTAACTGTTCATCCTCAATGGACAACTGTAGTGTGGTAAAGGTTTTTGAGGATAAGACTGAGGTGTGTGTGAAAGGATTGAATACACACCCGTGTGTCATACTCCATGACAAAAGGAGGGATGTCGATCTGCTCAGGATGGATGCAGGTGAAGAGCTGCTGCAGGTTCTCTATGTGATGGACTTTCTCTTTAAGACCTGATACACTAAAAGTCGTGAAGAACCACGTAGAGACCTGATGGGAATCACAAATAAAAGCCTTAGATGGACAGAGAAGGAACTCTCCATGAAAAGGGTACAAAATAGGACACTTTCCCCCCCCCCTTATTCTTTTGTAACAAATGGGCAATTAAAAGCATTGCTTAACCTGCAGAAAAGGTTAATTGTCAGTCTCAGGAGGTCAAACTTATATGAGCATATATATATATATATATATATATGTATATATATAGGGTATTGGGGGGTTTGCGATATAGTTTTGCTCACCAAGGCTGTAATAAAAATAAAAAACCAGCAAGTAAAATTGTAAAATAAATATATTACAATTTTAAATTCTTTATTTTCTGTATTCTTTGATTCATTGATGAATAGAAAGTTCAAAAGAACAGCATTTATTTGAAATGCTAATCTTTTGTAACAAATATAATTCATAATAATTTATTCACCTCATACATTTTTCCTCAAATGTAACTCTAAAGGAAAATGACAGACAATAACCATTCTAAAATGGACAACTACAAAATTGGTGAAGCTGTGCAAAAAAAAAATGTTTAATTGCTAAGTGCAAACTCTGCAGCTCCTAAGGCTGTTGCTGTAGTCTGTGTTTTCAGCATTTACTCCAATGACTCATCCATAAGGCTTGAACACATTTCACACCTGGGATTGTTATAAGGCTTGAGCATTCTCTGACTGAAATGGATGCATTTTAAATTAAACAATTATTTGACACTTAATTGCCGAGGTTCCTTTACATTTGGAGTGCACAAAGCATAATTGTTGAATAATTTCACAAATGAAAGCAAAGCCTGGCAGAGGCAACGTGCTCTCATAAGCACTTCAATTACCTGAATAGGTTCCGTGGAACACTATGGAACACTTAGTGCGGATACATCATGAATCTCAATGTGGTCTCAACAACGCTTTTCAATAGATTCAGTTACACACAAGCGCATACAGTCTTTCTTAGTCAATGCGAAACATGTGGAGTTGACCGCCGTGAATCAGACCATAGGCCCGTACAAGCTTGGAAAGAAAAGCTCAAAATGAGATGAACATCTAGTGCTGCCTTTAATGGACTTGGATCCAAGTTGATGAGTTGATTACATTTACCTTGGAGCGGAACGTCGGGTGAACGAAGTAGAAAGCCCTTAGGTTTTTCTTAAACCTGAAAACACAAAGGAAAACCTGGTTTTAAAAACATTATCAACACATCCAACCAATTACTTATTACACAAACAGTGAATTCCTCTGGCGCACTGGGCTTTGAAAGGATTATTGCCTTAACAAAAACAATAAACCCATTAGAAAGAGAGCTAAAGTGCATTTTTTAGGAACGAGCAAAAGTTGGTGAATTAAGTCCAGCAGGGCAGCCACATCCAAGCCGCACACTGTTGTCCAAAACACACAGATGAATAGAGATATGGACGGCCAAAATCGGAGGGGTGTTCGAAAAGCACAAGGGATGTGTCTGTCAACCTTTCCCACGATGGACACGGCCCATCCAGTCCAAAAACCATGAGCATGGGGTCACAGCAGGGAGTGATAGCATCACTGACTAGCTCAGCTATAAATATGGACGTGATTGCTTACAGAACCTCATCACTCTTGCTCATGAATTATGACTGTAAAACACTTTCTCAGAACAATATCTTGTATAGATAAATAATACAATGATGATCTGCTCTGCTCTGCTGATACCTCATAATAAATGACACGAGTCAAACTGGCCTGGCTCTCAGAGTTATGAGTCACGCTGATCTCCACCATGTACGGAAAGTGTGAGGGACTGGAGCTGGAGAGCACTTCTGCTTTTTATTTCAAGACTGTGGTTTCCTCTGCCTGCATGCTGAGAAGTGTCCCCCCGAATAAATGACGAATGCCTGACCTACCAATCACCTCCCACGGTTTTGACTTTCAACAAAGACTCAAACTTCTCTGCTAAGCCAGAAAAACCGCAATCATGAGGTCTGTTCGACTAAAAGAACAATCGCCATTCCGTGGTGCTACATCCATGCAAGTGTGGGCCTCTGGTGGTAGTTTGTTGACTTTCTCATTCGATGGGTGAGAGGAGAACATTGAGACCTCAGATTTACAAGGTGTCAAAGTCACTGCAATCGCTCTCAGTGTTCTAACCTTGATAACCAGAATCCCCCTCAAAATTTCCCAAAGTGCTCTGAGCAAAATGAATATCATTTCACTTTCCTTAGTGAAACCAATCAACTCATTCACATTTGAGCACCAAATTAGAGTGATAATTCAGAGAAACAGCAGGTAAAACAGAGTAAACATGACTCAGCGTTGTGTGGATTTACTTTGAACTACTTTCCAAGCTGGTGATAACCTACAAAAGGGTTGAGCATCTGTGTATAAATCTTCATGACATTCATCGAACAGGAAGCCCAAGATATAGACATTCCCTTAAGATTACCACAACATATGTGGTGTTTTGGGGTTTGAGAAGACAGTACTGTTTGGCACAAGAAGCTCATAAAAACAAAGTCAGCAAGCCAGTATTTATATGAAACTGTGATTAGCTTTTCCATGGGAGTCTGTGAGTTATGAGTTAAGTTCGTAGAGAGCAGGAAATGTGGGTGGTTTGTAGCATCTATAATGGAACAGAAATAACTCTTACTTGGCTTCCACAATGTCATAGAGCTTCTTGAGAAAGTCCGTGTCCAGGTGGTTGTGTTCACCGGTGAGTGTGTGGAAATACACCATCACATACTCCTTCACTGTGATATGGTCCATCACGTGGATGAAATACAGCAAAGCCTAACACACAAACACACACATTAACTTAGCTATGTAAATGCATAGACTGCATAGTTGCATAGACTTCCATTGTTTTTATATAGTTATAAATACTAGGCTATAACCTAACCCTAATCCACATTCTAATCTTAACCACAACAGAAATCTTTCTGCATTTTTCTTTTATAAATTCATCTATTTTAACACCGTTTTTACAAATGAGTAAATCCTCAGGAGGTGGTTTTCTTAGATTTAGCTAATTTCTGTTTTTTTTTGTGTCAGATTTAGCTCACTTTTGTCTGCAAAATATGGTTATGTATGTAGTATCCAATATCCATAGTATAAACAGAGCATATCAATGCAGAGAAACCGCCACAATATAATTTGGAATGCCAAATGTAAAAAACTGTATGGTCAATAATTATGTCAGATTTAGCAACAAAAATTCCATGTTCACAAGATGACTTTAAGTAATATTTCACTCGAAAATGCAGTCAACATTTACTCAACTACATGTCATTTCAATTTCTCCTTTTGTGTTCCACAGAAAAAGAAAAAAGAATCATACAGGTCTGATATGAGTGAGTAAAAAAATGACAGGATTTAAAAATATATTTTTGAACAAAATGTGTCACATTTTAGTCACAATGACCTTGTTATTTGTACACGCTGTGACTATACAAATCACAACACGAAAAATAGGAAAATGTTGGCGTTATTTTGTCATTTATTGGGAGCAGTATGCTAGCTGGAGCCGTTTACCTCCAGTCTTTGTGCTAAGCTAGGCTAGCAGTGCACGCACGGAGATGAAAAGGGTATGGATGGACTTATCTAACTCTGGGGGATACTGTGAATTAGCTAAAGTCCCAAAAAGTCAGCATGTTCCTTTAAAATAAATCAAAGTTTTCAGTCTAAATGCAGATCTCAAATAGAAATCTTATACATCTAACTGGTTTACATCTAAATAAAAATCTAGACCCAAACATTCTTTTAAACCCTTATGTAGGTTGACCTTTCACCTGGTTAGGCAGCATTTGTTGTTAAATCTGGCAATTAAATATGGTGTACTGTAAGATATCCTCAATGCAGGGCAATTGGCCAACTGGATTTTCTCCTGCCATACACAGAACATGACAAATGGAAGTATGAGAATTTTCTCTTTTACCTTCTCCATATCAATAAGTGTAACTGGAATATTCCTGCCGACAATAACCATGACCGTTCTACCACACATATCAACACCTGAAAACGAGAAAAATGCATCATGATTCATGACAGAGCTATATTATGAAAGGATGTTTCCTCACAGCCATTATAAGGTGTCTGAGTCCCTAACCCTAAATGAGCCTCAAAGGCTGGGTAGATGGTCAGGAGGGACACAGCTCCCTAGTTTGTTCCCTCTGCTGACAGCATTCTCATATGCAGCATATCTGAAGAAATGCGTTAGGCATTTCAGCCTCACCCTGTTTAATGAACTCATCCTGCAGAACTGAAAGAGTTATGTATATATTGAAATCAATGCTTTGCATTTTATTATGAGAAACATCTGGATGTGCATAGCCAGATGTTTTAATATAGTCCATCCTCACATGGCACAGTGAACATGCATGTTTAGGTGTACAGCTAGAGAAACTCTGCCCCCTTTGGGAAAGTAAGTCAGTGTGATTCAGATATTCAGTTATATAAGAAGCATTGATCTTCTGTGGTTTAAAAGAAGAAATTAAAGATTTAATTTAGCAAGACAAACAGAATGTGTACAGTCTGTGGTAAATTCACGTGAAGTTTTGAACACAGAAAGTCAGGTTTGACACTATCTGAGGTAAGCAAAAAAATTAGATGACGATGAATATTTATCAACACAGAAACCGTAACTTTGGTGGTTATTTTTTATCCTGAAATTGTGAAACGAGAAAAATGGATTACAGAACCCCTGATGTTGAGCTCAATGAGGCAGAACAAAGGTTTCCTGCCCAGAGTGCAAACACACAGATGGAGAGAACACAAAGTCCACACGTGCATAAAGATATACAGAGATACAGCAACACAAAGAGAACATGTGACCAAACAAAGACCACTACTACAATAACACCAACATACATGAACTATGCCTGTAAAACGATTAAATATTTTAATCAAATTAATTGATATGCCATTTAACTAAATGTTTAATTTTAAGAAACTCAAAAATCCACCTTAAAACCTTGCATGAATTACAAAATGATAAAAAAAAACATGCTTTGCTTTTGAGAAAATCCCTTATTATGAAATGTACGTATGGGTCAGAGTCCATGATTAAATTAGTTAATTTATCAATGCTATGAATTTATTTAATTGACTGTACTAAAGGTATTGTGTTAAATTGACAGCTTTACAATTAAAACACACATTATTAAAATACAAGAAAGACACTCAAAGAGAGAAAGACTGACCGGTCTGATATAGTGCCTTTAATGCTGCTATGTCTGAGAGGTCCTCTGCACGAGCTCTGCAAAGCCAGCGGTTATAGCTGTAAAGACACCCAAAACTAAGACGTCACATCTAGGTAATTTGCAGTGATGTACAAATAACAAACATACGAGTATATAGTTCTCTAATATAAATATGTCTGTAATGAAACATAAATGCTTCCTTAGTTTGTATATATAGCCAACGTGGCTGACAGTTTTTAGGATGCTGTTGGTTCTGCCAAGCTTCCAGTGTCTCAAACATTTGCCATGATACAGCAAACCTGTGGTGACTCATTAAAAAAGCAATTAAACATGATGACAGGAAGGCTTTTAAAAGCTTCTTACTAGGGGTGGGTAGTATGACCAATCACATTTTAAATAATTTTATATCAGGGTTATCAGGGGGTTTTTTCATAGAAAAAAAAAGTATCTTACATGTTTAACACGTCATACTGCCCAGCCCTACTTCTGTACAGTACTGCTGATAATTACAGTATTTTCGTAGAATTGAATTCATTGAATATTTGTAAGGGGTTTCGTTAAATATGGTAGTACAAGGCAACATTATAATGTGAGAACAAGACATCTTACTTCCTTTGGTGCTGTTTCTGCTGAGCTGCTTCCGAAATTTGGCCCTGAAGGATGAGTTTACGCTGCTTATCCACATCCCCTTCCATACGAGCAAATGCATGACTTCCTACCAGCCCCAGGTCGGATTCTAGTGAATCATCCCCAGAGTCATCTGCAGAAATAAGATTAATATCAGTATTATGAACTTATTACCATGTATTCGTGCACAACACAAAGTTCTGGATATTAAAAGAAAAGCGAAACCAATGCGCCATAAAAGTGTGCTGAAGCACAAATGCATTTGCTGTGATAAACACACACACACACAAAAAAAAATCTCACACACTTGGAATGAACATTACCAGGTTCAATGAGCACTACAATGTGGTACATTCCACCAGACGTGGCCTCCCACCCTCAATTAGAGCTGGGAAAGCCAGTGGTGTGTGTGATGCACAGCCAGGCAAAACATAAAAATAATCCTCATCTGTTATTCTTGTTTACATGTGTATGCCAAATCTCCAATACGGGCCAACCTTAGACATATCTGAACAGACTTGAAAAGAAAGTCCAGTCTGAACAACAAACTGAACTTTTCTTATTTCCTCAGCTCAACCACATGGTCACATGTCAGTCTTTATTTCTTTAGCCAGAAATGAAAAACAACATCTTTGACAGAATGGTAGAGACACTAACAGGTAAATCAGAAGATCACAGCCAGTCAGCTGCTAGCAAACCTACAGCGAGACATCATCAGGACTTATTAGACACAGATGTCTCCTGAAGACTATCTTTGCCCAGAACCATTACAGTATATTGAGGGAAAGAATAAGATTCTGTTTTTGTAATGCAACATATGGTCCTTTTATCATCTGCCTCACTGAACCAGAGAGCACCAATGCTGGCTTCTAGCTGAAATTTATTTGGATTTCAGGAGCACGTCACCACAATGTGACATTAAACTGTGTCAGACAATGATCTAATCAAAAAAGGAAATTGTAAACAATTAAATAGAAATATATCCATAGCACAGCAAATGAAGGAAAGAAAGATTAAAGTTTTTTTTTTAAAGAAAATTGTACTTTAGTGTAAATACCATGGTAAATGAAGAAAGCAATGAATATCATGGCATTACCATCTGAAACCATCATTGCTCCATAGTATACAGCACCGCTTTTTGCGAGGGTAATAAGAACATGAATAACAGAAAGCATAAAAACAGAAAAAATTAAATGGGCATTAAGGGAACTGGGCAGAAAAAGAAAAACTGGAGAAGGCAGATTAGGGAAGTGTGTGGTGGTTTGAGGCATGCTTTGAGACCTCTACATGGCTTCATAGACTAATCCATAAGAGCTGGGCTGCATTAGTGAAGGCCAAGTCACCTGCTGTCTTTAATATTACTCTAAGAATGACAAGCAGACCTGCATCACAATGATGAAAGGGCATGTATGAGGACAAGAGTTTGAAGAGATCAACCAGATCAGTGACAGGGTGCGGCAAAGCTGGGTTACAAACATTAAAAATGTGTCCTTTAATGTCTTTCAGAAAGACTGTATAAGAACAAACACTTCTTATCCTCATAAAAAAAAAAAAACTTAGCAGTTTTGGCCCAACCCAAGATAGCAATAAGTAACAGGACATTTATTAAATAAATCATGATAAAACAGACGTGACAAAGTTTAGTAGCATACTAAATTTTCAGTACTGCACATAATCTGCTTTAGAAAGGGCCCAACACCGAACCTTGTGGTATTCCATTCCCAAGTATGTTGAGTAATGTTTGGGTCAGGTTCCTGATCACCATGTGGGATTTATTTAGCTATAATGACCAGCTAACTAAGCATTATACTTCTTGTGTTATGTGAGAATAAGACAATACGGAGTGATGCAAGAGACATTAAACCAACAGCTTTGTAGGTTGAGTGTCTGGGAAAACAGTCATCATTCAAAAAATTTAATACAAAAGATAAATTAATCAGGTTTTTAAAATAAAGTGTAAACACTGTGGACCTTTAAAAACATTGTTCTGTTTCTGTTTGTTTGAGCAACCCAACAAGCCTGAAACAGTGGCTCAACCAATGGTGCGAGTTTAGTGTTGGACTTAATGTCTAGCTGATCAATAGCACTTTGAAACTTTTCATCAAGTTGGCACTTGTGATGGCAAAGTGTCACATAAGGTAAACAATTCACCCTAAACTTCATATTAACAAGGAAGTCTGGAAGCTGTTGTGCCACTTCAGTATGCAGAGGTTTGGTTAAGCGATCATGTTTGTTCAGATGAGAACTACTTGTCATTCTGAGTAGCTCAAGCAAACATTTAGAAGCGAGACTGATAAAGCAGAATATTAAGGTTATTCTGCTATAATATAAGGTTATTCAGAATATTAAGATTAACTTAGAAAAAGCTAACAGACCTTGGGCTGCCTTTCCATGTCCTGGTTTAAAGCATTCTAAGACAGGCAGGAAAGTGCAGTGTTTATTGACATGGGACCTGGCTTATGTGGCCTGTTTGAGTTGGATCAACAGCTCTAGTGAGACTTGATCACCTTAACACAGCTGGCTCACAGTCCACATGATATAGGCTTGAAATAATGGCAAGCCAACAAATATACAAGTTTAATCTCCCACTAACAAATACATATACACTTGTGTTCAGAGTGCTATGGCAAGCAAGCCAAACATACACTCATTCTCATATAGGCATGTTAACATTGGTGTCTATACACGCACACACTCGACTGTAGCTTAATCCACACTGGGCCTGTCAGAAAGCTGAAGATTCTGCTATAGTCAGAGCACCTGTTGTGGGACAAAGAGGCTGTTCCAGCTGATCTGAACTCATGAAACACCCACAACAGAACAAGATGAATAGCCAGGAAGGAAAAAAAATGTCTCATTCAACAGCTCTAGATCGGCTGCATGCTGCTAATAATCATTAATCTATCACACTATTGGGAGACAATTGTTTTTCCATGCTGTAAATTAAATATATTACTGCAGAATATAATCTCTGCAACAGCTTAAAAAAAAAAAAAAAAAATCTCCTTTACATTACACAGTGTTTCTGAGAAATGCATGTCGTCCAGATGAATGTTCTCCAAACTTTTTGGCAAACATGTATTCCTACTGGTTGTTTGGTAATCTGAAGAAATATACACAACCATTTAAAAGTTTGGGTCAGTAAGATTTTTTTTTAAATAAATAAATACTTTTATTAAGAATGCAATATAATACTGGAAGTGACAGTATTATAAAGACATTTACATTACAGACATTTAGAGTAAAGAAATGTATAATATTACAAAATATTTCTAGTATTTCAAACAAATGCTGTTCTTTTAAACTTTCCATTCAAAGAATCCTGAAAAAATGTAACACTGTTTCCACAGAAATATAATGGTTTCAACATTGATAATAAGAAATGTTTCTTGAGCACCAAATCATCATATTATAATTATTTCTGAAAGATCATGTGACACTGAAGACTCGAGTAAAGATCAGATAAATTCAACATAACAAATAATAATAAATCAAAAAAAGTAAATATACAATCTACTGTACTTTACTGCAAAAAATATTTCTGTGTTTGTTTTTTTGATTCAGCCGAGATGAGCCTTGGCTTAAAGGTACAATATTTAAGAATTTTGTAATAAAATATCCAAAAATCACTTGCACAGTGTGATATATTTCCTGCAGTTGTGTACTTACAATATCCCAAAAGTCTCCAAAGATGTTTTATTTCAGAGAAATTCCAATTTTAAATAAGTGGGCGTCCCGGAAAAAAATGTCGCCTGTCAATGACGCAATATCCGCGCTATCCTCGGTTTCCGTTCATACTGCCATAGCCATGACGTAACCATGGCGACAGACGTGGACAACTGCGTAGTGCGTAACGTTTAGCGGCACGCAGTTCTTGTTTCTTTCAAACATAGACCATGGCAAGCAGACTTTGGGACAAACAAGGAGAACTAAAATGAGGATCAATATCAGCGTGGCGTTTTTGAGATGCCAAGAGCTCCACGTCCGCGACTAACTTGGACTTGACAGAGCTTCACGAGTCACGACTTGACAGCTTTATTAGACAGGTGAGCAAATGTACATAAAACAAATCAATGTTATATAACCTTAGCTCAACATGATGAAATGTTAGAATATGGTCAGTATGTTATTCTAATGTTGATCTAGCTTACTGCTAGTTTTGTATAGCAAACTAACTAACACGTAGTATAACATTATAACTTTCAACACACATTTAAATGCCGTTTAGTGTGATAGTGTAACGTTAGACCAAGTGAAGCAGCGCTGCGTTACCTCACAAGTTTAATTCGTCTAATAAACTGACCTGTGTGAGTAATCCAGCACTTGCGGGTAGTTCGGTAGAATTAAATGTCCTTATTCCTTTATATCCGCGGGACTCGCGTGTGATATCCGCGGGACTCTTTAGCAATCGCGACCTGCTTCATACCACTGTAATGTAAAAAAATCAGCTTGACAGCAAGTCCCCTCATTCAGCTCATCACTGCGTCATCAACCTACGCTTTTGTTATTGTTGGAAACTGTGCCCTCTTGTGGCAAAAAAATCGTACATATTGTGCCTTTAATCGATCTTTAAAGGGATACTCCACTTTTTTTGGAATTAGGCTCATTTTACAACTCCCCCAGAGTTCAACTGTTCAGTTTTACCTTTTTTGAATCCATTCAGCCGATCTCCGGTTCTGGCGGTACCACTTTTAGCATAGCTTAGCATACATCATTGAAGTGGACAAGACCATTAGCATTTCTAAAAAAAAAAAGACCAAAGAGTTTCGATATTTTTCCTATTTAAAACTTGACTCTTCTGTAGTTACATCGTGCACTAAGACCGACGGAAAATGAAAAGTTGCGATTTTCTAGGCTGATATGGCTAGGAACTATACTCTCATTCCTGCGTAATAATCAAGAAACTTTACTGCCGTACCATGAGAGCAGCAGGCGCAATGATATGACGCAGCGCCTGAAAATAGTTCCGTTGTGTTGACGGAAGGTAGCCTATTTTCAGGCGCTGCGTCATATCATAACGCCTGCTGCTCTCATGGTGCCTATAAATGAGCCTATTTCCCCAAAAAGTGGAGTATCCCTTTAAACATGTCTTCACGTGATCTGAATTCGAAGGTCAAAGTTCACCAAACTTTGTAATTGGCATGCATATGAATGGAAGTCAATGGAATTGAAAGTGTAGTGTGACCACCCCTTAATGGCTGCTGAAAATTCAGATTTTCCATCAGAGGAATAAATTACATTTTAAAATGTAAAAAGTTATTTTAAATTGTAAAAATCACAATATTATTTTACTTTTGATCAAATAAATACAGCCTTGGTGAGAAGAGACTTCTTTCAAAAATTAAAAAGATTTTATCTGTAAGATATACAAATATGTTACATTGAACAATTATTTGAGCTCACCCTCTAGATTTCCAGGCTTTTCAGCAATGCGGATCTGTCTCTCTGGGACCACGGGCTCCCCCTCAGAATTGCCAATGTCGGCAGGGAGGAGAGGCAGAACGATTCTCTCCTCTTTCTTTGAGCGTGGGTAATACAACGGCATTAACTTCCTGTACACTGGCTGGAAACAGAAATCAATTACAAACACATCAAGAGTCAATCAATTATACATACACATACTAAAAAAGCAGGAACTTGATACAAATCAAAGTTTTCATTTAGCAGCTGTTGAAAAGGGACATGAATCTCTACTGCATTATGCTGTAGTTCACACTCAGGTTACAGCAGTTTCACCCACAAACACAACAAAAGTTGGTCTTTAAATAAAAATGTCATAATAATATGAGAGCACAGTTGAGAATTAAAGGATGAAGTCTGTTGCGTAACAGTGAAAATGAAACGGCACACACCTCCTCAACATCCGAAACAGCAAACACCACTGTCTCAATGTTTTCACCATGATTCTCTAGAAATCTACGAACAGTCCCTGGAAACATAAATGTGGGGGAAACACATTTTGATAAGATCCTTCTGAATTTCTTTAGTTTGATGTACGTACTTTATATAATACAAGACAAGTAAAAGTAAATTACTTAAAGCTATATGTGTGGCGTCCTCCAGTGGATATGCCCTTTTGACTGTGCTGACCACACACAAACCCACAGACACCATGGCATGTTCCCTGCGACAAACAAAATCAACATACACAAAAATATGTTCTATTGACTTCAATTATACATGGTTTACATCAGTCAGTTAGTTGGTAAAAAAAAAAGAAAGAAGTTTTTCCATATAGCAGCAGACATTATTTTTATTTGACTCAAAAAAATGTGTTGCAATGATCCAGCTTACTTGGCAAACTGCATGACGTTTCTGTAACAGCTGTATAGAGAACTCTCTGCAGCTGTCCGGTACTTGGCTTTATATTTGGGTCCAACTGTGTGAACGATAAAGCGTGCAGCCAAGTTGAAACCCTCTGTCATTTTTGCCTCACCGGTCCGACATCCTGGAAAAATATTAGCACAGCCATATCATTTACACTCCAACAAAATGATGAGATAAGATTTGTCCCAAAACTGTATAACAAACAGCACTTAATAATATTAAAAGTTTAATAGTTAGATAAAATGTGTAGATGCATGACATGTAACAGTTCTTCATCTGCTAGCCAAGTAGCGCCCTCTACCTTTCAGTTTGAGTAGTTCATCCCGTAGTTCAGGTCCGGCATATCTGTGGATACTGTCTGATACGGGGTTCTTGTCCGTTAGGGTCTCATTGCTGGTATTGACGATTGCAGTGCAGTTTAAAAATGCCACATCTCCATTACTATAAAATGAGGGGATGATATAACCCAACATATCACATACAGAAGAACATCCAGAAAATCATATAAGGTGAGAAAAATCTATGAGTACAAACATAGCATATATATAACATAAAAAAACTGTTTTGTTATATAAAGTAAACTAGTCTAAAACCATTAAAAATAATTTTTGGTAACTGAAATAGAGCTGAAATTAAATGAAAAACTTAGAGACTTTTTATTTTTTTTATTTAAGGCCCGGTTTCACAAACAGAGCTTAGATTAAGCTGGGATTAGTCCTTAGTTTAATTAGGACATTTAAGTAGCTTTTATAAACATGCCTTAGAAAAAAAAAAAAAGATTACTGGTGTGCATCTTGAGACAAAACAATGGTACTGATATACTTTAAAATATGCCCGTGCAAGTTGCTTTCAGATAAAACAGCTCAAACATGCATTTTAGTCTGGGACTAGACTTAAGCCTTATCTGTGAAACAGTGGAAAGAAATTAGAAAGTAGAAATGTTACCCTGGAAACTAACTGAAATAAGTTAATGTTTAAGTACTAAAGTTATAAAACCTGAACTACTAAAAATTACAAATGATTATAAAATTACTAATACTTTAAAATTAAAAGTAAAAGCTCAAAATATGAATAAATACTAAAAGGGTATAAATAATACTATCAACACTGATAAATAACATTGTTTTTTATAACGTTATTAAGTGTTATTATTGTGCCATTTTGTTTTCAATAGAAAAATGAACAAACAACAACAACAAAAATAATGGTTCGCAGTTGCATGGAAGAAATACAATAAATGAAAGGATAAAGTGACTATGAACAAATCCTGCAAGCACAAAACAATGTGCACTGCTGAATTCTTTTCCTGCCTGAACTTCCAGAAGGACTGGTTCATAGACTTCATAGAGAAGTTACATGCAAAAAAAATTCCCCTTTCTTAAAAAAGAGAAACTATGAATTTGATCCTGCCCTAACACAGCTACATCTGTCAGAAAGCACAGCAAGAAGGACTTCTCAGATGGTTGCATGTGACTGAGCTATAAGGGGGATTTGTGCGCACGAGGGAATGACTAAAGCAGTAAAGATCTGGTGCAAATAACTAATGCAAAGAGCACAGTGGGTGGAGAAAAAAAAGGGAAAGGGTTAGCTCTAAATTATTAAACTATTAAGATAACAAAAGAAAAGAGTTTGATGCTTTGGCTTTCAGGGCTAAGGCTGAAGTTACAGCAAAAAAACTATTAAGCAATAATTTGTGCTTAAATAACTACAGAGGTTTGTGGAGAATCTGTGAAAAACACAAGGTGTGAGGAATATCAATAGCAGCGTAAACAACACTCACAATAGTACAATCTTGCTGTTAATGTCTTGTCTGAAGGGGAAAGGGGACGTTAAGAAGTCGACATGATTTGTCAGCGTGTCTTCCTCCTCCCTCAAGTGGTTTTCTCCATCCACCTCATCTTGGACTCCCTGAGGCTGATCCCATGTGTAGAGACTCTGGACCTCCACAAACTGGGAACGAGCTCCCAAGGGATCCATGATGTTGCTTCACTGACAAATTTGGAACTGAAAGACACAGAGAAGCATTTACACACAAGACTGTAGTGTGACCTGGGCCATTTTAGCAATAATACATACAGATGTCAGCATCAGTTTAAACATGTAAGTGGGTGGTAACAATGACTGACTACATTAAATTTCAGGCACAGAAAAGCTGTGAAATCACTTGTGATCTAAAATTTACTTTAGGTTAAGTTAAAGGCTCATTACATTTTATGTAGAACTTGTAAGCATTTCGTTTTAGCTTGGCTATTTTCAAATAAACCATTTAAATCATTTTCAGTCATCTCAGAAGTTTGCGGAGGCTCCCTAGTGGGCCCTGGCCTCCTGAGAACCACTACAGGGAAAGTTTTGTAGATAAACATACCAGTGTTTAACACTCAATAACTCAACATTACACAGAACTTCCACATTACAGAGTCACAGTGTTTAAAAGAAATGTACTTTCAATCTTCCAAAATGTGACAAAAGTAGTCAGCAATAATTTATGTCTGGTGTAGCAGCTGCAGTGAGAGAAGTGTAGTGTTTATGAACGTTTCAAGCACAACAGAGAGGCTCTATCAGTGAAGACAGACAGGACCCAAGGAACAGATAAGCTATTCAAGAGAAATGAGCTGCATGTGTAAAGGTCGAGTCCCCAAATTAGATTCCATCGACAACAACAAAGCTAGGAGTTTGTTCAAAAAAGGTCTCAACTCGCTTGCAATAAGCACATACAAACCACTCAGCACAATATTGCTTTAAGGAGGATAGAAAGGGGGAACAAACACCTCATACTAATTCTAACCATATCGACTTGATGAAAATGCAACAAATTACAACCACCATCAATCACAATGACCAGCAACCTACCAGATGCCCACTGGTGAAGCTATTCAGTCCTGCCTACTGCAAAAACAAAACCACGTTAGCTCAAATTAATCCGTTAAAGACTGTGTTGGTGATCACTGTCATCCTCCTGTGCTTCCGCTTTTAAATAGACCATTGTTAAAATGTGATTTTAGCTGCTTGTGGTTAACACATCGTGTGTTTGCAACATTCAGCGAGTTTCCTGATCAGCTGATTCACGAGGAGAAAATTCATCACTTCCGGGATTTCAGCAGGGACAGTCGTCATGTTGTCGATCCGTATAGAAACGCACAGACCTGTCCAATACTGTATCATAGATTTTAATCGACGTTCTACTGTCAACGCGAAATTTAAATAAGCATACAAAAGTATAATGAATAAACAAATTTAATAAACGTTTTAATTATAACCACATTGGTAGAGCCTCATGGACAGCAACATGACTTCACAGACCGAAGTAATCGATAGTGTGCACATAATTCATAAGAAGAACAGATAAATAAAACACATAAGGAGTGGAAATAATGATGAATAATTCAATCATATATTTTAGTATGACATAAATGTCCATTAAAACGTAAATTCCTGAAACATTTTCTGAAGTGACATCGTAGTTCTGCTCGGTAATCTACCACTTTTGTCTTTACTGGATGTCACAGTTGCGACTGGAAGCATGTTCTCCACATCATCCACAGAAGTAACATTTTCATAAAGGACATCTAATTGATAAAGCATGTAAGTACATTTTATATACACAGTGGCATATTTTGTAACTTTCTAATACCTGCACATTAATATCTGCATATATTGAACGAACGGCATGTGGTTCACGTTGTCGACTAACGTTATGTTCGTCGTCGCATGGACCTGAAAACGTGGTGTTGCAGTAATAGTTGCTCACTTTTTAGGTTAAGCTTTCTTCCGTTTGTAGATTGCTCGTTTAATTAATTTACTTTATAACTGGCAATCCCAGCTTTTTGAAGGTGCGTATGGGCCTCATTTGGTCCAGCCGAATAACCCAAATATCATTGCACGAACAACGTCACAACCACAGCTCTGTTGATATAAGGTCTAATGCTGCCATCGTGATGAAAAATATGATTTAAAGTAGTGAAGTGGCACTTGCCCCATGTTTTGTGTAAGACGTTTCATTGAACATTTCAATTTCATATTTGTAATTATTTGTGTAGCGCTTTTCACATTACACATGGTTTCAAATCCGCTTTACAGAAAATGCATGTTTCTACATTACAATTTAGGGTGATCTGTTATCAGAGGTGACTTCAGAAATGTACTGTTCAAAGATAATATAAATCATGCAATCAGAATTTATTTTAGGCATAAACAATGAGCTCCCTCAGCAATTATTACAAGTTGCGATCATAATGATTAACTGTTACATATAGAAATCTTAAACATTTATTTTGGCCACCACAAGTTCAATATAAAAATAGAATTTTTAACAAGCTTAATATAATAGTATTTGGAGGAGAAGCATCTGATACACATACTATCATTTTGGGGGGAAGTTTATGGCTAATATTGAGACAAATAATGTAAATATTTATGTTACAGATTTATTACATTTATACATTACTGATTCATTACATACATTAGCAACCAATTATGAAATGTATTTGCTTTGATAAAAAACTAATTTATCCTGCCATGTAGAAATTTTAATTTGATATGCAGCTATATGCAGCATGATGGACCTTTTCTAAATATGTGTTCCATGACAAATTGTGCACAGTTTGCTAGATTAAGTTAGTGAAACATGATCTCACCCGAATCCCCTACTGTTATTTTGTGTCTACAGCCTCTGGTTTGCCATGGGTTTAACTAAGCAGTACTTGCGCTATGTGGCGAGTGCTGTATTCGGGGTGGTTGGCAGTCAGAAGGCAAACATCGCGTTTGTGACCCTCAAGGGGGGTGAGAAAGGTCGATATGTCGCTGTGGGAGCCTGTGAACATGTCTTCATATGGGATATCCGCAAAGCTGAGAAGGTATGTTTTAAAATATCACTTAGTACATTGACTTATTAGTTTATATACATTTCTGAATGTTGTACTCACCTTCTCTCCCCTTTAATTTCTCAGGTTCTTATACTTGAAGGTAAAAAGCATGAGGTGACATACTTGTGTCCCTCTCCTGATGGTGTCCACATAGCGGTGGGTTATGAGGATGGAGGTGTGCGTATCTTTAGTCTGCTGAATGGTGAAAGCAACATCTCCTTCAGTGGACACAAATCAGCTGTCTCAGTCATTAGATATGATGCACTGGGTGCTCGTCTTGTCACCGGCTCAAGAGTAAGACTACAATTTTTGGTTGTTGACCATATACATTTCTGCATGAACTAAAGTCATGTTCTATGTTGTTGTGTTGCAGGACA
The DNA here is from genome assembly GCF_029890125.1 of Rhinichthys klamathensis goyatoka. Lineage (NCBI taxonomy): Eukaryota > Metazoa > Chordata > Actinopteri > Cypriniformes > Leuciscidae > Rhinichthys > Rhinichthys klamathensis. Next base: position 1,939,834 of record NW_026606572.1, on the reverse strand, counting down.
CAGATGTGATTGTGTGGGATATCATCAATGAGTGCGGTCTGTACAGACTCAAAGGACACAAAGATGCAGTCACACAAGTTTTGTTCTTGGAGAACAAAAACCTGCTGATTACAAGGTAAATCAGCCTTTACATTTCATTTGAATGAATTCAACGCTTGAAAATAGTTGCAACTTTATATTATTGTGTGATGAACATGAATGTTATATATTAGGGATGCACGATATAGGATTTTGGCCGATATTTTCAAACTAATTTTGCCCGATGCCGATACCGATACCGATATATTTGTATTTTTTTTTAAGTGCAAAAAAAGCTTATTAAAGCTTCTATTAATGTTCTCAGTCAAGAGCAGTGAGTGATTTCCTCTGTGTTTTGTTGTTTTATTAACATTAACGGGATAGTTCTCCCAAAAATTTAAATTGTCATCATTTACTCTCTCAAGTTTCTTTCTTCTGTTGAAATTATAAAAGTTATTTGGAAGAATGTGGCTAACCAAACAGTTGCTGTACTCCAGTGACTTCCATAGTATATTTAAGCACAAGAAAGAAATGAATCCAGGTTTGAAACAACATTAGAGTGAGTAAATAATGACAGAATTTTTATTTCTGGGTGCAGTATCTCTTTAAAGACAAGCGGCAGAATATTATTACTGTCTCTTTAAGAACTGCACGCGAGTAACGCGACGCGTCTAATATACACGCATTTGACAAGCAGATTTTCTCTGTTTGCTTTCACTTTAGACATAACCAACTTTGTTAATGAAAACCTTGTGTGTATTTGACAGTATCAGCACAATAAGACTCGAAAGATTAGTCCAGTATGCAGGCGCTGTGACAGGCTTTTAGTTCCTGTGAGCGTCGCGTGTACGCGCTCAGAAAAGCGGATGTTAGAACAGCACATCAGCACGCGAATGACATGTTTACGTTACCTAGCAAGACTTTGACGCACATGCAAACAATGAACTTTTGTGAATTGCGGTGTCCCGTGAGTGTAACTCTACCTCTGCGTTTACATGTGATGTGATGTGAATGTACGTCGCGTTGTACAGTATGTTGTGATGAAGGCGCCAGAATTGAACTGATAGAATGCACGATACTATGATTTTTCTTCAAAAGCAGATAGTGGAGACATTTTAATCGTCCACGATCAAAAACCGCGTGAGACGCACGCACGGCACACCCCTAGTTGGAAGTTTAAGTTGCTGGCGCTCATGCTTCGTTCACGGTCGTCACGTGCGCATAGGAAACACGCCACCCTATCGGCAAGGCTCATCGGCAGAAATATTCATATCGGCCGATGCCGATGATGGTCATTTTAAGCTTTTATCGGCCGATACCGATGTTGTCCCGATATCATCGTGCATCCCTATTATACCGTAATTCCTCAAATAAAGACCGGGGCCTTTATTTACCTGAACTGCAGATGGTAGCCGGCTTTTATTTGAAGCAGGCTTTTATTAGAGGCAGGCCTTTATTTCTAATTCGCGATCCCCGCCCGCCCGCCAGCCAAGTTTCCATGGTGACGCGTCATGCTTGGCACGTGTTCACCACAGCCAAAATAGCGCTGTATGACAGATGTAGCGCTTTTATTTCTAAATATTAACAAACTTGCTTACCATGTCATCAACTATCTTCTATTCTGACTCTCAAATCCGTGTAAGTGAGTTTGTTTTGTCGTTTAAAACCCTTTATAAATTATCTTGATCTGTAACGCGAGATGGGCACCGCAGTTCAGAGATTCCTGTCTGTTGGATTTGTTAAGTTACAGCGCGTGAATTCTTCAGTTTCTCCCGAAATACATGAAAGTAAGTGGCCGGTGAACTGGGAGAAGAATAGATTCAACTTTATAGTTACTTACACTGTGTATATGATATGAATAAAACACGTCGCCAAATATATTTGAATGGATTGTTATTGCTGCTTCCATAGACACCATTGTGTATTTTACAAACTATAAATGTATTGTTTTGCTATACATCATATCTATTTAAATGTCTGAAACCTAAAATAAACATGTGGTTAAAAACACTCAATACTTGTGATATATGACAAGCGCTGAGCGCGTCCGTCTTTGAGTGTACACTAATTTTTCCCCGGCCTTAATTTGAGACCGGCCTTTATTTGTCCGCGTTGACCACGCCCCCGGCCACTATCAGAGGCCCGGCGTTTATTTGAATACCGGTTTTTATTTGAGGAATTACGGTATATATTATTATATCAATTAACCTTGACCTGCAAAACAGAGTATAGCACATTTACCAATTCACACACACACCTGTAGTTTCAGATTTGCTTTCAGTAAATAATAAAAACTGTTTTAAAAGTCGTTTATAATGAATATATACTTGCCGTAAAACTTCAAATAGTAGCCCGGGCTTTTATTTTCCCAAATCGTCGAACTGCACCGGCTTGTATTTGAGACAGGCGTCTATATGAGACAGGCCTTTATAATTTAGTGTTGAGATGTTGTTCATTGAGTGTATAGGCCTGTCTCTAATCGCTAAAAATCTCCAAATGCTCCACGTGAAACTGCGGTCTTCCGACCTTTTACTATCGCATCAATTGATTTTGATTAATATGCACGAGGGAGAGAGAGCAAGACAGCGCTCGTGTTGTTTGAAGACGTGAGAGTGCGCGCGCGCGGCCGGGGCGCTCTCTCTCTCTCTCTCTCTCTGCTCGTTATGCGCCCTGTCGAGCGCAGCAGTCATTCTATTCTACATCACTCATCGATCAAAATAGGCTTTGGCGGCCGCCAAAAAGCGGACGATCTGACGGTTTTAGAAGATTAAATACAACCCGAAACTAAAAAACAGACCCGGCCTCTATTTGAGACCGGCCTTTGATTTACCCAAACCTGCAGCCACACCAGGCGTGTAAAAGAGACAGGCGTCTATTTGGGACTCGGCTATTATTTGAAGTTTTACGGTATATCACTAAATACTTAATTTCTAAATAAATACTGTTAAATTTAAAGCATTTGGGAACTAAAACATTTATAGTGTTTATAATATTTGTAAATGTTTTGTTTTATTTACCAATTTTTTACATTATTCTTAAAGTCCCTGTAAAGTCAATATTAAGTATGTGTTCTGAGTTTGTCACACCACATATCAATTTGAATGATAAACCCAGCCAAGTAAATAAAATAAGCTATCAAAATCTTGAAAAAATGAGCTGCTCTCAAACGCTGGGGGCGTGTCCGCTGGCTGCGCTGAAACCACGCCCACTCGCGGGAAAGCTGCCGACGGTGATATTAGGTGATACTGCTTTCGGGACGGGAGGATGAAGGCCGAGGCGGGAGATAGTCAGTTCGGCCCCATTCACCAGTAACAGCGGATTATCAGTAAATCCCAGTTGTCTCCGACGAAAGTTTATAAAACTATCCTGTGTAAAATGATCACTACAGAGGCAGGTGTTGGCGGTGATCCTCAGCTCTCCATCAAGGTGGCTCTTCACATAATTAATCCACCTCTTCTTAATATGGTCGTTTTTCGGAAATTTAAATAAGGACACCGATCTGTTTTGTAAGTGATCGCATCCAGGTAATACGCATTTCCGTGACGAAGGCATAGCTAGCTAGTAGCTACTAGCAAACTGTAGGCTGTAGTAAGTAATAGTACTACTGACAGATCGCGATTGAGAGGCGAACTGATGTGAATGTGCTCTATTGTTAGGGGAGGGGCCAGCCTCAGTGGCTCCAGTGCGTCATCGACAGTAGGGGGCGGGGCTGAAAATCCTGAACACAGCAATGGTGAAAAACTGTTTAACGGTCTAACTCCACAATTCGGTACTTCACAGTTCACAGTCTTTGTAATGTGTTTTAGCAATACATTTCTAACATTTAGAATGTGTTTTTAGAATTGCCTTTACAGGGACTTTAAATGTAATAATAAAATATGGCTTATAAAACGGTTAGTTCCAAGCCTTGATTCTGATTGGTCAATAGCTGTGTTTTATTCACAATGAAACACGGCTATGACCACTTCACCCAACGTTTCTATGTATCACTACACAACACCCCTAGCAACCACTCTTAGCAACGTAAACATATGTTCTCACTGATATTGTTCATTGAAGCTTATAGAGTTGTAGAGTATTGTGAGAGATCGAGTAAACGAGTGTACCTACATTGACAGTAGATATAGCATTTTATCTACTGTACCTTATCTAATAGTACCTCATTGCTTACTTATATGTTGATGCAACTTATCTGTGTTTGTTCCCCTCTCAACAATTTTGACCCTGTGCAACTATTTTCTGGAAAATAAACATTTTAATAGCCTACTGCTTTGTTTTCTGAGACTACTTCATGCTGAATGAATAATTGTAACTAAAGTGTCTGGATTGGTCTCAGGGCAGAGACGCAGTAATGAGCTGGTGTAGCTCCTGATCTGATTCTGTGTGTGTCATGTTTCCTCAGCTCCAAGGACAGTTTTGTAAAGTGGTGGGACTTGGACACACAGCATTGTTTCAAGACCATGGTGGGACATCGCAGTGAGGTAATTAAGATCACTGTACACTGTTGAGACTTTCTCGATCTTTCTGAAATAATTAACACAACACACTAAATTAACTTTTTAGCCGCTTTGGAATCCTAGAGAGACATAAAGCTGGTGTAATTGCTCATAAGGTGTCTTCTTACTTCACTTTTGGAGAATAAATCTCCAACACTGTCTGTTAGTGTTGTAATACAGTGCAACCTTGTCCGATCTCTGTAGGTTTGGGGAATGGTCCTGTTGAATCAGGAGAATAGGTTGCTTACAGGGTCTGCTGACAGTGAGCTCAGAGCCTGGGACATTCAGTACATCGAGGAGGTAAAGAGATATCACTCATGCTGGGTTACAGTGTATGTAAGCTGAATTACATTCCAGCAGTCTTGAATGTGATCTTTGGTCTTGTGTAGAGAATTGACACTGATCTCATTTTAATGTGTTCCGAATAACACCAAAAGTGTCTTCACAGTGTAAGGAAGTGGGGGAACCACAGGAAAAGAAAGTCAGAACTCTTCTCATGGATGAGGAGGAAGATGAGGAAGGACTTGATGAAGAGCCAGAAGAAGTAATATTTCTTCTATCCCGTTCACCCTATTCAGTTCATGTATTCAGTGGATGCCAGTGACTTGACATGACATAGTTTAAAAGGGTTTCCTTCATATGTTTACCAAAGATCTGCTTTATGTCTACAGCGGATAGTCAGCTGTAAGAAAGTCGGTTCTGTTCTGAGGGAAGCCAGAGACAGGGTTGTATCCTTGGTCACAGATGCCAAGGCTAATGTGCTAGCATGCCATGTAAGTATATTTCATAGTAAATTTCACAGCTACGCAATAATTAGGCAAAAATGTACATTCCTTCTTTCTTATTCAAACTCTCACATGAATCCGTTCATTTGAAACAGAAGCCATTCACAGATTCATATGTAGTGCTGGGATGTCTTGATTGTTTTAGTGAATATGCTTGTTCGGATTGTGCGTAAATAAATCTATTCATAAAATATTTCAATGACTCATTTGAGTGTCAGTCTTTTTTTTTTGTAGAGAAATGTTTTAATTCTGCTGTACATTAGGGTGTTTCTAGTTTATAGTGTATATTCACCTATTTAAGTTGTTGCTATCACCCTAATTGAGTTATAATGTGCCATAATAACAGGTATTCGTAATAACAGGTATTCGTAAAATTAAATTAAAGGACAAGTTCGGTATTTTACACTTAAAGCCCTGTTTTAAGATCGTTTCTGATTAAATAGAACGGTTAAGATTGAAATTTGGACACATGCTGCTAGCCCGAGAATTTTCGGTTTCTGTGGTTTGCAGAAACCCCCCCCCCCCCCCCACCTCTACAATGGTTGCATAGGTGCACTGGAACAATCCTTCCTAAAACGCATTAAACTTTAGTTTACAAAGACGTGAAACTCACCGAGTGGTCTGGGGTGTTCACTGATATGCTCACACAAAAATCGCTGCAAAAGATGCTTTCCAACAGGTTTTATCGTAGTTTTTGTCCCAAGTCAAGTCAATGGAGTTAGACAAAATCTACGATAAAACCTGTTGGAACGCTTTTTTTTGCAGCGATTTTTGTGTGAGCATATCAGTGAACAAATTTTTTCATTTACATTTTTTTAAATGAAAATGTATTATTGTGGACAAGGCCTGAGTCTGTATCATCTGATAACTTTTTTAAATCTTTTTTTTAAATCTCCACAGGGCCTGGATTCTACACTTGAAGTCTTTACTGTACTAACAGAGGAGCAGGTCAAGAAAAAAATGGAGAGAAAACTAAAGAAAGCCAAGAAAAAAGCAAAGTATGTGAGACCTCTGTTTTGAAATGTGAAGCTGTCACTGAGTTCTTCTTCAGTTCTGCCTAATACATTACCAATAATTAAAGAATAGTATTTTGATTAACTGTTATGTTCTGCAGCTCTCAAGAAGAAGAAGAGGAGGATGTACCTAAGCCTGTAGTGGAGAGAAAGTTGAGTGATGAGATCCAAAAACTGGCAAACATAAAAGCATCTTCCAAGATCAGGTCAGAGAGTACTCCTAGATGCAAGCATAGTCCCCCTTCTACGTGTTATAAAGTAATAATGGTAATGTTTTTTTCATCTCCAGATCAATGGACTGCCTTATGGTTCCTAATGGAGAGATGAAGGTTGCTCTTCTTCTGCAGAATAACACAGTGGAGACATATACGCTGAAGACCAAAGAGAAGAGTCCTACTGGCACAAAAACCTCTCGGCTCACACTGAGTGGTCATCGTACAGATGTCAGAACGCTGGCCTTCAGCTCAGATAACATAGCCATCCTCTCCGCCTCTGGAGAGACTGTCAAAGTGTGGAACAGGTGATTAAGTCAAATATTTTACATTTTTGCATAGGTTTATAGATTTTGACAAAAATCTTAACCAGAAGTAACTTCTTCTGTCAGATCCACCTTACAGGTCATTCGTACCATGGGCTGTGAATATGCTCTCTGCTCGTTATTTGTTCCTGGAGACAGGCAGATTATCTTAGGAACGAAGGTATGTAACTATTCACTTCTCTAACGCCAATCAATGAGTTTGAGAGATCAAAGTTTAAAGAGATCCAAAAGTTCAAATTCTGTCATTACAATAAAACTTAATTACAAACCTGCATGACAGAACTTCTGTGGAACACAAAAGGAGATGTTTTGCAGACTATCTGAGCTGCTCTTTTTCTTACAAAAAAAGTAGACTGACTGTGCTGTCAAGTTCCAAAAAAAGCAAAAAACCCTGTAAAGTATTTCAGGGCTCTAGAGTGCGACCAAAATTTGTAAGGGTGCGACAAGAATTTTTCCTAGGTCGCACCAGTGCACCTAACGTTCTCGCATGATCGCATCCGCTGCCTCTCCACAAACGAGTCTTTTGTTCTCCTTGCACGCATGGTTGGATCATATCGTGGTCTAAACCAATCAGAGATAGAGATTGGGTGGGTCTTTGCCTCTGATTGGTTGTGGTTCAGATATTCCTGAAGGACTAAAATGCTCCGTTCTGTGTGATTGAAATAAATTGCGACGTGAGCACCAGAGAATCAGTTACGGCAATCAGCAGCATCAGCTAAATAAACGCAGGAAAACAGACGACGAAGAAACTTTTAAAAATGTAGGCTACTTGAACTAGGTAAAAAATATTGATTTCTCGATTTTAATCGATTCTCATTGATTTTTACGAACCGTTGGGCTATGCTGTTTTCAGTTGATGAATGAATGGAACATTGTAGCGAGCATCCCATCCAATAAATCGCAATAATCTTTGTGCTTTGTTACTATTGATATGAAACAAAGTCTCAGATTTCAAATTAGGTCCATTTTCTTACGAAATTCAAAAACTTAAATAGTGTTTTGACGCTGTGGCGTGAGATCGCTCTGGCTCAGCTCAGCTCAAGAGAAGCAGCAGCGCGGAGCGCACATGATCTTCTCTTCCGCCTTAATAATACCAGTTACTGTGCGAAATAAACATGAACGAGCATCTGAAAGTGTGTTAAAAGATAGAGTACAACTTATCGAAATCCGTATCTTTCACATGGAATCGCTCAATCGGTGTTTCAACCGTGGAAAGAAGTCAGTAAAACGCTTGTAAACAATGTAATGTAACGTCACATTTACCTCAGAAAAAACATATCCAGTGACCATAAACTCGTTAGCTAGCTAGAAAAATTAACTCTAGAGGAGCATTGTGCCTAATATATGCACCATATTACATATTCATTATAATTTTTTTTATGTTTTTCAATATTTAATGCATGTTGTTTGAAAAAAATCTGGCAAGTTTTTATGCAGCCGCCATTTAAATGTTTATACTTCATATAACTTTATTATTATAAAAAAAAAAGTGTAATTTAGGTGTTTGTGTACAAATCAGGTAATTTTTACCTTATTATAGTAGGCTAATGAAGCATAGTGGGCTACAACTGACTCCCAGTTTACAGCATTAGTTAAGAGATTTGTTTTTCTTGACAAAATTTGCCATGTATTGTACCTGATATCCAAAATAATCAATATTGAATCGAATTGTGAAATTTGTGTCAATACCCTGCCCTAACTTGAACAATGTAAAAACAGCACTTTCATTTTTTTTTTTCTAAAGATTTATATTTTTATATACAGTATAATTGTGCTTCAAATAAAAATAAAAACTACACCTTATTCTTGTTTAAAAGCATTTACATAATATATATGAATATATGGAGCGTGATAAAAAGGTGACCTTGAAATTGTGGCGTTAAAGGCGACGCGAGACGAGGAAAAATTTGAGTGCACCTAAATAAAAAAGTTAGGCGCACCAGTGCAACCAAGGCTGGACCAGTGCAACCAAGGCTTTTAGTCTGGAGCCCTGTATTTCATACGACTTGTGCACTACGTTACAAGTCTTCAGCAGCCATATCCTAGCTTTGTTTTGTGAGGAACACTGATATTAAACTAGTTTTTAATTTAGTTATTTTATTTTATCAGTAACAAATTTGGTATGTACAAACATTGTGCCAGGTTGGAAGTCATTGTCACTGACGCATGACAGTTGGTCGGAAGCGATGTTTTATAGCGATGTAGTTATTTTCTATTCCTTTAAGACAAGATCCTGAATTTTCTGCTGCAAAACATTTAGTCAGTATATACTGACCTTTATTACAAAAACTAGTTCTTTTGTCATTTTTTATTTTTCTTGTGTGGTTTATTCCTAATTTCGTTCCTTATTTGTCTTCTGTCAGAGCGGGAAGATTCAGATTTTCGACCTGGCTTCAGGAAGCCTTCTAGAGACGACTGACGCACATGATGGAGCTCTTTGGTCCATGTGTCTCTCTCCAGACCAGGTATAATATCAATCTCTCAACGGACTAACTTCTCTTCCCTATAAAACACCACAGTGACTTCCTGAGGATTTCAGCTTTATGTGAACATAGTCTGCTTTTTTCAGTTGATTTGTGTGTGTTTATACAGAGAGGGATTGTAACTGGGGGTGCTGACAAGACCGTGAAATTCTGGGACTTTGAGCTCATAAAGGATCAGGACTCTGGAATGAGCAAGTGAGTTTAGTATCTGTGAACACAAATCACGGCTCTCGTCCAGGTTTCTCTTCTTGGCTTTAATGTATTATTGCTTTGTGTAATCCACAGGAAACTGACGGTGAAGCATACGCGCACCCTGCAGTTAGATGAGGACGTCCTGTGTGTGCGCTACAGTCCTGACCAGAGACTGCTGGCTGTCTCTCTTCTCGACTGTACGGTCAAGATCTTTTACACAGACACACTAAAGGTAAACCACAAGAACACCGTTATAGCATTACAATACTTCACAGCAAAACGTGGCATCTCTTGTGTTAAATTCGTACGCTTGAACGGTAAACAAAAGACTGCTGTTAAACTTGAATTACATCTACTGAGGGATATTTCACCACCAGTAAAGATACTGACACTATATTAACATCCACCTCGGGGGATCTCACCACGTTAGCTGAGACAGACTGCCATTTTCACCTAGTAATAACATACTGTATGTCTCAAATGCATTTCGAGAGCTACTTGTGATTGGATTACATGGACGAAAGGGTCTCTGATTTGATGGCCTCTTACTTCACCCACTATGTCATTTTGATCAAGTGGCAGAAAAAAAGTTTTCCTCCAAAATATAGATAGATTTCAATCTCCCAAAAAACGGGAATAGGAGACGCTTCAAGTCCAATGCTTGGCATTTGATAGTAATTCTATTTGAGCACCTGCATTAACTGATCTTCAGTTCATGTGTTTGTGCTCTGAATGATACATCACTAAATGTTGATGGTTTTAAAACGTATTTTAAAAGCTTTTATAGGCCTGATGGATAAATGGATGGACGGATAGATTGATAGATGGATGAATAGATAAATTGCTAGATGGGTAGATACAATTTTATTTAATTATTTTATATAATAATTATATTACACACTTCTATAAAATAATTATTAATATAGCAATTATATTTTAAAAACGTTTCTGTATTGTTTTTTCAAAGTAAATGATTGCTTTATACCCACTACCTCATTCATCTATGCTCATACTCATGGCAAAAGATGTTTAAAATGTCTTTTCATTTTAATTTATATCTCATAAATAAAATATTTAATAAAATGGTTTTAATTTGATGGACCATAGAGTCGGAACATGTCATTGTCATTACCTGTGAAATTGCAATTCAATTCAGCTTTTGTTTTGAGTAAAGGCAATTGAATTCCAATTCTACAGACATAATACCAACTGTAAATGGGGCCACAGTGTCTTAGAAATGTCAGCACAATATAAACTAACCAAAGGCCACTAATGCAATATGATGTCATTATGCATACTGTTCAGCAACTCTAACCGAAACAACAGGACAGTGAGAGGATGTGAGCTGTGCTTAATAATATATTTTCCCTCTGTCTCAACTTCTTCTAGTTCTTCCTGTCGCTGTATGGACACAAGCTGCCCGTTCTGTGCCTGGACATTTCTCATGTGAGTGCACTGACTAACACTACACAATACCGCAAGTCATTTTGACGGATGGCGTAATTGTGCTCAAATGTTGTTTGTGGCTTGCTGTGTGTGTTTTGCAGGACAGCGCTTTAATAGCCACTGGCTCAGCAGACAGAAACGTGAAGATCTGGGGTTTGGATTTCGGAGACTGTCATCGCTCTATGTTTGCACATGACGACAGGTAATAAAAACTCTGCAGCTCGTATAGTGACACATTGCTGGCACAGTCGGTTCCCTGTCACATTACCTATATGGTTTTCAGTTATATTAGTGAAAGTTATGATACCGGTTGATGACAAGTACAGTGATTTTAGTGTTCGGTCAGGTGTCGCCTACCTAAGCTGTTGACACCTCTCCAGCGCTTGTGAGCTGTAGTCGCTGGATGACATCAGCCCAGATGGTCATTATTTGTCATCCCTGTTGTTTTTTCTTCTATAGTGTCATGTTTCTTCAGTTTGTCCCTAAAACCCATCTGTTCTTCACCGCGGGAAAGGACAGAAGGATCAAGCAGTGGGATGCTGACAAGTTTGAGCACATCCAGACGTTGGAGGTGACCTTCTCTGATAGTTGGACAGCGTTCAATAGTTATTTTTCCATAGCCGAAATGAGTTTTCCAAAGGTCACTGAGGTGGGAGTAGCTGTTATATTGAAAGGATTAGAGTTATAATAAGAGTCCGGTCAATATGCAGCAGAGGCTGATTGCATTACGTAAGCCGCAGTCTGCTTTTGCTTAAGCCCTAATCAATGTAATCACAGACAAAGATGTATTGGAACTGTTGTATTATTACAGAACCTCTCATACCCGTGACCCCCTGTATATGTTCCTCAGGGTCATCATCGTGAGGTCTGGTGCTTGGCCATCAGCCCCAATGGAGACCACATCGTCTCCTCGTCTCATGATAAGTCCATCAGGCTGTGGGAGAGAACGAGGGAGCCCATCATCCTGGAGGAGGAGAAGGAAATGGTGAGTGCATGGTTTTTCAGCAAAATGTCACACAGCAGAAAACAGATTTGATGGAATTAAATAATCTACCTTTACAGCTCTGGTAGACTTCTGTCAGCTTCAAGTGCATTAATATAGAATGCTTCTGATATGCAGTGGCTTTTCATAAGTGTGTAAGATATTTTCAGCTATTTTACAAAAACTTCAAACAAGTTATATTTTTTAATGTTTTACTGATTTTAACCTTGTTTATAACTTTAGGGTTACATAATTTGATTCCAGATGTATTATTCATTTGTTAAAAATAGGGCTGCAACTAACGATTATTTTGATAATCGATTAATCGGACGATTATTTTTCCGATTAATCGGATAAAAAATTCAATTTGATTTTTTGTTTATTATAACTAAATAAAACCCTAAATCAGGGTATTTATGTGTAAAAGTGTACTTTAAAAAGTGCAAAAGCCACACATTGAGTTTTACTAATATCAATATTTGCATTGTTTTTAATTATAATTGCTTATGGCAAGTTGACAACCATGATTAATGTAAAAAAAATAAAAAATTATATCCAACATATTATGTTTTAATACAATTTTTATTAAAACAAATTTACACAGACATGTTGTTCAGATGTGAAGATATAAACTAAAAACATCTAAAATATATAATTCATTTAATTTTTATTTAAAATTAATTGAATTATAAGGATAAATTGATCAAATAAATATAGAAAGACTGAAAACAAGCGTGTGAATGTAGAGCCGCAGTAGATCACGTTTGAAAAACAATTAAAACGTAATAGTAGACAAATGCTCTAAAAAGAGAACGGAATGGAGGTACGCAGCAAGCTAACAGGCTTGATTAAAAGGACAGGAAAAATGATGCATTGGTGCACAAGCATTCGCTGAAAACCACTGAGTACAGTGACTAAAAAACAATATTTTACGGCTGCTGTTATTAACCAACTTTATATGTAGTGCTTCACTTTATAAACACCGTTTTAATTTAACCTATTTCTGCGGTAGCACTATTTTAATCCATTACTTATGTTGCGAGCGAACTGATTGCGCAACCTGATGATCGAGACAAAATACAGACATCCCAAGTCTCCCGGAAGTTCCGGGAGTCACCCGATAGCGGCTCCCTGATGCCCGCAAATTAGTTCAAACTCCCGGAATCTAGAGCGCGCAAGCAAGAGCGTGCATGCGAGACAGAAGAGACTGTGCTCCAAACCATGTAGCGCGCGCGCACGGCAGAGCGGCGAAGGAGAGAGACCTTGTGTGTGTGTGTGCGTGTGTGCCTCATGAAGCGCATGTAAGACAGAGAGCTTCATGATTGGCCTGTTTCAACCAATCACCAGTAAACGCTCCCCATGACGAAAGCAGACCAACTAATCGATAATGACATTCGTTGACAGCGATTTTCATAATCGATTATCGATTAGTTGTTGCAGCCCTAGTTAAAAATAATAGTATCTTTTGACTTGGGTCCATCAAGACCTAAAAATCTAATTAGCTTAAGTCCCTTTCATTTTTAAATGAGTCAGTAAGATTTTTCAGACCGAAATTGATACATTTTTTAATCCGCAAGGACGCATTAAATTGATCAAAAAATTACAGTAAAGATGTTCATAATGTTACAAAAGATTTGTATTTCGAATAAACTTTGTTCTTTGAACTTTCTATTCATCAAAAATTCCCAAAATATTAAGCAATTGTTTTCAACATAATAAGAAAGGTCTCTTGAGCACCAAATCAGCATATTAGTCTGGAGTGATGGCTACTGAAAATGCAGCTTTGTATCACAGGAATAAATTACATTTTAAAATATATTGAAATAGAAAGTTATTTTAAACTGTAATAATATTTCATAATATTACTGTTTGTACTGTATTTTTCTATTTATTTTTTATCAAATAAATGCAGCTTTGGTGAGGATAAGAGACTCGAGACCGATCACAAACTTGGTGTAGATCACTCGATTTTTAAAAATCTGAAACATCTGATTCTCTTGTGCAATTAAAATATCGTGATAAAAGCTCAATCAATTAATCGCAGCATGAAAATTTGATACCGGCACATGCCTACTGCACAGCAGAAGAAACTTTATTGGTATTTTCATTTTCCCAAAAAACCCAAGTATATCAGCATTTAAAAGTACATCTGTAAAAATAAAAATAAACTCTGTACATACCATTAGCTGACTTGTCTACTATTTTTCTCCTCAGGAGAGGGAAGCAGAATATGAGGAGTCGTTGGCTAAAGGTGGTGAACCCGTGGTAAGTGGTTCTCCTAGAGATCAGTTATGTCGCCTAAGTTTCTGCGGGGTCTCAGTGTTTCCTTGTGTATCTCGCAGGTTCCTGGAGAGACTAAAGGAGAAGCAGAGCCTGCTGGGAAGAAGACCATTGAGACAGTGAAAGCTGTGAGTCTGCAGAACTGTACAGATAAAGAGCTCCTCTTCTTTAAATACAGTAATGGAGAAATGACACTCGTGTTCTGTTTCTATAGGCTGAGCGAATAATGGAGGCCGTTGAGCTCTATAGAGAGGAAAGTAAAAAGCTGGAGGAGCACAGAGCCGCTTGTGAAGCAGCAGGGAAGGAGGTATGACGTGTTCTAGAGAAAAGCACACTCAAATTACATTAAGAGATTAAACTAAATATTGGATTTAAGTTCTCTTTTATTCTGCACATAATTAGGACTGGAACTTGAAAAGTGCCATAAAATATGGATTTTAAAGTAACACCAGGTAACTTTTGCTCTCGGGGTCCCCCTACAGTTGGGAAACAGTATTGTCCTCTACTACTGTCGTAAACTCTGTCATCCTACATGCACGTGCATTTGTTGACAACCATGATAGCCCTGAACACTGTAGGAGGAGGTCACATGCAGGCAGTGTTGGGAAAGTTCATTTTCTACATGAACTAGTTCAAAGTTCAGTTCACAAATTTTAAAATGAACTAGTTCAGTTCATAGTTCATACTTCAAAAAATGAACTAGTTCATAGTTCTTTTTTTCCATATGTTGCTGCTAGCTTCTTCTTTTTTTTTAATTATTGCCACAGCCCATATACAACCACAGACAGCAATTATTTTATCGACTGGCAAAGTTTACACAGAAATGTAAGATTTTTCCCATCCTCGCCGACCTTGTCATAAAACTCGTTTAAATGATCATACGGCGCCTCCTCACTCGCTGCTTTGTCGACTACATGCTGCTTTTTGTTTTGATGACGCATGCGGCGGTGCGTGCGACACCGGTGGCTGATGTTGCCAGATTGGGTGTTTTTTTAGCTACGTATTAAGGCCTGTTTACGGTGTATTTTAGCCGGGTTTTCGCTTGGAAGGTTCTATAGAAATCTGGCACCCTATTGAACGAAGTTAAACTGAGAGACCGTGCGTTCACAGACACCAGAATGAACGCGTTCACAGTAACGTTCATCAGGCAGTAATTCAGTACGTTCAGTTCACGTTCGCCCAAAATATGAACGAGTTCATGAACTATCGTTCATTGAACGCGTTCAGGCACAACACTGCATGCAGGTGTTCTGCTTGCGTCGCGTGGGAAATGTCTTCATCCCAGGTACAGTGGCATATATTTAAGCATGTCATATGAATATAATTTCATGGGTTTTATTTTTTTTCTAACGACAAATGATCGCGATGATCACGTTTACAAGCCAGTGTCATTATAGTAGCCTAGTCTATTGGTTACCGTTTTACTGAATCTATATGATACTTCAATGCAATGTTTGAGTGGTAGATGATAACCACATATCGTCAATATTATAATATCAAGCTACCATAAATAAATCTGCAAATTTTACAAATCGATTTGCATTATAGCTTGAGGCAAGACAAATAATCATTACCTGATTCATGAAGATAAACGGATAAGATAGCTTCCGTAACATAGTCAGGCAGACAAAAAAACACCCCAGCCGACGGGGTGTCATTGGTTGTTGCGTTAAATGTTACCCAGATACAATAGTGCTATTTTCTGATTGGCTAACAACACCAGACGAACAACACCAGAGGAGACGCACTTGATTCCTGCCGGTTCCACAGTGAGAGCGGCGCGACCAGAGTTGTGGGCGCTGCGGCATATTAAATATATTACAAATAGTTTTTCAGCGTGAGAAATACAATGTGTGGCGGGAGAGCGTGACAAAAGACCGAAATGAGTGACTGTCACGCTTAATGCGTGACACTTGAGAGCCCTGCGATTTTAAGGAAGTGGGGGTGGTGGTGGAAGTGACGTATATGCCGTAAAGCAGTCGAGTTTTGTAGTTCTCTTTGTTCGCCGGTTACTACCCGAAACCCGAAGTTTAAAAGTACGATTAAAAACGCTACAGACCCCGTCAGGCTATGGCAGACGTGTCATTCAACCTATTGTAAGTCGATGTACCATCACAAGAGACTTGGAAATATATTATGAAGGTTGAAAAGTTACCTAGTGCTGCTTTAATCTAATGATGCAGGTGAATTACTTGTTTTATTTGTACTTTTTTTGCAGTTACCACCCCCTAAAATGAACCCCATCCTTTTGGCTTTTGGAAATATCTCTGTGAGTGTGTGTTTTGTTTGGTTGTCATATTTGGTTAATAACAAGAGGTCCACAATATATATGCATCATTTTTGATAATAGTCGATATTATTGTTTTTAAAGGTGTATATTGGATAATTTGATAACACTGTTGAATGTTGTGATGTCTGAATTCACTTGCAGCAAATAAAATAAGATTTTTAACTTTTTTTATTCATGTATTAAAAAAAAAAAAAAAAAAAAGAGAATTTTAATATTATATATTTATCAGTTATTGACCATAACATGATTTTGATATCAGTGGGTTCTTTTTAATAATACATCACAATAAAGAGCTGATATTATTTTTAAATTGAAAATGTTCTTAAAATGCAAGATTCATCACTCATATTTTCCATGATTTCCATTTATTTCTGCAGCCCTCTCGATATGTTCTGGAAGTGATGAAGAAGGTTCGGTCCAGGTAAGAGCTCTTCACCAGCCCAGTCAAAAGCACTCTAACTCAAAACGCATGCATTTTCCCATCTGTTATGTTTTATGGGTCAGTCTGTTATTCTCTTGATCTCTCTCTGTGTTGATAGTGAGCTGGAGTTGTCTCTTCTGGTGCTGCCGTTTCCCTATGTCCCGGATCTGCTGCAGCTCTTCAACGGTTACGTACAGCAGGGCCTGGAGGTGGAGCTAGTGTGCCGCTGCCTCTTCTTCCTGCTCAGGTACTCATCTGTAGATATTGCATTAACGCATTACTGTTTATTTAAATTTCATTTACATTTATTCATGTTGATTTGTCTTCTCAATTAACATAGGTTTTTTCCTAGGCCCATGTGATTTTGCTCCTGACTAACAGTTCTCTCATTTACCATTTTCCTAGAGTCAATTTTGGTCAGATCACCAGTAATCAGATGCTGCTGTCAGTCATTGATGAGTTACGGGCCAACACAATCTCTAAAGTGCGAGAGATCAGGGTGAGACCAGTGAACATGATGAATTTAGCTACCCTGA
The DNA here is from genome assembly GCF_029890125.1 of Rhinichthys klamathensis goyatoka. Classification (NCBI taxonomy): domain Eukaryota; kingdom Metazoa; phylum Chordata; class Actinopteri; order Cypriniformes; family Leuciscidae; genus Rhinichthys; species Rhinichthys klamathensis. Next base: position 1,922,354 of record NW_026606572.1, on the reverse strand, counting down.
CACACACCTCAGATTGTGTAAGCATGTGTGTTCTTCTTGCTTGTCCGTGTTTTCAGGATGTCCTGGGTTTCAACAGCGCTGGTCTTCATTTCCTGCAGCGTGAGATGGAGAGCAAAGAGGACGTGATGTTCTTTGCTGATGCCACAGAGCGTTTTATAGAGAAGAGGAGAAAGAGGAGGAAACGTGAAAGAGCCGTTCTTACAATCACATGAAACAATGACAAAACTGACGTTTTTCAACTGTTATAACAGACTCCATTGCTTTGTGCTTTTACAATCCTGAAGAAACATCATGCTAATGTTTTTATAAGTTCAAATGTCATTTGTACCTGCCTAACTAAAATCCATAAAGTTGAATTTCTCTGCAAATTAATTCACAGAGGCTGTTGTGTTCTTTAAAATAATCTTATTTTTGTTAAATTAGCTATGAAATGCTTAAAACAAGAAAAATATACAACACATTCTATGAAAACATGTTTGTTAATGTAACAACAACATGGTAAATGTAACCTGGTTTAAGGATTTTAGATGTTTTTACAGGATAATAACAAAAAACGAGATTAGATTAAAACCTGGTAACAGTTATTTTACAGTGTCCCTATTGCACGTCCCTATAAAATAAGCATAGTCAAATGCAACTAACTCTAAACCACACCTTAACCCTATAGTAAGTACATGTAGTTAGTTATTATTATTGCTTTACTTAAATACATACTGTAACATGGACACTTTAAATAAAGTGTACCAAAAAGCTCAATAAAAATATATTTTGTCAATGTAAGGGTTAAAGTGAGGTTTCTTACTGGCAGGGTCAATGCAAGTGCTGCGACTCAAAAGTGAAGCAGCACCACCAAGGAGAAGCTACAGAACAATAGGAGGCGTTTCACAGCTGTTTTATTGTGAAATCTTTCATGCACATGATATGATGCACTGGCATTCAGTTCATTTCATAAAGTCATATGAATCATGATAGTTCCTTATATGACTGCAATTGTTGAGGTCAAGATTAAATTAGGGTATTGTGGGACATTTTTGGTGAACTTTTTGTATTGTGATGGGTATATATTCTTAGGTGCTCCACATTACCCACTGTCCCAGATTAACCTGATTCACCCAACATTAATGGCCATATGTTTTCTGTTATGCTTAATGTGGTGAAAAAGATAAGGAAGTGAGTCATCAAGACAGTTTCTCACTCTCACTGATCACTGCAAGCCTATAAAAACACAAGAGCTGTCAATAGTGAAGAAATAATTCAATTAGTTCAATCTTTCTGTATTGGCTAGGCTGTGGTGTTTTTTTTAGCTGGTGGGAGATCCACACTGACTTTACTGAGCTCATAACCTGGCCTGAATTTACAGTTACAAGCTCATACGTATGTGGGATTCATAATTCACCGCCTGGAAACTGATGGTGCTGGTTTCAGCAACAAATTTCACTTTTATTTAGTGCTCCTCGGTCTTAACAGTGATTTTCACCCACCTCTCACACCTCGCGCTCCTGCTGTGTGTTAACATCCTAATCATCAGTGTCTGAAACAAATCCCTCAAGACACCATTTTTCAGACTTGTTCAATCTAACAGTAATGAAAAAAGCAAATGAAGTGTATATTTATAAAGCCGTAAAAAGGCTTGCAGCATTTTATGGGACCGGTCTGGGTCTCAAAGCTATAAATGTCACACCTACCAATATTAAAAATTCCTCAGAAAAAGTTTAAAGTTAAACGCCTGAGAACACGTTCTGTGTTATAGGCCTAATCCTCATCGAAGAGGACATACTAATCAAACACAGCCATGTTTTTATGGAAAAGCACATTCATTCAAACACACACACACACACACACACATTCAAACACACACACACACACACACACACACATTCAAACACACACACACACACACACACACACACACACACACACACACACACACACACACACACACACACACACACACACACACACACACACACACACACACACACACACACACACACACATATATATATATGCTATATTTAGCATGTTGGAGACATCAGGCCCTCTCTCAGATGTCTGAACTCATAACCTTTTAACCTCCTGCTTTAGTTGGAAGCACAACAGAATAATAGTGGTCTAGGCCTGAACCAATTTCTATACATGTGAGTCCAGAAATAATTTTGTTTTATATTGTGGTTAATATTTTTCATAGCAATAACAGAGCACTCATAACATCCACAGCACGGAAAGAGTGTGTATGAAATGTTCCTGACATCTCCACAATTCCCCAATCCTTGAGTCATCTGGCTGATTTAAAGCATCTACTGCCCCCTTTTCACCTCATAACATATTTTCCCTCTTTATTACTTTGACTGGAGATCAGTGATTGTATCACTCCTTAATAAAAATAATGACTGTAATTGTAGCTCAAAGTTAAAAAAGAAATGAGTGGGTGACTGTTTTGAGTTATTCTGATGTACAGGTATATCTCTTTATATGTAAACAAAACAGTACAACACATAAATAAACAATAACAGTGTAAATGAACAAAAACATTAGAGATAACATGACATTTGATATATTGGACAACAGAGCAGGGCAACATAGTAGCCTAGTGAGATTTATTGTTTAAGGAAAAAACATCCACAGTAGGATCAGTAATTGCTGAGTGTGAAGAGAGGGGGAAAGAAGGACGAGACGTGTACGTGTGTTTGGCTGGTAACCTTTCAGTAATCAGTGCTTCAAGGAAAAAAAGGTTGGGAGCCACTGGGCTAATGCTAGCATTAAAATGGTTTATGTTTTATTAATTACTATAACTTGAATGACCACTGGGTGGCAGCATTGCTTTTCCAAAAACGCTTTTCTGACAAATCAATTCAGTGACTGTCCATCTCAATGTTTTCTCTCAAATCTCAAGATCTCCTCACACAACGGGCGACTCACTTTCCTCAGCTGGCGACTCACTCATGTAGGCTGCGTTGACCTAATATTATAATAAAATCCCTACCAATTTAAATATTGTTTTACTGAGTAGGTAGATGGAAGTGTTTTTTTTGTTTTTTACATCAACACAAAAATGGTATGTTACATGCTCATTGAGCAATAGGCTACTTGGTGTTATAATGTTTGTGCTCAATTCTGTTTGGCTTCTTAGAAACGTGTTAAATAGTTAGCCAAATGAACTGGTTTATCACTTGTAATTAACTGCAAACATTTTATTGAAAGTAAACAATATGTAGATAGATCACCATAAATCTGATTATCAACTTTCATTTTGCCAGAGCAAACTGGTGCAAACAGAACAGTGCAGTGAATTGCATACACATATTTTCACTGTCTGTCTACCTTGTTCACATTTTATTCTCTCTCTCACCTTACCAACCCTTTTTTTCTTCTATCAGTCCCAGCTGGCATTTCAATGTTGAAAGTCAGTTCAAACAATCACCACTGAATTCACTCCTATGAAAATGATTTCAAGCAATAACAGTTGACTTGTGGTCCAGTGTATTTCATTTTAAATTGAGATAAAACAACCAAGATCCAGTTTCAGAATGTAATGTTTGTGTCAGATGGTCCTGTTTGTTCTTTCTGAGCCACTACACATTGATTTGCCAAAGGTGTGGAGACCGATTGAGCTTTTGAAAGCGCCCCATTGCTATGCTATGTGAACCCCATTACAACCATGAACCCACAGAGCGAGGGACAGTTTTAAGAGCTCTCCCCAGAAATCCACACAGCTGATGTAATTAGTCATTTCAGAGTCATGCACTTCATAATACTCCCTATAAACAGACATTCAATCCTTTCCTCAGTGTTCACTGTTTATCCTAGTCTTTTACAATCCGTTCTGGACCACCGTCTGTTTATCCTTCCCCAACAATAATGCTCCTATGTGGCAGAGGAATGCAGTTAATTTGTCCAATTAAACAAGGAAAATAAATACAAATCAATTATGGACACAATGTCAAGATTTGTTCCCAAAACACTTTTAATGGCACACAACTTTTAGATTTACGATGGTCTTACTCATGGTAATACCTTATTTTATCTCTTCAAGTCAGGTACACACACTATGAATGTCAATCTTATCCAAATATTCATGAGTAGCTGGAGCTAGAGGAAGCTGAAGTGATCTGGACGTGAGTAAATGTTGTTTCAGATGTCAATGTAACTTCAGTCATAGATGCACACACAGCGGATGCACAAACCGACACATGGTGAAAAAGGACCCGACTTTCTTCCCACGTTCCAACTAATATAAAATGGTTGAATGCAACAGCGGCTGTCACACCCATGTGTTATTCACCCGTTGTGCCTCCTTTGGTTTTTAAGACATGTCTACAGAAAATTTATAGTCAACATACTGCATTTTTGAAGTATAACAAAAAGGAGATCGGGGCTTGTTGTCACACATTTTTTATTTATTTTAGAAATTAGATTTATATGGTTGTTTCTATTTCAAAACCATTTTGATAAAATTTGTTTTAATATTATTAATTGGCCAGAATTAATTTCCCTTCTATTTGTCGTTTCACGAATAGCCTATAATACAGAGGTTCTCAACCAGGGGGCCTCAGCAAACTTCCAAGGGGTCCTTATTATGACTTAAAAGTGTTTCAAATAAGACAAAATAAGACAAACTAAACTAGACAACTAAAACTCCTTTTTTGCCATTTTTGCTGTTATTGAAATAGGCATGCTGTAAAAAGTGAGGAAACCCGTTGCCTTAAAAGTATAAATAAACTTAATGCGTAATTGAAAAAAAATTGTTATGTGGAATTGTCAAGTTCACATAACTTAATTTTTTTAATTACGCATAAAATTGATTTTATCATTTTTATTTATAAAAATGTGTTTATTTTAGGGCTGTCAAAAGATTAATGGCGATTAATCGCATCCAAAATAAAAGTTTGTGTTTACATAATATATGTGTGTACTGTGTATAATTATTTTGTATATAAATGCACACATGTATATATTTCAGAAAAATATGTTATTTATATATTAATGTTTATATTTATATAAAATATACATTATAGGCTACATTCAGTCTATATACAGTATATACATGCAAATATTTCTTAAATACACATGCATGTGTGGGTATTTATGTATTAAAAATAATTATACACAGTACACACACATATATTATGTAAACACAAACTTTTATTTTGGATGCGATTAAGCGTGATTAATTGTTTGACAGCCCTAATTTATTTATAATAATTTAAGGCAACGGGCTTCCTCACTTTTTTTCAAGTTAAGTCAAATGATCACTTTTTACAGTGCAATCACAAAAATCACAAAGGATCAACGATCCGGGATTCTGTCTCGGGTCGCCAAAATCATCTCAAAGGCTATTGGATCTGACATCTTATGATCTTTCCTCCTCACCTCCTCAGAAAACAGAAAACAATTTGAGTAAAAAATATTTGTGAAAATCCTTATCCTTTATTCTATCCTTAAAAAGTCAAAAAGGTTGAGAACCTCTGTGATAATAGGTTATTTTAATGGCAGTTGACAATTAGGACAACTTTACCAGTATACAAAAGGTAAATTTTTATTGCCAAGCCTTTAAGTTTTGTATCTATACAGAAACTGGCCCTCAGAAAAAAACCTACCATGAGAAACACTCACTGGAGTAAAGAGTGTGACAACTAGCCCCGGCCTTCCCTGCATTTCATTGAGTTCAGCTGTCTGGCAACAGGTGTGGGTAGGAAAATCCAACATCCGTGATTTCGAGCAGAGGATCAGTGGGGATGATGGGATCTCCTGTCCTAGGGATCTCTTTGTTTTGTCCACTGCTCTGCTTAGATTTTGTCTGCTGTTTCTCTCTTTTGGAAACAGATGTGATTATCTCCAATTAATGGATGTTTGTAAAGGTCACCAGGGTCTGGTATGTAAACAACCCTGCGCGATGGACGTCTAAGACCACCAGACGGTGTGTGTGCGAGGACAACAGCGATCACATCTAAGAATCTGTATTTAGATTGTTGTATTTGTGATTTGAGAGCCTTTTAAAGTACGCCTGTGAAGTTCCTCTGGCATGGAGACTTGATATATTTCTTCAGTCTGTGAAGAATTGAAAGTAAACCAAGTCAAAAATGAGCCGTAAAAAGAGAATTATACACACACACAAAAAAAAAAAAACAGTGAAAGGTTGTATTCATTAGAGACTATATGGTTTTTCTTTTTACTGGGAACATGTGGACTCGGAGCCCCACATGTCAGAAATGCCTCCGGGGATGCGATATTCATGCCTGACATGGGTATGGTCAATCCCTTTTTAAATTTTTTTTTTAAAGGAGGACAAAATAAAAATGTCTTGAAGGCATGCAAGCTGTCATAACCATCCCTCCCCCCACGCTAGCTCTGCAAAGACCACCCAGACCGCAGAGTGACCTGTCAATCATCAAACACATGCCTTCATTTTTATAGACTAAGCAATAAAACTTTCTCAAATTAGCACTAAAGATCCCTCATTTCTGATGTGAAGGTATACCAAGAGATATAAACACATCGGCTCGCCTAAAATGTTTCATTTTTCTCATATTTCATTCACCACAGCACAAAAAATAAGTCGAGGAGCGTTGCCACCATCCTATACCAGAAAGCCTTCAAGGTTCCACACCGCTTCCCTTCCATCTGTCAGCACAACAGGATTGAGACGTAGATCTCGCTCTAATCTTTTGGCCAGTGATCACACCTCAACCGGTCCCACATCACAGGACCCCCTCCACCACCATCTCCTTTCTGAGAGCCCGGGGGTTTGGTGTAATCCTGCACTAATAACATCTCAGCAGCTTCAGCACACACTAAGAGGCCCAGATCCGTCCCAACACCCCCGTACAACAAAGGCAGACGCACTGACTGCTTCATATTAGCGTTTAATTAAGTTAAAGAGTGGCCCCCGCTCTCCTGTGTGCGAAGCAACAAGCCATTCCGATGGGCTGCCATCACCGAGACGGGCAGGACGCCGGGCCTCCTGCAGCCTCTGGCCAAGCTTGGTCTCCCACTCATGTGATTAATTCAATAAAACCATTAAGAGTGATCCCCATCTGAAGTTCTGCACAAACAAGCGGAACACACACACACACATACAGACGCTCCCCGAGGCGCGCTCGCACTGAAAGATCTCTGCTTAGCACCTTCGTACGCTACAGATAACCTTTTTAGCATGGGCTAAACAGAGTCAGACCTGATCTCCAGAGATCTTCTCCAGAATTGGTTGAGAAGAAGAAAATCTTTTCGGTTCGACGAAAGCGAGCGAAGTCTGAAAAAGTTTTTTTTTGGTGTCTTGAGTTACATTTTATCTGGCCAAAGTGCCACAGGGCCATAAATCTCTCTAGGCAATAAAATATGATGTGTGCTTCAGTTACATCACCATGGCCGTTATTACAATGCCCCACAAAACAGAAAATGGTTTAAATCTATCATTGAACATTTTACAGTATGAGTCTTGTATTTATTGTGGCACCTAGTATTTCATTTCAAATCTCGAACCAGCATACAGTGTAATATTTATCCAACGAGATCCCTCTTTCCACACTGAAGGGGAAGGGGGATTTAACGGCCCCTCTGTTATGAAGCTTCATGCTCATAGGGATGTAAGATCACACTTCGCTGAGGTGCTGATAGCTGATAGGGAGGAAGCCATGGCTTTGTTTCCCTTGATTCCCTTACACAGTGCCAGTATGGAATTTATACAGTTGTTAGTTCCAGTCGTCCTCTGATTGGCCGAACAGTGTCCTGAGAGACAGTGTTGATATTTATTATAACAGCTCTTATTCTTTGTGTTCATGTTGATGCAGACCGGAGTACACCACTGTTCAACAGTTTGGGGTCTGTAATATTTGTTATTATTTTTTAAAGAAATTCATATTTTTTATATTTAGCAAAGACACATTAAATGAATCAAAAGTCTCAGTAAAGGCATTATAATGTTACAAAGGTTTCCATTTCAAATAAATGCAGATATTTTGAACTTCCTATTCATTAAAGAATTCTGCAAAAGTAATAAGCAGCACAATTGTTTTCAACATTCATACTAATAAGAAATGTTTCTTGAGCACTGAGCAGCAAATCAGCTTACTAGAATGATGATCATGTGACAGTTGTGATATTGCAAGTTTTTTTAAAGTCAGTGTCTGTTTTCCAGAGCACTGTTTCTCTCAGTATAGTGAGCAAAGAATTTAAACATACTGCATAGGATCTATAAATTGTTATAAATCCAGTCCTGAGTTTTATTATTTTCAGAGCCTGGTGTGAGTTATGACCTCAGACATTTTGAAGCACCCTGACCCTCTTTTTTTTTAAGAAGTGTAGACTGCTTCATTACAGTGACAGATCCTTCTTCCCTCTCTCTTTCGCTCAGTCTGCTGTATTCCGATAGGCCCAGATCTTCTTCCCATGTTTCAACATCTCAGTAAATCTAAGCTGCTTGGATTTAGGGTGAGCAGGCATTAAAGGTCTTCTGTAACCCTGGTCCCTGCCTGACATTTGGGATTCAGTATGGCACTCTAACTCCCCAGACTGTTACTATAGTGTTCCAAATGGTGTGTGTTACACCGCAGGTGTTTATGTATCATTTGTTTAAGCCATGACTGAAAACATGTCTGCTGGGTCGCCATATTTTCCGCATCATCATAGAGAAACACACCAAATACTCCAGCTTATCATTCAAAGATCTCTTTTCTGAAAATAAAACAAGGATTAGCTGTTGTTATGATGATGTCAGCGCTGTACTTGAGTTTTCTCTGGCAGTCTTGTGTTTGTGGTAACTGTGCTGTACTGGGGACACGCTCGGCTCTCATTCTCACTATAGGTCTCGCAGGACCCCTAAAACACAAGACTGCCCCTGTAACCTGATTCTCAACACACACGTTCAGCCTAAAGCCTGTAAAACAGAAATATTAAGCACCTGATAATTTGATGGGATGGGAAGCGACAGAAAAAGTGCAGAGTTGAACTGGACACCTTTAGTGTACGTCCTAATTTATATACTGACCCAATTTCAAAAGGTTTTGAAGGTACTGTAAGATGTTTATGGCTATGTTTTACATACAAGAATTTGGCCTCAATTTTATGTTCTCTTATGGTCAGATTTTGAAAGAGTAAAATAGTAAAAAAATAAATATATACATTTATAATATAACATTTATATTATATTCAATTTATTATTTTTAAAAAAGGAAACACAATGGCCATTACCAAATCAAATCTTAAACAATTCAAATCCAAATGAAATTTGCAAATCCAAATGGAATCTGCAGACTTTTCATCATTTTAAGTTAAGAAATTTAAAGTTTTGCAGCTTTTTATTTTGAACTCATACATTTTAATTGCTCAACTTGAAATGAAAGCTCTAGTGTAAAGTTCTGCCAGGAAGACTCAAATGTTACGTCACTCATTACGTTTTGGTCTATCCAATCGTTATCTAATACTGGGATTATAAAAGATTGTTACTTACACATGTTTGAGTTTGCAGATGATGACACAAACATGCACCCCCATCCTCCCCACCACCAGGATGGTCCCTGCCCGCACCTCCCCGGGGGTCGGCTGCACCCCTGCCTTCATCTTCAGGCAGGAAATGCAGAGTCCGCTACCCTCTGAATGTGAGCTACGGAGAGGGCCTGCGCCAAAGAACTTTACCATCCAATATTTTGCTTTCATTTTCCTGGTCTATTAAATAATAAATGTCATTGTGATATTATCTTGCCTTCCGAGTCTTTCTGGTAGAAATATATTTGAGTAAGATAATTCATACATTTAACTTAAAATGATCATCTCAACTTAATATTTTTAGTAGTGGAAACTTGGCTGGCTTTAATTAGCTAATTTAATAAATGCTAAATTGCTAATTGGTACCACAATTGTTTGATAGCATCAGCACAGCAATTGCTGAATGAGTGCCGTGGCAGCATGTTGGGAAATACAAATCATAGCACAGCTTCAGTTAAATTGAGTAAATTCAGTAAAGTTTTTCTAAATTAAAAGAAACAAGTTCATAAAACTCAAAACAATGAAACAATACGTCAAATGTGTCAGTTTTGTGAACTCAAAAGAAAAAGAAAGTTCTAGATACTCATAAAAGTTCATTTGATTGAACTTATGTTTCATTTAAGTTTGCTCTACTCAAACCGATTATTTTTTTGAGCATTAGGGTTTACAGTAGTGATTACTTTCTAGTAGGAGTATTCAGTCAGATCATGGTTGTGGCCGTTGAGGCCGTTGCTTCAGTCGAAAAAAGGGCTCTCAGCAGGATTGAGAGGTTTCTCTTCACTGGAGCTCCTAGTGACATTCTACGATGGCCACATGTCACCAAAGAACCCTGTATATTTATGCATGTGTGAGTATAGAGGACATGTATATGGACCGGAAAGGAAAGGAGCAGAGAAACTGGAGGAGAACAGGAGCGAGGCTGAGGCGAGTGAGGAGGTGAGGAGAGGGCCATAAATTCATCAGAAGCTTGAGCTGGGAGAGGTGTGGATGCAAAGGAAGAAAGACCTTTAGAAATTTGCTGACAAGATTAATATGCAGTTGATGGGAAGGTTTTCACGACAGGGTGCCAACAAATAAACACAATTCAGGGATGCCAGATCTCCTGTGGTGTGGCTCCACAGAATGAACACCACCATTCCCAGGATTCCATGGGGGTGATCCAGTGTCAGGTGGTCCCAGCCGCTCTCACTCTGCCTCCGGGGACAGAAAAGTTATTTCATTCTCTGACAAACCAGAATATTGAAGTGCGATAAGGTTCACTAGGACAGCTGGAAACTAATCTCACATCCATGCCAACCAAAAAGAGAAAGACCAAAGGAACTGAGTCCGGTCATACGATACTAGTGAGAAAAGATCTACTCTAGATATCAAGATCATGCCATTAATGTATTTTCATCTCTTTCGTTCTATTCTTAACTTAATATGTCACACTTTGTTTACTATACCCGTTTTCTGTTCTAGTCTGTTCTAGTTATCTATTGTTTTGTCCTATCCTAAGTCAAAAAATGTCAGGGTGAGTTGGAGTGTTCGGACAAAACAAAAAAACCTTATTGACAAGAAAACCTTTAGTTTGACTTTATCTTTTACTATTATCTTTTATTACCATTTCTTACAAAGATGTTTCACTGCTTATTCATATTTGAAAAATGTTTGTCTGCCAGATCAAAGTCATGTGATCCAACCAACATGCAAAAAACCTTAAGTCTCTAAAAATATCAGATTTTTTTTTACTTTAATCTTATACCACAAGAAATTTTAAGATGAAATGATCAATGAATTTAAACTGTTCCGGACAATTGTATAAACATTTTTCAAATTCATATTGTTATCATTTTTAATTAATCATAACTAACATTTATTTTTCCACAATGTTGTAATATGAAACCATAATAAAAACAAAGAATAACTAAAAAAACATCTTTTTTTAAAATCACGAATACTCAAATTTGCGACTGAAACAATTAATTTAGCAAAATGTAAAGCAGTAGCAAACAACCTTATTGCAAATTGCTGATAAACATATTTCCAAGTGCAAAACCCTTTCAGCTGGTATTAGCATGCGATGTACAGATCCCAGGGTAATGTTTATTAGCTGGCAGGCATAGTCTCGCTAATAACTTGTCAGATCAGAGATGCTAATACTAAGACACCAGGGCCAGGATCACACTTGAGCCAATTTTATTACCAGAAGCCTCCAGCGTGTTGCCATTCTGTCACGTTTTGGATCAGAGGTGAGCCATTTTTATGACCTAGCCAGGACCAAGGCTTAACCGAGTCATTGAGCTTGATCTCTAAATACGTTTTAAAACCTCCATCCATTTCAGGACAATGATTACTTCACATCAAAACTGAATCCACAGCTGATAACTATGGATCTGAAGCACTGGTTTTCTTCAAAGCATTCATTCATTCAACCATCATTGGCAACACAGTCTTTTGGATAGAGGCCTGAATCAGTTAAAACATGTTGTGTCATTTTAGGGACAGGAACAGCAGCAAGGCACCATGCGGTTAAAACATGTTCTCATGATGATTTTAATTCTAGAAGCACATCTTGTACCACACTATTCAGATGTTAAGCCTCTCTGCCAGCTTGTTATTTAACCATGTGGTGTAGTCTTACCTTCATGGGGAACACCATGGCAAAAATGTTAATGGAGCAACGCATGATAGTATTGTTTGTCTCAGAAAAATGCCAGATACATGGCGACTACCCACACTTGTTCACTTTCACTCAAACACTCACTTAGCATGCCAGGCCCCCAATGCCTGTGCACAGCACCTGATTTATGGGGCAGTTTGTAACGGAGCAGAACCACAGGCCTCTAAAAGCTGGAGATGCTTGCTGAGGGAAGACATGAGATGAAGGAGACTTGAGCGCTAAGGTGCCAACAGACAAGTGATGGACAGACGTGCTAGGGTTTAGAAAGATCCAACAAGTGGAGAGCTCATCACTTTCTCCTACTGCCTCAGCTCATGTCTCCAAGAGCACATCCAATCCCTTCATCTATATTTAACTCAAGGTCTTGAGGACTGTGAGAGCCTGGCCTGTCAGACCTCCTGTCACCGTGCTCCACTCTTTTCACCAATACTTCTCATGAGTTGCTGGCTTCACACACTCTCACTCTTTCTAGACTTTTTTCCAATGATACGCCTGTAGAAACTTATCAACAGGTACACTTTTTCCAGTAACATGTTTGTTGCTTATATATGGAAGCCTGTAGCATTTTAGAGAGTAAATAAATAAAAATGTAATTGTGAGTTTAATAAATAAAGTCACGTTGAGAGTTTTTGAGGTTATTGATCTAATTTTGTTTCACTGGAAAAAAGTGATCCGTGACATTGTATTAATTTGAATGCCAAAGTTTTTGTGTCTTTTTGTGTTTTTAGATTTGTGGAGTAAAACAATATTGTTTTTATTTTGAAGTGAAAAGTAAAATTAGCCCCCAACCAACAGAGTTGGCACAGAAGGCCCAGAGTGGCATGTTACTAGTGTTATTATTTTTTTTACAATTAATACTTATTGTAATTCATGGGGTTATTATTCACTAAATCCAAGAGTTAGATCACTTAATTCAAGACCTATAGTAGGCTAACTGAGTAAAATCATTCAATTTGAATTCACTGAGTTGCTAAGAAATCTCTTAAATTAAAATATGGAAAATTACAAATGTACAGTACATATTCAAATGTCTGTATATAAGTCATAAAATAAATGTACCTTTCAGATGAATCTCTTTTAGTGTTTTACTCAGAATAGCTGATTTAGTATTTTATATTTAAAACTCTTTAAAATATATAAGAATGGTATTAAAAGGCTGTTATACATTCTTATAGTCTTTGAATAATTTCATATTTTGAGCTATGACATATAATTTAGCAAATGTTTCTCTTTTTTCTCTTAAAGTCACTATGACTGTCACACATATGCTCTGTTTTTGGTTTAGTTCTAGTTCCTGTACCTTTTTCCTTTGTTCCCTTTATCCCACCCCTAGTTCATTTCCATAGTTTTTCATTGGATTACCTCCACCTGTTGTTCATTTAGTTACCTACAATTCTTGTTTTTGATAGTTTGCAATATAAAGCTGTTTTTGTACAGCTAAAAAACTGGAAGCGTCTGACACTGGAAGCATTGCCCCATGCCCATTCGGTAAAATGAATGAGCATGGCGTTATTGTGCACAATTACTTATGGTAACTTAAGGTGGATAAAGTTCAATTGTGAGATATGAAATCAAGGTTACGCAAAGGTGAAAACAGACTGTGAGAGTGATTCCTGCACACTACAGCAAAATAAATCAAGTTTACCTGAGTTTTGAAAGCGAGTTCTGACTGAAGTGAATGTTTTGAGAGAAGATCCATGTGTGTTTTTCTATTGAGTCGTTCTGTCCTCTCGAGCTGAAAGCACAGACAAACATGAAGCACGAGATGAGTGTTCGCATCCTTTGGAATTCTGTGGAATTCATGTCTGCCCATCACCTCTTGACACTTTCAGGAAAAGAGTAGACCATGGATCTCATACTAACCCTGGCCAATGGGTCTTTCTGCATTGCAGTGAGCAAGCCCTCATTATCACTCACAATAAAAAATGAGATCTCCCTGAATCTCCACATGGGGCTTTAAACTAAAGGACACAAAGCTTCTTTGTTGAGTAGCAAAATTAACACTCTCCTTGACTCCTCAGGGTCTCTCACTGACATCACATATTCGCACTCAGCATATGACTCATTGTTGCATTATCACATTGTATGAAGTTTAAGGGGTCAAAGCAGAAAACCATTCTCCTGAACAAGGACTTGTGTTATCATGACATTCTAAAGAGTTCAAGCACTGGATAGTCTAGCTCACATTAAATCCAAATACACATTCATAAACATATGTCCACAAGCGAATTCTAAAAGTAATGTGTATTTGGGTGGCAGGCAGAAAATAATGTTCAGTTGGTTCCAAGGTCACTGGCCCTGCTCCCCTTCCCTTGGCAGAAAGGATTGTAATAGCTGTGCTGACAGACGTGTCTGACCAGCTGGGACTGTCCGCACTAATATGTTAACCCTTTAAGACCAGAGGACTTATATTCCATACAGCAGTCAAAACCTCATGGGTACACTTTCAAGGGTACAATGTTTGTCATATCACTTTTATGCTACTCTTTTTCTGGTGCTTTTCCCTGCATGTCCTTAACCATTGTGTGCTACATTATCCTTACAGCCTATATCTTTCCATCTGTTGTCATTATTAACCAACATGACATCATGACTTTGCGTAAACATACACGCCACTTTCAAGTCAAGTGGCGTGTTATCTATACGCATTTTGAGCTATCCGCGTGTATGTCCACGCGCGTGTATGTCTACGCCGTTAAATGTCCGAGTGATTCCGCGTGTATGTGTTGTGTATGCCGTTAAATGTCCGAGCGAAACGAAGCAAATTCTAGATCTACATCTGGCGAGCGATATTTTTTTACCTAGGATGGTAGGGGAAGATTCATAAATGGTATTATTAACCCCAGTGACGGGTAGGTTTAGGGACGGGGTTGGGGTAGGTCATATATTTATTCAGTAATGTAACGTTAAGTCAACGGCGTTGATAAACACGCTGAAAAGCGATTATGCGTGTTGATAGCACGCCAAAAATGGAAATACGTATTGGCGTGTCATACATATGCTATTTCATGAGATCAGTCTGTTAATATCATTTTATTAATGAATGTTTTGTCTAGTTTACCATTCTTAAAACAGTATACAGTATATTTAAAAGTTTGGAGTCTGTAATATTTTTTGAAAGAAGTCTCTTATGCTTACCATTAAAGATGATACCAAAAACAAAATACTATTACAATTTAAAATACCAGTTTTTTATTTGAATATGTTTTAAAACATTTATTCCTGTGATGCAAAGCTGAATTTTCAGCATCATATACTTTAGTCTGATGATCCTTCAGAAATCATTATTTTATGCAGATGCTGATGACACTGTGATACATTTCTTCCATCTTAGATGAATAGAAAGTTCAAAAGAACAGCATTTATTTGTAATACAAAATCTTTTGTAACATTATAAATGCCTTTACTGTCACTTTTGACCAATTTTATGTGTCCTTGCAAAAAAGTGCAAACTGTGGGTATAAAGTTTAACCTTTTTTTTATATATATATTTAACCTATATTTTTTCTAAAAGAGAAGACAAAATGCTCATTAAGAAAATAGTTGTGTCAATAAAACAAATCTTTTTCTCCTTCCTTCAGGAAATCTTAGTGTAAACCATCAGATCCTGATACAAAAATCGAGGAGAATGTGAGTTTAAATATCAGAGAAACAAACTGAGTCATGTGAGAGACAGCCTTTTATCGAGGTCCTGCTCTGGTCCCAGCTGAGGCGGCTGATCTGAGAACAGCTGGAGAAACACAGGTCACATGGGACTGGGCTTTCCCTCCTAACAGCTGGGAAAACAAACCACCTCAGGACTCAGAGTCAGTACATAACCGTACATATACACACTCCCATAATGCACAGCTAACTCAGGTCAAGCCTACACACACATTAAACCTCTGCTTTAAACCAACAACATCAAACATCACACTTTAACCATCATCTGTTTTCCTAAGAAACATTACTGCACATGCTCAAAGCAGAAACAGACTAAACAGCAAACACTAAACCTGTTTAATGCACATTTACACACAAAAAAGAGTTTCTTGTGCTCATACATGCCCACATTAACTGCTTTCAGTTGTTTCATGACTCTAAAAGATCAACCAAAATGAATAACTCTTTTTGCAATGAAACAACTCTCATCTGTGTTCTGGAGTTCTTTTGATCATCTTTTCCATCTGTCTGCTCTGCCTGTCCACACATCAGTGTGTGTGAGTTATTAGCCAGGCTGCTGTCACTTTCAGAGAGGGAGAAGAGAGAAAACTGAGTTCTTACATTAACCCTCAGAACCAACATAGAGATTGTATAAAAAGGCCATATCTTACACTATCATTTGAGGTCAAATTTTCGTTCCAAAAAATCGTACCAAACTTTTCCTATTATTTATTTTTTCCCCATAAGGCCTAGTTAAAACTGCCAAAACATTTGGACTCTTCTCCCTTAAATGATCAAGGAAAATGTGATTCCTCATTTTAACCCCTTTTAATGAGAGTACAACAAGATGAGATACATGGTTTATCAGAGGGAGAGAGGTTGAGGGGTTGGACGCTCATCCATCATCTTTCTGCACCATCAATCATTAACGTGTAACAACATTTTTCACAGCTTATCAGAAAGTTTAACTCACACCCAAGGATGTCTGCAGGCACAGGAGCCTGACAGGCCGACAAAGACAGATGAAATCAGAATGTCAGCGGGGGCTTGCGTCCAGAGTGATGGTGCAGGAGACATGGAGCTAAATATAGTAAAGGTGGACTGCAAGTAGGTGATGGCAAGAGTGACAATGTTCAAAAACAGCACGCATTGTTCACACTAAAAGAGCTCTACGTCTCAGATTAGTGAAGATCAGAGCAGATTTAGAACTAAACGTCATCATTCTGCTCAAAAGGGAAACTTATTAATTGTGTGGCATGTCAGTTTATAACTCAAATGGATTTGCTTTTTACATTTATGTATTTAGCAGACGCGTTCATCAAGGAGCCATCAACATTCATAATGTACGATGCCAGGTTTATCTGACAACTTGATTAGAAAGCAAGCTAGAGAAGAGAAATACAGAGAAGTTTTTTTTTAATGTAACTCACCAGTTCAGTTCAAAAACGAATACTCAACCCTTGCTGTCCCCCCACCTAGTTTTCATCAGCGACTTTCCCCTCTCCAATCTGTCACCTTATCTATGGCTTGTTTGCCAAATCTGCATTTCCAAATTCACTTGCCAAGTGTAATGAAATTCTGTCCTGATCATGCATACACACGCAGACGGAACAGCCTGGTGGCTGCATGTGACTTAATCAACAGATGAGTCTTAGTTCCCATGAAATACAGTGGTTCTTCATATTAGCAGGTTGTAAAATTGTCAATCCACCGTGAAATAGTTTTATTCTGCTCCTTTAATTAAAGATTAAATAATATTCCAAGATTTCCATTCCAAGAGTGCTGATATTTAACAGCACAGGCACTTTTCACTGTTTGTAACTCTGTATCACTTGTCAGTGTTTGTTATAGAGTCTGTGCATTAGCTGTGCAGATTTTTCAGTGTCAGTGTTTACATCCATACGCCAGTAGGTGGCGACAACTGACTTAGTGAGTCATTGAAATATTCAGTGAATCGATTTGATCAAAACATTGATTCATTAAGGAATGAAACGAGTGACTGGCTACATCCGAAATAGCATACTTTCCTATAAAGTAAGTGAAAAACAGTATGTGACGAGTAGAATAACTCAATTCACAGTACACATCAAAGAGTAGGCAAAAAGTATCTGGATGACTTACTACTTCAGGCGAGATTCTGAAGTGTGAATACCATGGACACTTTACTATCCCATGAGGCCACGGGAGAGGATTTATGAATGAAAGTGAAGTGACACATCTGACGCTAGTAGGTCACATGATAATGACAACATGATGAATGTAGTACGTCATTCATACTACACACATTCACACTAAATAGAACATTTTTAGAAAGATAGTATGTGATTTCGGATGCAGGCACAGGCTTTATGAGTAATTAAATCCAACGCATTCTCATCCTTTAGCGTCAATATAACACGCACTGTTATGGGTAGGTTTAGGTCTGGGGTAGGGTACGGTTATGACGCCTTGGGATCTGCGTCTCATATTCACGCTAAACGATGCCATGTGCGTCGGATTTAGACGAGCGTCACCTGTATGACGCCTTGGGTTCTGCGTCTCAGAATTGATGCTAAAGGATGCCATGTGCGTAAGATTTCAACGAAATGTACAAAGCGTCACATGTATGACGCCAAAGGATGAGAACGGGCTGTTAAATCATACAATCAATTTGTTTCAAATTCTGATTCATTTTTCTATACTGAAACAAGTGACTGTCTTTATGAGTGAGTCATTGAATTGGTCACTAAACAAATTAGTTCGTAAACACTCACTACGTTTACATGCAGCCAATTTTCGGGTTATGGTCGGATTAAGGTCACTATTCGGGTTTCTGAAACATTAGGAATAACCCGTTTACATGCGTGAGCAGAGAGAGTTTCTCCTGTATACATGGAATTGCAATATCCCGATGTAAACGGCGACGCACGGTTAGCGTCAAGACGTACGGACAACCTTAAGACGCACTATGCGTCATTTCCGATTCTTCTTCCTGTATCCAAAGACAACAACAACAGCAGCAGCACGCGGATAATGAATAGTTCGGTCGCCTTTGTTTGCGCTTTGGTGCTGGTACTGACCTCGCTCCAAAAGTATGCTGTGCTGCGTCTCGCCATGTTTACTTCCGGTATACTGCACGCGGGTTTTTGTATGCGCTGAGAAGTTCCTCTACTCAAAAGACCAAGATTCCTTGCGAATAGAACATGCGCAGAACACAAATCACTATGGGGATATGCCAATGCGCGTTTACATGACCAAAAATTCGGGTTAGAAAAGGGGTACCCCAGGTATCATATCCCGGTTTTTAAAATCCAGGATATAAGCATATTCGGGTTTTTGCCGGTGTTTACATGGCCGTGCGCGACCGGGTTATTGCTAATATCCCGGTTTTGAACGGGTTATTGGCTGCATGTAAACGTAGTCACTAATTCATTCAGTAATGAAACTACTTGTGTGTTGATCTGATATTTCGAACAACAATTTTGTTTGTGTATTCTTGCGTAATGTGTAACTTCCTTCTCTTCATTCGTAAGAAGTCTAAGAACATTCCAAACCTTTCAGTGGCAAAAGCACACAGCTTTCACCAGCTTTAAATGATTTACATGTTTCCTGTCAGTCTCAGCATTCAAACACAGCCTGAAGTGAGCCCATGTTTTAGAGGTCATAGGTCAAACAAGTTTAAACCCATTACATGGTGAAACAAAGGAGACTTTTCCCTCTAATTAGGATCTATTTACAATCTATTTAGGATTCATTTAAAAGTCCACATAATTATATATACATACATATATTATAATCATTCCCAACAACAACTCCTCAGATACACATTCTCCTATATAGGCCTGGGGAAATTTCATAAGTCAAAACACATTCTAATTATTAGATTTGTATGACAAATACACACTTAACCTCTGTCCCAAGTAAAATATGACATTCTCTAAATGCGTAATGAATTAATAGTATGTTTTCAAAACATTCTGTCTGGTCATGCATGTGTGTGTATAGAAGGGACTATGGTAGGCTTCTTCTGCTGGCCAGATGTGCTGGTGAGAGACGTCTTCACCCCTGGACAGACGCGTGGCACTAAAGGCTGTGGAGTGATATGAATCCTGACAGAAACCTGGCTGTCATGAACACACAAAATTTTACCCTTCTCTGCAAATGTTTCAACATGTGTAGGACATGCCACACACAGCTTTAACATAACTGCCATATATATTTAAAGTGTATCTGTGGAGGTGCGTATGCTGGATATTCTAGAATGACCACACATTAAGTGCAATGCAGATGGGAAGTTGTCCATCTTAGGATAAAATTTATATAAGGGAAATGATATACAGTATTTTACTTCCTGTAAATGGACAAATGTATTTTTAAAATGACAAATATTAAATGTGATTTCTCAATTAATTAACCTGCATGCATATTAATGATAAAAGAACAAGCAAAATACTGGTTTAAAATAGTTAAGAGCACGTGACATGCAGCAGATTAGGAAACTGCAGATTTATGTGTATTTGCAGATTTTAACTTTGGATCCTGAGGACATTGGTGTCAATTTGATGCTATTTTCATAAAAATTAATATCCATATAAATTCATTATAAAATGCATTACACAGTAAATGTTTAAAACATGAATTATACTCTCAAAGAGAGAAAACGTGCTTTTATATATTCATACAAATGTAGTCAAATTATCACAAACCATTACTGAAAATGTTTCTAATTTTAAGTTAATTTATTATAAAGTGTTACAAATTAATTATCTGCAGTTTTAGAAAACACTATTATTATTGAAATTTCAAAATGTCACAGTATTTGGTGGAAGCACAATAAGCAAGGAAAAAATCTGACCTTTTGTACAGAAAGTTTCACATGCTCAATGTCACTAATTTGCTTACATTTAATTATGCAGAAAAAAATTCTTATTCATTTTATGCAGCAACTTTTGTGTATTTTTTTCTTTCCATTTAAATTAAAGGTTCACATTAAAAAAAGACAGAACTGAAACAGAACATGTGAGGTTGACAAAGTAAGCGGAAGAATTATATAGAGAAACACACTTGTAAAACTTACACTGGGTCCTTTCCTGTGCGGTAACTGACAGTCAAGTCCACTTCCTCCGGCTCCAGGGCCTTGATGAAGTGCTCTCAGGGACCTGCACTCACAGAGCTCTTTAAATTGCCATTCTTGCTCAGGACCACAGCAACTCATAGAACCCAAAGCCGTGACTTTCCCCACTGCTGCTGTAACGCTGCCTATCTAGAGAAGACAGAGAATGAGGCGGTGATGGCTTTACCAGAGTTCTGTGTTTTTGGTATCACATTCATTGTAATACATACAGTATCACATTTTAAAAAGAGGATACACCAAGGAATCATTTGTTTCATACTCTTGACCTACCTCAGTTTTCACGTGAAATACTGCCAGTCAAATCAATCTGACTCAACGGGTGAAGGTGTGAAAAATCACACAGAGCCATAATTACAGGAGGTCAGACATGCAGCCTTCTTTTAAGGTTTAATTATATGCAAACACTACTATGGGGGCTCTGTGAGCTGGGTTAGCGGCCTGTGTGCATTTCTGCAAAGGCCACTGGGATATTTACAGCATTTGGACATGTGAAGGTCACAGGCGTAAAGCAGGATGATGGCTTTCACAAATGGAGCCCCCCACCGGATCCCAGAGTGTTCATTGGATGCCGACAGGCCGAGCCTTCATACCTGTGACTGGGGCTCAATACATCAGTGAGAAGCCCGCAGTAAATCGGAGACCTAAAATGGATCCGCTGACATTGCTGTGCAATAATTAAACTATCGAGAGGGGTGCGGGGGTAAGAAGGACTGGGGTGCAGACAGTTCCTTGATGTAGGAAAAATGGAGCGGAAACTCATTCTGAGAGCAGGGGACTGAGAGCTGTAAAGGGACGTCTGGGGCCCAGAAGTTGTGTCCAGTGAATATTTCAACTTGAAAAGTTTTTTCCTCCTTAATTTTCTGTCTGGCAGCCCTTTCCTTTCATATAATTTAAAGTCTGTTCCTAAGGAGCCCTGGGTACAAGTATGAATCGGCCCCCAGGACCTGACTTTTTATATTACTGTGCAAATACATGGAGCCGCCACAAGAAATGCTGTTCACTTCAGAAATAGTCTGTTATCATTATTATCAAGTGCAGAAATGCCAATTATAATTCAAATATTTATTCCTTCAATGGTGCAGCCAAATGACAGGGAGTATGCACTGTAAAAAATGTTCGTATTTTTAACGGTAAAAAACTGTAAAAAAGCAACGGAAAAATTTAATTGCTTAAAAGTATGTCCTCTTACTAGTGAAAAACTGTAATAGCTCTCACGTGACATTTCATGTAATTTTACAGTAAGAAAAACCTTACTGTTGCATTTAGCGTACTTTACCGTAAACAATACGGTAGCAATTTTTATGTTTTACATCATTGAACTAAAATTTACGGTAAAAAACTGGCAGCTGGTGGCAAGTGCTTTACCATAAAAAAAAACGTTAGTAATATTTTAGGTTTTATGGCATTGAACTTCAGTTTATGGTATAAAAAAACCCCTGCTAGCTGTGGTTGCCTGTAATTTAAAAATATTGTATTACAAACCAATTTGTCATAAAAGTTATTATTGAGAATTACCAGAGGTTTAGACCTTGATGTTTTATCAAAAATAATAAAGTTTGAAGTCACCATTATGGAGATGAGTGTTTGCTTTAGTTTGGCTCTTGACCCTTGACTTTCTAACTTTAGGTTCCCTTTCGTCCTGGGAACTCCGACGTGTCGTCGGGGGAGTTCCCTGACGAATTGGGATTACGCTAGGGAGCCTATTGCCTTCGAGAGAATTAAAAACGAGCCAATGGACATTGGCATGCAAGATTTGCATTCCGCGACCCGCCTACTAGCGCGGGTATAAAAGGCGGAAGTAAACATTGCGCAATGCTTTTTTCTTCGGAGCCTCTCAGTAGTGTTCTGTGTACTGCTGTTCTTGCCGGTTTGAAGAGAAGATGAGCTGAAAGAAGAGGAGTCTCTGACGGCTGCTGGTGTGACGGCGCTTCAGTGATCAACGCGACTGAGTGCAGCACGAGGGCTTGCAGTTTCTCCCGAGTGTCTGCCGCGGTGGTCCCTCGGTGCCTCGGCGCTTCAGAGCATTTCCTTCTTCTTCTTTCTTTTTCTTTTTTTTCTTTTCTTTTTCTTCTTTTATTTTCAAACTAAAAGAGCAACAC
Organism: Rhinichthys klamathensis goyatoka; assembly: GCF_029890125.1. Classification (NCBI taxonomy): domain Eukaryota; kingdom Metazoa; phylum Chordata; class Actinopteri; order Cypriniformes; family Leuciscidae; genus Rhinichthys; species Rhinichthys klamathensis. Next base: position 1,899,358 of record NW_026606572.1, on the reverse strand, counting down.
GGTGTGTTCGCGTCCTTTTCAGGATGTCGTCACACCCGTGCGTTTCTGGATGCGGTCGACTTCTCCCTCAGACAAACACTGCCTCACGTGTCTGGGCTTAGCGCACGCTGAGGCAGCGTTGGTGGATGAGTCATGTTCTCATTGCGGGAATATGACTCTGGCGATGCTACGTTCGAGACTGAGAACCCTGAAACACGGGGGAGTCCCTTCAGATAATCCTCGATCTAGTTCGTCTGCCGGTTCAGTTCGGCAGGCGGCTACTTCGTTGATTCCTGTTGGTGAGCGAATGAGGATCACCGTGAGGAACGCTCCGACTGGTGACAGAGACTGTCGGGCACCTCACGCCTCTAGTTGCACGTTGCCATCGGCGCTTCCGGTGGGGCGGCCGGAGCCCCCTCGGGCGGTTCCGGTTGTCTCCTTCGGGGCGCCACCTGAGGATAAGATGTCGATCGCGGCATCGGAGGAAGAGCGGTCATCTTCTGGTGATGACTCGGCGGGACTGCCCCCTTCGGGTGTGGTGGTTCAGGCTGAGCCGGATCCGGAAATGGCCGCTATGCTCGAACGGGCGGCCGCGAATGTCGGGCTCGCGTGGAACCCTCCACCGGGTCCTGAACATTCGCGGTTGGATGATTGGTGTTTTGGAGCGGGCCGTGCTGTTGCCTCACGACCCGCTCCAGTCCCTTTCTTCCCGGAAGTGCATAAGGAGTTGAGGAAGTCTTGGTCGGCGCCTCTGGCGCACAGACGGAGACAACCTCGCTCCTCCTTCCTTACCACTCTGGACAGCGGGGCGGCGCACGGGTACGAGGGAATCCCCCCAGTGGAGCGGTCTATCGCGATGCAACTGTGTCCGAAGACCGCTTCCTCCTGGCGGGGTGCCCCTTCACTCCCCTCCCGCGCCTGTAGGTTTTCCTCTGGTCTGACCGGGGATGCCTACATGGCGTGTGGAGACGCCGCCTCCGCCCTGCATGCCATGGCGTTGCTCCAAGTCCATCAGGCTAAAGCACTCCATGACTTGCAAGCGGGTGGTCCCGACCCAGCTTTGCTGCAGGAGCTGCGTGCGGCGACGGACTTCGCCCTCCGGGCGACGAAAGTCACCGCACATTCGCTGGGTCGGGCGATGCTGCCTCAGGTCTTTTCGAGGCAGGACAGCGGTTCCACTGAAACAATTTCAGAGGCTCCTGGGGCATATGGCAGCCGCAGCCGCAGTAACGCCGCTCGGCCTGTTACATATGAGACCGCTCCAGCACTGGCTTCACGATCGAGTCCCGAGGTGGGCGTGGCAGAGTGGCACGTTCCGGGTCAAAGTAACCCCGCACTGTCGCCAAACCTTCTCCCCGTGGTCGGATCCTGCGTTTCTACGGGCCGGAGTGCCCCTAGTCCAGGTTTCCAGGCATGCTGTGGTTTTCACAGATGCCTCTGCCATGGGGTGGGGGGCCACGTACAAAGGGCATGCAGTCTCGGGTCTGTGGACAGATGCATTGGCATATCAACTGCCTAGAGTTGCAAGCAGTACGCTTGGCTTTGTGCCGCCTCAAGGGGCTTCTCAAAGACAAGCACGTACTGGTCCGTACGGACAGCACTGCGACCGTTGCGTACATCAACCGACAAGGTGGTCTACGCTCCCGCTGCATGTCGCGACTCGCCTCCCACCTCCTCCTTTGGAGTCAGAAGCATCTGAGGTCGCTTCGTGCCACTCATGTTCCAGGGGAGCTCAACCGTGTGGCAGACGAGCTTTCACGGTTGCCTCCCCTGCCAGGAGAATGGCGACTCCATCCCCAGGCGGTTCAGCTGATCTGGAGTGTTTTCAGAGTTGCACAGGTGGACCTGTTTGCCTCTCCGGACACGACCCATTGCCAGTGGTTTTACTCCCTGTCCGAGGGGACCCTCGGCACGGACGCCCTGGCCCACAGCTGGCCCCGGGGCCTGCGCAAGTATGCGTTTTCCCCAGTGAGCCTTCTTGCACAGACACTGTGCAAGGTCAGGGAGGACGAGGAGCAGCTCCTGTTAGTGGCGCCGTATTGGCCCACCAGGACTTGGTTCACGGAACTCGTGCTCCTCACGACAGTCCCTCCTTGGCCGATTCCTCTGAGGAAGGACCTCCTTTCTCAGAGACGGGGCACTCTATGGCACCCTGCGTCCAGACCTCTGGAAACTCCATTTCTGGTCCCTGGACGGGATGCGGAGGTTCTAGGTGATCTACCACAGGCAGTGGTAAACACCATCACTTCTGCTAGAGCCCCCTCTACGAGGCGCCTCTATGCATTGAAGTGGAACCTATTCGTCGAGTGGTGTTCCTCCCGTCAGGAGGACCCCCGAACTTTCCCGATCAGAGTCGTGCTTTCCTTCCTGCAAGATGGGTTGGAGCGAAGGCTGTCTCCCTCCACCCTCAAGGTGTATGTTGCCGCTATAGCCGCACATCATGATGTAGTAGAAGGTAAGTCCATAGGGAAGCACGACCTGATCATCAGATTCCTTAAGGGTGCTAGGAGGTTAAATCCACCTCGTGTTTTGCACTCTGGACCCTCTTGGGACCTAGCTCTGGTACTGAGAGCTCTTCAAAGTCCTCCCTTTGAGCCTTTGCTGACAGTGGAGCTGAATATCCTGTCCATTAAGACAGCGCTCCTATTGGCATTGGCCTCTTTTAAGAGGGTCGGGGATCTGCAGGCTTTTTCGGTCGACGAATCGTGACTAGAGTTCGGGCCGGGTTTTTCTCATGTGATATTGAGACCCCGGCTCGGATATGTGCCCAAGGTTCCTACCACTCCCTTCGTGGATCAGGTAGTGAACCTGCAAGCGCTGCCCCAGGAGGAGGCAGACCCAGCCCTAGCTTTTCTCTGTCCAGTCCGCGCCCTGCGGGTTTACATTGACAGAATGCAAAGCTTCAGGACCTCAGATCAGCTCTTTGTCTGTTACGGAGGCCAGCAGAAGGGGAAGGCCGTCTCCAAGCAGAGGTTAGCTCACTGGTTAGTGGATGCTATCACCCAAGCGTATGTAGCTACGGGTGAGCCTTGTCCTCCCAGGTTGCGTGCTCACTCTACGAGAGGTGTTGCCGCCTCCTGGGCGTTGGCTCAAGGCGCCTCGCTGACAGACATTTGTAGAGCTGCGGGCTGGGCGACACTGAACACGTTCGCTAGATTCTATAGCCTACGTGTGGAACCTGTTTCCTCCTGAGTACTCGCTACGGCCAGTGGTGCAAGGGAATAGGTTGTGTCGGCTTGCTACGCCACTCCGTGTCTCAGCTGGATACGTGCGTCTTTCGCTCCGTTGGCGCCCTACGTTGGTTAGCCTCATGAGTTCCTCCATCACCCCTCCGGTGTCAGGCGTGGCGGACCGCCGGCGCCAGGTCTACTACCTCTAAGGGAGTTGTTGTGTAGACTGGGTGTTATGTCCAGTGGTCTCTTCGGTGACCCATTATGCCACGTGCAGTCCAGCCGTGTCTTCCCCTTGACAGACTCGTTCTGTCGTCCCTGTTGAGTACGCTCCCACTCCCCTTGGAGGGGACTACCTCAGGGGCTGCCATGTGTTTCACTATCCCCCTGGGCTAGTACATATGTGTATTCCAGCTCTTCATCAGGTACCTGGCTTCCGCAGCGTTCCCTTCCCCTTTTTTACGGGTTGGGCACGCTTTCCCAGTGTTATCCTATCTCCACTGTGTGGGTCTTGCGGAACAGCAGTGTGACTCCCTTGCTAGCTCCCGTAATTTGTGAAACTGCTTTGGGTAGCTTATCTGGGCGCTGGAAGGGGCCAGCACCATGGAGCACGACACGTCGGAGTTCCCAGGACGAAAGGGAACGTCTCGGTTACGTATGTAACCGTATGTAACCTCGTCCCCTCGCCATGTTGTTGTACATTCGCGGAGGTCTGAACACTTTCGGCTCCTCAGCGAAAAGCATTGCGCAATGTTTACTTCCGCCTTTTATACCCGCGCTGGTAGGCGGGTTGCAGAATGCAAATCTTGCATGCCAATGTCCATTGGCTCGTTTTTAATTCTCTCGAAGGCAATAGGCTCCCTAGCGTGATCCCAATTCGTCAGGGAACTCCCCCGACGACACGTCTCCGTTCCCTGTACTCAGGGAACGAGGGTTACATACGTAACCGAGACGTTTTCTCTGACTGCTTTAACTGTGTGTTTATAAAACACATTCGTGATGGTATGAAAATCAGAGAGAAATTGTGATCTGGTGTTGTTGGCTATTTATTGATGATGACATAATCGTCATGTGGTGGCTTGATTCACTGATCTCATAATGAGTCTTATCTTTCATTGTATGAGGAATGTTTAATACTAATATGCTCCCAATGAGCCAAATAATGAGAAAGAACAAAATTGCTTACCACAGCTATGCAGACGACACACATCTCTACTTAGCCCTATCGCCTAATGACTACAGCCCCATTGACTCCCTGTGCCAATGCATTGATGAAGTCAACGGTTGGATGTGCCAAAACTTTCTTCAGTTAAACAAAGACAAAACTGAAGTCATTGCGTTTGGAAACAAAGATGAAGTTCTCAAGGTAAAACGCATACCTTGACGCTAGGGGTCTAACAACTAAAAATCAAGTCAGGAATCTTGGTGTGTCTCTAGAGTCAGACCTTAGTTTCAGTAGTCATGTCAAAGCAATAACTAAATCAGCATACTATCATCTGAAAAATATTGCAAGAATTAGATGTTTTGTTTCCAATCAAGACTTAGAGAAACTTGTGCATGCTTTTATCACCAGCAGGGTGGATTATTGTAATGGACTCCTCACTGGCCTTCCTAAAAAGACCATAAGACAGTTGCAGCTCATACAGAACGCTGCTGCCAGGATTCTGAGCAGAACCAGAAAATATGAACATATCACACCAGTCCTCAGGTCTTTACACTGGCTCCCAGTTACATTTAGGATTGATTTTAAAGTATTATTACTGGTATATAAATCATTCAATGGGCTAGGACCTCAATATATTGCAGATATGCTCACTGAATATAAACCTAACAGATCACTCAGATCATTAGGATCATATCAGCTAGAAATACCAAGGGTTCGCTCTAAGCATGGAGAGTCTGCTTTTAGCTATTATGCCAGCCGCAGCTGGAACCACCTTCCAGAGGAGATCAGATGTGCTCCTACAGTAGTCACTTTCAAATCCAGGCTCAAAACACATCTGTTTAGCTATGCATTTACTGAATGAGCACTGTGCCACTGTCCGTCCGACTGTTTTTACTGTACTGGTTTTGTCTTTGTTTGTTTTCTAATTACTAATTTATTTATTTTTATAATCTCTGGAAGAGATTTTGAAGGAGAGCGGGAGAGTCTTCACTCCGATGAGGCGAGTGAAGGAGTAAGTTATACTGCTGTATAAGAAGTCGCTGAGAGCGTCGTTAAGGGTAACGGCAGCAGACAGCGCACACGAAGCGTGCTCTGTGGGGGCCCCGCTGGGCATTACTGGTGTAGCACCACCCCAGCAGAGTACGTCCCTGGGCTAGAGGTCCAGTGGCACCGTAAACCGGCTCAATCTCTTCCATCTCAGATAGGGGTGGACCAGTACTACTTTATTTGATTTTTTATTCTAAACTGTTTTAATTATTCTTACTTGTTTTGATTATTTTAATTTCTTCTATGTAAAGCACTTTGAATTGCCATTGTGTATGAAATGTGCTATATAAATAAACTTGCCTTGCCTTGCCTTGCCTTGCCTAATATATTTCATGTTTTTCAGTATAATAGCTCTGTGACCCTACCGCATGCAACCTAGCAGCGACAAACAGATAATCTGAAGAACTTTAAAAACACATGGTTTATAAAAAAGCTTTTGAACTACTGTACGATTTAGACCAACACAGACATCAAGAATCAGCGTATGAATCTCAACAACGGTGACAATCAACAAAATAATCAGATAAAACTCTGAACATCACAAAACAAGCTACTAAAAAGTTTCAACAAAAACAAAAGCAGATAATAATAATAAAATAAAATATTAAGGCAATTCAGCATAATTTATTCATGCTGTAATGGATGCTGGGAGATATTGATGAGTTTTGATTGATGGCTCCCATCATGCACTGCAATTTTATCATCACCATTGTTTAGATTCATATGCTGAATCTTGATGTCTGTGTGTGTCTGAAAGATGCAGTAGTTCAAACCTTTGTTGTGCACAATGTTTTTGAAAATTCTTCAGATTATCATAACACTGATGGATCACAGACTCATAGGGCTACTACAATCAATCATGTAAAATTAATTACCCATATAATCAAAGATAAGACTCTATATGATCTCAGTGAATCAGGCCACTACATGATGATTATGTCATCATCAACACATAACCAACATCACCTGATTCATTTTCTCTCTGATTTTCTTGCCATTACCAACGTGTCTTATAAACACAGAGTTACAGCAGCCAGAGATAAACTACAGTTAGAAAGTCAAGGGTCAAGACAAGAGCCCAACTAAAGCAGTGGTTCCCCCAACCTTTTTTTGTCTGAGACCCCCTTTTTCCCAAGAAAATATTTTAGGGCCCCCCTTCACATTTAATGATATTATCGCTCTTGTAAGCTTGCAGCAAGGATGACAAAATATGTTGTTTTCAAACAAACGGTGTGTTTACTATGACCAGATATGTTTATGCACAAATAATAGCCTATAATATTGAAAATACAATGACGAAAACATCAGTAGGCCCTTTGTAATTTAAAAATGTAAGCCTAGGAGAAGCCTATATATTGGTCCTATTTGAAATCCAAAAACAAAAATATTCACAGTGGTGTGTAGGTAAAAAAAAGAAAGAATATATAGGCTATTACTAAAGGACTGCTGTCTGGGGCCTCAATACTTGCAAGCTATTTGTGAGGCTTTATTTTTTACGCTTTTGGCGCTATAGCGAGCGATAATAAACTTGCGTTTATTGAAGGGATAGTTCACCCAAAAATGAAAATTAAGTCATTAATTACTCACCCTCATGTTGTTCCAACCCCGTAAGACCTTCGTTCATCTTCGGAACACAAATGAAGATATTTTTGATTAAATTTGAGAGCTGGATCACTGCTACATAGGCTTCCTAAGGGAGTGAAAGTTGTCTTACGGGGTTGGAACAACATGAGGGTGAGTAATTAATGACTTAATTTTCATTTTTGGGTGAACTATCCCTTTAACAGAATAATGCGTCTTTCGGAATAACATTGTAGCCGGAACTACTTCTCTCTGTGTACGTCTATGACGAGCACGCAGGTACTGGGCTACTCCGCAGAGGCAGCGATCCGAACCAGTGTAAAATAGTCCCAATGTAAACACCGTAAACACTTATTATAGGTGTACCATAGTGGTTCAGGACAAGACAAAAACACGGATTGAAAAATGGATTCATGATGAACTCGCATTATACATTTTTGTAAATTTTGAACAGAAAAAAGTTAAGGACTTTTATTTAATGCTCATTGCTCAAAACTTTTCAAAATATGACGCGACCACCCACAGAGCTCGCTGAGGCTCCCTTGTGGGCCGCGACCCCCCTGTTGGGAACCGATGAACTGAAGCAGTCACTGATCACCATCATGGTAACTTCAAATAAAACAATAAATCATCAACATCTAAACCTCTGTTAATTCTCAAACAGAACTGTAGATGTATGAAAGAAATAAAGTCAATCTGGTTAGTAATAAGTGAAGCTGGTAATGCTGTTTGTGGAGTTGTTTAATCCTCTGATGAGATCTTGAGAGATTTAATGTTTTTTATCTTCAGTTGATTTCATCTAAGGCTGTGGCCGAAGTCAGTTGAAGTTCTTGTGTTTCTGCTCGTCGCTTCTCTTTTTTCTGTTCTTGTTGTTTCTCTAAATTGACATTGCCAGAATTCCCTGCGTAAAACTTCAAATTTGATGTTATTTCATTTAAATAATGATGTTTTTAGTTATCAGTTATGTACATTTGGGGTTTATATTACATTATATATTGTTTAATGAATGGCATTATTTGGAGACATGTGTGTGTCACCATGATGGTGTTTTGTATTTGTGTGTATGACACTGTGCACCTTCTTTATATTAACATGTGCCTCAGCTTATGGAAAACTAATGGTGGTGCACTTTGAATCATCATGTGGTTTTCTTTTTTACCGCCTGTATTATTATAGTGGTTATCAGTATATTACAACAGTATAAAGCAGGTTTTTATACTTTAGTGAAATTGAATGATAACGTTTATCGGTTAAAACAGCGGTTCCCAAACTTTTTTTCCTGCGCACCCCCTTCTATGTCCCAACCAGGTTGGCGCACCCCCAATCCCCACTTCAAAAAAAAAAAAATGCAACAAAGCTTTGTTTTATCGCCCTATAAAGACTCATGTTTAATCATACGCTAATAACCAGAACACGCATGACAATAACAACATCAACAAAGTTTCAATATAATGCAACAAAGCTATGCACAAGCTTCCACTTTTAACCCTTTCACACGTAAGTTTAAAATATTTTAACTGACCCCCCAGCGTGAGTTTTTCAAGGCGACCGTTATTTAGAACTTGTCACTTTAATGTTTCCATGGTGACGCGTCATTCCTTGTCACGTGACACAGCGCAACCACAACACAGCGCTGAATGAATGATGATCTGCTTTTATGTCATTTTTCCTTTTTTATCAAAAATATTCACAAATGTATTAGCTATAGCATGAAACACTGATATTCCGATTGTAAAATATGTGCAAGTGGATGTGTTTTATTGTTCAAACACCTTCATAACGATCCTTAGTTTGTGCCACAGTTCAGAGAATCGGATCTGTTGGATTTACAACACGTCAATTCCTCCATTTCTCACGAAATACATGAAAGTAAGAGGCCGGTGAACTGGGAGAAGAATAGGGTAAAATGTGAAGCTACGTACACAATGTGTATCTGATATGAATTAAACGTGTCGTCTTGTTATAATGAAAAGGATTAATATTGCCGCTTCCATAGAAATCAGCAAAATCAAAATCATTGTTTTGCTAGTACTTATGTGTATTTAAATGTCTGAAACCTAAAATAAACATTATGTGGTTGAAAACACTCAATGGTTGTGATATATGACAGCACTGGCTCAGCGCCAGCCAACGCGCGAAAGCACATTTGTCACGTTAGCGGCTGCAGTGCAGAGCAGTGCGTAGAAGACAGCAGCTGTTTTCAACGTTTCTATCAAAAACTAATAAATTATAGTTTTTTAATTTAAAATAAAAGCGATTACAAAGGAAATGTTTACTGTTCATGGTTTTTATTTTATTGTATGGAAAAATCCCACTTACAAAACAGACCGCCATTACATTTTTCCTCTCGCGCACCCCCTGGTGGCAGCTCGCGTACCCCTGGGGGTGCGCGTACCACACTTTGGGAATCCCTGGGTTAAAAGAAATATAAGGGTTGTCCCGTGAAAACTAAAAGGTAACTACTGTATTTTTTATGGTAAAGTATTGAGAACCACAGCTGATGTTTTTTTTACCACACATTTAAGTCCTGCTGATTTTTTTTTTCGTAAATTTAAGTCCATAAGGTTGCTACCATATTTTTTACGGTAAAATACTGGCAGGGTTTTTTACCGTAAATTTAGTTTTTTTACATTGTGTTTTTTTTTTTTGCCAGTAAATTTAAGTCCCGTAAAACATAAAAGGTTGCCACCATATTTTTTACTGTAAATTTCAGGGTTTTTTAACAGTGTGTGGAGAGTTTGAGTTGGTGCTGTGCTGTAATTATGGCCTATTTAGTAGCATAAAGTTCTTCATTTTACAGTGCGAAGACAAAAAGATACTCTAACACATGAGATGCCATTGCTGTAGCCAACCTGCCCTCACAGCTAGTTCATCTTACAATGAACTTTTATGTGCAGCACAACGGTTTTCAACATTTATAATAAGAAATGTTTCTTGAGCATCAAATCAGTATATTAGAATGATTTCTGAAGGATCATGTGACACTGAAGACTGGAGTAATGATGCTGAAAATTCAGCTTTGCCATCCCAGAACACAGAAATTTTTTAAATTGTAATCATTTTTCACAATATTGACGATTTTCTGTATTTTTGATCAAATAAATTCAGCCTTGGTGAGCAGAAGAGACTTATTTCAATAACATTACAAAAAAATGTTTTTAACTGAACTTATACACTTTTAAATGTGAGTGCAAATAATCGTCATTAGAATTGGAAAGAATAGACAAATTATTTTAATAATAAAACACAAAGCACAAAAGCTGGGATGTGTTTTTCTTCTCTTCTCTTCTCATTTATAAAGCACAAATAAACACAAAAATAGTTGACTACTGTGCTGTGCAAAAGAGAAGTCCTAAATATAAAAAAATCTTTATCTTGGATAGGACTATTATATATTATATTATATTATATTATATTATATTATATTATATTATATTATATTATATAGGAGTATTATTGTCTGTGGATTGCAAGCTTCTGACCGGTTTACTCAAGTTGAAAAGATCTGACAAATAAGAAAGCGCTAGACCATTTAGGGATTTAAAAACAAGCAACAGTACTTTAAATCAACACACTGGCAACCAACTCTGAGACATTAAAGTTGGAGTAATATGTCCATGCTTATGGACCCCACTTAAAAATCTGGCTGCAGCATTTTGAACTATTTGAAGCTGTGACAGAGGACTGGGAAATTCCAATATATAAAGAATTAAAATAGTCCAAACGAGATAAGATGAAAGCATGCCTCTTTCAAGATATTTAAGAGATAGGAAAGACTTTGGACAGAAATTTTAAATGAAAGAAGCTTGACTTCACTACTGTATTAATATGTTGGTCAAACTTAAAGGGACGATGTGTACTTTTTTATGTATTTTATTATTTAAAATCAATATTTTTATTCATAAATATGTCCTCAATGGTGTACAAATACCTCTGCCAATTATCTGACTTATCCTCGTAAACGAAGAATTTATTATCTTTATATACATGGGACGGGTAGGTCCACGGAGGCTTCCATGTAGTTCCGCCATCTTGAAAAACTATAATAGCAGAGAGGGACAAAAGTACTAGGCCAACGCGTTTCCACAGCGCCTTTTTTGTTCAGAGCCAGCGTGACGTAACTGAAAGCAGCAGAAACGGAGGAGCAGAGCAGTGAGAGGCGCTTGTCACTGCCCCGGCAAGTTTAAAAAGCTGCATTGCAAATCCTCGTCGCCAGAAAAGTCCAAAATAGATCGTAAAAGGAAACGTGACCGGAGATTACAAAAAACACGAGTTAATGTCGGGATAGCTTTTTCCAGGTGGATAGAGCTAATGCAGGAGAAAGATTTCAAAAGAGACGCTGAAGTCCTGCTTTCTTCTCGACAGGTAAGTCAATGTTAGTCTTAATTACAAGCTTTTTTTCATTGTTTGGTTGTGTACTTTATTTTATAGACAGATGAACATTTATAGTTAAAAGTTGATGATGTTATCTAACAATGCACGTACTTCAGAAAATATAACGAATAAAGAAGGCATAACTACTTATTACAATAGTTCATGTTTTTCACAGTCAGTAATTCATACTGCAACATTCGTTTGTTCGTTTGAAATAACAAACCTGTTCACCCGAAGGAACACTCCACGAAGTGCTATTAGAAGACATCCTGTCATAGCTTTTTGGTACATAATGGCTACCGTAGATGCAACGCACATTTGAAAAAGCCAGGCGCTGGAGAGCACAATTCGTTTGAATGCAAAATACATTTTCACCACTAGATGGGAGAAATTCCTACACATTGTCCCTTTAAGGGAGGAATCAAAAATTACTCCCAGATTTTTAACAGTTGTTTTTGATGTTGGAATTGAAATTGCCAAAATTAAAAATTGTTTTACCCAGAGGGCCCAAAAACAATTTCTTCCATCTTACTCTGATTTAAGTGTATTAAAAGTTTAAAGGCATCCAAGATTTTGTATCGGCTAACCTTGCAAGCAAGGTTTCTAAACCTTTCTTGTCATTATGTTTCAAAGGCAAATAGATTTGGGTGTCATCTGCATAAAAATGAAAAGACACTGCATGCTTCCTAAAAAAGTAACCTAAGGCATTTACAGAAAAAACAAGGTTGGAACCAAAATGGAGTCTTGAGGAACACCACAGGTAAGAGGGGCTACGGATAAAAGGAATGTCATGGTCAACAGTGTCAAATGCTGCACTCAAATCAAAAAGCACTAAAATTACTGAATCCCCAAAGTCGACAGATAGCTAAATGTAATTTAATACTCTTAATAGAGCAGACTCAGTTTTACGTTTATTCCCAAAACCAGACTGGAATTTTTCACGAATGCTGAAAAATTCTCACAGAGGATTAGATTAGTTGTATGTCTCTTCTGTTTCTACCGACATTTCCTACTACAATGCAAACTTAGCATATTTCAATTGGGCTTTAAACAGTTCATTTACAAAATTATCTTTAGAGACTTTATCATGACACTGGTTTGTATGTTTCAGGTAAACCTAATCTTTAAAGGGACTTGACTGTAGTTTAAAGCTGCAGTAGGGAGTTTTGAGAAAACGTTGACTTAGCCTGAAAATTTGAACAAGCACAACTTACAGGTCCCACCCCCTTGCTCTCTGCTGCGCTACAGCCCTCCCTCCACAGCTCGTCCTCCACAGCGGAGCCTGTCGTGAACGCGCAGGCTAGTAAACAGGCCCACCGATGACGGTGGATAAAAAGTTATATGGCACATTCACTAATAGGGACTAAACGTCAACAATATGCTTTACATTGACTATGGCCTGCCCATACTTTGACTACAAACTTGGTCCTCAAATCATTATGTATTTTGCCTACATGTAACTTTATAACGTTGCACTCTTACTATAAGTTATAAATAGCTAGTAAGATAACGTTAATATAACGGTAACTAACGTTACAGTATGTAAGTAATTATTCTAGCGATATATAATGCTAGATAAGGTGTGCTAGTACATTATTTCAGCAACATGACAAGCCAGTGAATTAGCAGGTTTCAATTGTTGCTTAGCAGAGTGCGTGACATTTTATCTACATGTTATGCAGCTAGAGTTTTGACACCGAGTCAATGGGCTCTGTGTAATTCTTTCTTTTTCGCTTGTTTATCGTCATCAGTCTTTTTCCTTTTACCTCTTTGTTTTATGAGTAGGTGTAACTCGAGAATTGGCAGTTTAGGTTGTTTCTCCGTCATAAGCACAGCTGCAGCACGCCGGCAATCTTGAGTTTGAACGACGGCTCGCGCAACGCGCTGTGCAAGAGAGGGGTGTGATCAGCGCGTACACGAGCGTGATTGACACTGCTAAGACACTCCTCCCGGCTCTGATTGGTTGTTTCTGACCGGGAGCGTGTATTTCTTGCAAATGGCAATAGGACCACTGGGAGGAGCCAGAGGAGCTTGATTTTTACACAGATTATCTGTCTCATATTCTACTGTCAGGAAATAATGACAGTTTTAGCAAATACATTTTTTCAAAAGTTACCTACAGCAGCTTTAAAGGGGTCATATAATGCCATTTTTGTACAAGCTAATATGATTCTTTAGAGTCTAAATTAAAACTTTGTAATATACTTTAATTAAAAATTCTCATTAGTATTGTAAGAAAACACTTATTTTACCTGGTCAAAAACAGCTCTGTTTTCAGCACGCCGTTTCAGTGCATATGACTTTAAATGATAATGAGCTTTGCTCACCCCGACTCTCTGTTCTGTGTGTACACCGTTTGTAACACAATAACCATAACCGCGTTGTTCATTATAGACGTGGGATTATGAATTATATTGAGAACGTCGTACATAGAAAACATGCCGTAATGTACCCTGAGTGTAAACCTTAGACGCATTCATTGTGAAGCGTGCATCTAGCGATTTACAAAGATTAATATAAATATTAAAGGTTAATAAAACGTTACACTCACTTCAGTTATTTTGGAGGTTCAGCAGGAACATGAATAGTTGGTACCGGTCCAGGAGCAGCTTCTTAGCAAATCCAGCTTTATACTGACCCTCCTCCAGTCTGGTGTGTGAAATGATTCGCGCAAATATGAAAGCATTGACGTTGCTCGTGGGGAATATTCCCTTCGAAAACAGAACTCAGCCACTGCGTCTTCAGCGGTTCGGATTTAGGAACATTAAAATGACTGCTGTGTTCGTTATTACACCCAAGAACAGAACAACACAATCGCTTAGACGCCATTCTGCTCAAAGACAGTGCTCCAGCATATCAACAATGACCGTGCCGGTCCGCGCCGTGCAGACTATGATTGACAGCTCCCTCATGAGCGAGGGCGGGTCTGTGTTGAAACGCGGCTGTCAATCAACAATCGCGGGAGGGGCGTCCGACCGTGTGACGTCACACGGTCGAACGGCTTGATTTGAGGCAGGGGAAAACATATAAGGAGATTAAAACAAAACCACTGGATGGATTTTTATCATTTTATGATGTTTGTGTACAGGCACTGCCAACACACATTTCAGTACAATCAACTTGTAAAAGTGCATGTACCATTCATTATATGACCCCTTTAACTAGTGATGAATATCAGCTTCCTCAACACTGTTCTGTAATACCTTTACCTGAAGTGATAGTTACATATTAACAATAATACAGTGTGATCATGCTAATGTTGGCTAGATACAGTAGTTGCACTATAATCAATGGACATGTAATTGATGAAAATAAACAAAATTGGGAAATAATTGTCTTGTGAGGCAATACATAATAAATTTGTTGTATGACACAACATAATCGTATCATCACAACAACAACAACAAAACCAACAAAAAAACTGAAGAACAGACAGACAGCTTTCGCGACCAATGATAAAGACCTTTCTCCACGCCCCCTACCTTTCGGCACACTCATTAATCCAACCTGCAGATACCCACACTTGCAAACTGTGGTTCCTTATTGTATGATATGATAATTTATACTTTGCTAAAATACCTTTTTTGTCATGCAGGACCCTGTCCACAAAGGATTTCGAAATATTGTAAAGTGCATATAGGTCACAGTATCACGCAGGGAGGCGTGTGAGGAGTAGCTTTAATCATGTTCAGGTCCGTTGCTTTAACAGTGGCTAGTAATTTGAATATGCACCTGTAATAAAAATGTGATGAAATGCTGCAGCTGTAGGTCTTCTTGAAATGTTAGGTTTTCCTTTCCAGATCTGTCTATGGAAAAAACATAAGGATAGCAGGCCAACACACACACACACACACACTGAGAGTGATCAGAATACAGAGAAATGCACATTGTGCGCCAATGCTCATGGTGTAGCATATCCTCTAAAACTATATACATACATTCACACAATCCACTCTAACACACACACACACAGAAGGACGGATGATTATTTTAGCATATCGGTTCCTAACTTTCCTGCGGGACTCCTGAAACAGATATCATAGGCAGCCGGAGTGTGTGAGACTGAGTTGTCAAAGTCAATCTCTCAGCACTGCAGTTTTACTCAAATTCTTCATTCACATTTCATAACTGCCACCTCAAATATTGTAGGGGATTTAAAAGGCTTGTTACATTACATTATAGTCAGTATATCTACCATCTTTTATTCATGAAGTATATAGTATTCAGCCTTTTACTGGCCTTTAAACTCATTTTAAATTGAACAAATGAATGATTTATCAATTCAAATGCACAGAAAAAAAGTCTGTTTATAAGAAATGTTTACAAATCTTTACCAAATTTAAGTATCAGAGCCATTATTATTTAAGTATCATTGAGATTCTATAGTTTTCATTAATAATTTGAATACATTATTTTTACATTTCTGTTTTAATTTGAAAGTTTTGTCAATTTTGTTTTGTTTGTGTCAATTTTATTAGTTTTTAATATGTCTATACATATTTTGATAATTTTTTATTTTATTTTTAGTTATTTTAGTACATCATGCTAAACTAAATGGAAATGAAAAATGCTGTCTAGGCAACTAGCCTTACATAAAATAAGTCAAAAATGTTATATATAAATATATATATATATATATATATATATATATATATATATGTTTTTAATTTGGTTTTATCTTTAGTTTAATTTTAGTTTATTTTTGGTTTTAGTTGACAATAATAACCCTGCACAGATGTGAAGAGTAGTATAGGGTGACCAGATGTCAAAAAGTGTTTTTTTTTTCTTCTTTTTTTTTCTTTTTTTTCTTGTTGGGATTTTTATTCATACAAAACATATAATGTGTGTAGAAAATAATGTGATAGATATTGTGCATTACTGCAAAAAAAGAAAAGAAAAAAAAAGCACTGCATACAGTAGTGTCTTTCATCATGATTTGTATGCAATTTTGTAATTTCATGTTTAGTTGAATTACTTATCAGTTTTGGTTTTATTTAGTTTATTTCATGAGATCAATGCAACAGTTATTGTCATTTATTGTCGATTTCACTGCATTAATTCGGCGTATAGTAATTGTCAACGCTCAGTGATGTTCACACAATTTTTGCAAAAATCATTGACAAGCATTAGCAGCAGTTTGAGGTGAATGAAGGCACTGTAAAAACAGTTTTTACTTTTCATAAGTGTGTGCTCATTATTTAATAGATTTATTTGATTTTATGTAATTTAGAGTCATACACAATAACAACCCCTGAAGCAGAAATGTGCCTGATTTTCATTTAATCTGATAGTATACTTTAATATCATCAATATATCATTTTATATATAATTTATATCACCCTGACATAACCAACTACTAACAAGCCACTGGTCGAGCACAATAAGCCACAGCCAGTCCACACGTTCACACCAAAGCACCAGGGGCCCATCTGGGCTTAACATGTGATTTCTTTAACAATGTTCCAGTGGCTATCACAACATCTCGCCCAGCTAGCTTAATATTACGGTTCTTATAACAGTGTAGCACCCCGTGCGTCAAATATTCCAGTTCTTCTGACAGTGTAGCACCCCAGCCATTTAACAGGTGTCCGACTCTCCAGCTATGACAGCATCACACCAGCACTCCATGGGCCAGTTGTCACCAGGCTGTAGATACTGTGTGGATAGAGGAGCAAATGGCTGCTGAAAAAATGTTTGTACATGTTTGGTTGTTTATGTGCGTGCCTGGACTTCATTGGTGAATTGGCCTCAAAAGGAATTTTTGCTGTGAATCTCGGTGTGTGAGATATATAACTGCATATTTTAGTTCATATGTCTCAAATAACACCCATCATTTTGAGGCTGTGGCTGTGGTGTTTTGGGTGTCTACATACTGATTGGCCATATATTGTATATGTGCCATTCTAGTTTGTGTTTGTGTGTGTGTCAGATGTCGATTTCACTGAAACAGGAGCCATGTCCAATCTTCTGGTATTCGGCCGGTCCCCCTTTCTCTGTCTGTCTACACACCATAGCTCCCGGTACTAACAATGGGGCCACTGTTATGGGACACAGCCTAACACAGGCCAGACAGCAAACATACAGCTGTGTAAAGACACACAGGCCTGGATCAGAAAGCTAATCTCCTTCAGGAATGCTAACACTCTTGAGATGACACCAGCACATGTCATCATTTACAGCAAATTTACAGCACATTTTCATTTTTGGGTGAACTATCCCTTAAAGTGCACATGTTAACTTTGACAGCCCTAAAACAAATTTTGTAAAATCTTTTTTTGTCTCAAAGTTTTCTCGCGACCCCGATTTATAAACATCTGGCCTATTTAATATCTGCCACAATAATGTAATAATGTAATATTTTAACTGAATGAAATGTTCATTTGGAGAATTTTCTCAGCAAATATTGATATATGCAAATAATTTCATTAGCATGTCATTTTTTTAAATCAATTGATAGCCCTAGGTCAAATATAATACCCTGCTTTCACAACCTACAATGTTACACTTTTTTTTCCAAAAAGTGAGGGGAAAAAAAATCTGCATTTGGTTTCACATCAACTTCAAAAACTCGTTAGCTCAGACGTTTAAACCTGCAGAGGCCAGAAGTGACACCTTTGTCCAGGGTTTAATTTTGAGCAATAGCGGGTGTTAGAGAAACACATGATGTCGCCAGTTGTTTTGGGGGCAGTTGGGCCGCGATCATAAAGGCAGGTTTTATTAGCTGTTGCATGATTTGTTCCTGCAGACTGTGGAGTGAGCTGCTAAATCAATGCGTACAGCTGTTCTTCCCGCTCGGCCTCTCAGCTCGCACAGCAGGTGTACGGCCCACAACGGCTGTCACACACACCCGCTCACATAACAAATAATAACGGCCTCCACACACACGGACCATCCATCACTGTTATGGCCTGGCCCGAGAGACCGAAGCTCACATACACACGTTCAGCAAAGTGAAGAGCTACACACCCTGCAGCACAAATTGTCTGAAATGGTCACAGACACACATTCAGCCAGCCCCAGAGTGTGTTTGTGTGTGTAAATAGACACTATATTCACAAACAAACAGGTACAAACCTGCGCAAACCCACACATGCTCACATGGGGACAATCTATCAGGGTTATGGCTTTGCTCCACTCCAGTGGTTGAAGCTGGCAGAGGAAAATGTTCCATGTACTTCAATGAGCAAGTCATTCCTCTCTCAGCTCTGCTCTCCTCACTAGACACGACTGTGGCCTGGGACGTCTGAAAAAGAAGAACCAAAAACTAATGTTAAATACATTTATGAACATGTGAAAAAAAAACTCCAATGAGATTGTAGCAGTGAAAAACAATTAGCCTTCCCAACAGCAAGGCTCCACATCTGGTGTAACTCAACCTGTGGGGGCTGGGGAACACGAAGAGAGGGATTCAGCAGGTGATGGTGGCAAGACTACATCAGACTGCCAGACAACTACACATAGAACTGCTGGAGAGGAAATGAACAGGGAGTTTTTTTGAAGGTAAGAAAGCAGCAGGAAAACCTGAGATATATATGTGAGATATATAAGCACATATTTTAATAATTGAATAATTTCAAATAATTTTATAATAACAAACATTACACAGGTAGATCTTTACCTGCAAAGGCATTGCTGCCTGACGTACCTTCTCTGCTCTCCTCACTATGTGATAATACTTATAAATAATAGTAATAAAATATAAATATTACATTTTAATATAATTTGAAACAATATGAAATATTATAGTATGTTATATACAATGTTTATACATTTTAAATTTATAATGACAAATATTTTAGTTTCTATTTAAGGTTTGCATTTAAATATTTGTTTTATGGTCAAAATGTGAAAAAAGTATTTTATTGGCAATGTTCCATGTGTGTTTAATACATACTGAACAAATGAAAATAAAAATCTGAAAATGAAAAACAAAATAATGAGAAATAAAATTAGTAATAAAAAATACTATTTTAAAAAAGGGATAAATAATTGGATGACATGGATTCCATTAACAGTCTTCGCAGTTAAACTGTTAGATGGTGGTCTGACTCTGAATTCAGCAAAACATAAATGTAGGCTGTATGTAAGCAAAACAATATGTAGGCTGACCCTACAGCCTACATCTTGGCAGGCTGTAGGGTCAGCCGTGTACCACCGCTCATTGACGTTTCGCCCCTTTGAATGTTAATTAGAAAAAAAAAAGAATTTAATAAATCATGCCCCTTGACCTACAGGACACTTGCCTTGCCAGACCACAATCACTGAGCTGGCAGCAGAAAGTATACATTTATGTTTTGCTGAATTCAGAGTCAGACCACCATCTAACAGTTTAACTGCGAAGACTGTTAATGGAATCCATGTCATCCAATTATTTATCCCTTTTTTAAAATAGTATTTTTTATTACTAATTTTATTTCTCATTATTTTGTTTTTCATTTTCAGATTTTTATTTTCATTTGTTCAGTATGTATTAAACACACATAGAACATTGCCAATAAAATACTTTTTTCACATTTTGACCATTTAACTCAGAAACTAAAATATTTAAATGCAAACCTTAAATAGAAACTAAAATATTTGTCATTATAAATTTAAAATGTATAAACATTGTATATAACATACTATAATATTTCATATTGTTTCAAATTATATTAAAATGTAATATTTATATTGTATTACTATTATTTATAAGTATTATCACAGTCTTGGAATATTGCTAAAAAGTTTTTTTCAATATATAAATATTTAGAGATTGTTATAGTTTTATGATGCATTATTCATTTTTTACATTATCAAAAATTATTACAACATTGATTGACATTATTACTGTATTATTATTTATATTATTTTCTTCCTTTGTAACTATTATTACACACAATTCTACTTTTCCAATATGCTATTACACTACGAACCATTATATGTCATGCCTATAAAACACAGAAAATTGAAACATTGGGAAAGAGAGGGACAGAGAGACTGGCAAAGGATGAAGGAATTTTGGTTAATCATGTTCCCCAACTGGCAGACTGGGGATATAAATCTCCCCCTCTGTGAGATCTTACTGTATGAAGTTCCCATGCACAAGGATATTCACAAATCAACTGAAGTTCCAACCACTAATGATCAATGAACCGGCACACATGAATTACAGAGCTGGCATATTTATACACCCTGCCTCTATACACTTCCCGTCCTCTACTGTGTGTGCAAATATCTGTTGCATGATGCATCTACAGGTGTTTTTTTTGTGGCAGAGGGATGCCGGTGAGTGCTAGACACAACTGCAGCTTCTTCAAACAGCTGGTCAACAGATGCCCACTCTGGCACATAAAAGCAGCCCAGTGCAGGGCATTGTGGACACATGAATATGAGAGAGGCATCATCGCTTTCTGTTTCCCATAAATCAGTGCACATTCAGTGCATAAGTTAAGGCCTGCCAAAACTGTACTGTATCTGTGACCCAAAAAAAAAAAAAAATGCTTGCGGTGAGTATCATATTCCCTTTTCCACTTTGAATGATGATTATAAACGGTATCACACAGATAATGTGACCCATTCATTACTTAGACTGCTTTTACATGAGACTAAATGGAGGAGATCCGCATGTCACAAAAGAAAACAATCATAAGGCCTTGTACGTTTCGCTTTGCCAACATTCTTCCCTCTCAACAGGAACACCGCCTGGATACGGTGTGTAAAATTATAGAAATGGGATTTTTGCCCATTAGATTAATCTATTAAAAGTGCAGGCTAAACTGCACTAACACATTTCACGTTTGACATTTAATTTCCTTTCTAAAACAATTACACTACAATCTACCATTAGTTGCATAACTTTTTTTAATTTAAATAAATCTGTTAAAGTGTGGCTAAGTGCTAAAATTATACTGAAATCTGAGGAGAAAAGGAAACCCTGAAAATGAATGAAACAGCTGGGAGTTTAATTAGGTGTGTGTTCGTGAATACTGTACTTATATGATCTCGGAATAATGGCTGCATGTGAAATAAATGACTCTCCGTGAGCCTCATTTTATATTCTGACATTCGACATCAGTATTGGACTGGCCAAAAGTCATGATTTCTGCCATACTCATTGAGCATATTCTGAATGCTGGAGTCTCCAGAATCCCAGACTCCCATAAGTGATCTGGAGCCTTTCTGGTGTGAGGGGACTATCATCAGTAATATGTGTTCCCCGTGCCCTCGGACAGGTCTGTGACCGTCAGTAACCACCCTAGAGTTCTCCTGCTCACATTTAAGAGATCATTAGCAGCCTGCAGCGTAGATGAATCTGCAGCCAGATATGTCATATCACGGCGCCTTACCATTCCACAGGGGTCTTTCTCTCTAAAACTTTCTTGTTCAGTCATTCTTTGTTCTTTTAAAGGTGAGGTGTATAGTTTTTTCACCACTATAGCATGACCTTTTTCAAATACTGTATGCTTTCCCAAATGATAAATCCAAGGTTTATACTGAATGTGGGGCTGGTGCAAGATGTGCATCATTATGCGGTCAAAGGGCATCTTTCTCAGCCATTTTGCAAGCAATAGATACACTGAAAATATGTACACTATTGTTCAAATGTTTGGGGTCAGTAAGGTTTTTTAATGAAATAAAGTAATACTTTTATTTAGCAAAGATGTATTAAATTGAAATGACAGTAAAGGTATTTATAATGCATCATGTTTGCCACGAAAATATTAAGCAGGGCAACTGCTTTCCACATTGATAATAATAATAATAATAATAATAATAATAAACGTTTCTTGAGTAGCAAATCAGCATATTAGAATGATTTCAGAAGGATCATGTGACACTGAAGACTGGAGTAATTATGTTGAAAATTCAGCTTTGCCATTATATAGGAATAAATTACATTTTAAAGTATATTGAAAAAGAAAACAGTTATTTTAAATTGTAATAATATTTCACAAAATTACTGTACTTTTGATAAAATAAATGCAGCCTTTGTGAGTGTAAGAGACTTCTTTGAAAATATTTTAAAAATCAGACTGATTTCTTTTTTTTTTTTAAGTATTGAACATAGAATTTAACATATATATACAAACATCACCTTTAACTTTTTTCCCTGTTCCCTTTTTTCATTTACCTTTGCATTTCTTCCCAGTAATCTGTTTGAAGCATTATTAAGGGAGTGAAGGTGAATGGAAGAAAGAGATTCACTTCACACCTGTATATGATTCTCTCCATTACGTAAAGTTGGGAAAAGCAGCGAGGTTACCGTCACGATCTTGGAGCTGTTTGTCTTCTCTTCCTGTACAAGATTAACGAGAGCGACAGGAAGGCAAGAGAAGTGATCAAACGAGCAGTAAGGTTAGGTTTTCTCTCTCTCTTATTTTTTCTCTTATTTTGAAATGACTTTTATTTTTGAGAGGTGGATGCCTGGTCCACGTAGGATATGGTTGTGTGGACGGTCCAGGCTGGCTCTGGGGCCCCTGCCTCTGTCCATATGTCAGAAGAGGAAGCTGTCTGCCTGGGCAGAGCTAGCCGTATATCTCCCCTGCACCGAGGGAGCTGCTCCCTGCCTCTCATTTCCTCAGGGGATTGCACGGTGATAAATGGAGGGAGGATACCATGCACACACAGCAGGGGTGGTGAGCAGGTCAAAAAGACACATTTATAGACAGAAATCCCACATACTTCTCATTCTCACACACATACATACATTGCATCAGAACATCAAAAATGTCTTCTAGATGTTGCAATCATTTTGATTTATTAGACCTAGAACAATGTCTTTACATTCTGCACTCACAATCACTCCAGCACACACACACAAAGTATGCTACAGATGGACCCTGTTATCCATGGGTTTCATGTTCAGAATTGAGTACCACCGTACATTAGCGAATGGATGTTTTGAGAATCGAAGCATTACAGTATGGACATGGAGTGAAGGATTTCATATACAGCTTTGGGGAGCAGTGACGGATATAACAAGGAAAAGGGCGGGAGAAGGTGAGGGCCAACTAGTTAGAAACACATTTTTTGATTGCTCTCATGTGTGCGGGATTATGTACTGTTCTCATTTCACTGTGAGTGTGTTCAGTGCCAGTGTGTTTACATTGCCGGACCGAGGATGTGCGCTCAGCCGGGTGTCTGTTTACGGATGCAGTTGGACACATCCTCGACCGGCAGCCTTGAGAGGCAGTAGCCCCCCGGCCCCGGGGCATGCTAAAGATATTATATTAGTTTATGACTAAACTACAGGAGGGTGAGCGCTGCAAGAGAACCATGCGGCCAGAAACAGATGCACCGCTGGAGAGAGAGATATGTTTGGGTGATCAGAGCTGCTTGCAATGATCATGTTTGCTGGCCAGCTTTTCCATCCAATACTGCCAGTGAGACATCCGGAGTTCAAATGAGGCAACCAGTCGGTAATGTTACACAAATAGAGAAATCTCGCTGTAAACCATTGAGAAATACAGATATGGCCTGTAAAAGGCGGCTCGCCTGCTTGGACAACTGCCCGATGTGTCCATGGTGAATGAACTGCTTCAAGAAATAAATATGATTCGCTTCCTTATATAAACTACATTGATGTTGATAGAGAGGGAGCACAGGCTGAAAAGCATATATACAGGCATACAATTTCAGCTCCATAAATCTGAGCTCCCCAGCAAGAGGGATGAAACTGCCTCCTACAGGGCTGGAATGGACAAGGAGAAAGTGCCTCATATATCACATCAGCAAAAGTTGCTTCCTCCAATGCAAGTTTGGAAACATATTTCTCTCTTCTTTCTTGGATAGATAGAAGCAAAGAGGCAACATGTTCACCTAGAACAGCACAGGCACAGCTCCTGCAATTACCTGTATTACTCATCCTGCTTTCCGGTCTAGTGAAATCACAAATAAAATGTAACTGCCATTCTTGACATAATTAATTCCTTCCCAAACCTTTTTGTCACCCTATGACATGAAATATTTATTTATAGTAGATTTTGAAAGATTTTGAGATAAGATAAGAAAAACATCTCAGGTTATTACTGTAACCCTGTTTCCTTGAGAAGTGGAACAACACGCTCTGTCTGGAGTCGATGCTATGGGGAATGCCCTCAGCGTGACCGTAGTCTGAAGATGTATAACAAAATCTGTAGGCCGACGGCAGTCTATGACGTCATGAACGTGAGAATAAGAGGGCGCATGCAAAATACGTCATCAACTCTTTTGTCTGAAGGAGACATGCAAGTAACCTGATGCATGGCAATGAGATGCCACATCTCATTCCCTTTCTCAGGGAACAAGGTTAACAATTGTAACCTGAGACGTTCCCTTTCGAAGTGGAACTTCGCGGCGTCTGGAGTTGACGCTATGGGGAACAAATACCCACTCCACCATGCTGAGGAGGTGCCTGCCTCACTAGGCCCGCCGAGTATGTAAACCATAGTGGGCATAAAATAATCTGACTCTACAGGTCAATCAGTCAATCCCCATGTGCAAAATTGTGAGCCATAGACTTCTTAGTGGAGCCACAACAACAAGAGAAATGTTCAGCTTCAATGCTCTAATGCAAGGGAAGTCCCGGCCTTATAACCTTTCTCCTTCCCTTGCACGCCAGGTAAAAACCTAAATGCCCAAAGAGCAAGGTTCTGACGCTAGCTATGTCAGTATATTGACAAAGCCCTCAGGGAGTACCTTGTCAAAAAGGAGTACTAATCTACAACCTTTGATCCACCATAGTGGAAGGCTCTCGCTTCATCAAAAAAGAGATGAAATGCACAAGAAGCATAGAGGAAGGACTCTTGCCAACTCAACTCAACCCCCAAGGAAACTGCCGGAGAGCTAAAATGTATCTACCCTAGAGACATAGGGGAGACAGCTCAACCCTGTCCAAGTCATCTCAGGGACCTGCTCTCAGACCTACAAGCACTAATTGAGCAAGTGCTTTTATAACATGCGAGGAGGCCATAGGCCGGCCGCACTAACTTGTCAGGTCCTCTAAGTATAGATCGACCAGAGTCACGAGAGATACCCACTATAGGGGAGCGCAAAGTCCTACTTCAGGACACAACCATTGTTGGGAAGGAACAGACTGAATTGGATTAATTACTATTACTATTCTGTCTATCCTGCTGTACTCTAAAGGATATTGTCAGAGCAGCGCAACGACAGGCAGCATATTTACAATAAGCTTTCAACCCTAACTAGTAATAATGCCGCTCTTCCAAGGGGGAGCCAATCGCTACTCCAACTTGGGGAAGGAGGAAAATGAGAGCATAGCACTAACTATTCTCACTACCCAGGCTCTATACCCGAATAAGGCCGCAGGTGAGCCATGCCCTACTTAAAGACCCCAGACAACAGGGGAAGTGCAGCTCATACCCTGACTAAGGTAAATGCACTCTACCTAGAGAGCACCCTCCCAAAGGGGAGCGATATCACTCTTTAAGGCTCCAACTAATGAAGAGGGAAGTAAAAGAAACAGAAGGAGACACGTGAGTCACCCTGAAGTTCTGTTCTTCTAACCCTAACCAAAAGAGGTAAGAAAGGGAGCCTGCTAAGTAGCCTACAGGCTACCACCTTATTGCTGCTACCCTTCAAGGGGGAGCCTAAGGGAAACATGAGTAAGGCATTGAATAGTATGCCCACAACTCTAGCATCCAGACTCAAAAACTCAGAAGGGACCACAGGGGAGCTTACAGTACATTATACTTTAAGACCCCAACATGACTCGGGGAGAATTTCTCTATGAAATAGCTCAAATAAAATACCAAAGGAAATCTATGAGCTCATCCATATAGTTACATTTACTGTATCCTGCTCCACTCTAAGGGGTGTTTCAGGAGTACACCAGGTAGGGAGCTTACAAGGAGCCAAAGCTTTAGCAATTAGCCGCCAGGCTACAACCTTCCTATTGCTGTCCATACAAGGAGAAGACTACTCCTTACTCCTCCTGGGGAAGGAGGGTGAATAAGTGCAGGGCATCAAGTCGTGTGCCTACTACACTTATCACTTTGGCTAACCACCATGAAAGCAGAGCATGTAAGTTTGCCCAAGCAAACATAATCTAGGCCTCTGAGGAGGATGCTTCTGTGGCTTACCCCTGATTTAATTACAAAATTGCTCTTAGAGTTTCCATAGGAGAGCAGCATCTTTCCTAGAGAGAAAAATTAAGAGGAAGGAAGGATATTATATTCCAGTCCTAACCTCCTTGCTCTATCCTATAAAACACTAAAAAAGATATAAAAAGGGAGCTGGCAAAATGCTAGCTTTTGGGCCAACATTACAGGCTTCAACCTTATTCCCCTCCTGGAAAGCCCCAAACCTTCGCCCTCAAAAAAATTTGTCCAGAAGTGGAGCACCTGTGCATCCCCATGAAGGGAAGCTAAGCCAACTGATGTCAAGAAGAGAGCAAACCAAGTTGTATAATAATAATAACTCCAAACCTATTCACTAGGGGTGCACGATTCAGAAAATGTCACGATTCGATTCGATACCGATTTTTTGTCTCAAGATTCGATTCAAAATCGATTTTCGATTCAAAAACGATTCTCGATTCAAAAAAACGATCCACAGTATATAAATGTAGTTTACTTTTTCCTATGTGATTGATTGCAGTGGACACAATTTAAAAGAAAAAAAACACAACAAATTAAATGTAGTTTGATATTACTTTATGTCTTCATACAAAAATAAAAACTTTTGCAACTAAAAAGTGCAAAGTGCCAAGCTTTGGCCAGCTTTCAAATACATTTAATTCAAGTTTAAAATAAAACTTAAATAAAAAGCTTTTACATTTAGCTTTAAAGTGCTGTAGTCAGATCAAACAAACAATTATGCTAAATGTGGTTTAAGGACTACTTCAGCTACCAGGCTGACTGTTGAAATGTGAACTCGACTGGGCACATTGAACTTCCTAAAAATATACTAATGTCATAGAACCCTTGCGAAATAATTTTAAATAGATTTTAAAAAGCCACCGCTACTGGTAACATCTATGGTTAGATTGATTTGTTTAGATCCAGTGAAGTCGTTCATAGGCGTAATTTGCGGGTATCTCCAGTTAACTAGCAGAGCATTTATTTAGTTCGCTATTAAGTAAGAGATCTGTTGTTTTTGAAATCAAGCTGAGCGCGCTCGTGTCCGCTGCTATCAGTGTCATGGATACAGTGTTCTCTGTGGCTCGCGCAGTCTTCACTCGGACGCGCTCTTCAATCTATCGCCGTTTTGGAGACTCCGGTAAAATCTCAAAAATAAAATGCACACAAACGTGATGAACATATTCGGTTTTGATGAGAGAGAGAAAAAACTATACGAGTGCGGTTTAGAACCCGTAACCTCTGACAGACACGCTTGGCAAAAGATCTACAGACCATTAAGAACTCAAACATATTCTGCGGATCGATGCATTTATTCACGGGTTGAGCAGAGAGGCTGCACAGTTTGACCAGCGGGCGGCAAGAACTTGCAATGTATAACTATTTATCAGACCGGCCCTCGCAGCCTCGAAACACTACCGAACCACCGGTAAAAGTCCCGACTCACCCGATTGCCACTCCGCCCGTGCACGCCATAAAAAAAAAAAATGAATCGATTTTTGGAATTCTATGAATCGATTCTGAATCGGTAAAGATTGAATCGCGATTCAAATGTGAATCGATTTTTTTGCACACCCCTACTATTCACCCTGCATCGACCCTAGACTGCAGGAGCACTTGTCCCATTCAGGGCATTACAGAAGCCACCCTTTACAAAAATGAGGGAAGCTTCAAAAGGCGTGCTCAACCCTTCAGAAGACTGAACACGACACCTGGCCACGGTGACAGCAGGACGATGTATATCGTCACTGTCATACATGTTATAATCAAACACAAATGAGACTGAACATAGAACATGATCAGTCATCAGTTTGTCAACTGATAATTTAAAATTTGTCACAGTGGGCACATCCAGTTCCCTCGAGATCTGCATGTGCATGCTCTGGGCCGAGGCAGATAATAAAGAGCTTGTGTGATTCCTCTGGTGTAAGGAAGCGCCTACATGGAGGGACAAACTGACGAAAACTCTTAGACCTACTCGCCACGTTTAGATCTGGCTGTCCACGTGTTCAAAGGAAACGGCTCCTGAAGACAAAAAAAGCTGATGACGTATTTTGCAGGGGCCCTTATACTCGCAGATCCTCCACTAATAACATCATAGACTGCCATCGGCCAAAAGGTTTCAGTGGTTACAGCAGGACAATGTATACACTGTGAATACATGAGTGGTTACACTAATCCATATGAATAGAACAGTTTAGTCTACATTTTCCAAACAGATTGGATCGCTTTATATGACGAACAGATTGAATTTAGGATTTTATTTAGATATAAACATTGATCAGCGAACATAAATAGAAGCTCAACCGTACTTTCTTGATGCGTATGAACAAACCGCATTTGTTCTTGAGGAAGCTAAAATGTGCTGCGTAACATGAGAATGAACCTCATTGGTTTTTGCACGTCAAATAAACATGCTTGAGCTTTCACGACTAAACCGCTCAATTCAAATTGATTAGTTTTACAATCTCTTTATGAACTTTCCGAAGCATCAAAGTGGTAGTTGAGTGGACTGACAATGGAGGGACAGAAAATCTCTCAGATTTCATTCAAATATCTTAATTTGTGTTTCAAAGATGAAAGAAGTGTATCGAGTTTGAAACGACATGAGGATGAGTAAATAACAGAATTTAAATTTTTGGGAGAACTATAACTTTAACGTCACCACCACTAAGATCTAAACTCTTTTAGTTTTTATTTAAAACCTACAAGTTAGAAAGTTTGAGTTATAACAGTTTGCAAGAGTGTGAGTATACTTTTTGAGAAATACCTTGGGATTTTAGTGATCACTGAAACTTCGGTGGGAAACCAGGTGAGAGCTACAGGGTGATCACTGCTGCTACTAACACAAGTTATGGTTTGTGTGTATGGTTTATCAAGCAAATCCAAAAACTACATATACTAGTGTTATACTAGTATCACACAAGTGCTCTAAAATCATGTTCAACTCATTAAAGTATTTATGCTATAAAAATGCATAAATGTATATAAAATGTCCTATATAAAAATGCTATACAAATTTCGGGCTACGTACTAGTCAGGGCAGTTGTTTTATTTCTGTTTAATTGTGTGCAAAGGAACAGGCATTTAACGATACCTCCTCAAGGATCCGAGAGGCAGTAACAGTAACTCAAACAACAGAGCTACCCACGCTGTCTTTCACGAGATGAAGATTCATGGTCAGGTGTTAACGCACCTCAAGTTTGTTTTGCTTTCTCACCACAAGTAGATTGGAGGGAGAAAGAACCAGAAAGAGAGAGAGAGAGAGAGAGAGAGAGAGAGAGAGAGAGAGAGAGAGAGAGAGAGAGAGAGAGAGAGAGAGAGAGAGAGAGAGAGAGAGAGAGAGAGAGAGAGCAAGCAAAGAAAAAGGTGATGAAAGAAACCATCTGGCCCAGGAGCTAATGTACATCAACACATTAATCCTCTATCCCAGAGTGATGAGTAGGAGCGAGAGAGAGAGAGAGAGAGAGGAGAGCAACAGAAGCAAGGAAAATTAGACGTGTCTAACACTAGTACTTCTTCCATCTCCAGGGGATCTGACTGACCAGTGCTAAAAGATCCATATGCAACCAGAAAAAAAGGCGCAACACCTACAGGATGAGCCCAGGGCTGGACTGGCCATCGGGCATACCGAGATACCCCTCGCTGCAGACTGTAGCGCGGTGACGTCACGTATTCACGTCACGTATACGTTACGTATGTGTTACCACGCATGCGCAAAGTATACGCATGTGCGCACGCGCAAATTATACGCATTTGCGCACGCACAGTTCATTACAATCACTTCCGGCGATGGATTCGATGGCAGTAAGTCAATAAGCATTATTTATGCTGTTTTAACAATTGTGCTTTTGTGTTAACGGCTTTTAATTGTAAGAGATTCCATAGAGCGCGTCATAAATGTTTTAGATAAAAAAAAAAAAAGATTATATGTTTTATGATCTCATATTATCAAAATGACAGGGTTTCAGCGAGTCTTAAAATAATATGTGGAAGTCTTAATTCGCCTTTAAACAAATTAAGGCTTCAAAGATGTCTTCAAATAGAGCAGAAAGACTTAAAGGGTTAGTTCACCCAAAAATGAAAATTATGTCATTAATGACTCACCCTCATGTCGTCCCAAGCCCGTAAGACCTCCGTTCATCTTCGGAACACAGTTTAAGATATTTTAGATTTAGTCAGAGAGATTTCTGTCCCTACATTGAAAATGTATGTACGGTATACTGTCCTTGTCCAGAAAGGAAATAAAGACATCATCAAAGTAGTCCATGTGACATCAGTGGGTTAGTTAGAATGTTTTGAAGCATCGAAAATACATTTTGGTCCAAAAATAACAAAAACTACGACTTTATTCAGCATTGTATTCTCTTCCGGTTCTGTTGTCGATCCGCGTTCAGTGACGCTGATGACGTAAGACGCTGCTGACGTGTTATCAGTGCGCCGAGCTTCGTTTACAGTCTGAGAGAGACGCACGCTGTAAACAAAACAATCTTTGCAAACATGTCTAAGGATTTCGACACAGAGGAAGACTTGCATTTTTTTGCCCAGCCATATTTATTTGAACCCGAATACACGGACTAGAGGTCTTCTCGGGTCCTAAAAACTGTACCCGACCCGAATCGACCCGAATCACTACTTACCCGAACCCGACGTGCATAAATTTTTTTTTTTAAAGAAAAACCCGACCCGAGACAGACCCGATAAAATTAGACCCGAGTCCGACCCGACCTGACGCCACAGCCTGCAGCCCTGCGTTTCTCAAAAATGCACTTAACATAGACGCGCAAGTGTAAGCGTGCTGAAGTGCTAAAATGTCAATCACACATCACTGTAACCCATTACGTCCTATAAAATTTGGCATAATGTTATTTACTGGACCATACGATGATTAGAACCACCATTCGTTTTCCCTGACATTTTTCGCAATTTCTGTTATCGCCTCCATGCTTTTCTGACAGTGTCGCGTATTTTTAAAATTGATTGACAGGCCTGGCTAAAGGACAATTCAAATACTTGCATTTAGTCAAACATCCATCCACATGATGGCCGAGGCCACTAATACCAAACCCGACCCGTGTCCGAGACACTCGTCGGAGTTTTGGACCCGAACCCGCTCGGGTCTCGGGTCGGACCTCGGGTTTTCGGATCCAAGTGGACCCGTGAAGACCTCTAACACGGACACACCAGATACACGTCAGCAGCGTCTTACGTCATCAGCGTCACTGCGGATTCGTGAACACGGATTGACAACAGAACCGGATGAGAATAGGTACTTTACAGACAAAGCCAATAACTTTGTTTAAAATATAAAATAAAATAAAAATTATTGTATGACTCTGTACTATGTAAATGCCTTTCTTCAAAATGATTCAATATTGTTTGTTCTGTATTTTATCTAAATTAGGTGTTGTACTGTACAGGAGTGCATTTTCCAGACAATACAAGCAAGAGTTCCGGGTGCCCTACTCGTTGACTCTGTGCTTGCACTGCACTGAAATATACAAGGACTGCCCACCTGATGGCAGAAGGGGAGTCCGGCGTTGATTTTATTCTGATAAGGAGGTTGAGGGCTATTGCTCAGTTGATTGAATTCTGATGGAATCACGTCCTCATAAGCACTTCCGGTTGAAAAGGGAACGCTGGCGTGTTTGGCTGCCGCTCCTTTCTCCCGTCAAACATTTGTTTTTAATGCTTTAATATATACCACTCATGTTTTCCATCGTGATGTGGAATCGTGTAACAGTCATTGGACTACTGCTGCTATCTCTGGATGTTTGCAGATCATTAATCACCAATAGCGGTGTGACCCAGGACTTACACAATTGTGATGCTGTTATTCGCGTGGACTCCTCTACAATGGCCATAAGGTACACTTTTCGCCAGTTGCTGAACCTTAATGGAAAACATGCTTTGGGGTCTGAACCTCGCGCACTTTGCAATACCTATGGAATTTTTCGCCCAAAACGTTACCTACATCGATCATCACGTTGTGGGTATCTGGGTTCGTCTCAAGAAAATGTATTTCATCCGATAGCCTTACGTAAATCACTGAAAATGTCATGGAGACCAACGAGGGCTGATTTAAATAATTTGACAGTTTTACGTGAGGAGGCTACATCTGGCTCGGCCGTTCCGGTGCGATTGCTGAAAAGTGCACTGATAAATGTGCGCTCGATCAATAACAAAGCCCTGACTGTATGTGATCTAATTATGGATCAAAACTGGGATCTCATTTGCTTAACAGAAACCTGGGATAAAGAGTCTGATGGACTACTTTTCAATGAACTGACTCCTGACCATTACTATATATTATATACTCCTGATTATGTGATCTCCCGCGTTCAATGGGTAGAGGAGGTGGTATCATTGTCCTGTACAAACAGCTACTGGGACTATCTTCTGTGGATATTCCTTCCTTTACCTCATTTGAATGCCTTGCCTTGAGTGTCTCTGTTTCATCATCTATGGTCATTGTGGCTGTGTATAGACCTCCCAAATGTAACAAAGAATTTACATCTGACTTTGCTGAATTAATATCTGTGTTGGTTTTAAAATATCAGAAAATTCTCATTCTTGGTGATTTTAATATTCACAGGGACAAAAAAGACATTTCATCAACAAAAGATTTTACATCTTTATTAGAGTGCTTTGAGCTATACCAAGTTGTGGATTGTCCCACGCATAACAAAGGCCACATTTTAGATCTTGTGATTCAAAATGATACACTTGTGTCTAGGTTGTCTGTATCTGACTTTGGGTTATCTGATCACTTAGCTATACTATTCAATTTGGAGCTACCTGTTATACTTGCTGCCACTTCCCGTAGTATTCATTACCGTAAGTGGAGATCTATCGTGCCCACTGACTTCTCTGATTTTATTTACTCTGCTACTAGCTGTATCTTACCATCTGATGCATTGGAAGACAAAGTAAATATGCTGCACAAAATTCTTTCATCTGGCCTGGACACCTTTGCTCCTTTGAAGTCACGTGCTGTATCTTTTAAACGATCTGCTCCGTGGTATAATGACGATCTACGTGCAATGAAAACTCAATGTCGCAAAATGGAGCGCAGATGGCGCTCTACTGGTTTAACTGTGTATCATCAGGCTTGGAAAGAAAGCTTGGGTGAATATAGGACTGAAATGGTATCTATAAGGTCTGCTCATTTTTGTCAGATTATTGCAGGTGATCAAGATAACCCTAAAAGGTTGTTTAATTCAATCAACAATCTTTTAAATAGAAATAATAATTTCAATGTCTCTTCTTCTGTTCAATTGTGCAACAAGTTTCTTATGTTTTTTGGTAATAAGATCAAGGGAATAAGAGATCGGATTACTACAACAAAAACAACTGCTACCTCAAAATTAAATAACATAGAATTTTCTGGTGTTTATCTTTCAGAATTCCTGCTGTTAGATTCGCAATCTTGTGTAATGTGGTTTTAAAGATGAATGCTACCACCTCACATGTTGACCCCATACCAGCTAGGTTGTTTCAGTCATGTTTTTCCTCGTTGTGCTTGACTCTCCTGAGTATCATAAATGACTCTTTGTTTTCTGGTGTTGTGCCATCTGCACTTAAAATTGCCGCTGTAACCCCGGTTCCAAAAACAAATAGCCGTGACTTTGAGAATTTGGGAAATTTTCGTCCGATCTCTAATCTCCCTTTTATTGCTAAAGTCTTAGAACGGATTGTTGCAACACAATTGTTATCTCATCTATCTGTTAATGAACTCTTTGAGTCACTTCAATCTGGTTTCCGTAAAATGCATAGCACTGAGACAGCATTAGTTAAAGTCACAAATTATTTACTGATGGCTTCTGATTCTGGATGTTTATCAATACTGATCCTGCTTGATCTCAGCTCTGCTTTCGACACTATTGATCACTGTATTTTACTTTCCCGCCTGGAGTCTGTCTTTGGTGTATCTGACTCTGCTCTGAGCTGGTTTAGGTCTTATCTCTCAGATCGCAAACAATTTGTTGTGCTGGGTGGTTGTAGATCGGAGGATAGTATGGTAAAATATGGTGTACCTCAGGGTTCAATTTTAGGTCCTTTACTTTTTAGTCTATATATTTTCCCACTTTTGAGGTCTCTTGATCTCGATTTTCATTTATATGCTGATGACACCCAGATATACATTCACTCAAAGCCTGATGTAAATGTCGCTGTTACTCACCTTTCTAACTGTATTGCAGAAATCAAAAATTGGATGTCTGTTAATTATCTATGTCTAAATAGCGATAAAACTGAAGTGATGCTTATTGGTTCGTCTCACCAGTTACGTAGTGTGAAATCTGTAGCTTTAAATGTGGACGGCTCTGATATACAGATCAAATCTAAATTAAAAAACTTGGGAGTCATTTTTGATTCTAATTTAACATTTGACCTGTATGTACGTAATACTGTTAAAGTCTCATTTTTTCATCTTAGAAATATATCTAAATTGCGACCCATGCTGCCCTTCTCTGTAGCAGAAAAATTAATTAATACTCTGGTTTTTTCAAGGATTGATTATTGTAATGCCTTGTTGGCGGGAGCATCGAAATCTATTCTGCACAGACTTCAGTGGGTACAAAATTCTGCTGCACGTATTCTGACCAGGACCAGAAAAAGAGACCATATAAAACCTGTTTTAGAGACATTGCATTGGCTGCCTGTTAAATTTCGTGTTGATTTTAAAATTCTTATGTTGACCTACAAGGCGTTAAATGGACTTGCTCCGCAATATCTTTCTGATCTTTTAGTACCCTACGTTCCGACACGTAATCTTCGCTCAGCCGATGCTGGTCTTTTAGTTGTTCCGGTAACGCGCCTGAAAACTATGGGTGACAGGGCGTTTTCTTCGGTTGCCCCAAAGGTATGGAATTCACTGCCCTCACAAATTAGAAGTGCTCCATCTCTGAAATTGTTTAAGTCATCCCTTAAAACGTATTATTTTAAAGAAGCTTTTGGGTGAAACGTGATTGTTGTGGTTCTCCATGTAATATATTTTACGGTTTTGTTTAACTTATGTTTTGTTTATTGATTTTAAATTGTTTTTTTAGATTTATAACATTGTTTGTATGCATGCACTGTAATAGTTTGTATGTCATGCTTATTTTATCTATTGTCTATGTTAAGCGCTCTGAGAATTTACTTTTAAAAGCGCTATACAAAATAAAGTTATTATTATTATCATGTTCTGATATCAAAGATACACGAAGTGCAACTTGTATGAAGGTCAAATGCCTTTGCAATATTTTGGATTTATATATATTTTTATATATATTTGATAGTTTTCACATGATTTGATATAATTGTATTGATTAGTTTGTTGAATACACATACTTTATCTGTTTGATTATTGTATTATGTTTAATACAGTATCTCTTCAGTTAAAACCATAAATGCATGCTGTCCACTCAAGTGGATATCTGAAAATCTCTTTGAAAAATTTGTTTAAAAAAACAAAACAAATCAAATCTTGTTTTTCATGCCTTAAGAGCAATAAAAACACATAGGAAAAAAATCCTGACTGAGGTTATCATAATTCATGCATTGGCGGCGCTGGGATATTTGTGCCGGTGTAATGCATTAGACAAAAAAGTCAGCGTAGGTTTTTTTTTCTTTCTTACAGACCGGCACATGAAACGCGTAGATCAGTGGCCCATTGGTTATTTTCTTCATTGACACTGGGCTGGTCCAATCACATCTTTAAACACCTCCCCCTTTGAGCTCTGAGTGAGCGAGCATCAGTGTTGCCAGACGTACGATAATTATCGTATTTGTACGATAATTTTGACCTCTGTACGATGTATGATCAATAATGAAAAAAATCCCATAATGTATGATAATTTCAGAATTGTGTGACACTTCAAATGATGGTCGTTGTAATCATAGGGCTTCTATACTCATTGATCTAGCTGTGGATTCTATGTCTACCGTGAGAAGAACGTGAACGTGGTGTTACGCATGTCTTCCATCTCATCTCACGTTATGTCTTCTCGGCCAATCATCGTGGAGAATAACACTCATGAGCACAAGTTAATGTTCTTTTTGTATATTGTATACAAAGTTGTATATCACATGTCATCTCTGTATGTTTTGCAAGAAGAGAGGTAAAAAATAAATATAATAAAAAGTTAACGTTCCTTCCGCGGCGCTTAGGTCAGTTTTTTCCAAGCTGAGGTCGATATTTTAGCAACAAAGTCATTTTCATGTCGTGTCAAAAATTTGGTGGTCAATAAATAGCTGTATTCTGTACGCTTGACTCGTATACGATCATTTTCTTCCAATTACGATAATTTTGAGCTTCTGGTACGATACTTGGACATATCCAATCTGGCAACACTGGCGAGCAGTGTCAGTGTCTGTCAAAATAGTCACAGCGATGGAGAAGAAACGCAAGGAATGTGCAGAGAAATAGAGTGAAATATTTTTTACTTCAAAGGCCCTTCAAGTGGCTGATGAGGATAGTGAGGAGGATAAGGAGAGAAATAAGTGAGTGCAGAGAACTGTGGTGAGCAGGGTAAAACTAGGCTACTTTCAGAACACTTAGGCTACAGTATGTAGGAACCCACTACCCAGTTACGCATTATTTCCAATCTGCATTATTTGACGATTACGCATTTTATTAGATTTGTATTGAGACGAGTTTGTAAACCATGTTTTTCGCCAAAATAAAAGCTCGATGTCGTTTCCGTCAAAATAAAAGATCACATGCTTATCTCTTTCAAGTATAGAAATTAGTACAAAACTAATTATGAAAGTTGCTTTTATTTTTCAGTGCATTTGTTTTACAACATATGGCTATTACTGCCATGGGATTAATATTATAACTATTATTATGTAGTAGTGTAATGTAGACAGACACTATCACAACTAAAAGAGTTTTGAGTTTTTCTTTGTTCAATTTGCACACTGAATATGGGTGGGAGCTCTTAATTTTGAACTCTCAAAGTGCACCAGATTGATGAATTTAACATTAAAAAGCACAATATTTTCTTACGGGGGAGTATGCCCCCAACCCCCCTAGAGGGACAGAGATGCACTCATCACCACAGATTTCCCAAAATCCTGTGGGAAAAACCGGTATTGCTATCCCAATGCAGCTTATAGCTTGTTTTAGGATTCATCACTGTGGAGTATAGTTCAGCTTAGTAGTAATTTCATAACTCTTACTCACTCCTATTCACTTATTACATGGCATTAGTGGTTTTAATAGGAGTTGGTATACATATTCAAAGGGCGTGCAAAGTTCGGTTGTGTTTATGATCATATGTAGTGGGCCAGTCTGGGCCAAAATGCCAGGGCCGATTTTTTGTCCCAGTCCAGCCCTGGATGAGCCTGGCTGTGGAATTGAGTGAGATGGAAATATTGCTTCTAAGACAGCATTTGTGTCAGTGTATGCTTCTGTCATGAAAGTCTAGTAAAGATGAATAATAGGTAATACATTATCAACTCATAAAAGAACATGTGTTTTTCAATTCAGTTTTTTTTAAACACTAGGAGACACAATGGAATTCAAAAGTCTGAAAATCTTTTTTTTTTTTTTTTTCATTTAAACATGGAAATATATTGCATATAAACATGGAAAATTTCAAATGTAAAGGATTAAAAATATTTCAAATTTTCAGGTCACTAATACAATAAAGTGACGCTGATCATGTAAATTCCCAATGTTCTTCCATTGAAGCTCAAGATGCTCATTCTCAAATCATGCTGGATCACATGATCATCAGGTTTAACAAACTTGGGGAGTTATATTATACCAAAAGAGGGACAAACAAAATGAAATTCAGATTTAAAAAAAAAAAACACTTTTCACTTAATTATTTATGTTGGTGATAAAAGTTGTAATGAAAATTAGAAAAAAAAATGAAAAATACAAATTAAAAGCATTTCCCCTAGTGGTCTCAGATTTGTGGACCCCATTGTACAATGTTTATGCTTTCTGCATTTTAGAGAACAGTTAAATTTTTCTGGATTTACTTACCATCACAATTTAACTGAGACAATCAATCAAAGATTGGGATAAAATAAGATATCTGAGATATCAAGTAATCTGAATCATCAATCCGAATGAATCCAATCAGATTTCAGATTATCTGTTTATATGAACCCTGAACTTTGCAATCAGATTCACATATAAACATTTGCATCACAGCACTACGCTTGTGTGCAAGGTTTTTTTTTTAATCAGATTGAGAAAATAGCCAGTTTCAAGCATTTACATTCTTAATTTTTATTCATTATTTCAGGTCGACAGACCCTTTCAATCCAATTAAAATCTCATTCAGATCAAGCTTAATTGGATCAATTAAGGTGTTTACACAAAGGAGTTTCAGTCCGATTGAGTTATCAATCCGATTACTAATAGAAAATTTGGTTTCAAATTAAAATCAGTTGACAGTAAAGACTGGTTGAGTGTCATACGTCCATGGTACAGGTCAAGCAAAAGCTGTGCAGCCTTTAGGGGTTTGTTCAAAAGCAAAACCTGGTATGGTCCTGAATAGTTTATATAATAGTGCCATATTACATCTGTATTTATTATTGTATTTCATATCCTCTGGTCAACAACAATAATTGCATCCTCCAACATCCTCTCTGAATGGTGGAGTGAATCAGTAGAACACAGGACACAAACCGGCACACTTTTTCACCCACTGAGCCCATGAAACTTAAACTGCCAGTAAAAAATAGTCTGTTTCAATTCTTGTCATCCACCTTACATGATCAAACTCAAAGACCACCCCAGAACCACTTTTGTAAACAGGAAATGATGCCGAACTGTCTCTGTAAGGTATTGTGGGCACCTCTCTGGCATTCCAGCTGACCTGACCAGGTTTTGCCTCATCTATCAGCCATCCTGTATTTTTATGAGGAGAGATATCGATAGAGCTGTACTCTATAAAAGTTAGTTTAAAAGCAACACCCCCCCTTCCTTGGCATGTTGGAGCCTCAGTGAAGCGTGTAATCGTAACACCATGTCTGAGGCT